>NC_080672.1:303481046-304202614 GCF_030247195.1 Topomyia yanbarensis
CTACCGTCGATTAGAACGTGGTCGATTTGATTTTTTGTTACTTGGTCCGGTGATCTCCAGGTGACTTTGTGGATATCTTTGCGAGGGAAGAAGGTGCTTCGGATTACCATTCCACGAGAGGCTGCGAAGTTCACACATCGTTGGCCGTTGTCATTTGATACGGAATGCAGACTGTTAGGCCCGATCACCGGTCTGTACATTTCCTCCCTTCCTACCTGTGCGTTCATGTCGCCGATGACAATTTTCACGTCTCGCAGAGGGCAACCGTCGTATGTCTGCTCCAGCTGCATGTAGAACGCTTCTTTCTCGTCGTCGGGTCTCCCTTCGTGTGGGCAGTGCACGTTCATGATGCTGTAGTTGAAGAAACGGCCTTTGATCCTCAACTTGCACATCCTTGCGTTGATCGGCTGCCACCCGATCACACGTTGGCGCATCTTGCCCAGTACTATGAAGCCGGTTCCCAGCTCGTTGGTTGTACCACAGCTCTGGTAGAAGGTAGCCGCTCGATGCCCGCTTTTCCACACCTTCTGTCCCGTCCAGCAAAGTTCCTGCAGCGCCACGATATCGAAGTTGCGGGGGTGTAGCTCGTTGTAGATTATCCTGTCACATCCTGCGAAGCCGAGCGATCTGCAGTTCCATGTTCCGAGTTTCCAATCGTGATCCTTTATTCGTCGCCTGGGTCGTTGCCGATTGTTCTGGGTCGTATTCTCTTCTGTATTGTTCGTTATGTGGGTTTTTTAAGGGGTGGCTTATAGGGCCTACGCCAACCACCTGTCTCGCCGGTGGGCCATCGTGCCAGGACTGCTTAAGGTCCCACCTGGGCACCAGGACAGGTTTACACCTTCCGAAGAAGGGTAACCCCCCCTTCCCTGCCAGCATACGACCAAAGTTCCCACCGGGGTTGGTTACCCGATCTTCACTAAGGTTACTCGTATCCCAGTCGACGCCACGAGGAGGCCAGGGCTAGGAGTTACTGGGCAGGAAGCTAAGGACCGCAAGTGGGGTCTATTTTATGCCTTCAGGTACGAGAGGCTTACGCACTGCCCAGTCATTGTCGACCCAATCCCTGATTGACTGTAGTCGAAATTTTCCCTTGTTGCGTGCTCAGGACAAGGATTCTCTCCTTCGGATAGCTGTACACCCATGAAATTAGTTTTCCAGGGATCCCTTGTTACGCCATGGTGTTTAACAGCATTTCCGTATTGACCGAGTCGAACGTCTTTGAGACATCTAAGAACACTACCAGATATTCGAGATTTTGTTTCCTCGCTTCTGTGATTTCGTTTACCACGAAATTTATGCATGTGGTTCCCGAGCAGTTGCTCCTGAACCCGAATGTTGTTTCCGGCATCAGCTTGTTGATTTCTGCAACTGAGACTAGCCTGTCCTTCACTGCAGCGTTAATCAGCTTCAGGTTTACGTTCATAAGAGCAATTGGCCTCTTTGAGCTCGGGAGGGAAGGGTCTGTTCCTGGTTTAGGGATCGGTTTTATTGTTGTTATTCTTCATCTCTCCAGAATCCTCCGCGACAAGAAAACCTGCGACAGCATTTCGACTACCTTCACCTGCAGGTCCATATTTAGGCCTTTGAGTATGTAGTACGACATTCCGTCCTCTCCAGGTGCCGAGTGGTTTTTCTTCTTTCTTTTTATTTCGTTTATTTGCAACTGGCTCGATGTTAATAAAACTTTACGGAGCCGTGTTAGTATATACATGTCTGTTTGTGTATAGGTGTTAGTAAGTTACACTATTTGGTAAAATTAAAACAACTATGGAGCTATCAATAATCCTACTTTTGGAGCATACAAAATCTTCGTGCTGGGGTTCCCCTGTAGTGAATTGCAGAGGACATCAATGACCTGCGCTATCGTGAAAATAGACGAAAGCTGCTGTTCGTCATTGTTGCATGGAATATTCGGTTTTGATCTACTAATATTGGATGATGATTGTTGATCATAAGGTTTTGTTTTAGGTTTTCTGATAGTCTTGGATTCAGATGAAGCTGATATAATGGGAATTAGACCGTTTGCATGGTTGATTTTTCTCTTCAGCTAAAGCTTTAGCTTGTTGGTATGCCTTTTTATATAATTTTGATCTAGTTCGAAGCTTGTGTAATTTCTGTATGTAGACAGAGCATTCAGATGGAAGTTGATGTTCACCTTTGCATCGATTGCAGCGAAACGGGCCTATAGGAATGTTTATGGGGGGTTTCTTTGTTTGATTGCAGTTTTTGAACGTATGCCCCATTTTACTGCATATCTTGCATATCATTGGTTTTGTTTGAAATAATCGGACTGGCAACAAAACACGGTTTATTTCGACATAATCAGGTAGTACTGTTCCTGAAAAGGTTACTCGTATGCTGTTTGATGGAACAAAGCAATTATCCGCTTTTGAAAAACGAGCTAGTCGACTAGTTTCAAGTATGGGCAGAGTGGCCAGACCTACCGATTTATCGGTAGTCCTACCGATTTTGATCTTCCCTACCGATTCCCAGACGACCAAGGGAAAACTACCGATATTTTGTTATCCCTACCGAAAACTACCGATTTCTATTGATTTTGGACACATCCTACTCAACATTCATTTTTGGGTTGGATTTGGTCTCAGATCTGTGTTTTCAGTATTTTACAATTCTATGTCAACACTACGTTTTTGGGACAACAACCCGGCCTACCGATAAACTTTTAGTGACCCTACCGATATTAAGGAATTCTATCTGGCCACCCTGAGTATGGGGACGGTGCCCATGTGTTTTTGTTTAAATTTACCAACACATGCTTGTGTCAGCTCAGTGGTTTCAATGTATGGATCGACTATCACACCAACAACTTCAACTCGGTGTGATGGTGCAAAAAAGTGAAATGATGATCGTAGAGATGATCCTCAAATGAAACCGTTCGCTTCTTTCCGGCTATTTAGCGTTATCTGGGCCTTTCGATTTGTTACCTTTCTCACTTCCACTACCGATTGGTATCTGCTACGCAGTATGTCGGCAAGATGGAACACATTTATGGGTGTTTCAGTTTCTTGTACGTATATTGCAAAGGGAGCTATTGCGTTCTTTGGATATAATTTGATCCTAGGTACTCTCGATGAGTTAGAAAATCTGGTCACATTTGGAACTAGTGAATACTTCACACTACTAGCCATTTTGTATCAAGTGGTCGATCGAAAACAAATTAAACTCGCGGTAGAGAATACCGATCCGATCTATTCGACTATCGAGGGTCGATTGATTTTCTTCTTTCTTAAGCTCTTTAGAATCTCCATGTCTTTCAGCGTAGTTTCAAAATCTTTCAAACCCCTTTCCGTTTAAACGACTGGGCAGCTTAACGATACGATTTTTCCTCCGAAATAGTGTTCCATAAATTGGGATCCCGCTTCCTCGCTCAGTGTTCTGGACTTTTTGCTTTCTCCTGTCAGTGACATATCTATTCTCTTTACTATGTTCCAGGCTTGTTTCGGGGGCGTGCTCTCATCAATTTTCTCCGAGAGTTCTTTTACGTATGCTCTTTTAATTCTCCAAAATTTCTTTTTGAAAGCAGCTCGTTTTTTTCTGGAGCTCCAGATAGTTTCTCTCCGCTTTATTTCTGTTGTATTTCCTCAGTGCCTCTCTCTTAATAGCGTAGAGTTTTGAGAGCTCTTCAGACCACCATCTTTTCAGATAGTTTCCTTTCTTGTTTTTTTTACCACATAGGATGCCTTTTCTATCATCTCTTCGAAGATTTCCTGCATTTCCTTCGTGTGGTACAAGTATTGCGGTCTGATCTCGTTCAGTAGGGTTATCACGTTGTTCTGGTTGACTCTTTTTGTGGTTTTTTCTATCAGCGGTATTTCATCTCCTACGCCAATTCTTATCGATAGATGTGCGCTACCGAATTCTTCATCCAGAACATTCATGCCGGTTTTCTGGCTATTCCTCCCGTTACCGACGTCAGGTCTATCGCTGATTCTCTCTTGCCTGGGGCCAGGCTCATTGTGGACTTTCCGTCGTTTAGAAGGATCATGTCAGAATCCACGATCAGCTGGTTAAGTAGCTTTCCTCTGGGACACTTCGGGAATTCTGGGCTCCAACTGTTATGGTGGGCATTCAAATCTGCTCCTAGTACAATCTCCCCTTCTAATTGCTTCAGCCATTTGAGTAGCTTTTTCAGATCTTCGCCAGCTTTGTTAATAGTGCATACTGGCATGTACATTGATAACAGGCTGATTGGTTCTTTTCCGATGATAATTTTTACTCCTACGGCTTCCAGGATGGAGAAATCCGGGATTTTTATAGCTTTGGCTTCAATGCCTTGCTTTATCAGAATTCCAACTCCCCCGTATCCGTTTTGTCTTCTTTTGGATACTAGTTCGAAAATTTTTAGCCGGAACAGCTCATCCTCCTTCAGCCAGATTTCTTGAAGCAGTGCGATTGTAATTTTGTTCTCCATTAAAAACGTGTACAATTCTTTTGTTTCGGTAGGTCTTAAGCTTTGGATATTGCGCTGTAGAATTGCGATTTTACTGGCCATTTTTATTTCCCTGGTCTATTCTGTGTTCTCCTTGTCGAGATTCCGCATTGTGGTCGATTATTCCGTTAATCTTTCCGAAGATGTACACGATAAGCTGGCCTGTATCTATGGAATTCCTTTCCCCCTGTATTCGACTGGCTAATTCGTTCCTCAGCTCCAACAGTGGTTTAAGCCACGTTCTTAATCTTAGCTGTCTGATTAGGTCCTCTCTTACTCTTGCTAGTACGGTTTCGACCACGATTGTGTTGTATCCCTGCTCTTCATTGTTTACCGGTAGGTGAGCCCAGTCGTTCATGGTGTTCCGGTTTGCTTTTATTCCTCTCTGAGTTCTGTTACCAGATCTCTTCGCTGCCTGTCTTGCCTCCTGCGCTTCGGTGTCTTCCATACTAGGAAATTTCTCTTCTGACTCGATGTCCCCGTTGGTCAGTTTCGGGAAGTACGATTCTGCTTCGGCATAGGGTTTCTTCTCCGTTCTAGTGCTGAGAATTTTTCCCTCCGTTTGCCCTCCTTGCATTGTCTGTCGTTGGATTGGTGTTTTCCGCCACAGTTTATGCATTTGATGCTCTTCTCGCAAGGGGTCTCTTTTGGATGGTCCTACGAGCATTTTTCGCATTTGTTTCCTCCTCTGCAGACCTTCTGCGAGTGTCCCAACCTCCAGCAGCTCTGGCACTGTTTCACTGGAAACATACAGCTCCACTCTCAGTGGACAGTCGTACAACCGAATGGAGTCTGGAACTTTTCCACCTTTGACTGCGACCTTGATGTTGTTTGTCGGTATCAACTGCTCTCCTGATTCCGACAGGGCCTGGCGTTTGATCCTCTCAACCTTGACGATCTGTGCACTTGCGTATAGGTTGTTCTGAATTTCCTCTTCGTCGTATTCCTTGGGAACTCCTTTAACGAAGCAAATCGTTTGCAATATCGAAACTGGTGCCAATAGTTTCATATTGTATTTATCGAATTGGATTTTTTCCAACAGAGGGTATATTTCCTTCCGCTCTAGAAGGTTCTTGAACCGCTGTCGCCCTAGTTTGACTATGTCCTTTTGCTTGGTTAACTCTTCTTTTGTCAGTATTTTTCCGATCACGACCGGGTGGTTGGGTATCTCCTTCTCGAAGTCGAGAGGTTCGAGGAATGCCACTTCGGATAGTGCCTGCTGAATCGTCTTCGTGCCTTTAGTTCCTACGGCTTCTTTCCGAACTGAGGTGTTGGTTGGTATCCATTTACCCAGCCGTTTGGGAGGCACTGGCCGACCGTGTTGCTCGTGAAATCATTTTCGTTTTTATGTTTAGATCTAAGCTTTATTTATTTGCACTTATTTTTCTTAAAACTATAAACTTTTGATTTTCTTTTTCACTTTTTCCAAACTGGTTTTCTGCACATACCCTCCCTACTGGGTTTCGGTTTTCTCATCTTTATTTTTAGATCTGAGCTTATATATTTACACTTATTCTACTTAATCTTCTTAAAATTATTTTTCATTTATCATTCGATTTTTTTCTTCACTTTTCAATGTTTTTCCGCACATAACCTCTCTTCTGGGTTTCTATTTCTATTTACTTTTTTTCCTAGGCACTAGTTTTTTTATTAGGCCGACTGGTTAGTTTATCGGTTTTATGGATTTGGTTTATTGTTTTTTGTTATTTTTACTGGCTTTCACTGGGGTTTTCCTTTCCAATTTAAAATTTTTTTTGGAGCTTCTGCAAAATGTTACTTGGAGTCACTGTTGTTTTCTTCGTTTTTGGTAGGAAAACTTTCCACGATTCTCTTCTCTACGCATTTTTCACAGCGTGCCTTGTTTCTACAATAAGTCGCTGTAGGCTCAATTGTTTGCCTCGATAGCAGTTCATGCTTCGCGGCACAAAAAGGCGAACAGGTAGACTAGCTCCGTCCAAAAGATTAAAGTGTAAAAAAGCAGATTCGGCGAAAGGTTCGAATTGAGGCTGATGGAAAATATACTCCTTGATTTTTCCTGAACGCAATTGCTTGGGAACCAGACTTTTCACTGGCTGAAGCAAAGGGTTCTAGAAGGAGCAAAACCCATACTTCGCAATTAAGGCCCCTATTGGAGACTATACCATCAATCTCTACTTCCCGGGCGGGTACATAGACAAGATATTTTTTCGTGCACGGCCAAGTGGTATTTACTTACATCTCGCATATATCGATAATATATTATGGCTTATCTTTGCCCTCAATAAGTTCACAACAAGTCGTCAAGTTCGCACGCTTTTATCGTTCGATCCAGGTGCCGTGCGCGATATTTCATTTAGTTTTTTTATTAATTCAGCTTTTCGTGTGTGTGTGTGTGTACATCAATCATAATGAGTTGCGAAATTTGCACTTTCGACACTTCCGCCGATACAGTTATGTGGACGTGTATAGGTTGCCCAAGAAAATTCCACGCCGCTTGCATTGGAGTGACTGTTCCGAGGGGATCACTGCGGAAGAAGGACAAGAGGGTAGACATCAACTCGTATCTATTACCGTGCTGTGAATCATGTCAAGAATTGATGCAGGCCAAGATTGAGTTCAAAGGGCTTATTGAACAACAACAACTTCTGGAATCACAACTGCAAGCCAATACGGAAGTAATGCACCGGCTCGCGTTTCAACTGGAGAAGCCTAACATAGTTCACGAAGCGATCGATGGCCTAGAAATTTTGCTTACAACAATAAAACAGGAATTGATAGCAATAAACAAAAACAGCAGTTTGACTGGAAGTGTTGTTGCCATTAAAAATCACATTACCTCGCTATTCGATACAGCAATGACGACAACGAAAAATAATGTCTATAGCACGCTGAAAACGGTAACGTCAGAGCTATCAGCTGAACTGCGCACCATGAATGATGAAATAAACCAGCTTAATCAACTGTCTCTGGACACAGCGGCTAGTATTACTATGACGTCAAACCCGACGCTGGGGATTGATATTCTTGACGAGCTTAAGTCTCTGTCAGCGAACATATCCACCAGTCAAAACTTCACAAATTCTGCGCTAACTATTGATATCCTCGACGAACTTAAGGCGCTTTCATCAAACATAACGGCAAGTCAAAACGCTACATCATCGCTTGATTCATGCCCCAGTCTGGAAGCCGAATTAAATAACGACAAAAATATCGATAACTCAGGTTGGCGCTTTTTGGGTACAAGGAAAGTATGGAAAGCAGACTGGAGCGATTACGATGCACGCAAATTAAGAAACCTGAACCAGCAAAAACAGGCCGAAAAGGCTAGAAGACGTAAAAAAAGATCGAGGCGAAATAATAATAATAACGTTAATGAAAAAAACAAAAGCACCACAAATTTTCCTCGACCTGATCAAGAGCAAGCAGCGCGCCACTCACGACAGCCAGTTAATAGTAACCATACGAGTAATACCAATCGCAGAATCACATTTAGGGCCGGCAACACCCACTATAACAAAAACCATACGAGTAGTCACTACAACAATAGTTTCCTGCCACCGGATAGAGTGCTTCTTGCGGCTGCAAAAGATCATTTCTCAGGACCCCCCACGAACTATAGGCCAACAATTCAGTTTCAAAGAGGACCGACATTGAATCCCTATCCAGTGGATGATTTACCACGGTCGACGATGCAAATGCACCCAACATCGGAGCGCTTGTCAACAGCTTTGTGTAAGGCGTGCCATTCTCAACATTCGTGTTTTCGACGACATTGACGCATTCCCTAGAAGAAGGAAATGACGAGGACACCGCAGTTTGCCAAGATTCGACGCCATGTGAACGACAACAAAAAGAGGTAATCTCGATTCCTCAAGTAGAGTCGTCTGTAGAAATTTTAATTTACTGTCAAAATTTTAATAGAATGAAAAGTGCATCGAAAATGAATGAAATTCACAAGAATATTTTAAGTAGCTCCTATACAATTATTTTGGCTACAGAAACTAGTTGGGACGAAAGTGTTAGAAGTGAAGAAGTTTTCGGGAACAGCTACAATGTGTTTAGAGCTGACCGAGACATTCATATGTCTGAAAAGAAGTCAGGAGGGGGAGTTTTAATAGCAATTACATCAAAATTTAATGCAGAAATCATTACTACAAGGAAATTTAAAGAATTTGAGCATGTGTGGGTTAAAACCCATCTGGCAGGTGAAACACATATATTTGCCTCTGTGTACTTCCCCCCAAATAATGCCCGCAAAGATACATTTGAAAAGTTTTTTCTTATTGCCGAAGACATTATAACCAAGCTACCCCCAGAGGTAAAAGTTCATATTTATGGTGACTTCAATCAACGAAGCATTGACTTCTTTCCAGACACTGAAAATGAAAGCATTCTACTTCCAGTCGTTGGGGATAACGAAACTCTGCAGGCCATATTTGACAAAACTGCAAGTTTAGGACTTAACCAAATTAATCATGTTAGAAATCAGCAAAACTGTTATTTAGATTTATTATTCACAAACATTCTTGAAGACTTCTGTGTCACCGAATCATTAACTCCACTATGGAAAAATGAAGCGTTTCATACAGCAATAGAGTTTTCTGTATTTGTACATGATAACAAAAGACCCGATGACTGCGAGTACGAAGAGGCCTTTCAATTTCAATTGGCAAATTTTGACAACATAAAACAAAGACTAAGCAGTATAGATTGGCAAACGTTGTTTAGAAATGAAACAAGTATCGAAAATTCAGTAGACGTCTTTTACACAAAATTGTTTGATATAATAGTTGAACAAGTACCACTGAAAAAAATTAGGCGACAAGGCAACACAAAATATCCAGTTTGGTATAACGAGCAAATTAAAAATTTAAAAAATCGTAAACAAAAGGCCCACAAAAAGTATAAAAAAATCAGAAATGAAAGGAACTTATTTAACTATTTGGACATTTGCGATCAACTAAACCTATCCATTAAAATAGCATTTGAAGAGTATAACTCAAAAACCGAACTTCAAATAAAATCTTGCCCAAAAAATTTCTTTAATCATGTTAAAAATAATTTAAAATCGGAAAACTTCCCTTCAAAAATTAAACTTAAAGAAAATGTCGGTGTCAACGCGGAACAAATCTGCAATCTTTTCGCAACCTTCTTTCAAGACATCTATACCACATTTTCTGAAGAAGATCGTGATCGCGAATATTTCGGTTTCTTCCCAGAATTCACCACAGACATTGGCGTCAATCATGTCAGTGTGCAAGATATTATGGAGGCTCTAAACAAACTAGATGCCTCCAAAGGTTCTGGACCTGACGGGATCCCACCCGTATTTATGAAGAACTTAGCGTTGGAACTCACAGCTCCTCTGTTTTGGCTTTTTAACATGTCGCTTGAATCTGGCATTTTCCCCAATTTATGGAAAAGCTCGTACCTGGTACCCATTTTTAAAAGTGGCAAAAAATCTGACATATGTAACTACCGTGGAATTGCCATTATGTCATGTATGCCTAAACTCTTTGAAGCAATCGTTAACGAAAAACTATTCAATCAAATCAAAAACAGAATTACTAACATGCAGCATGGGTTCTTCAAAGGACGTTCAACTAATACAAATTTACTAGAATTCGTTAACTACTCATTGATTGCAATGGAGAATGGAAACTACACTGAAGCTCTTTACACGGACTTTAGCAAGGCATTTGATCGTATCGACATACCCTTGCTATTATTCAAACTGAAAAAATTAGGAATTGAATCAGGTCTTCTCAAATGGCTCGAATCATATTTAACTAACCGTCAACAAATAGTTAGATTTAAAGGGAAGAAATCGAATCCCATTCAAGTCACATCAGGAGTTCCTCAAGGCTCCCATCTAGGCCCTCTTTTGTTCATTTTATTCGTAAACGACATATCATACATTCTCAAAAACATAAAAGTTCTTATCTATGCCGACGACATGAAGCTCTTTTTAGAAATTAGGAACGAGCAAGACATAAAGATATTACAGGAAGAAATACATATGTTTTACCTCTGGTGTAACAAAAGCCTTCTGCAACTAAACGTAAAAAAATGTAATGCAATAACTTTTAGTAGGAAACGAAATACACCTGACATTTCAATCACTCTAGGAAATCAAGTGGTACAAAAGTGCGAAAGAGTTAAAGATTTGGGAGTCATTCTAGATTCAAAATTAACATTCATTGACCATTACAACACAATCATCAATAGAGCAAATAACATGCTTGGATTTATAAAGCGTTTTAGTTACAATTTTAATGATCCATATACAATTAAAACATTATACATCTCGTATGTAAGGTCAATACTGGAATATTGTAGCATAGTTTGGTCACCTTTCTCAATCACACATGAAGAAAGAATAGAATCAGTACAAAGGCAATTTTTATTGTTTGCACTTCGCAAAATAGGTTGGACACGATTTCCTCTCCCATCTTATAAAGCTCGCTGTATGCTCATTAACATCCAAACACTAAAAGAGCGCCGAGAATATGCAATGGTTTCATTTCTAAACGATATAATTTCGTGTCGTATTGATTCAGTCGAACTTCTATCTAAACTAAATTTTTATATACCTTCCCGGCAGTTACGAATCCGAAATACATTTATAACAAACAATTATCGTACAAATTATGCCAAGTTTGGACCATTAAATCAGATGATGGCAACTTACAACAAGCACTGCGAAGCTATTGACTTAACAATGACAAAAAGCAAATTAAAAAAATATTTCAATTCTATTCGCTTATAAAGAACATCCTAAAGTAGTGCTATGTAAACCAGATAGTGTTTAGTTTAGTTATTAGTATTTTATGTTTTAAGTGTATACTATATTTTATCGTTGTAACAAAACGGTCTACTCTTGTTTGACGACAATAAATAAATAAATCAAATTTGCTATGAGTCAGGCAACTAGCAGTTTGGAAATTGAATTCTGAGGTGATTGACTTTCATTGGTTTAGTTTTTGATAAAAATACACTGAAAAAAATTCAGTTTGGACAAGAAAAAGTTTTTTACAAATATCTTTTTTCCTTGACAGTGTCCAACTTGAATTTTTGACGGTAGGTAGGGAACATAATTACCTATCTTGGAACAAAATTTCATCCAAATCAAAGATGGGTTTTTGTTTGTAAATTTAAATTTTTAAAATCGATTTTTTTTAGTTTATGTGTCGATGAAAAAAAATTTCATTATTTTTATTCAAAAATTCAACTAATTTTGTGAAAATCACCCCTACAACATATTTTGTAGGATTTGTCATTTTTAGACTATAGCCATTTGAAAATAATTGGTAAAAAAAGTTTGACCCTTTTCAAAAGACAGTCTAGATAAATTTTGGAAAAACAAAACTTTGCAAAGTGGATTTTTGTGACAAAGTCTTCATGTACAGAAAGTGTCATTAAAATCTGAGAGGGTGCTGCTGAAACAGCGGGGTCGAGTAAATGGTCTTAATCCCCCGATCAGCATAGTATTGAGGAAAATTCTTGACCATTTAAGGGCGGGCCATTATCGGTCTTGGTGTCCTTAAGAAATCCGTCTGTAAAATATTTCTTCCAATACACTTCTTGTATGTTCAAAGCTGGTCGATTTCACCGGGTGGGCAATTATGTATCTAGATCTCTACTCAACTAATACTAGTATGTATATTCAACGGAACCTTGAGTATGATCCGTTGAAATCGAGGGCGATTATTTTCCATATATTTTTGGGGGCAAATTTACGTTGCATAGCGGGTTGTCTTTCAGGATTTCCGTTGGTGGCACATTATTGACAAGATTTCATCCACTCCCCAGCATCCTTCGCCATTCCACGCTCTCTGAGTTTCCACCACACATGCTCTCTGAGTATAGTTTCTAGCTTCCCAGCAATCGGATGAACGTCGTGAGCTACTTGCAGAGCCTTATGGCGAAGAGCTTTTGGAATAACCACACGTCCTTCCTTGGTTATTAACCCGTCCATGGTGTAAGGATTGTCAGCCAATACTTCATTTCCCTAAAGGCTTTGCCCAAGCTCCGGTTTCCAAGGCTAACGATACTTGAGTTAGGGTGCTGTCCATTACAGTTGCTTTTTTAATTCCTTCTGTCAAGAAACCAACAGCATTAGCCTCTAGTTTTGCGATCTCCCATGAACTTATTGTTTCATTGAAAGCTCCATCGTGTCCATCATACATGCGTGACGCTGGATCGGCTATGTTGAACCTTCCTTCGACAAACTCAACCACATAGTCATATGGGGTAAGCCGTAAGGCTCAGCCATCGGCTCTAGTGAGTGCTCTTTTAGAATCCTCTCTCGAACGATTAAGCATGAAGGTAATTCCTTTAGCATCTGGTTGTAGAGTGAAGTGTCGTCCCAGCAAATAATAAGAAAATATTCGACTGTCCAAACAGCATCCAAGGCTTCTCTGTGGGTATTAGTGCTTTCGAAGCAAAAAAAATTATTCGAGGAGTTCCGTTCCTACTCTCCTGTGCGGTCCCGGCGCAATCGTTAAGGCATCAGTACACTATACTGTTTTGTCCGCATCCGAAAAATATCCCAAAAAGGTCGTACAATGAATAATTTTCTGTTTTGTGGTGTAGAAGGCTTCCGATTGACGAGGTCCCTAAGTCCAAGACTTTGTTGTTGCCACTTCCCATTGGGAGCGAGTTAGGTTCGTGAAATTCTGTATATACGGACTGAGGAAACCTGCCAACCCCAAAAACTTTGTAGTTCAGATGTCCTTGAGGGTTCCCGGAGTTTTGATACGTGACGTATTTTTGCATCTCCAATATGAAAGTCATTCTCATCAAACCGATGTCCGAGGAATTGTATGCTTCCTTGTCAAATTCACACCTAGAAACGTTCTCACGCTGCAAAATCTCCGGAGCGCAGTTAACTCCGAACATGAGACGTGTGAAGCGGTACATTCCATCCTCAGTGAGAAACGTTGTTAGCTCGCGGGAGTCCTTTGCTAACTCGAGATGATAATAAGCACTGGCTAAGTCCAGTCCAGCTTGGTGAAGAATTTTGAACCGTGTAATTTTACCTTCATTTCGTGCAAAGCAATAGTCTGACTAATTTCTTGTTTTGTAGCCTCATTGGGACCTCGCATGCTGAAGTCGCCTCTCCTCTTTACTACCACTGACATCCCACAAATCCATTTTGGTGCTAAGGGTCACCTCTTCAATGATACCTCGTGTTTCCATATCCTGGAGTCGGGGCCTTGCTGCTTCTCGGAATGCAGCGGGAATGTTAAAATAAACATTACACTCCGGAGGGACAGATGGATCTATACTGAATCTGACCCTCACCCCTGGCATCTTGGGAAATGTTTTCGTTTCATCCGCATTTTCGCAATTATTAATAAACGGACCTACTATGAGGAGATTCATATCACTTGATGTAATCGTTTCTAGGAGTGATCTTTCTCCGTTCGGTACTACTCAGAAATCAGATTGTACAGCCGGATTATTTGTGCCAACCACTGTAATGACTGAATTAAAAGCGCATTCTACATGTACCTAACGACTACTTCGCTGCATAAGCTTTAAGGTTCGTATTTTCAGAAAAGTTTATCTGAAGGATCGTAAATAGGCCCATTTTACATTCCATTTGCAACTGCTCCCAATCTTTTCTTCCAATTATGTTAACGTCTGCACCTGAAACAATAAGGAATTTTATCGGACAAGTACATCTTACATTATCATTTTCCTTCCACAGCGACAGCATACCCATCATCATTGACTCGGAGAGTAGCGGCGAAGAGTTCGAGGATGCCTCAGATTTTAACAACGATGACGACATTTTCACAGAGACGCCCATCAACAGTCATTTGAAACATTTGAGTAAGTTTTTGTTGAGATTTTCTACGGGACGCCGGTAAATCCAACCCGACTCTTATTTACAGTTCCGGATAACGTTGATGACGAAACTATCGGCAGCATACAGTTCGTAGAAAACTTTGTAGAACGATATGGGCCGCAACATCCGATGTTCTTTCAGGGTAGTCTAGAAGATGCATTGAAAGAAGCTTGCCGTCCGTCTGCTCGGGATGTGAGTTATCTCGGAATTCCATATCGATATCATAAAATTTTTACGTTCTTTTTTCTACTCTAGCGGAAACTGATGGCAATCTATTTGCACCATGACGGTAGTGTGCTAACGAATGTTTTCTGTGGCCAATTGCTTGCATGCGAAAGTATCATCCAAATGCTGCTAGATCACTACGTCCTTTACGGTTGGGATCTGACATTCGAGAGTAATAAAAATATGTATGTACTTGTAATCACGTTTTTTATCCGCCTCGGGAGTAATTAACATTTTTTGGTAGGTTTTTGTCGTCAATATCGGCTTGTGTAGGCATGACCGCCTCGATAACAGTTCGGAACATTCCAACTGATCGGTTACCGGCCATTCTTGTGATATCGAAAAATCGCAGTCAATGTGAGGTTTTCCAAGTGATCTATGGTAAGTTGGCATTCTTTTTCCTCTAATGCACCAGATGACCGTAATTAACGGTTGCAATTTTAGGTAATGTTAGTGTTGATGATTTACTATCACAGCTGATGGAAGCGGCCGATATGTACAGTGAGCAGCTTAAAATTGAACTGCGCGAGGAGAATGAACGAACCGCTCGGGAGCAGGTGAAACTTGAACAGGATGCTGCCTACCGAGAAAGTTTAGAAGCCGATCGAGCTAAACAGGAGGCGAAACGCCAGAAGGAACTGATGATGCAAACTGAACGCCGCCGGCTGGAATCCGAGCGGGCCGATGCCGAAGCAAAACGAGAACTAATTCGAACGAATGCTCGAATCACCGTCCCTCCCGAGCCGGAGCAGATATCCGGGGAGAATATAACCAAAATTAGAATTAGACCACCGGCGGGCCCGATGATTGAGCGGCGTTTCACCCTTGACACCCCGCTGCGGATCCTGTTGAACTTTATCACCGGGGAAGGCTTTCTGATCGATGAGTATAAGGTGATCTCCAGCTGGCCTCGAAGAGATGTAAGTATAGATTTTACACATCTCATGAATTACTTGTCTATTAAAAATTAGGTATTTTTACGTATTATGTCACCCAGAGCGTCAGGCCCCAATTTGAAAAGTTTCAAAGTTATCGTGACAAAATCGTCTCCAAAAAGCAATCCATGATTTGATAGATTATCAGTCTAAAACCGTGATGCCCAAGAAGTCGTTTCAAATGCTATATTACTCCCTAAGGATAAAATTGTTTTAAAACCGTTTTTATTCATGAAGGGCACAAAATCTAACTATAATTAATCCAAGTGTTTGCGTTTCGATTTCGTCTCTTCAGAACCACGACACTTGACCAATGCACCGGGTTGACGCTAAGTCCAAAATTGGAAACACTACTTGTGAACACACTAAACGACTTCTACCTTACAATGTCCCGTAGGTGTCTGTTTGCTGATGAGACCTACTGAAATCGAATTTTGTTTTCAGTTAAGCAGGCGAATGCTAGCAAATACTATATTACTCCCTAAGGAGGTCTCATCAGCAAATAGAATATCTTCACCTACGGGAAATCGTAAGGTAGAAGTCGTCTGGTGTGTGCACAAGTAGTGTTTCCAATTTTGGACTTAGCGTCACCCCGGCGCATTGGTCAAGTGCCGTTGTTCTGAAGAGACGAAGTCGAAACGCAAACACCTGGACTAATTTTAGTCGTATCAAGTTTACTCGGTCCATGCAGATTTGTCACAGCCTCGCATGGCACGAAGACTTCTCAGGGATCTTTAAACTAGGTCGATCCACCTTGTTCGTCTTCCGTTGGAAAACAATAAGGGCTCGTTGGTCCTTCCTCAGCACAGTCCAGGTTTCGGGACCGCACAAGGCAACCGGTCTAATGAGTTTGCAGTTGGTTAACTTTGTGCGGTAGTACGAATACGTCTCTGAATTTTTGTGCTAATTTCATAATCGGCTGTTAACCATGAGCTATGAGCTCATTAACCACATCGACATCGTTGTTATCAATTGATATTCTCGGTATGTGGTAAAATTTTTATTTCTTCGAACCTCTTGGCATCATGTATTTTGTATTTTGACGCGTTTTTGGGCCATCCAAACCACTTTGCTTCAACCTTCTGTCGGATGTATGTATCCACCATCCTCTCAAAGTAACGTGCCACAATAACAACGTTGTTGGTGAAGCCGAAAACCTTCGCATATTTTCGGAAATTCGTACTATTCATGTAAATTCTCGCTCCTTTTATCATACCTTCCAAAGCGATATTGAACAATAGACAAGAGAGCCCATCACCGAGATTCCAAAGGACTCGGACATAACATAGCCACTTTTACGTAATGACTCATTCGGGTCAATAACCTATTCGTTCTAACAGACCGATACCACTACGGTTCAGTTGTTTTCAAACTTTAATACATACTTTGATGGTACCTATTTCATCGTTTATCAGGTCTGAATTGCTTGTACTTGAGAATCACAGTTTAGATTACCAACGTTTTAGTAAACCCCGGATGTAACTAAAGGACTAACGGTTATTTCTTCTCTTACAGCTCACGGTTCTAAATTTAGACGAAACGCTGCAGCAGTTGAAGCTATACCCCCAGGAAACGGTTATTCTGGAGGAGCGATGATTCCATCTTGCATCCCAAGCAGACCGTTGTCTTCTTTGTCTACTACAAACACTACCATATGGGAGGTATATAGTGCTGATGCCTAATTCATTTTCTTCGAGGTCACTCACCACAACCACACATACTACGGCGCGTTCTCCATCAAGTATCTTATTAAGTTTCCATTTCGTTTTTGATCTGAACAGAGAATTAGCGATATTGGTTTATAAACGTGGTTTGATATTTTTCTAAATTTTCTCACTGCAATAATTTATTTATTTTGTGACGTTTGGCTTTGAAAATTATTTGAATTTATTACATTTCGGCGTCTGTATTGTTTCTATTCGTACTACAAGCTATGATTTTTGTTACAAACAACAGAACAAAATTCAAGCCTAAAACCTATTCTTATATACCGAAGGAGTGCAGAGATACGATGAAACAATGAGTAATTTGTATAGATGAAGTAAACAATTACCATGCCCAACAGGCGTGAAACAAAAAATAAAGAAAGAGATCCTCAACATATATGCTATTTGGGTTCATGCTATGTATTAAAAAAAATCCGAAAGTACTCAAAACATAACGCAACCGGAAGCCAATTGGAATACTACTCGACAGCCAGTATGAATAATTCTAGCTTATTCATTACTATCTGTCTTGTTGATCAAGTGAAAGATCTACCGCGAAGTATTTGGTTTGAGTAAACTCGACAAACAATTGTGGATCACTTGTTTACTTGCAAGAGCTATTTGGTATATTGACTTCAATAACTGCTCCTATTTTAAAAAAAAAAATGGAATCAACTTTTATTTTTGAGAAAACGGGCTATCGAGAGGATTACCAGTTTGCTTGCGAGAGCTATTTGGTATACAGATTCAAAGAAATGCTCATGTTTGAAAGAAGGAATTTGCTCCTAAGTTTGAGTAAACTGGGCACACGATTGGAACACCAGCATACTTGCGAAGGATATTTGGTATACACATATAAAGTACTATAAAGCTCATGTTTGAAAAAAGGAATCAACTCTTATGTTTCTGGCAAGTGGCTATTGATGCTAATATCGCGAACGAATGTTGTTCCAAAGAGAATGGAGCAGGTAGTGTGGACTTTTGCTCTCACCCGACAGCAACCGGGAAATCAGAGCAATCCCAATCAAAATTCTGAGTCGATGACGGGAATGATGCGGAATGCATCAATGGTTATGACGAAGGTATGCTTAAAACGGTTGAATACCATTCCCCAGAAAGCCAATCCCCAGAATGTACCATTCCCCAGAAAGACATTGCCCAGAATATACCATTCCCTAGAAAGACATTATCCAGAATGCTCGGTTCCCCAGAAAGTCATACCCCAGAATACCCCATTCCTCAGAAAAGTTAATGTTTTTATTGATTTTTTTTGTGGTGAAGCCTATTACCTAATTCAAGGAAATGATGCGGTGTAAAGCTGCTGAGGACATGCCACCGAATGTGGCCGCCCCTCGCAAGCAAACCTGTTATCCACTCGTATAACCGGTTTACTCATTCATAGGGATTGGTTCCTTCTTTCAATCATGAGCAGTTTTTTGATTTTATATGCCAAATAACTCTTGCACGCCAACATTTGTGATATTTTCGTCTGACCGGTTAATTCAAACATAGGTGTTGATTCCTTCTTTTGAACTTTCCTTGAATCTGTATTAAAGTCGAAATGAATGCTCATTTTGACAAACGGTTTGGTGTGTTTTTAGAGCATTTCTCGACAAACATACAATAGACCTGGTTGTATACCATTCCCCAGAAAACCATTTCCCAGAAAGCCAATCCCCAGAATTCCATCCCCCAGAATGAACCATTCCCCAGAAAGACATTGCCCAGAATATACCATTCCCTAGAAAGCCATTATCCAGAATGCTCCATTCCCCAGATAGTCATACCCCAGAATGCCCCATTCCCCAGAAAAGTTAATGTTTTTAATCATTTCTTTTTTTGTGGTGAAGCCTAAGGTTTACGCATTACCCAATTCAAGGAACTGAGGCGGTGTAAAGCTGCTGAGGACATGCCGCCGAATGTGACCGCCCCTCGCAAGCAAACCTGTTATCCACTCGTATAACCGGTTTACTCGATCATAGGGATTGGTTCCTTCTTTCAATCATGAGCAGTTTTTTGATTTTGTATACCAAAAAATTCTTGTACGCAAAATTGTGATATTTTCGTCTGACCTGTTTATTCAATCATAGGTGTTGATTCCTTCTTTTGCACTTTCTTTGAATCTGTATTAAAGTCGAAATGAATGCTCATTTTGACAAATGGTTTGGTGTGTTTTTAGATCATTTCTCGACAAACATACGCTTACGGCGTAAAAGCCAACTGTCAAAATTCTCTTTGAAAGGAAATTCCTGACAAACCGTTATAGGCCACACACAGTTCACAGCTTTAAATGAAAGAGAAAACCTTTCTCTTTTGTTTACTACCAACATCTTTGGTTGGAGAGTAACGGTTTGTCAAGAATTCCCGCTAAAAGTGAATTTTGCAGGTTGGCTTTAACGCCGTGATCATATGTTTGTCGAGATTCATCTTTCTTTTGAATTGGAAATGTTTTGCAAATGTACGATCTACCCGAAATACATTTGAAAGTATTTTCGTACCTTATGCCAAATGGTACTTATACCACAGACTAACAGATATAATATTCGACAACAATTCTTCGCCAATGTTAGCGATCATTTTGAATATATTTTTAGTTGGGACAGTGATCGCATTTACGATTATAATCCATATATGGCACAACTGATATATGCGCAAATATACGGGATAGACCACTAGTAGAAAAAGTTCCTGGGTCTGAAGGTTAACTAATTTGTAAATGAGTGGTTGGAACCGCGTATAGTGTTTGGCGGATCGATATTTTTAAGGAATTAATCATAGTGTTAGGTCTGTTTGTCTGTGCTTATGCTACACGACTGTTAGGTCAAATGGCCAACTACTATATAATGTCTTATGTCAGACTATGTTGTGCCAAAAGACTTTATGCCGAACAGGATAGTCTTGCTCAAAAGTTGGGACAATTCTTCAAGTGTAAACTGAGCAGACGTAAATATCACATGTTTGCGTGCAAGAGCCATTTGGCATGAAAATTCAATGAACTGCTCATTTTTGAAAGAAGGAATCAGTTCCTATGTTTGAGTAAATCGGGTAAACGAATGGATAACCGGCTTACTTGCGAGGAGCCACCGCTTTCAGCAGCTCATACTCAGCAGCCTTACACCACATCACTTCAATTATTTCGACAATGCACAAAGTTTTGGTTTTACCATATAACCTTACTTACATAACAGTGTTTAATTTTTTTGAATCCTAGGAAGGGGCCCTACCGCTTACTATGATTGTTGCCAAATGCTTATCAAAACACACCTGTATTAGATTCTGAAATTTGTTCTACATGTTTCCGGGATAACAGTTCTTTCTGGGGAAAACACTTCAGTGTTTTATTTTGTCTTCATCGCAATATTCAACACAACATGAATTAGTAAATAATGTCATCCTAACTTCAGATTTCAACACAATGCAAATCATGTGCACGAATCGAAAGCGAAGAATGTCGTTTGATGGAAGTGGGAACCAATACAGTCGTGATTCGTTGGTTGGGCCACAGTCTATGTCCAACTAACGAATTTGATTCGTTAGTTGGACCGACTAGCGGAGGTCGAACTAAAAAGTGGTCCAGTTAAAAAGTGACCAGCGAATCACGACTGTAGTACGTTAAAAAAATCAAATCATCAAAAAATAAAACTTTTCTGGGGAATGACTTTCTAGGAAATGGTGCATTCTGGGGGATGGAATTCTGGCGAATGGTACATTCTGGGAAATGACTTTCTGGGGAATAGTATATTCTGGCGAATGGTTTTCTGGGGGTTGGAACTCTGGGGAATGGCTTTCTGGGGAATGATTTTCGGGGGAATAGTATACAATCAATAGACCTTTCTCGTCAAAAAATTTTATATGATAGGATGCTTCCTTTTTTATCCCCAATTCGTTACTGCCTATTGCCCCGATGATTTGGTACCTCTTACTATTGAAAAAATCAAAAATAGTGCAAGCTGCTCATTTAACCCCATATTCTGAATACCTATCTTGCCTTGTTTCCCCATATTTTTACACCATTTGGATGAACTTCCTGTGGGGAATACTAAAAGGATGCCAGATCTGCATATATATATTAGTAAATCTGCAGATTTTGCATTTTCACTGCAGATCTTTTGCAGATTACAAATATTTAGCAGAACAAAGCCTATGCCAGCCAATTTATACACCAGCCTTCAACATTTTTGATCATTTAAATTATATACATACTACATTTCTACGTCGAATTTATTGAAGATTTTTATAGCATTCGGCAGACTTATATTTTTACTGCAGGCTATTGTTTAAATAGACCTGGCATCACTGATGCTGAAATGCAGAGATGCCAGGTACTGTTTTCAAATGTCTGCAGTAATAATTTTAAAAGTCTGGGAAGAACAAAAAATGTGAGGAAAGCTAGTGTAACCAAAAGCCTTTATATTCTAAAATCTGCAAATATCTGCAACCAAACTAAAAAATCTGCAAATATCTGCAACCAAACGGAAAAATCTGCAAATATCTGCGCCATCGAAAAAATCTGCGGCTTAAATTAAAAGTCTGCGAATTTGCAGACTTGTCTGCAAATCTGGCATCTCTGCTGAAATGATTCATTCATATACCTGTCAATAATATAGAGCATTGTATGAAAATGTATAACCTCACTTTTCTGACAGTTCGGTGTGCTTGTTTACCTAAGACTTGTTTACACGGACTTTTAAAATTTACATTACTTGAATACTTTCGATGCTCTTTGAAAGAATATCAACTCAAGAGGGATTAGGATTGGAACAATGGTAACCTGGTTCATACATTGACCAATCGGCGCTGTATGTAAAACCCGGTGGCATATGCTGAATCGTAAGATCAAGCATTGGGCTATAAAAAGATTGCTTTCTGGATGATGGATAAGGATTTGTACACATTTGTTTGTTTGCTCGTGGGTTAATTCCTAACAAGATGATCCGATTGATTATTCATTTTTAGGTGGTGAAGTTTACCTGAACTTTATAGGTAACGAATTCGGTCGATGATAAGTTGTTGAAATGATTTTGATCGTTCAATGCCCATATCGAAGAACGTTTCCATTGGTCAGAATGCCTACCAGCGTATGATAGCTGCAAACATGAGGACAACAAGGTTATCGCTTTCGAATGGAACAATTATTTATTATTCGTGTTCAAGTTCCATTACACCAAAAGTTTCGTCGATTATCGCATTGTCGTTGATTTAGCCGGCAAATGCAAAATAGCGCTCGGCACTGACAATAAGGAGTAAGAAGGATTTGATTGGAGTGATAATAATAATGCAGAGCATTATACATTCTGGTAGAATATCAGAGAGGAGAAATTATATGTAAATTTATATTATATCCCGAGTAGCCATCATTTTGGCACCGCAATAAAGCTATCTGCTGTATTGTTCAAATTGGCACCAAATAACTAGGCAGCGAATGATAAATTTCATAGTCAATTTATTTACTTTTTCGGAAGGATAACTAATTAGTATGTCGTGAATATATGTGTCGCCGGTGCCGTGTGTTATGGTATTACCGAACGGAACCGTTGGTCAGAAGACCGTCCTTGTCATACTGGTCATAGATGCGAGGTTTTTTCTCATCTGATAGCACTTGACATGCTTCGGAGATCTGTCTTAATGCTCTCTACTTAGCGCAGGATACGCGAAACCGCTGCTAGCTTTCGAAAGAAAATTCCTAGCTGCTGCTACTCTATCAGTCTCTCTTTCTCGACTGAGGACTACAATTTCGGTCGACTAAATTGTGCTATGAAAATTGTACTTCCTGGAATTTCACCTAACGAGATCAATTCATTGTGAGGAATTTCGCTGCGTTCCAATATTGCTTGCCTCTGTAGGTGATGATGTGTGTGGATTCACTTCGGCAGCCTCTTATGTTTTGGGTAATTTTGCTATCTTATTCTGCTGAATAAATCATCTTCCTAAAGCCTCTACGTTATACTACGGTCACTTTAAAAACGCCCTGCTATTTAATCTTGTAGCTCTCGGCAAGTCAGTAGGTTTGTTCCAGTACACGGAAGTCACTCCGGAATAAAGAGGAGCAAAAATATTTGCTCCTTTTTACTCCGGTTTGCTACCAGAAGAAGAAAAAAGAGAAGAAGAGAGTACAGGAACGATTTTCTCCGGAGTACTTCCAGTTTCTCCTGGTACTGGAACAGACCTAGTCCTGGCACTCTTCTCGACTATTCCTGGCACTATACCGCTGGCGTCGCACTTATGACGGTGATCAAGCTTGGCGAGAGTGGCAGTGGTTTCGTCGGAATTGTTCACTCGACAAGCAGTAAGTGCAAGGACTCTGCTACTTATGCCTGAGCCCCTCATTGAAACCTTCGTCCTGCCGGAGTGTTAGCTTCGTCCGATACCGGAGCGTATTGCTGAACCGAAGCAGTCTGCTACTGGCGCTGCTTCCTTCGAATCGGAATCGCTGAATATTCCCGTTAGCCGAATGTGTCCAACGTGGCCGAAGGCAAACCGATTGCAGCAACACCACCAGCCGTAGCTGACCTTTTAGCCTTTAATCCAAAAGAAGTTTTGGTCGAATTCATTATAATTCTATGTAAAATTTAATACTGTTTTATTTAGTTTGATTGCGTATATTGTTTGCATGAGACACTCCCCTTAATTCGTTGAGTAAGTATTTCACTGCCTTTATAATCCTTTTGGAATCAGTTACAATAATCCATTATAATCATTTTATGATAAGTGTATTGCTAGTTAGGACTTTTATATCAGCCGGGCCCTTTTATAATTTGTCTAAATTCTTCATAATCCATTGTTACGTTATGTTTATGCACATGGCCAGATAGATAGTTTTTAACTGGGACGTGACGTGTGGATACGAAAAAACCTAATGTCAATTGCAGCCAGGGGGAGCTGTCAAATGCAGCCAAAGGGAACCGTCAAATGCAGTCAGGGGGAACTGTCAAATGCAGCCAGTCCATTTAAAATATGTGAGGAAGAAAGAGTTGCTATGCAAAACAAGAGATCAAATGAACAGAAAAAAAACATCCAGGTTTTGTCCCAGGATTTTAATAGAGAACATGAAAATTCGATTTGTTTGCATTTGGCAGTGGGCCTTTTTCAAATGTTTGGCTAGAAATTCCTTACTTCTACAATGAGTCATGTACATGAAAAGTAAAAATGTTAAATTTAACGGAACAATGTATGATGCCGACATCAAATAAAAAATTACAGCTGAGCGACCTTGTTTGGAAAGTGTTAACATTTGGCAGCGAACCAAACCAAGTTTCTCATACTATGATCGAATCAACAAAAATTCCAAGACCATGTAAACAATCTCTCTGAACTGTCAAAAAAGTGAGGTTAAACATTATCATGCAATGTTCTCCACCGAGAGGTTCACTTTAGTTTGTTTATTCTGGTTGCAGTTGAGCGCTGGAAAATCCATCCAGCGACAATCGGTTTTTCTCCTGTTTAGTGCTAATCCATGATGTCGGAAGTAGTGCGCTGGATAGCGCATCATTGTACGAAAACAGCGCACTACTTTCGACGTGATTCCATTGTTTAGAACCAGAGAAAATACGATTGTCGCTGGTTGGATTTTCCAGTTTTCAACCGTAACCAGAATACATAACCAATGAACTTTGTACCGCGACTCACCACTTCATTTGCCGCGTTGCCAGGAACTCAAGCAAAAATATACAAAACAGTGTTGCCTAAACACACATTTTGAGTCCCACCATTCTTGCAAAGGTGAAAAAAATACTCAACATTGTTGCATTTTTCAAATTTAAAAAAATCATTAAAAAATCACGATAGCTCCAAATAGTCTCATTTCAACGGCAATATTCTTAAAAAGGTGTAGTCTTTTGAATAAAAATAAGAAAAAAAGGGGGTTAGGTCGGACGAGAAAGGTCTATTACGGCGTAAAAGCCAGCTGTCAAAATTCTCTTTGAAAGGAAATTTCTGGCAAACCGGCCACACACAGTTCACAGCATTTAATGAAGGAGAAAACCTTTCTCTTTTGTTTACAACCAACATCTGTTTTTGGAGAGTAACGGTTTGTCCAGAATTTTCGCTAAAAGTAAATTTCGACAGTTGGCTTTAACGCCGTGATCATATGTTTGGCGAGATTCACCTTTCGTCTTTTTTTGAATTGGAAATATTTCGTAAGCAAATGTACGATCTACCCGAAATACATTCGAATGTATTTTCGTACCTTATGCCAAGTGGTACTTATACCACAGACTAACAGATATAATACTCGACAACAATTTTTCGCCAATGTTAGCGGTCATTTTGAATATATTTTTAGTTGGGACAGTGATCGCATTAACGATTATAATCCATATATGGCGCCATTGATATATGCGCAAATATACGGGATAGACCACTAGTAAAAAAACTTCCTGAGTCTGAGGGTTAACTAATTTGTAAATGAGTGGTTGGAACCGTGTATAGTGTTTGGTGGATCGATATTTTTAAGGAATTAATCATAGTGTTATGTCTGTTATGTTTGTTATGCTACACGACTGTTAGGTCAAATGGCCAACTACTATATAATGTTACACGGGTGAGTTTCGGCTTCGCCTCATCAGAAACCGACACTAACTTTTTGTCGGAATAGATTAGCGCCGGCTTGACGCAAATCTCTTAAAACTAAAACACATTCCACAACAAGTTCCGGCTTAACTGTGTCTCATCGGCATAAACAGAACTTCTGCTTGGACGGGACATCACGTTTGATCAGTCGTTCGATTGAAACACAAAGTGTGTTTTAATTTTAAGGGATTTGCGTCAAGCCGGCGCTAATCTATTCGGACAAAAAGTTAGTGTCGGTTTCTGATGAGGCGAAGCCGAAACGCACCCGTGTAACAAATGAGGATTTGTATCCTTCAAGTGCAAAGACTGATTTTACCAAAAAAAATTTCGCCCTTGTGAAAAATTTTGGTGCTTACCCAATTTTCCTCCTTAGGGTGAAATATAGCATAGTACTATATAATGTCTTATGTCAGACGATGTCGTGCCAAAAGTCTTTATGCCGAACAGGATAGTCTTGCTCAAAAGTTGGGACTATTCTTCAAGTGTAAACTGGGCTGACGTAAAGATTCGTAAAATTCAATGAACTGCTCATGTTTGAAAGAAGGAATCAATTACTATGTTTGAGTAAATCGGGTAAGCGAATGGATAACTGGCTTACTTGCGAGGAGCCACCGCTTTCGGCAACTTATACTCAGCAGCCTAACACCACATCACTTCAATTACTTTGATATTGCACAAAGTTTTGGCTCTCAAAACACACCAGTATTAGATTCCGAATTTTGTTCTACATGTTTCCGGGACAATAGTTCTTTCTGGGGAAAGCACTTCGGTGTTTTATTTTGTGTGGAATAGTTTTTGGGAAAAGTCGTAGAACCAAATCTTCATCGCGATATTCAACACAACATGAATTAGCAAATAATGTCATCCTAACTTCAGGTTTCAACACAATGTAAATCATTTCAAATGTGCACGAATCGAAAACGATGAATGTCGTTTGATGGAAGTGGGAACGAATACAGACGTGATTCGTCGGTTGGGCCACAGCCTATGTCCAACTAACGAATTTGATTTGTTAGTTGGACCGACTGACAGAAGTCAAAAACTATCCAAAGGAGACGTTAGTAGTGTAGATGCTTCTATTCACATCTTTAATTATTTTCAGTTTGATTGAATTCTGGGGAATGATTTTCAGGGGAATAGTATACAATCGCTTAAAACTGTTTTCTGGGCATCAAACTCCTTTTGAAATTTAGTTGGCGGTGGTTTAAACGATGTAGATGTCGCTAATAGTTTTCTGATCTCACGTGGTTTCCGAACTCGCAATGGCGGTGTTGATATAGAGCATGATGAAGATGGGCGCATGGTGATGTTTGATTTTTAATGAGCAACACGGTGCGATATCCAATTCTTCCTTTGTAAAACCCCGAAAAATCGGTGGTCTATTCGAGTTTATGGCATTCGGGTAAATGCTCCATTTTAGTTAATAACACTCGGGTAAATGGTCCATCCGGGTAAACAGGTTTCGGGCGAACGTCGTGCTGGTAAATCATTTTCGGGTGAATTTGATAGAACCCTTTCGACATGAGTCACTCGTACCGGTGTCTTCAAAAAAATCAAACAGATAAGACCACACTGGTTTTCTTTGGAGGAGCACTGCAACTGAAAGGGAAGCTTGCTGATCAGCAGCTCAGTTCTGTTTTGTCCGTTTCGACTGATGTGCACCGGGGTAGTTCCACGCAATGGTTTTGTACTTTCGAACAGAAGTGTAAAAACTAAATTGGGTATGTCTTACTGACACTTTCGAAAGTGCAAAACCAGTGAGCTTCATTATACCGGTGCAGTACCGGTCGTTTCGAAACGACAAATTTCTCAGGATGGTGACTTTTGCTCGGTATCCACCCAAATAGAAATGTACAGTAGCAAAACCATAATCTTTACTGTGACAGTACAGTAATTTTACAATAATTTACAATAAAGTCTAATGTATCGCTACAATACACAAACAATAAACTTCAACCTTTCTGCAGTAAATTTTAATGTAAAATCGACTTTTACAGTAAAAAAGGGGGGTGGTTATGTATCTTAAGATTAAAAAAATCTTTTTTAAATACATTTTCTGCTCAGAAACAGTAACATTTAACGTGAATTTACTGTACACTGAGCCAAAAAGTCATATAAATTTTAAGTGAAAAAGCACGTAAATATTAAAACTGACCAATCACATCAGATTCAGGTGCACCAAATAACATTCATACCTACATTGATGAATTTTAAATAAGATGCCAATGACTTTCAAGTATGCAATACATACATTTTATGTGATTGTCACATACTTAAGTGTTATGTGTAAAGAACATAAATATTACGTGAATATACGATGCGAAAAAAGATTACAATTCCAATATGGTTTCACGTACTAACAGAACAAGCCGAATGAGTTACAACTGGAGATATTGGAACACTGACTTCTGAAGGTATTTAAATGTAAATTCAATTGATTATATTCGCAAAGAGTAATACCATTTAAACGAATTTACGTTTCAGAATGCGGAAATTAAAACAAACGGTAGACATTACAGGAACCAACGAAAATTGCCACGAAGTTTGTTGATTTTCTCAACACAAAGGGTGCGTGGCAGGAGAAACGGTTCTGTTTGGGAATAGCTATACTGTTTAATATAATCAAATCATGTAAATATAAGATACATTACAATTCTATTCAATGCTTACATATTTATTTACCGTCTTCCCTTTTTTTAAATACATTAGAAAAATATTTGAATGCTATTTTTAATGCTGCTAATAATCACATGAAATTCACATAAAAATTATATGGATTTAATCGAGAACTTATGTGACAATCCGATGAAAAGTAAATGAACTTCATTTGACATATATATGTAGTCGACGCTGGTTTTAATTAGACTGACAACAAAATTTTCTATGTGTGAAACATGTAACATTTACGTGAAAAGTATTATGGAAAATATTTATATGTTTTTGCATATGATTGATAAGTGATAATTTTTTTGAGTGTACCATTTTTTCACTGGACAGTAAATTTTGTGGTTACAGGAACTTTTATTGTAAATCTTCTGAAACAGTAATAACCATAACATCTATTGTTTTATGATTGTTTGTAGGGTAAACGCTACTGTAGGTTTCTATCCGGGCATGCTTATCCGTGGCTGCTCTGCTGTTGCTATAAACGTCGTGTAAACGAAAGATTTAGAATTCAAACAGACCATGTATTATAATCGTTACATGGTTTAGCGTCGTAAAAGGCGGGGCTAACAATCAAATGAAATGCTAGCATGCACGTGTCGAATATAGTACTGTCCAATCATGGCACAGGTAAAAATTGATTTCTGAAAATCAATTTTTTATGTAAGTTATACCACACACTAACAGACATAACACTATGAGGGAATTCCCTCAAAAAACATCAATCCAGTACTTTTCCTAGAACACTAGCTCCACCTTTTATTCACGGTCCCAAACACTCATTTGCTGGTGGGTTACCCCTCAGGTTTGGGAACAATTTTTCACTAGAGGTCTATCCCCCATATGCTTGCTCATATGTCAGTCGCGCAATAATTGGCCACAGTCCCAACCACAAATATATTTAAAATGACCGTTAAAACGGGCGAAGCATTGTTTTCGAGTGTTATGTCTGTTAGTCTGTGGTTATACCAAACACATCTCTGTATTTGTTTGTACATACAGTTGTGATTCGTTGGTTGGGTCACAGCCTATTAAGATTTCTGACAGCTCATTTACAACCACAGATGCAAAATCAAACCAAAGGAAATTGGCTTGTTTTCATCACGAAATACCCAACCTCAACCGATTTTTGCAGTGCAAAATATTTTGTTTTCATCACGAAATAATTCAGCGCCTTTTCTTTTTTAACGGGAATAGAAAGGTCAATGTCCAACTAACAAATTTAATTCGCTAGTTGGACCGGCTGACAAATGTCAAAAACTCTCTAAAGAAGACATTAGTAGTGTAAAACGTTTGACGCTCAGATGCTTTTTAGTTGGACAACGGTCCAACTAAAAAGCGGTCCAGTTAAAAAGTATCCAACCAGCGAATCTCAAACTTTGTGAAATTCCGTTAAGTACAATGAAAGTTACGAGCTTTCAAAAATACTACCCTCTGTTTCTTCCGGAATTTAGAAAAGGGGCCTCGATATTGAAACGTTAGTCGTACTCACGACAAAATAAATGAATATTGTTTTCGTGCTCAGCCAGGCAACTGGCATCCCTATCTCTACATACAGAGTTTGACAATAGGCAACATCGCTTTTCCACCGATCGATGGGGGTCAGTTTGACAACGTCAAAATCGCTTAAAATGTCATCAACAAACAATAGTAGCAGTAAACAAAAGAAAACAATGAACACTTTAACTGATTTGATGTAAACTAAAGTGCTCCTCGTTCGTATTTAAAATTAATTTCGTTCATTTTGTTACAAGCAAAGTTCTTATGTTGGCTGCGAAAATATGACGTCACGTCACCCTCTTGTGCTCAGCGACTTATGTCGTTTTTGCTTGAAGCGGAACTGAGTTAGTTTCTAACCCCAACTGCTGTCAAAATGTATGAACTGACAGCAGTTGGGGTTAGAACCTGACTCAGTTTCGGGGTCAATCAAAAACGCCATTAGAATTACATTAGAAAAATAAGAATTTCTTCAGCTGTTAAAACAACATCTCATTGATCCGTTATGTGAGCGTTACGAGTCGTTTGTTGACGAACTAGTACTGCGTTTTCGTGGAAAAAGGATGATGTGCGATCTCAAAGTGTCAAGCTTCGGGTCGTTGTTTTGATTGCGAGCCGCAGCTTCGATTCTCCGAACGATGAGCACCGTATACTAAAGCCACAGCAGTGGTAGTTTCATTCAAAGTTTACCTCTCGCGCTGAAAGGTCTGCGTTTTTGTTTACCTTATCGCGGTGTTTGTTCGGGCTAAACACACAAAAAATACTAGCAAAAAGAGCACTGTTTCTTCAGAAAAGAAAATCCGTCGATTGATATTCGCTGTTTTTCATTCGTGAATTTTTTTCCTTTAGTAACGCAAAACGGAGCATTTTGTTTGAAGTTTGTTTTTGTGTTTGGTCAAAATTTGATGAAAATAGAGGAGTTCGTTGTTGCAGTTGTCGGTGCTGGAGGTGAAAAAAGAAGAGATTTGCGTGTTTTTTCGAGTTCCCCGATATACACAGCGAACACACTGCGGGCGAAGAAAGGAATATGTAAATTTAATCAATTTGCACAAAGCCACAAGTGCACGTATTGTATGGAAGAGTTCGTTTTTATTGATCGAAAGTAAGCCGGAGTCCGGATTTGAGTGCTGTTTTGTGACGTTGCTGCTGCCGCTGATTGAATCGTTTCCGAGATTCGTCACTATTATTTGGTATGTCTGGCTTTCGCATGGCAAAAAAAAATCGAATCTTAGCCTTCACCGTATCATTCTTGCATTGCATCGACGGGACAAACTACCGAGAGGTGGGGATTTTCTACAGCGACGCAGATTTTGTTTCCTTTGTGTGACAGGATGTGCTTTCAGCTAGTAGAAAATAGATAGCTCACAACTGGTTTCTGACGTAAGCAGTGTCTTATCAGAAAGTGGCGCTGCTCTTCGATTTACTGCGTCTTGAAACATGCGAACAGAGAATACGCATGATTGTGGAAAGATGCTTTTTGTCACACGACTTATTTTACGGATGTTTTAGACTTCAGACATAACTACAAGAACACACAAAGTCAAATCATAAAAAATGAAATCAGGTATCAAATGTTTTATGAAGCAGTGACAATGTTACGTTTTTTATGTAGGTTTATAAGTATCAAGCTCAAACAGCTACAATAGCTGGCGAGTGAATAGTAAAGTATCGGTGATGTTTTCAAAATACATCCGTAGAAAACCCTTTAACTCTCGACATTGTAGATTCTTTTTTTTTTGTTTGCTCTGTCATCTGACGTCTATGATCGGGTTCTGTCCATCTCAACATAGTAGATTATTACTAACTGCATACCGATAGGGTGAAAAATTACCACACGTGTATGGCTCATAGGACAGACAAAAATGTACACAATATTAAGTGTTTCAAACTCTTGTTACGGACACTAACCAACCTTAAAGCGCTACTCAAACTGGTGCTTCATCAAAACAAACCGTTCGGTTGGTGCGTTCACATGTCAGACACACCTCGCCTTATCAAGCGCAATTAATGCATATGGAACGAATCAAAGATCGTCAATTAGCGTTTGTTCTTCGCACCTAGGCAAAGAAGTCTCATGTGGACTACAAATTGGACAGCCGGGAATGACGAAAGACTACTATTAATTAGGTTATTCAATAAGGAACGATCAAACGCAGTTTGGAGGCGAAAACTTCAATTTTTCGTAAAAGCTACGAATGTAGCTCACCAGAAAATTTCTATTAACCGTTATGTATCCGACGCGGTACCCGGGTACCTTTTTAGGTTTTAATTAATGAAATTCCTATGTTTTATCCATAGCTGGAAATTGAACCTTTGTTACATCTTAGAACTTCACTAAGTCAAGCTTTTGGGTTAATAATATTGTTGATATAGTAATAGGGGGAGTGAGGAGGGGCTCCTGATTTTTTTACTACGTAACAGGTCGACGAGGGTACCCGGGTACCCACAAAACTGAAATACCAATAACTAAAGTAATTTCCAACCGATTTTGATGCTTTTGAGTGTTTTGGATTCAGGAACTCATCGACTTTTGGACTTGTTAAAAATGAATCGGGTTGCTTCATTCGATTCCCTGGAATCCGGATTTCCGGAAGCAGGTTCCAGTACATGGATACTATTTGTGAACTTCATTGGAATACTAGCAATATGGGTATCAAAATTCTTGGAATTGCATCAGTCGGTTGTATCTCGTGGTTTGGAACGATTTGGTGATTTGACCCCGGAACGGACATTCCGGAGCAGGTTGCCGAGGGGCCGTGAGTGGCCATTTCATTCCAATTCCATTTTTTAAATTGCCATAGGGTCCCATAACAAAAAATAACAGACTTCCGAGACAATTTGAAGAGTTTTGCTAGGACATTATTAAAATTAACAAATCATACCCTAGTACCGGAACATTACCCCGGAAAATCCGGATTACCAAGCAGCAGATTCATTAACCCGGTTCAATTTTACAAATCAAAAAGTGGACGAGTTCCTGATTCCAAAAAATCTAAAAGTGTCCAAATCGGATAAAGGAAACCATAGTTATGAGCATTTCAATTTTTGGGTACCCGGGTACCCACGTTGGCCTGTTAAAGCTGTTTTTTTTGTTGGACACATAACAGTTAAGACTGTCAATCATTTAAGACGACCGTCTCGATTTGGATGAAACAGTTTCTCTATGAGCAATGATGTGTTTTTGGACGGTGTAAAGGGTGTTTTTTAAGGGAATGAAATCCACAAAAATAGTTGACAGCCATTTTTGTTCATTTTGGTAGCCTGTGGCCGGCATTGTTAAACAATTATGATAAATATTTTAAAAATGCCATTCAGTGGGTCCAATTTTAGTCATTTTTCCGAGTACAACTGGAGAAATTTCGTCCATAACGCATCCAATGTTTGACTCTAGTTCACAGGATGCTTAGGATTTGTGGGTGTAGATGGGAGATTGAACGTAGCAGCACAAACGAAATCCAAGAACATAAAATCGACAATTCCGATTACCGATAGGATTCGCCTAACAAACGTCGTATTCGATAAATCAATGGTTGGAACTTGTTGCTTCATCTTATTTAAACAAAAGGTCTTCCAAATTATGTGTGACTACATTTAGAAGCAATCGGTGCTGAACAGCGTCTTGATATTGCTCGCAAGTGTTGTTGACGTTGACTCCAGCCTTAATTTGGAAGAAAAATGGGCCCTGGGTACCAGTTGTGTACAATCTACACCACAGTTACTTTTTCAGAATGAAAAAATTATGCATTATAAAGACATTTGGCATCAAAAATACAAACTCGATTTTTAAATTTTCCTTGACTCCTCCCTTTGATCATTATTCAGTTCCTGCTTTTATGGACTCAGAAGCCGTCGTTGGTGACCAAAGGGACTTTGGTTTGTCATTAGTGATCTAGACTGGCAAATCCAACTAATTTTGCACGTATTTTAATCAGTGATTTTGATGATTTTGATATCATAGTGGTGGCTACACTCCTGAACCCGTAACTCCGGAACAGGAATTCCGATTGACACAAAATTTAACAGCAGCCAATGGGAAGGTTGTACCTTTCATTTGAAACTAATCGCAAATCGATTCTGCAATCTCTGAGAAAAATGAGTGACGCTTTTGACACATAACCCGGCACATCAAAATCGAGTAATATCCTGATTACGCCATACTGGTCATTGCGAACGTCACTGATCAAGAATTAGACGATGACTTTGGGCTGACAGGCATGCTGTTCTACTTCCTGAGTAAGAAAGGATGACACCGACTTGAAATGGCGAGTGGGTTAACAGCACGGCTGCTACTGTCCCGTCAAAACCCTGGCAGATCTCCAAGTACATTCCAAACTTGTCACCAAATTTGGTGGTACTGGGTTCAGATGGACCATTCCCGCTTTTACGCTGGCTCTGAACACTATTCCCCATGAAAGATAGTGTCAACCCTACCATGAACTCCTTGCTTGATAATCATGGGATCGCGAGAGGCGACTATGTAAAACGAGTAGAAATAGCGGCCCGGATTTGAGACTCAACAAAATGGAGAACCACGAGAGAAAAAATCAAAAACTTGTAGGAAAAATAGGAAAAAGCAAAACTAACGACGACGGCTGCATTTCAGTTCGTAACAAGCGGAAAACTTGCGAGGTCTCCTGTATCGAACCAGGTTGGTGGTTGACAAGGTGACAAGCGCCATGAAACACCGCAAGAGCTCCAAAGGTCTTGTGCCGAATCAGACGTTTGCATTGAAAACTGGTGATACAACACCTCAAGTAGGACTGCAGCTTGGGAGGATCAACAGGGCGGAGCTCAAGCAGAAAATAGAGGAGCTCTACAAGAAGAACAACGTCCACACCAAGATTAAGCATCTAGTGAGGAGTATTTAGTTGAATGTAGTCGAACGAGAGCAGTTCGGGCTGAGGAAGTGAGCACGCATAAAAAACGCTTAACGAGGCCAATGCAAAAACAGTATCTAAGGAAGCAGAAGCGACGATAAGGTATTCCCGGAATCCATGTTTCGAGAAATGGAAAAGGGAGGAAGAGAAGAAAAAACCGGAGAATGAGCAAGAAGTCGATCGGAAACAAGCAAGCGGTCGTAAAACAAAATGCGAAGTTATGTGCAACGAGTTAAGATAGCGACCCGGGGTTGGGACCCAACAAAATAGAGAACCACGAGAGGAAACATCAAAAACTTGCTAGAAAATAGGAAAAAGGCACAGAAAAGAAAGTATTTCACCACCAGACGGAGAGGCAATCGTGTTCGTAAGAAGCGGAAAACTTGCGAGGTCACCAGTATCGAACCAGGTTTCCACCTCGAGTTCGACTAGTGATAAGCGCCATGAAATGTAGCAGGAGCCCCAGAGAGCTGTGGGCCTTGTATCGGACCACACGTTTGCGCCAAAAACTGGTAATACAACACTCCAAGTAGGACTGCAGCTTAGGAAGACCAACACGGCGGAACTCAAGAAGAAAATAGAGCAGTTCTATGAGTTCATAGAGGACAAGAACAACGTCCACACTAAGATTAAGCGTCTAGTGAGGAGTATTTAGTCCGCAATGAATGTCGTCGAACGAGAGCAGATCGGGCTGATGAAGTGCCTAAGCCTAAAAGCCTAAAAAACGCATAACGAGGCCAAAGCGAAAGCAGTATCCGAGGAAGCTGAAGCGATGATGAAGTCTTCCCGGAATCCACGTTTCGAGGAGCGGAAAAGGGAGGAAGAGAAGAAAAACCGGAGAATGAGCAAGAAGTCGATCGGAAGCAAGCAAGCGGTTGGTGAACGGTCGTAAAACAAAAGGTGAAGTCAAAACTGTAGATGGAAAAGAAAGATATGCCTAAGCACCGTCGAGAATAAAATTGGGGCGAAGCACTATTCGTCGAGATAAAGGGTGGAAGGACGTCCGTTGAGCTCCTTCAGAAAGTGAGAGATTGAAAAGTTGCTAGACATGGAGGCAACCGTAAGGGCATTGGCCTACGAGAAAGTGAATGAGTGCAGGACCTGGACAACAGGAGATGAGCGGAGAAGTGCGCCGAAGGAACAATGTAATCTGGGAGATACACCAACGGTAATCCGGATGAGGAAGGCATACGGTGACACGCAGACGACGTTGATACGGCTTTCCACGGCCATAACCAATAAACTGTTGGATAAAGGAATAGTCCAGTTTTGGTGGTCAGTGTGTTCACTGAAGGCTGTCCCTAGAGTTTCCATTCAAAGTGAGCGATACTTCAAATGCATGGGCTCTGGTCAACAGGCGAGCAATTGCAAAGGCACGAACAGATCTGATCTTTGCAGAAAATGTGAAGAGAATTGTACGAAACAACCGAAGTTCACGTTATACACAAAGGAGGATGGGTAGAGACTACATGACGAGAGGATTCATATTCCCAGCATACCCAAAGGCGATGGAGAGCCAGTAGCAATAGACTCAGTTAAACCTTAATCATTGAACAGTGGGAAAAAGTATCAAAAACGCGACTTTACTCAAAAGCTTGATAGAAGGCTACGTGGTGTTATTAAAAATGCATACTTTTTATGTTAAAATGTCTGGGGAATCGATTGCATGTATTTGAAATTACCGAGAAGTAGGCTATCATGCCCGTTTTGCCCCAATTCCCCTTTTCGTTTGAGTTTATGTTCAAAACTGAATATATAATTCGGAAGAAAGTTAAAAACGGCTGACAAAAATTAGTATTTCTTATGTAAATAAGTCCACAGAATTGATTGAAGGTAATTAGAATAATCTCATGAAACGTATACACTCATTTTACTCCAATTTTCCGCAAAACTAAAGTTTGAAATTAATCCTGGCTTTATATTTCGGTAAAAGGTATATGCGGCTGATCATAAGTGATGATTCTTATGTATAAAAATTCGTTATCGTTTGAATATAGTTGGACTGGTTGCTCAAAACGTATGTACCCGTTTTACCCCAATTCCTCACATAACTCAAGTATAAAGTTAAACCTAGCTCAACATTTCAGAAAGAGGCTGAATGCAGTTGATTAAAAGTAGTATTTCTTATGAAAACAAATCCGGGGAATCGATTGAAGATAGTTAGAATGGCCGCACGAAACATGTATATCCGTTTTACCCCAAATCTTCACATATCTCAAGTGGAAAGTTAAACCTGGTTGTGCTTCTCGAAAATGGCTGATGGTGGTTGATGAAAAATAATAATTCTTATGTAGAAAAATCCGGAAAATCGGTTGAAGATAGTTGGAATGACCGCACGAAACGTTTGTATCCGTTTTACCCCAAATTCTTCCCACAACTTAAGTGTGAGGTTAAACCTGTCTGTACTTCTCGGAAAGAGGCTGAATGCGGCTGATGAAAAGTAGTAATTCTTATGTAGCCAAATCCGGAGAATCAGTTAAAGATAGTTGGAATGAACGCACGAAACGTTTGTGTCTGTTTTACCCCAATTATTCACATAATGTAAGTGTGAAGTCATGTCTTACTCATCATTTCAGAAACAGGCTGAAAGCGGCTGATTAAAAGTATTTTTTAATGTTATATAGTTCAGGGAATCGATTGAAGATAGTTCAAATGACTGGACAAAATATGTGTACCCGTTTTACCCTAAATTTCTCCCATAGCTCAAATTAGAAGTTAAATCTGGCTGTACCTCTCGGAATGAGGCTGAATGCGGCTAATGAAAAGTATTAATTCTTATGTACAAAATTCCGGACAATTGATTGGAGATAGCTAGTATAACCGCACGAAACGTGAATACCCGTTTTGCCCCAATTCTTCACGTAATGTATGTGTGAAGTTATACCTTACTCATCATGTCAGCAATTTTTTGTACATAAGAATTACTATTTTTCATCTGTTGCATTCAGCCTCTTTCGGAGAAGTACAGCCAGGTTTAACTTCATACTTGAGCTATGAGAGGAACTTAGGGTAAAACGGTTACACATGTGTCGTGCGGACATTCTAGCTACCTTCAATTGATTCCCTGAAGTATTTAACATAAAAAAATTACTTTTTATCAGCCGCTTTCAGCCTCTTTCTGAAATGTTGGGTAAGTATAAGTTTACACTTGTATAAGGGAAAGAATTGGGGTGAAACGGGTAAACACGTTTCGTGCGGTCTTTTCTAGTATTTTCAATCGATTACCTGAACTGTTTTACATAAGGAAACTACTTTGGTGAGCCGCTTTTAGCCTCTTGCTGAAATGATGAGTAAGGTATAACTTCACACATACATTATGTGAAGAATTGGGGTAAAACGGGTGTACACGTTTTGTACGGTCATACGAACTATCTTCAGTCGATTTCCCGGATTTTTTTACATAGGAATTGCTACGTTTCATCAGCCGCATTCAGCTTCATTCGGAGACGCACAGCTAGGTTTAACTGCACGCTTGAGTAATGGGAAGAATTTGGGTAAAACGAATATACACGTTTCGTGCGGTTATTCTAACTATCTGAAATCGATTCCCCTGAATTTTGTACATAAGAATTACTACTTTTCATCAGCCGCATTCAGCCTCTTTCCGAGAAGTACAGCCAGGTTTAACCTCACACTTGAGTTATGGGAACTATCTTCAATCGATTTTCTGGATGATTCGGCATAAAAAAATACTTTTGATCAACCGCTTTCTGCTTCTTTCTGAAATATTGAGTAAGGTGTATCATCACACTTGTTTTATGTGAATAATTGGTATAAAACGGATACAGACGTTTCGTGCGAACATTCCAACTATTTTCAACCGATTCCCCGGATTTTTCTACATAATAATTACTATTTTCATCAGCCACCTTCAGCCTCTTTACGAGAAGCACAGCCAGGTTTAACTTTCCAATTGAGACATGGGAAGATTTGGGGTAAAACAGGTACACGTGTTTCATGCGGCGGCCATTCTAACTATCTTCAATCGATTCCCCAGAATTTTCTGAAATACTACTTTTAATCAACCGCATTCAGCCTCTTTCTGAAATGTAGAGCCAAGTTTAACTTTATCCTTGAGTTATGGGAGGAATTGGGGTAAAACGGGTACATAAGTTTTGAGCGACCAGTTTAACTATATTCAAACGATAACCTGGATATTTATACATAAGATTCATCACTTTTGATCAGCCGCATATAGCCTTTTACCGAAATATAAAGCCAGGATTAACTTCAAACTTTAAAAAAATGGGTAAAATGGGTGTATACGTTTCGTGAGATTACATTCTTATTATCTTCAATCGATTCTCTGGACTTTTTTTTACAGAAGAAATACTAATTTTTGTCAGCCGTTTGCAACTTTCTTCCGAGTTATATATTCAGTTTTGAATATAAACTCAAACGAAAGGGGGAATTTGGGCGAAACGGGCATGATAGCGTACCGTGCGGTCGTTGTAAATAGTAGCAATGAATTTATCAGATTTTTTTACATAAGAAAAACCTTTCCTGGTAAACGACATCCAGCTTTTTCAAAAAAAGTCGCGTTTTGGGTCCATTTTTTCCCACTGTCCATTTCAGCACTGCACAGCAACTGTTCTGACAGTCGAAAACAGAAACGAAATGCGATGTTGCAATTATTGCGAAACCGTATCGAATCCCTATCGACAACGGTAACTGGGTGGCGGATAGAATAGGATTGTCTGCAATTGATGTGATTGGAAAATTTCCCATACAGATAGTGGTCTCAAACTCATACGAAGGCTTCGTGATTTCCAAAATAATGGGATCTATATCTAACTACTACGCATATAGCTTGTTGAAAGCTCTTGCCAAACTGGATGTTATGCTATGCAATGAGCACAACTTACCTTACGACGTTACCTTTTGTAGCCCGTTTCGTTAGTGACAAACATGAACCGGATAGTGTACGAAGACTACACGCATAGTGACCACTAAGCAATCCGGTACAGTTTTGGTCAACGATACCAAGTGTCAATACAGATGGCGAGAGCTCACGAGCGGAAATGGAAGGTGAAGTCATTTTACAACGATCTCTTTGTGGAAGCTCTTCAGGCAGCAAGCGACTCTTCTGACATGAACGCGGAAGAGTTAACAGAAACGCTCGCAAGAAAATGCGACACCACAATGCCAAAAAACAGACGGCGTCCAGCGTACTGTACTATCAATTATAAAAAGTTTACCCGAGATTCTTTACCAAAGAGTGTAAGGCCCGATTTATTCACCCTCGTTTGTTCCGGGTTTGCCGGTGCGTTAAACCTGGTTTTAAAAATAAAATGCTGTTGGTTGACGAAATCGGCCTTAAACGCCAGGATGCATATCAAGAGCACTAGCTATTCTGTTCGTCGAATGTAGCTTCTTTCCCCAATATGCGTCGTGGTGATAAAGGCATCGACAAACGTCCAACATAACAAAACCAGTTTTATCCAAGTGTATTGGATATATGTTAGCGAAAAGTTTGACCTTCCGATTAGCACACGATAATGAAGAAATTAGCTTTTACTCTGGTTGGATGTTCTGTAGGGTGCCAGTGGGCTAAATGGGGAAAAATGGGCCTTTTATTTCACAAACGGGCGCTGGACAAAACTTCAGAATCCCGAAAAATAATACAAAATTTGTGCTCAATCGTACATTACAAAGAAGATCTGCAAAGCAGTCAAAGTTCGAAACTATTCATCCGTGTAACAGCATCAATTCTTAGAGATTTCAGAAATCGAGTTGATGCCAAATCTAGTATCAATGCGTAAAAACATTTTTTTTAAAGTCCCAGAGAGGCTATACCTATATCTATAACGCACTTTTTATGCACTTCGAGATCACGACGTTTTATGCATTTCTATGACATTTGGTATCAAAAAATGATTTCGATTTCTGATATTTCAAGGAGTCGATTTCTGATATTTCAAGGAGTTTTGATTTGTCACAAATCAACCTTTACCAATTTTACAGCTTTGTGACTCGATTACTCGTTTTAAAAATTAAGAATGGCCATTTTTCTTGGCACCCTACTGCTCTCCAGCGGATTGGTGCAAATTCCAGCTAGCACCAGTCATCCGAGTGGGTGGAGCTCTTCGTTAGCACCTTTGATGATGTTTATTATATCACTGAATTAGCGAAAGTGGTAGAATCAATTGTCAAAATTTTCCGCTTCTACCACTATCGCTTGACAACGCATACTGATGAGTGGCCACTGGTCGGGCCCTGCCCAGCAAGTGAGGGCATTTGATCAAAAGTGCAATCAAAGCTCGCGATGTTTTCCGCAGCTTTTGTTGGTCACCTTTTGTTGACTGACATTTTGCTCCAGTAAACTCATAACGAATAAGTATAATTAGTTCTCCATGCTTGTGCAATTCTTTTCGATACGATAGGACTTCTACTTCTTGGCATTAGCTCGACAGCATCCGCCGAGGGTAGCCAGTGGTCCATGATGCGATCGATTTTGGGAAGGGAATGCTAATCGAAACGTATTTCTAGATTGATCTGGATGTATGAACTTCTTATTATCGCAAAATAAACAGCTCCATATTTGCTAAATAATTCTCAGCACTCAAAGATATCATTTCGGTCCTTTGCTTGGTACAATTGATAGCAAAAGCTATATATAAGTCAAATTGTAGTTTAGCGGCTTTGTATCATTTTTCACCTAAACGTAAGTGGTCACGTGATGAAGGAAGTGATGTCATTAGTATTACATGCTAATATGTTTATACAATTGAGTTCGGTAAGAAAAGTCTCGAACACTCTCGGAAGACTTCCGAACTTGTGCATCTGTTGCAAGCGCTGATGGGTCAATTTGTTCTAACATCTTTGCATCTCTTACTTTTTTCCAGTATTGATCGTACGACGTTTAGTCCAACATTGTTTGTTTTATCACATTTAAGAGTTTTCAACCGCAGCTGCAAATTTTCTTATCATATTAGTTTATTAAAAATGTTAGCTGAACGAGGCTGAGTTAACCGAGATGACCTCTAATTTCTTGTCTTGAAAGCTGTCTAATATGTATTTTAAGTACGCCGTACATCGCCGGAACATGTGTTTTGGCTAGTATGCAGGCTCTGCTTAATAATACTTCCTTGTTGGGTGCGAAAAAAGAGATAACCTTCCTACAGAAGCTGGTAATAGTACTGATAGCGTATTTTCTGGCGACAGTTGACTTCTATCTCTAAGCTGATTGTTTGCAATACTTTTACGATGGCAAATTCCCGGTCGCCGAATCGTTGGAAGGCGTCGTAAATTGAATCTGATCAGCTTTTATATTTCAGAGATTTCAAGAATTCAGCACGTCTAATCTTATGTGACAAGCTCATTTTCTTTTTGCATTCAGGCTTTAGGCACTGATAGATTAGCCATTTCCTAATAATCTACTGTCAACATATTCAAAACCGATGACATGAAACCCTTTTAATTATTATTGGCATTGCTTATTTCGTGCAAAGCAACTGCTTCTTATGTAAAGGATCTGATTCAACAATAAGAAAGGTACAAACACATCATTAGGTAGTTCAGGATAGATTATTTTTATACAGTGCGAATTATTAAACATATGTTAATTGACGTTCTTGATTAGCTAATGGAGGAACATCAACAAACGGAAACGCTAGCGGTTTTATTGCAACCAGAATATTAGTTGTATTTTTGGCATCGACTAGTCAAAATTAGGTACAAGTTAAAGATTTTGCCTTTCTCATATAAAGCCCGAAACCCGAACTTCAAAAATCGACTTTCCAACCGAGGCTAGGAGGGCCGTGTGTTATATACCATTCGATTTTGTTTGTCGAGATCGCAAAATGTCTGTGTAAGTATGTATGTTTTTATAAAGGTTTAAAAAGCTTCAAAAGCCTGGCCTGAAGTGTATTGGCACTGTGTAGGACTCACGTTAGTGCCCAACCATTAAAACACCCTTTACTCTTAAGCCCTTCTCCCCCACGGAACTACGGCAAGATATTACTTCATTGTGCTTTCGTTGCACCTCTTTCTTCTGCTCTATCTCGAAGCTTCCCTTGTTTTATGAAACGGCTCGATCTTTGAGCTTTGATTTAACTCTCTTGCTTCTTGTTCCATCTATTACGTTACCGTTTAACTCTAATCCCCGTGAGCCGTTTAGGTGCTGATTCTTTGAGCGATTTAGATCATGTCTCCGTGAGTCATTCAGCTCCCGCCCTTATCACGATCTACTTGAATACTCGTATATTATCCTACTCCGACTGAGAGTGTCCCGGCAACGGAATTTCTCTCGGTGCCGGTGTTTGTTTCGTGAGCCAATTTTTACGTCACGATTCTGTCGGAAGCTCCAAGGCGGCGAATCTACCCTACCGTGGATTTCCCGGCGGTAGATTGCTCCCGATGCCGACGTTCGTTTCCGTAAGTCATTTAGCTCTTCGCTTCGTCACGATCTACTTGATCTAGTTCCCGGCGGTGGACCTAGCCTACTCAACGGGCCAGCCACTAGGTGCTGAGCTCCATCCAGCGATTCCGGGTGGAGCGTAGCTTTCGGTTCGCTGGCGCCCCAACGACCCACTACTAGCTATTCGACGCGGGCTACTCGTTCTAATCCTCGGCGGTAGATCTAGCCTACTCGCGAGCTGGCCGGTAGGGTGTCGAGGTCGGTCCGGTGAAGCCTGATGTTCGGTTCGCTGGCGCCCGGGCAACCGGAACCCGGTCCTACGTCGCGTACTACTCAACAGGTTCCCGGCGTTGAACCTAGTCTACACCGTCGGACAGTTCCTCGGCGGCGAAATTTATCCCGAAACCCGGCGGCGTTCACGGCGGCGTTCTAGCCAATGGCGCTATTTTGTTGGTCCCATCGAAACTTCTTCTGCACCTCGGAGAGTATACTCTTAACCACTCTGTTGACAGCGACCCAGCTATGCTAGCCGTGGCACATCTCTTCGACGATATTGTCCTCTGTCACACCAGACAAACCCCTTCGGACTTCTTGGAATCTAGGGCATTCGAAGACCCTGTGTTCCGGTGTCTCTTGCACGTTCACACACTCCGGGCGAAGGGGTGACGAAGCGTGCACCCGTGCCCGGGAAAAAATGCGCAAATGGAAGATAACTGCTCTATGTACCCAAACAAACACATTTGGGATGAGTTGTTGGGTCCACCTTCCTTTCTTCGCGTTGTCCCACTCTTGCTGCCATTTAGCCAACGAGTCCGTTCGGACCAGTCTTCTTGCATTACATGCATTTCTCCGCTGGTAGCATTCAACGTCCTCATCCAAAGTGATGCTGATGGGAATAATCCCTGCAATTCCGCATACCGCTTTCGATGATATCGTTCTGTACGCACTCGCGACACGAACAGCCATTAGGCGAAAGGTGCTTGTCAACTTCGTCCGGTTCCGCTTTGAGTTCAGCGCAACAACGCGGGCCGATGCGCCATACTTCAGTATTGATGATGAGACACCCGCCAGGAGATCGGTTCTAGCAGACGAACCATGTTGAATTCGAGTAAATCCTTTCTTGAGCATATTTTTCTTATTTTGGAAATCCCAAATATGCAATTTTTTTGACGTAGGACTACGTCTTTGTTTTCGATATAGGGGTGCACGTTGCAAATTCTACAAAAATGGTATGTAACGAAAAGTGGTCCAATTTTAAACGCATATAATTCAGCCATCTCACGATAAATTTTCAATTTTTTTGCGCATGTCGCCCCGAAATACTTCTAAGAATAGATTCCAATAGATAAACCCAAAGATTTTTGATATCATGGCATTAAAAATTTAAATAATGAACAACATAGTCAAAATATCGCGCATTTACACACAGAAGATAGCGATTCCCTAGTCCAGCACGACAGATTTGTGTACCTAGCGCTCTACGCTTCTATGAATGACGTCATCATCGACTATTTAAACGGACGGATTTCGCAGAGCCAGCTCAGTTGTCTGTTGAACAGCAAGCGAAGCAGATCACTGCGCTGTGTGTTTTCACAGCCAGTGTAGCTGAGTTAGAAGTCCGTTACACTGCCTGTGGAGGTACGCTACCCTGTGCCGTCCAACAGGCGACCGCTCCAACTGCTTCCTAAATGCCGCTGTAACGTTGCCAGTAAATTTTTGGTTTAACTAGCACATGTATTTGCTATTTGCGCTTGAAATTAAGTAATGTAGTGGTAGTAATAAGCTTCCCATTTTGGTTTAAACGCAAGGACAGTTTTTAAAACAGCATTTGATTAATTAGTTTAGCTCATTTAAGCAATTTTATCAATTCTGTAATTTAAAAGGAATTTTACGGAACTTGGTGAATTTGGCACCACTTGCAACTGGTATAATCAACCTGCACAAAATATTGCATAACTCAGGGCTGTTTTTTGGAACAAAATGTGTTATCATTCAGCCCTTCGCTATGCAAAATCACGATATTATGACAGATGGGCTAAGCGCGGCGTTTCATGGAGCGCGGCCGTTCCTTTCAATCGAGAAAGGCCGCGTGGAATTTTGGTGAAATGCGCTAGTTGTCTCTTTTGCTCTACCCATCATCATCAGCGTTGACTCATTTTGCATTGTGCGCTTGGGTTCAATGTTTGGGGCGAATGTGTTGGTAGGTAGGGGAACTGGCGGTAAAATGAACACGTTAAGCAAAGTCAATATTTTCTAACTAATAAGTGAATGAGATATTACGATCCCCTTATATGTTTCTTGTTAGACATGTTTTGTACATATCTGGTAAAAATACTTCGTCATAAACACATTTTTTCAAACATGATTCTTGATTTCTAAACATGTCAAAAATGAGACATGTTTATAGCGAGTGGGTAAAATGAACATGTGGCGGTGGTAAAATGAACAGCTTCTGGTGACCTGCAAAATGTCCTGTATGTATGCAATGCGCAGCGTTGGAAAGCATTTTCCGATCAATGCTAATATCCCAACAAATCATGAGCTTTGCATACACACAGGGCATTTCGTAGGCAAAAAAAAATTGTCACGGAAGAATTGAATTTTCATGACGTAATATTAACCATTTTACAATCCTGTGGCATCGAAACACATCTACAAACTTGGGGTTATCCATGGGTGTTTGAACTTTTAGGATCTGTTTGAGAGCAACTGGAAAGCTTGGTCTATACATGAGATGTGATTTTATTGTCTAAAATTTGATTTTTCTTCGCCGGTCCGGGTGTTTTTCCCCCACACTAAGCACTAAGAAAATAAATATTTTACATTAAGTAGTATAGTACTACGTCTACAGCTCGTGCAACCCCATAGGGCTGCCCCTTGTAGTTTTTTTTAATTTTTCACTGTTAGATCCCCTTAAGGGAAGGGGGAAATAATCAGGAAAGGTTATGAGGCTATATCTAGGGACCAAAGAAGAATAATTTAAGAACTTCGGTTTCTTAAAAAGAAAGAAAAATAAATGTCCCGATTTTATCAATGTCCCCGTTTTATCAGCATTCACCAAGGGGCTGATAAAAACGGGTCTTCACTGTATAAGCAATTTTATTTAATTATTTCTAGAAGAAACAGCTTAAAGCAACAATTGAAATATTGTATATTTTAAGACTAATGGTTTCCTTCAGCAACATTTGAAGATTATTCTGTTCCATCTAAAGTGTTCTACGTTATCAAAACATTAACCTTTGAGCGATAACACGCGTCTCGTCCAACGTAGTTGTACAGCAGTATGTGCGAACAGATTATGCTACCCGTATTGTTGGATGTTTTGTAATGTTGTGGTGGCAAACCGGTAAGAGTCTGCCGAAAGCGGAATAAATCGGCGTCTGGTAGGTTTGCTATCGCCGGCTTGCGATGGATAGTGTTGGTTTATTGAACCGTGGTGGAATTTTTTGTTGCTAAAATATTGTCAGCTCATTGTAGTGCGGGTATGCCCAGTATCGCAATCGAGCTTCAGATAGTTAATGGGAATTCCCCACATTGGAACTTCCTGATGGACTTTTAATAATGATGAAATTCAAGTTAAGTTTAGAGGAATAGTCGGTCGAAACGCGAGGTTGCAATTATCAGAGTTATGAAGCGTTTCCCCTTGCTGTTTAATTTCATTGACTAACAAACATTCGCGTGTTGACATTCTCACTATCTATAAGCTATGGTCGGGTTTCACTTTTTTAGATTTCCAGCGCCGAAAAATTTAAAATCGACAAACCTGAATCCGACTCGAGTTCGAAAATAGAAAATTTACAAAAGCCGTACCCAAGAGATTTAAAATTGGATTCCTCAATCCGAAAATTGATAATGACTCGATTCAGAGAATTTTAAAATTGAAATACTCGAACACTGGAAATTAAATAAAACTAAGAATCATAAAGAGATCTAAACCTGAAGTAGAAGAGAGTGGGGTCAAGTAAGTCAGTTTTTAAGTGAGTTCAGACGATGGTATTTTTGCACCGATTTTGACAAACAAGCACTCGTTGGCAATGTTATACATCTGGCAACGTTTTGGAAATAATGATTTTATGTATGGCTTAATATTTTTCAAGCTAAATTCAATAAGTCGAGGGTACTTTTTTCGCCGTTTTTAAAATCCTGAGGTATGAGAGGTCACTAAAGGGTGTCCACAATCTAACTACTGGTCGCAGTGGTTCGCTCCTATAAAAAGAGTATCCCACATCAAATTGCTCACGAAAAAACGCTGTAGAAAATAAACTATTGGGTACATTCTCTTGAAAATTTGGGTAGAAGTAATTTAGAGTGTATTGTTTTCACTGTATTTTTATCGCTGGCAGTTTTTCGAAAATTGGAAAAAATTGGAAAAACCCTCAACTCTCTCATCGGAACATCGGAAAACAACTCGGATTCGTGCAGTCAAGGGTGAGTCGTGCGATTAGACGTTACTACCAAACTCTGAACATCGAACGAAGCAGAAATGCAGTCAGAATGGATAATATTCTATTAATGATCAGAACCACAATGTACTATACCTGTACTATACATGTACTACACCAATATCAACCATACCGCAAACATAATATCAATTGACCCAACCTACGACGCAACATCGCATCTCAAACCGATAGTTTCCCACGACTCGAAAATCTTACATCGAACATGACGAAAACCATAGCACACAAAATTACTGACAGCGCTTAAATAAATCAAACACTCAGACCATGAATTCCAGGCATAACACTTAGCCCCATTGACACAAAAACCCACTTCGTACAAAAGACAACATGTACAGTACCAAACAACTATGTTTTTCACAGCTAGTAATAATCAATCAAACACATTTCTAAAACAGACCTGCATCTTTAGCACCTCGTAAACAGACCTACATTCAAACCGGAAAACCGATCTACATACAAGCCACAGAACCAAACTCACGTCCAAATCTCAAAACATATGCATGTTTCTAGCAGGCAATAAAAATATACAACACAAACTTAAACCCAAAACCAAGAACGAAAACTTGACCGTAATAAATCATGCCTTCCGAACAGTAAAGTCATACCACAGCAATTTCAACAAACAAAAACATTAAGGCAGGTAGCACCGGCTAAGCTATGAAGGTCAGCTCAAAATACCGATGCGAAGCGAACAAGAGAGTAGAGAGAATATGACGCAAGAGAACTGACTTTTCGACTAAGCCCCTCCTTTCTCCATAAACATATACGCACACTGGCGAGACAGCCATAGAAGTAACTTTAGACGTAAGAAACATTCATGGCGAGCTTTCGAAGCCCCGCCTATTAGAACGAAACTAACTATCGGATAGGAAAATTAGCTTTAAGGTTTACATGTATTAGATAGTATAAGTAGATTAAGTTGAAGAAATATAGAGACAGTTCATGATGAGTTTTAAACGGAAACAAAAAGTGTTTTTAATATATCACATTCATATATAACACCAAAGTTATTATAACACAACAAGCGTGTAGTGAAAGCGATTAAACGGAATCCCAATGCTTCAGTCAGAGATGTGATCAAAAAGTTGAATCTGTCCAAGTCTTTCATTCAGAGAGCAAAGCACCGTGAGGAACCGCATTCGTACAAAATGCAGAAGGCTCCAAATCGTGAGGAACGGCAAAATACGGTGGGAATGTCACGGGCCCGGAAACTGTACACCACGTGCTGACAAAGCCTCATTGACTCATCATGGATGATGAGACTTACGTCTAGCTGGACTTCCGTCAGCTTCCGGGACTACTATTCTTTACCGCCAAGCACAAGTTTGATGTTTCGGAGGAAGCTGGGAAGCAGAAAACTTTTCCAAGTAATACATGATTTGGCAAGCGAGCTGCTCATGTGGTAAACGGAGTACGCAGTTCGTTGCGGTACTGTGAACGGGGAGATCTACCTCAAGGCGTGTCTACAGATGCATCTGCTTCCTCTGTTGAAGCACGAGGGCTCCACGATCTTCTGGGCGGATCTAGCTTCGTGCCACTATTCAAATGTTGTCCTGGAGAGGTACGAAGCCAGCGGGGTCACTTTCGTATCATGAACCTCCCACTCCCAATTAACCGGAACTAAGGCTCATCGAAAAAAAACTGGGCAATTATGAAGCAGGCACTAGGAAATGGAGGTAAAATCTGAGGAAGACATGAAGAAAAAGTGGGTTTCCGTACAAAAGAAGCTACAGCCTGATGTTATACAGAACCTTATGAGTGGAGATAAGCGTAAGATGCGAGCGTATGGGAATGATATTTAAGTTGAATGTAATAAATATGTCAAAAGATTACTAATGGGCTATATTTTTTTATCTAAAAGTTTGAAAAGGATCGGTCCACTTGTTAATTTTCCACAGCATTTTTTCCGTGGAGCAGTTTGATGTTGTTCGAACCTAGAAATTCATCGCAACTTTTATTTGAGGAATATGTATACTGTAGATTATTTAAAAATTAATAACAAGAATAATAAATGCAATTCATTGACGTCATTCAGATAAGAAAATGAGGAAGTGGCAAACTATGCGAAAAATCATGAAACCGCAGAAGGAAATGTTGAAAAAACACGTTTTTCAGCAGCTGCGTCTAGTTTTGTACTTGCAAATGACTTCTTCGGTGTCCTCATCGTCGCCAGAGTGTGGAATTGAAGTTGTGTCGAAAGTTTACGTGGTTGGTTAGCTGTGCGACGATCACGTTTGCGCTCCGTGGCATTTTTTGGATTTCTTTTATTTCTCTTTTTCGATTATATAATTCCACAACACCTTAAATTATTTTATTGTTAACTCACGCGAAATGTCTGCCCCGCTAAAGAGTAAAGAGTAAAAAGTAAAGAGTAAAGAGTAAAGAGTAAAGAGTAAAGAGTAAAGAGTAAAGAGTAAAGAGTAAAGAGTAAAGAGTAAAGAGTAAAGAGTAAAGAGTAAAGAGTAAAGAGTAAAGAGTAAAGAGTAAAGAGTAAAGAGTAAAGAGTAAAGAGTAAAGAGTAAAGAGTAAAGAGTAAAGAGTAAAGAGTAAAGAGTAAAGAGTAAAGAGTAAAGAGTAAAGAGTAAAGAGTAAAGAGTAAAGAGTAAAGAGTAAAGAGTAAAGAGTAAAGAGTAAAGAGTAAAGAGTAAAGAGTAAAGAGTAAAGAGTAAAGAGTAAAGAGTAAAGAGTAAAGAGTAAAGAGTAAAGAGTAAAGAGTAAAGGGTAAAGAGTAAAGAGTAAAGAGTAAAGAGTAAAGAGTAAAGAGTAAAGAGTAAAGAGTAAAGAGTAAAGAGTAAAGAGTAAAGAGTAAAGAGTAAAGAGTAAAGAGTAAAGAGTAAAGAGTAAAGAGTAAAGAGTAAAGAGTAAAGAGTAAAGAGTAAAGAGTAAAGAGTAAAGAGTAAAGAGTAAAGAGTAAAGAGTAAAGAGTAAAGAGTAAAGAGTAAAGAGTAAAGAGTAGAGAGTAGAGAGTAAAGAGTAAAGAGTAAAGAGTAAAGAGTAAAGAGTAAAGAGTAAAGAGTAAAGAGTAAAGAGTAAAGAGTAAAGAGTAAAGAGTAAAGAGTAAAGAGTAAAGAGTAAAGAGTAAAGAGTAAAGAGTAAAGAGTAAAGAGTAAAGAGTAAAGAGTAAAGAGTAAAGAGTAAAGAGTAAAGAGTAAAGAGTAAAGAGTAAAGAGTAAAGAGTAAAGAGTAAAGAGTAAAGAGTAAAGAGTAAAGAGTAAAGAGTAAAGAGTAAAGAGTAAAGAGTAAAGAGTAAAGAGTAAAGAGTAAAGAGTAAAGAGTAAAGAGTAAAGAGTAAAGAGTAAAGAGTAAAGAGTAAAGAGTAAAAAGTAAAGAGTATAGAGTATAGAGTATAGAGTAAAGAGTAAAGAGTAAAGAGTAAAGAGTAAAGAATAAAGAGTAAAGAAAAAAGAGTAGAGTAAAGAGTAAAGAGTAAAGAGTAAAGAGTAAAGAGTAAAGAGTAAAGAGTAAAGAGTAAAGAGTAAAGAGTAAAGAGTAAAGAGTAAAGAGTAAAGAGTAAAGAGTAAAGAGTAAAGAGTAAAGAGTAAAGAGTAAAGAGTAAAGAGTAAAGAGTAAAGAGTAAAGAGTAAAGAGTAAAGAGTAAAGAGTAAAGAGTAAAGAGTAAAGAGTAAAGAGTAAAGAGTAAAGAGTAAAGAGTAAAGAGTAAAGAGTAAAGAGTAAAGAGTAAAGAGTAAAGAGTAAAGAGTAAAGAGTAAAGAGTAAAGAGTAAAGAGTAAAGAGTAAAGAGTAAAGAGTAAAGAGTAAAGAGTAAAGAGTAAAGAGTAAAGAGTAAAGAGTAAAGAGTAAAGAGTAAAGAGTAAAGAGTAAAGAGTAAAGAGTAAAGAGTAAAGAGTAAAGAGTAAAGAGTAAAGAGTAAAGAGTAAAGAGTAAAGAGTAAAGAGTAAAGAGTAAAGAGTAAAGAGTAAAGAGTAAAGAGTAAAGAGTAAAGAGTAAAGAGTAAAGAGTAAAGAGTAAAGAGTAAAGAGTAAAGAGTAAAGAGTAAAGAGTAAAGAGTAAAGAGTAAAGAGTAAAGAGTAAAGAGTAAAGAGTAAAGAGTAAAGAGTAAAGAGTAAAGAGTAAAGAGTAAAGAGTAAAGAGTAAAGAGTAAAGAGTAAAGAGTAAAGAGTAAAGAGTAAAGAGTAAAGAGTAAAGAGTAAAGAGTAAAAAGTAAAGAGTAAAGAGTAAAGAGTAAAGAGTAAAGAGTAAAGAGTAAAGAGTAAAGAGTAAAGAGTAAAGAAAAAAGAGTAGAGTAAAGAGTAAAGAGTAAAGAGTAAAGAGTAAAGAGTAAAGAGTAAAGAGTAAAGAGTAAAGAGTAAAGAGTAAAGAGTAAAGAGTAAAGAGTAAAGAGTAAAGAGTAAAGAGTAAAGAGTAAAGAGTAAAGAGTAAAGAGTAAAGAGTAAAGAGTAAAGAGTAAAGAGTAAAGAGTAAAGAGTAAAGAGTAAAGAGTAAAGAGTAAAGAGTAAAGAGTAAAGAGTAAAGAGTAAAGAGTAAAGAGTAAAGAGTAAAGAGTAAAGAGTAAAGAGTAAAGAGTAAAGAGTAAAGAGTAAAGAGTAAAGAGTAAAGAGTAAAGAGTAAAGAGTAAAGAGTAAAGAGTAAAGAGTAAAGAGTAAAGAGTAAAGAGTAAAGAGTAAAGAGTAAAGAGTAAAGAGTAAAGAGTAAAGAGTAAAGAGTAAAGAGTAAAGAGTAAAGAGTAAAGAGTAAAGAGTAAAGAGTAAAGAGTAAAGAGTAAAGAGTAAAGAGTAAAGAGTAAAGAGTAAAGAGTAAAGAGTAAAGAGTAAAGAGTAAAGAGTAAAGAGTAAAGAGTAAAGAGTAAAGAGTAAAGAGTAAAGAGTAAAGAGTAAAGAGTAAAGAGTAAAGAGTAAAGAGTAAAGAGTAAAGAGTAAAGAGTAAAGAGTAAAGAGTAAAGAGTAAGAGTAAAGAGTAAAGAGTAAAGAGTAAAGAGTAAAGAGTAAAGAGTGAAGAGTGAAGAGTAAAAAGTAAAGAGTGAAGAGTGAAGAGTGAAGAGTAAAGAGTAAAGCGTAAAGAGTAAAGAATAACAAGCAAAATGTAAGATTTAAAGAAGTAGCAAATAGTAACATGTAAAGAGCAAAGGGCTATTTTTTGGATAACTAATGTCGTTTTCGTTTTTGATAGTGCACTACACCGTTGTAGTCGGTGCTACACTCATTCAAACTTGGGTGTAATCAGTCTGTCTCTTTTTTGCACTACACCGGTGTAGCACTAGGTAAAAACAAAAACGCTATAAGCTAACTGTCATTGAATTTAGTTTAATTTTCAACATTATTGAGGCGTTCCGAAGAAGTAATACAACGAAAAATCCGGCTCGTTTGTTCGAAGTGAAAAGTCGAGTGCAACGCACCCTTATTTATCCTACAATTTATGTTAATGCGTTGAATAGAGATAGCAGACGCTGCTCTTAGTAATGTGTTCAAATGGGCTGAAGGATTAGAGTTGCTAAGATGAATTAGGGCACAGTTACCCTACATTGATTCACTAGAAATAAGCTATCTTCAGTCTACAAAATACTATGGAAAAACACTACTTCGATACAATCATCTTTCACGTGGTACCCTGCATGTTTTTCAAGTCATCTCTGAATAATGTTCAGCCATGTGGAATTTACGACCTGTTACTTGTATCACCTGTGATTGTATCGGGGCGGTCACAAGCTATTGCCGAAGCCTGTCGCTAACCAGACGATTCAAGTCGAATAGGCTTTCATCGTTGTTACCACAAACAAATAAAAGCATTAAAAATAAGCAAGATCCACGAAATGTGATACAGTAAACTATTATTTGTCATCGAACGATTGGTAACCTGTTTTGATGATAAAAGCACCAGTCTCCAATAGTTGACGATGACGTGCTCACCAACAATAACATCATCCAAGGCGTGATTGACGAAAGTCACAGCAATATGTCGCCGCAGACAATTTCTCATCGCCTGCTTGCACCGGTAACTGTCGGTGTTTTCCAAATGACTATAGTACAGTCAGCATTAGTAGTCCAGTTTAAAGTGGCTCATTGAACTTAAATTATTCAGAGCTTGAAGCACATTTTCACAGTTCCCGGAGATAAAAAACGATTCGATGTTAATCACTGATTTCTCTCTCTTCTTGTATTGAAAAGGGAATGTGTTGGCTATGACACGAGCATACATGTGTCATATCACGTATACCCAGGTGACACGGAAACTCGATTTTATGTTATGTTTATTACCATCGTAGTGTGCAGAATACGCGACTTAAAAATAAACCGGTATCTTTTGTGGACTCTGTACCAGGTTGTCTACACTTCCTGAAGCATCAACGTAATCGCCGTTAAACGAACCGGTAAGTTCTGGCTAGCACCAGCTTTACCTTTGTCGTCTTTGTAAACCTGCCCCAACAACGCACAGTTGGAGGCACGCTGCGCTGTGTGTACCTATGTGGACGGTGACTAGTAACTCTATGTAGACGAGCTATTCCTCATTCGAGTTTTTACTATAAAATGTGAATATGCTCGAAAATATGTTTTTGCGACTCGAAACAACATAGAAGTATTGCCGAGCACGAATTTGGGCAACAAATTATCTACTAGTTGCCATAAACAGTTATCCAACGACTGAAATCCCCAGTCCTCAAATTTATTTTATCGATGAGCTTTGCTAGAATTGGCGGCGATGAAACAAATGGCTGTCTATATGAGGATGACGCAGACGCCATGCCCCACAAGAGCAGCGTTAATCCCTGTTCGTTGTTAACCCGTTCGATTCCATGGTTTGCGATAAATTCTGCTCTATGTTGACAGCACAAGGAAAAGAAAAAAAAACAGGGCCAGTCGAAGTAAAGTTGGCCGGCAACAAACAGTTGAATGAAACGAGAAACATGCCTAACTGCTGATGATTCCTAAAGGGTTAACGGGTGTGGTTTGTTCTAACCATAGCAGTCAGAAAGAGTGGAGGGGCGGGATATTTCGCTTGATTGTGGAATTGCGTATCGTGTTAATAAATATTTTACTGATTGAAAAGAGCTAAATGTTTACTAGTGCGTGTTCATCAGAGTTTTTGGTATGTTGTCTAGCGTTCGAAGGGAATACGAGGCTGAAAACGTGAACGACATACAACGACAAAACCAGCAAGTTTATGGAAGATTTAATAGTCACATTACACTACTCATATAGGAAGCAAAGCCTATCCATATAGGAAGTAAACTACATTCTTTGAAGAATGCTGACGGTTTCCAATCACATTCACCACAAAATATTCCCGATACATCGAATTGTCCACTATATTATCTTTGATCGAATGTATTTCATTTCTTTAATGTGCTTTTGTCATGTCGACTTCTGCATATTAGTGCGAATTGAAGGAATTACCAAAACATCACCAAATTTGTGTGCAGCAGAGAAACGTTGATTCTCACTGAATATCCTTTCACGTGGCATTCTTGTGCACTCAAAAAATATCATCGTTTACTAAAACATGACGCCACTTAATGGAGCAAATTCGCGATGACATCTGCAATATTATGAATGAGCTTCATCTGTCACCATGCACGCATCAATTCGTATTTGCTTCGCTCGTTCAATGAGTACAACCAGTGTATCATACACACCAAAAAATAATGAAATTTAAACGACATGTAAATCAATACGAATGTAAACATACAATGATTGAATCAAAAATTTGATTGAAAATTACGTTGAAATCCATTGGAGCATCAAACAGTATACAATTTTACACTTTCATTCGTGTAATATTACATGTCATTCATTTTACAGCAGCATTCAAGTAAAAATACATTGATGTGCATTGGTTTTCCGTTTAAAGAAACTGTAATTTTCAATCCACGTGTAAAATTATAAGGAAATTAATTGAAGAAAGTACGACAATTCGTGTATATTTGTGGTGGAACATAATTTTACATTTATATTCATGCTCCAAATATGTGCATGATAATAAACTTAAAATTACAAAATATTTTTTTCTGTGCATTACTCTTTTTCGCCCTGTTTTGAATCCTATATGAAATCTAAAAAAAAACTTTAAACCTATTTTTTGTTCTCCACACAATAAAGATAAATATGTACCTAAACACACTCGTAGGCAAATAGTGCAGGCCATGCACTGTGTAAACTGATTGGAATCTCGCACGTTTTGCAATTACCAATTATCCCGGTTAGTTGTGACTAGTTTCATTTGACCGAAGCCGCTTAACACCTTATCGCCATGATTTATGGTACTGATTCTGAAAACCGGTTATGTGCTCCTCGGCATCTAATCATCGAACAACGCACCATCAGTGGAAAGATCGTCGCGCCGCCGTGCATAATGCACGCATTGATTCGCTGCAGAACCCGTGCGTTGTTGTTGTCGTCGTCGTTCCACTAATAGCCCGGGCATAATAGCTGAAACAAAGTTTTATCGATGATTATTTAGTTGCTAGTTTCGGTTTGACGGTGATTGATGAGAGTCAAGCCACAAGTGCAATGTGCTATCACGGAACATAGATGAATACATTTTGGTGCACTTCAATTTTCAGGCAGTTAACTTTTTAGCAAAAATACTAAATTGTAAAATCTGTTTATCATTTTTTTCAAAGAAAGAAAATTTGCAAAAAACCATTGACAACCATTGTTGTATGTGTAGTTTGGTAGCATATGGTCTACAATTTAATGTTTTGAATTAATTTCGGGTGATTGTCCACCGTGACTATGTTTTAAAAACTCCTTTCGATTTGTTTAATATTGGAGAAACTGGTGAAATTTAGTAAATAATGCATTGCTGGCCTGTAGTTCATCAGTTGCTTGTCGATGTAGCTAAGAAAATTCTAAAGAACGGTGCAGCCAATCGACATTGCCATTTTTGTCAAAATTTGTCTATCGAACATTGTCTCAAACAAATCGATGATGGCAACCCGATCAGAACGACATAACAGAAAGCTATCAAGTTTATATCTCATGTTGATATTTATTACTCACTGTGTTATTTTTGTGATATCCATATCAGCAAGGCAAGCAAACTTATATCAAGATTATATCTTCTGGTGATATCATTGAACTGCTAATATGATTTTAATGTACGCATATAACGATGATGTTATAATATATTACATATTCTTTAACAATTATCTTTGAACGCTAACTGTAAACTGTAAAACGGGTAAATGACCAGTCGTTAAAGCCCCAATAAACAAATCAATCAATCAACTGTGAATGATTGTTATATTACACCAAAGATCGTCTATTTGCTAATACGCTGAAGCCTCTTTTTATGCGTATTTATTCAACTTTTTAAAGCAAATTTTCGAAGTTTTTATTGATTTCCATATACATATTTGCGTTTTCTACATGGACATTCAAAGTTCCATGAGAATAGATAAGTTTTAGATACAAGAGGTCGGAAAACTTGAAAATAAGGTGTTTAACTTACTTGGTTGCATTTTGATTAAGAGATTACCTTTTTGTGAGACACTCGTCTGACACGCAATTTCGAATATGTGGCTTATGATTTCAATGTTGAAGCCTTTATTCAAAAAGTTTTGGAATCGCAAAGTTATTAACAAGCTATTCTAAAGAATATAATTTTCATATAAAACTTATTTTAAAAAAGAGGCAGGAAGTATCAAGCACTCCAGATGAAATAAAGAAACGCGGATTCAAATAAAAAAGCAACTATTTTTTATGGTTTAGTCAAATGATTTTATAAAAAAATTTCTTTTAATTAATTGTGTATATTGCGAAAACGAATTTTCAGAACTTAAAAAAATGTTTGATATATACTGATTTGCACAATACCGTTATGAATTTTTAGGAACTTCGAGGATCTTCAGTCCGATTTTTCCAATTTATGCGGGTTTTTCATAAACAACCGAAACTGGTCCAGTTTGTGGGTATCTGATTTTGTGCGTTCTCCGAATTACCAAAGCATTGTAATTTCTTTTATTTCAACCCCCGTATAAAAATGTTTAAGTTTGAGATTGTTGTATCTTTTCATTCCACCTAAGACAGTTTGACATTTACAATGAACTGACAATTACTTTGAATACGCATTTGTACTAATGTTTCCGTTGTATTCGATGGTGCTTCGTTCGTCTTAAAAAAACATCGAACTAACAAATTTTCGTAATAATCAAGATACTTGATTCATTTTGTAGAAAGTTAAAAAACTAATAATGCGACCTGTTCAAATTGTTGAAAGATTAACATTTGTGAATATGCTGCATAAAGCTATCAATATTTCAAAATGGCCTAGAAATCTCTGAATAAATACACATCCCAGCTGGTATTATTGTTTGCTGTTACAATTTCAATATGTGTTTTAGATAGTGCTTGAAATAGCTGAAAACTTTAATGTAAAAATATTGAATAATTTCCTCCTTAAAACTAAATAAAATTTAGAAAAGAAAATGTATTTTAGAAAACATTAAATATTCTAAAATTCGTCACACCGAATAATCCTCAACAATTTCTCGAATTTTGTGATTATCTGTTATAATATTCGTAGTTGATAGATTGAACTATTATAAAAATTGTATTTCTGAGAATTTATTAGATGTGAGATAATTGTACTGGTTTGCTTAATCTTCCCCATTTTAAAAATGCCAATAACAAAACCCCAAAAGCGACTTTACTTGAAATCTCAAAATGCAAGCCTCAAAACTTTGGTATTCGTTTCTTTCAATCTATTAGGAATCATAAGTAACTTTTGTCGTGTTCTCCGTAAAATAATGTAGGTGAATTATCCGCTAAATGTTACCATATCGCATCGACATTATTCCTAAAAATCGTGTAAATCATGTTAACGTACAAGAGAAGCACCGAAGCGCACTATTCAGAATCTAAAAATAACCCCACTCTCCTAATCTGAAAAGATATTATATAGCTATTCAGTCTATCGTAATATAGGCAGCTGTAGTAGTGAGCAAAACTGTATGAAAACAAAGCGTATTATACAAGGAAAACAAACAGTCCTTTGGCTTTGGCAAAGTTCAATGTGTGCGTTCTGGAAACATCTTCTGCATCTATAATCGTTTTGCCCTTGACGAACGCGTAGAATATTATGCTAACATTAAACATCGGTCGAAAGCAACGTCGTTGGTTCATGCAGGAAACATCCTCATAAAACTCAGAATACCCAGGTTCGAATCGCTATATCCACTAATTACAATCAGCGTGTCATATATTCATAATAACAATCAGCCAGCATGTATGCAATCATTTGACAAAACTATAGAAAGCTTTTGCTACATGAAGCTTTTTGCTTCCAACCGAAAAGCGCCTTAATGTATGCTATATTTTTCTATTTTATTCTATTTTTAGACCTGCACGCTAAATTCATTGATACTATACAATAGGTAATAAAAGCTATATTGGCCGTGAGAGAACCTAACAAATTTTGTTATAATTCTGATAGAAGCCTATCACAGGTTGTCATATTTTTGATATATACTAGAAGAATTTCTGTTATGTTTTCTGTTATTTTACCAACTAACGAGACCAAATTTATAACACAACTTGTTATCATAACAAAGTAACTCAGTCTGTAATAATTTTGTTATTTCTTTCTGATCGGGATAACGGCGGTATGCTTTGTTGTCCCAACTTATTTACATAAAAGATCTTTCAAATATTGTGTAACAGCATTTGGAAGCAACCAGTCCAAAACCATGTTTCAATATTGATCGCCGGTTGGTGCTGGCATTGCCTCCAGCATCAATTTTGAATAAAATGGACCCAGCATGCCATTCGTGTATAAACTGCACCACACGGTCACCATACCCGATCAGAAAGAAATAACAAAATTATTACAGACTGTGTTACTTTGTTATGACAACAAGTTGTGTTATAACTCTGGTCTGGTTAGTTGGTAAAATAACGGAAAATATAACATGAATTCTTCTAGTACACTCAGGTTTATTACGCGGTTTTTTTGCGCGGTATTTTTTCACGCGGTTTTCATTTACGCGGATTTTGAAATTTACGCGGTTTTCATTTACGCGGATTTTGAAATTTACGCGGTTTTCATTTACGCGGATTTTGCTATTTACGCGGTTTTCATTTACGCGGATTTTGAAATTTACGCGGTTTTCATTTACGCGGATTTTGAAATTTACGCGGTTTTCATTTACGCGGCCTGTATCCCCCGCGTAAAAAAAACTTGAGTGTATATATAAAAAATGTGACAACCTGTGATAGGCTTCTATCAGCATTATGACAAACTGTGTTAGGTTCTCCTACGATCAATACAGCTTAGTATTACCTATGGTATAGTATCAACGAATTTAGCGTGCAGGTCTAAAAATAGAATATTGGAAGATTATAGCATACATTAAGGCGCTTTTCGTTTCGAAGCAAAACGCTTCATGTAGCAAAAGCTTTTTATAATTTTGTCAATTGATTGCATACATGCTGGCTGATTGTTTTTGTGAATATATGACACGCTGACTGTTATTTCTTGATATAGCGCTTTGAACGTGGGTATTCTGAGTTTGATGGGGAAGTTTCCTGCATGAACAAACGACGTTTTCGACTGATGTTTAGTGTTAGCATAATATTCCACGCAACCGTCAAGGGACGAATTTCGTGCTAAATCGTATTCAGAGTTGGCAGCACCCTCTCAGATTTTAACCCATTATGTTCTAGCGTATGAAATTTAATACGCAAAAACAACACATTTGTGGATCATACTTATTATACAATAAAGGCGTTTTCAAACTTCTGGTCTTCTGTGAACGTTAATTAATACCCTATAATTTGTAATGTTTATGCTCAATCATATTTTTTTTTATAAAATTCCATAGTGTTTTCGAATGTCAAAGTTGGACGAAATTCAAACCAAAATATGAACAATACATATTATTAATTCTCTCTTCTAAATCACTAATTCTTCTTTCGGATTGTGAACGAATGGCCCTGAGAGGTGTGAAAGATGTGGCTCAGTGCGAAAAAACGGAAGAAATTAGTGAAACAATTGCGAAAATTCTGCTGGTAGTTCAAGGTATGAAATTTCATACGCTGGGCTGAACCGATATCTTTTTTCCTAAATCAAAATTATTTCCTCTTTAGGACCAGGAGGGGATTCACAACTTTCTCGCTGATTTTAAAGTTGAATCAGTGCATTCAAGGCTAACAAATGCTTAATACGTAGTAAATCATACCTGGCTCCACCCAGAATATTGTTTATGTAAATTCTCGTAAGAAAATGTTCTTTTTCTTAAAATAATTACAAAGTTTGAGGGAAAGATGGTTTGATGCCACGAACCAATCATGAGACGAAACGGCACTAGAGAGGATAGAAGTGTTAAAATCACTCAAAAAAGCTGCTTAATGAATAATCTCGCAAGGTTGAAGATACTATTCGATTTTATGCTGAATATAAAGATTTTAGCCGAATTTTTTTTCGTAACAAAACGTTCCAAAGTGGTTGTTTTATTTTTCCCATACTTAATTCGGCATAATATGAGGGCTCGAGAAGTATTTTATAAATTACCAAAAGTTTTAACATATCTGGGTTATAATGGGTTAATGAAACTTTCTATGCGTGAGAACTTTGGTACAAAAAGCCACTTTGCATGCCTCGTTTTTTCAAAAATGATATTGACTGTCAAACTTTTTTAACCAATTTTTTTCAAATGGCTATAGTCCAAAAATGACAAATCCTACAACAAATGTTGTAGGAGTGATTTTCACAAAATTAGTCAAATTTTTGAATAAAAATATTGAAAAAATTCTTCATCAACTCCTACACTGAAAAAAATCGATTTTAAAAAATTAAAGTCGATTTACAAAAAAAGCCATCTTTGATTCGAACGAAATGTTGTTCCGAGATAGGTAATTATGTTCCTACCGTCAAAAACTCAAGTTGGACACCTTTAAGGAAACAAAACTATTCTAAAAAATCTTGTCCAAACTGAATTTATTTTTTCAGTGTATTTTTATCGAAAACTGAACCAATGGAAGTCATAATCATCTCAGAATCCAATTTTTCAACTGCTAGTTGCCTGATACAAGTAAAAAGTATCAGTAACAAATTTGGTATATATTCATAACAAACTTGAATGAGGGCAAAGGTGAGCCATTTAATATCATCAATATACGCGAGATTTAACTAAATACCACTTGGCCGTGTACGAAGAAGTATCTTGTCTATGTACCCGCCCGGGAAGTAGAGATTGATGGTGTAGTCTCCAATAGGGGCCGTAATTGCGAAGTATGGGGTTTGCTCCTTTAAGAACCCTTTGTTTCAGCCAGGAAAAAATCTGGTTCGCAAGCAATTGCGTTCAGGAAAAAATCAAGGAATATTTGAAAACAACTTATTTTCTATCAGCCTCATGTCAAACCTTTCGCCGAATCTGCTCTTCTAAACCTGTTCGCCTTTTTGTGCTGCGAGGCATGAACTTCCGTTGTTGCAAACAATTGGGTCTATAGCGACTTATTGTAGAAACAAGGCGGGTTGTGTAAAATGCTGTGCAAAATGCATATAAATTATGTGGGGACAAAACGAAACATTCTTTTAAGAACGCTCTGATGATGCAAAAGAGCGCTACGCCACCGACAATGACTAATTTCTACGTGTCTACGTCTACGTCCTTCTACACTAAAGAGCGAGAGTCTGACCATCCCAGTGTGGGAACATCTTCTAATGTGCCTACAAAATTCCGAAAGAGTTAAATCAGTTTTCCCTTCTAAGCTTCCTCGTAAAGGTTTGAGAAAGTCCCTTGAAGGATGCTGTTACAAAACCGAAGTAAGTGGTTCCTGGTCTCGGTAATCTTAGAAACTAGCAGGAATTTCCACATGGGACACCAAAAACCCCAAGTGTCCTTATATTTCTGTCCCTACATTTTCCCTCAGGTTTTACACAATGCATTTGCATTACGGTCAGACGAAACGAGTACCTGACGCGAACAACCGTGAACAGTCTCCTACCGCGTGGTGGCCAGAGATTGCTTAGAATTATTCGCGAAAGGGACTTTTGAACGTTGGATCGCCCGAATTTTTCCCAATATACGTGACGCTACAAATGCAAATGAAAAACTTGATGAAAGCTGAAAAACGCGATTATTGGCGCCGGTCCGTCGACGGATTAACGGACAGATCATCAGAGAAACAATGTTTCGTCTGGTGGCTAGGGCCTACGTTGTGTATTCGATCCATCCTGTGATTGAAATACACGGAACGTTCGTCATATTATGACAGCTATGCATCGCTTTTATGCTAATTATTATGACAGTGGTGATGAGTGCAATCATAAAAGAGGCTAGGCTACCAACATTCTCCCCACAAAATTGATGGATTTATTTTTACCTATCAACGACCATGCCACATCGTTACAAGTACAGGAGACTCTCCGTTTGATGGAGCATGGAAAGCACTCTTTGTATTTCCTGGGGAAAACATGGGAATTTCTTCTGAAAAACCGTAGCACATTACCTTACTTTGATTTTTTTCGCAGTAATGAGAAGGTGGACACTTGGATTAGAATGATAATGAGAAGGTGGACATTTAGGCATTAGAAGTTTTTAAATATTTCTTCTCAGAGGACTCGCGAAAATTGGTAAATTTCGTGGAGCGATGGAAGATTAGGAATCCCAAAGGTCCAAGAGAATGGATGAGGGTCATGACTTCATTCGGGTGATATCTTGGGTCATGTACAATCAGTATACGTAGAATGCCTATCTCCGGCGTATTGGGTTCGTGGAGAGCGGTCTCTGCGTTTGTGGTGGCAGTTATCACGATATTAAGCATGTTGCCTGGTCGTGCGCTAAGTATTCTAGTACCAGATCTCTGTTAAACGAATCCCTTCAGCCTCGTTTCAGTCCAGTCTGAGATGCTATACCAAATTCGTTACTGATACTTTTTACATGTTCGAGTTGGCGCGAAATTCGTCGAGGGCAAAACGATTATAGATGCAGAAGACGTTTCCAGAACAATAGACTGAATAGCTTTATAATATCTTCTCAGATTAGGAAAGTGGGGTTATTTTCAGATTCTGAATAGTGCACTTCGGCGCTTCTCTTGTACGTTAACATGTTTCACACGATTTCTAGAAATAAAGTCGATGCGATATGGTAACATTGAGCGGATATTTCACCTACATTATTTTACGGAGAATACGACAAATGTTGTTTACGATTCCAAATAGATTCAAAGAAAGAATAATAAAATTTTGAGGTTTGCATTTTGAGATTTCAAGTAAAGCTGTTTTATGGTTTTGTCATTGGCAATTTTGATATGGGGAAGACTAAGTAAAGCAGTAGAATGATGTATCTCACATATAATAAACACCCAGAAACACAAATCTTTCACAGTAGCTAAATCTATCAACAGAGAATATTGTAACGGATAATCAGAAAATTCGAGAAATTGTTGAGGATTCTTCGATGTGACGAATTCTAGAATATTTAATGTTTCTATAACACATTTTTTCTAAATTTGATTTATTTTCAGGAGGAAATCAACTAATATTTTAAATTGTAACAGCAAATTATAATGCTAGCTAGGTTATGTATATATTTAGAGATTTCTATTTGTTTATAAATCTTCTTTCCTACTTGAAAGATTTCTGAGATTTAGGTCATTTTGAAATGTATTGATAGCTTTATGCAGCATACTTACAAATATTAATCTTTCAACAATTGGAACAGGTCGCCATAGTACGTTTTCAAACTTTGTACAAAATGAATCAAGTATCTTCAAGTATCTTGATTATCACAAGAATTTGTTAGCTCGATGATTTTTTGAGAGGAGCGAAGCACCACCGAACACAGCAAAAACATCAGAACATATGCGCATTCAAAGAACCTGTCAGTTTAACCGCAAAATGTCAAATTGTTCTTACGTGAGGATTAAATAATAAAAATCAGTAATAATTTATTACCGTATATTTATTATACAGGGTGTTTGGTTCATGGTTAAGAACCTCTCGGGGGGTGATAGACTGTCATATTTGGAGAAAAAAATTGTTTTACACATACCATCAAATCTCAACCGATTCAGAGTTATTGAACTTTTTGTTTAAAAAACTTATTTGTCTTAAAATATCTCTAACTTTAAAAGTATACTTTGTATTTTAAATCTTTTAGTTCCATTCGAAAGGTGAGAAAATTCAATGGTGTTCTCATATCTTTTAGTTGATTAGTTTTAATTACCTTTTAGCTGTAAAGTAGTTAGAAGTTTTCTCGAAATAATGAAATATGATTATAACAATATCCATTATCCAAAAGTTGGGTTTTAGGACGATTCATAATTTGTTCTTGGACGACATATTCCTATCTCTTCTCATTTCTTTGTAATTTCATTACTATAATTTTCCTGTAACCAACTTGCAAGTGCTTAAAAGGCTCTTATGCTTTATATCGTTATTTACAAGATTTTATTGGAAAGCTGAGAAAATGTCCTATCAGTGTATGTACAAATATCTTTTAGTTAAGTGTACTAAATGATTTTTTACTAATGAAATAACTCAAAATTTGTGTTCTTTGGAGAGTTTTTTAATTATTCTAATTATTAATCAACAAAATTTATCGTTACTATTGTTCATTTGATGCCCCATAATTTTCTCTATAACTTTTTATTTGACACTTTGTCTATATCTCTTTTCATTTTGCTGCTATTTAATAGTCAACACAGCATGAGCTCGCCACAAATGTAGTGGGTTCGAAATCGTCATTTTTGCATATGAAACGATGTGATAAAAACGATTTTGCGTCGAAACCAAAAGAGATAATTGAATGGAGTCACAGAAAGAATTGTAGAACTTGCTGAGATGCATTATTTCCATGATAATAATGGCGATGTTTATTATTTACTATTATAGGAAAATTAACGAAAATGCTAATAATAGCACTAACTTTAAACTAATTTACTTCTAAAAGAATACTAAATTCACTGAACTGAAACGTAATAATACATTTTTCTCTGTAAAATGTTCGTGGCTTTCGAATAAAAAGAAAAAAAGTACAATAAGTGCCATACTTTTTTCAATTAGAGCTGGTATTAGTGAAAATAAGATAAAAATATCCAAGTTGAATAACCCATGAAAATAAGAAAAGGTAAGTGTATCATGTCAAAGAACGAATTATGCAACTCTTCAAGACTAACAATCTGGATTATTAAAATGATGAAGTTAACTATTAGGATTTTCAAGAAATGAACGAAAATTCGATTCAAATTGTTTAATTTTCACTAAATTACTTTGAAAAGGCTACTTAAACTCATTAGCTGAAACATGTGAGGACATCACTCAATGCGAAATTTTCTCACCTTCCCAGTGGACCTAAAATATTTGAAATACAAAGTATACTTTTTGAGTTAGAAGTATTTTAAGACAAATAAGTTTTTTACACATAAAGTTCAATAACTCTGTAACGGTTGAGAATTGATGGTAGGTGTAGCACAATTTTTTTCTCCAAATATGACAGTCTATCACTCCCCGAGAGATTGAACCAAACACCCTGTATGACCATTCTTGTAGGATTCGCCTTGATTGTATTGGATTCGGATGTTGATTTCAAGTTTCAATTGTTTATGAAAAATCCGCATAAACTGAAGACATCGGACTAAAGATCCTTGAAGATTCTCAAAATATATAACGATAATTATTGAAATCAGTATGTATCAGACAGTTTTTATGCTCATAAAATTCGTTTTCGTGATTTGCAAATTTATTAATTGTTCATTTGACTAAACCATAAAAGTGTAAAAAATACTTTTTGCCTTTCTCATATAAAGAAAGGCTATGCAATCACTGTAAAAATCGACTTTTTAACCGAGGCCCGGAGGGCCGAGTGTCATACACCATTCGATTCAGTTCGTCGAGATCGGCAAATGTCTGTGTGTGTATGTATGTGTGTGTGTATGTGTGTGTGTATGTGTGTGTGTCATTTAAACTCACACAATTTTCTCAGAGATGGCTGAACCGATTTTCGCAAACTTAGTTTCATATGAAAGGTATAACGCTCCCATAAGCTGCTATTGAATTTTTAGTTGATCCGACTTCCGGTTCCGGAGTTACGGGTTGAAGAGTGCGGTCACCCAGCAAATTCCCATACAAACTGGTACCACCATGATGTTCAAATGATGTAAAACATATTAAAATTGATGTAACATTACTCTAGTTTGCGGGTCTGGATCACTAATGATCAATCAAAGCAGCTTTGACCACATTGGCCACCTATGACAGTTCATGACGCCCCCGGGGAACCCGCCAAGTTCCTAAGCTAATATCACACCCATTCCCCAACGAATTCTCTACCGATTTTTACAAACTTGATTTCAAATGAAAGATACAGTAATACCATTGACTGCTGCCGAATTTCATTCGGTTATGACTCTAGCTTCCGGAGTTACAGGGGTGTTAGTAAGGATACACTGGAATTTCCCATATAAATCGGTACAATCGTAATACCTCAGAGGCTAAAAACTATTGAAATGGTCACCAAATTACTTCTAATCGCAGATCTAGATCACTGATTGCCAATCAAACATTCTTTGAATATTTTGTCCACTATCGACGATTCCGGAAGTCCGGAATTCCGGGCATATTCCACAAATAAAGTCACATCGGTTCTTCGGTGATGACTGAACCGATTTTCTCAAACCAAGTCTCAAATGGAAGGCAAAATATGCAGCTGAGTATTGCATCAGAGCCCCTCCGCCCCCCCCCCGCCTTGCCCTTACATCTCCCTCCTTCATCACTACCGTCCCCTTGGACCACCCTCACGCCCGCATTTCCTTCATCCAGCCCGTATACCAAAATAAGATGAAGGATTTCTGACGCATCCTCCACTCCCACTCTACTAACCCCCCATTCCCTCCACTTTTAAACCCATTCCACCAACATTTCAAAATATAATCACATGAAGATAACATTGAACTCATGCTGATTAAGCTAATTAAATACTATTCTTTTGCCTTTCTCATATAGAAAGGTTACGCAATTGCTCCAAAAACCGACTTTCTAACCGAGACCCGGAGGGCCGAGTCTCATATAACATTCGACTCAGTTCGCCGAGATCGCAAAATATCTGTGTGTATGTATGTGTGTATGTGTGTATGTATGTATGTATGTATGTATGTATGTATGTATGTATGTGTGTGTATGTGTGTGTGTATGTGACCAAAAATGTCACTCATTTTTCTCAGAGATGGCTGAACCGATTTTGACAAACTTAGTCTCAAATGAAAGGTGCAACGTTCCCATAGGCTGCTATTGAATTTCTAATGGATCCGACTTCCGGTTCCGGAATTACAGAGTGATAAGTACGAACACGCAGAAAATGTCGATTTTAATAAATTCTGCAATGAATGTATAAAGGTGAAATTTTTTCCAAAATATGACCACAACTGCTTCGATTTGTAGTATTAGGTCACTAACATCCATTCAAAGTCTTTTTGGCCACATTGGCCACCATCCTCAGTTCCGGAAGCCCCGGCGGAAGTTTCTAAATTCAGAATAACATTCACATCGGCTTCTCGGAGATGGCTAGACCAATTCGACTAAACTTGGCCTCAAATGAAAGGTATTGCGTCCCCGTAAATGGCTATTCAATTTCATCCCGATCCGACTTCCGGTTCCGGAGTTACAGGTTGTGGCGTGCGATCACATAGCAAATTGTGATTCAAACCGATACTCCGATGAAAGCAAAAAAGGTAAAAATTTCGCTAAAATGTCTTTCAAACAACTTAAATTTGCTGTTCTAGGTCACCGACGGCCAACCAAATTTTCGTTGACTACATTGACCACCATAGACGGTTCCGGAAGTACCCGGGAAAAGCGGCCATCTTTCAAAATTTACGAACTCACATCAGTGTCCCGGAAATGGTTGGGCCGATTTTCACAAACTTAGTCCCAAATGATAGCTATAATATCCCCATAGATGTCTATAAAATTTCGCACGGATCGCTTGTATGGTTCCGGAAATATAGACTGAATGGTCCGGTCACACATGAAATTCCCATATAAGCCGGAACTCAATTTTTTTTTCAAAGGGGGGACCCCATGAAATTTCAGAAATCGAATTCGTATTTTTGATGCCAAACATCTTTAAAATGCATGAAACGTCGAGATTTTATGTTATCTCGAAAAAATTTTTTTTTATAAAAATCGACTTTTTGGGACTTTGCCGATTTCACACCTTTTTGCCTTTCTCAATAGAAAGGTATTACAATTGCTCTGAAAACCGACTTTTTAACGGAGGCCCGGAGGGCCGAGTGACATATACCATTCGATTCAGTTCGTTGAGTTCGGCAAATGTCTGTGTGTGTATGTATGTGTGTGTATGTATGTGTGTGTATGTATGTGTGTGTATGTGCGTCTGTGTGTGTGTACGCGAACACAATCTCACTCACTTTTCTCAGAGATGGATGAACCGATTTTTACAAACTTAGTCCCAAATGAAAGGTGCAACGTTCCCATAGGCTGCTATTGAATTTCTAATAGATCCGACTTCCGCTTCCGGAATTACAGGGTGATGAGTACGATCACGCAGAAAATGTCGATTTTAAGAAATTCTGCAATGAATGTATAATGGTTAAATTTTTTCCAAAATGTGACCACAACTGCTTCGATTTGTAGTACTAGGTCATTAACAGCCATTCAAAGTCTCTTTGGTCACATTGGCCACCATCATCGGTTCCGGAAGCCCCGGCGGAAGTATCTAAATTCAGAATAACAGTCACATCGGTTTCTCGGAGATGGCTAGAACAATTCGACTAAACTTGGCCTCAAATGAAAGGTATTGCGTCCCCGTAAATGGCTATTTAATTTCATCCCGATCCGACTTCCGGTTCCGGAGTTACAGGCCTGGGCGTGCGATCACATAGCAAATTGTGATTCAAACCGATACTCCGATGAAAGCAAAAAAGGTAAAAATTTCGCTAAAATGTCTCTCAAACAACTTAAATTTGCTGTTCTCGGTCACCGACGGCCAACCAAACTTTCGTTGACTACATTGACCACCATAGATGGTTCCGGAAGTGCCCGGGAAAAGCGGCCACCTTTCAAAATTTACGAACTCACATCAGTTTCCCGGAAATGGTTTGGCCGATTTTCACAAACTTAGTCCCAAATGATAGCTATAATATCCCCACAGATGTCTATAAAATTTCGTACGGATCGCTTATATGGGTCCGGAAATATAGACTAAATCGTCCGGTCACATATGAAATTCCCATATAAGCCGGAACTCAAATTTTTTCTCAAAGGGGGGACCCCATGAAATTTCAGAAATCGAATTCGTATTTTTGATGCCAAACATCTTAAAAATGCATGAAACGTCGAGATTTTATGTTATCTCGAAAATTTTTTTTGTAAAGATCGACTTTTTGGGACTTTGCCGATTTCGCACCTTTTTTCAGCTCAATATTACCATGGCTGTTTTTTCTTTTTCAAAATTTTAGAACTCGAATAATGATTTATTTTCCTGTATATAGTTGTCATGTGATGTATAATAATAAAATGTAATATATGCATTTAAAAGTTTTTAATGAATATAAACAACGCACACATTCTCGTGATTCATGATTGAGAAAGGCACAATTGCACCGCTAGGTGGATTAAAATAGGTTTTTTCAGTTCAATATTACCGTGGCTCTTTCTTTCTTTTACAAAATTTTAGAACTCGAATAATGATTTCTTTTCTTGTATATTTGTCATGTCATGTATAATAATAAAATGTAATATTTGCATTTGAAAGTTTTTAATGAATATAAACAATACAAACATTCTCGTGTTCATGATTGAGAAAGGCACAATTGCACCGCTAGGTGGATTAAAACAGGTTTTTTTATTTCAAATCGCGTTTCTTTATTTCATCTGAAGTGCTTGATACTTCGTGCATCTTCTTCGAAATAACTTTTATAGGAAAATAATAATCTTTAGAAAAGCCCTTTGATAACTTTACGATTCCAAGACTTTTTATAAATGAAGACCTCAACATTGAAATCATACGACACATGTGAAGAGTCAACGCTGGCGGTAAAACATGATGATGAGTTATGTTCTATCAATGACCATGCGGTAGACTTGGGTGCAACGCCCAACTCCTATGGACATGATCGAAAAGACTCTTCACGTTTCCTTTTGATCATGTCCATACGAGCCTGCCTAGTCCTAGTTTTCCGTTCTAAGTTTATAACTGATTCGCTCTAGAATACCTATCCGTCTTTCAATTTCATTGCTTTCGTTTCTTTTAGTCCCAAATTTGCCGAAAATAGCCAACAAAATCGATACAGCAGAACCTTGCGGCCATAACATCATCGTTATATGCGTACGTTAATTTCATATTAATAATCCAATGATATCACCAGAAGATATTTTGATATAAGTTTGCTTGCCTTGCGGATTTAGATATCTTAAAGATAACACAGTGAGTAATAAATATCACCATGAGATATAAATTTGATATCCTTCTGTTATGACGTTCTAATCGAGTATTGGGATGATATGGGGTCTTTTGAGTCTTCTCTGGTTGCTTAACACATTGAATAGACAGTTTAGCTTATTTAACACCCAATACACCAAAAATAAGTTTAGTCTAAAATGATAAATTTTTGGCAGCTTATTCGAAAAGTTTGCTTAACTGAAAGGTCATATTTGATTGGAAATTCCAAAATTTAAAGACCCGGTTCAAGTGTACATTTTTTTAGTATTCTCTCTTGAAAATTTGGATAGAAGTAGTTTAGAGTGTATTGTTTACACTGTATTTATATCGCTGTTAGTTTTTCGAAAATTAGAAAAAGTGGTGTCACCCGAAAAACAATGTCGTGAATTGATTTTGCGCAATCACCTGGAAAATTCTCAACTCTCATCGGGACATCGAAAAACAACTCGGAATCGTGCAGGCAATGGTGAGTCATGTGATTAAACGTTATTAAGAGGAACACTAATACTTCGGTCAGGGATGTGGCCAAAAGGGTGAATCTGTCCAAGTCGCTCGTTCAGAGAACCAAGGACCGGGAAAGTCTCGGGCCCGGAAACTACACCCAGATGCTGGCGAAGCCTCATTGTCTCATCATGGATGATGAGACTTACGTCAAGGCAGATTTCCGTCAGCTTCCGGGGCTACTGTTTTTTACCGCCCAGTACAAGTTTGATGTTCCAGAGGAACTAAGGAGGCAGGAACTTTCAAAGTTTGCCAATACATACATTATTTGGCAAGCGATCTGCTCATGTGGCAAACGGAGTGCACCACTCGTGACTACCGGGACTGTGAACGGGGTAGATCTACCTCAAAGCGTGTCTACAGAAGCGTCAGCATATTCCTGAAGCAACATGAGGGCCCTAGTAGTTCCGTGCCACTATTCAAATGTTGTCCTGGAGTGGTACGAAGCCAATACCCAAGGACATGAACACTCCCCCCCCCTGTCTAACGCACCGGAACTAAGGCCCATCGAAAAATACTGGGCAATTATGAAGCAGGCACTACGGAAGTATCCAAGGAGGTCAAATCTGAAATCTGGAGAAGACATGAAGAAAAACTGGGTTTCCGTACAGAAGAAGCTGCAGCCAGATGTACGGAACCTAATGAGTGGAGTGCAGCGTAAGGTACGAGCGTACGGTTATGAAATTGAAGTTGAATGAAATAAATATGCCAGTTCGATGTGGTTCACCCTTTAGTTAGTCCGGCGAAATGGTAATCGGAGGAATATAATTACGAAGGAACGAAAGCGAACGTTCGTATTTATCACACTGAGAAGTTCGGGGCCGCCAATTTGATCGTGCAAAATATCCCAAATCGTCATAATACGTAAAAGATTCCGCCGCACTTACAATGTATCGAGTCCAATAAGCAAACCACTACTTTTGTAACTTGGCAGCTGGTGAGAGTTGTTCCAAGGTAATCGACGAAGGGTGAACCGAACAAATCTGCGCTGTACTGTCTCAATTTGATGGACACCGTTGATATAATGAGGGTTCCACACAACTGAACAATATTCCAAAGTTGATCGAACGAGTGAGTAGTTAAGAGATTTCAAACAGTAAATATCTGAAAAGATTATTTTCATTACGAGTCCCAAACAGCGTGATGTCTTTGCGACAAAATAGCTGATACGCTGCCTAAACGTCAGTTGTTAATCGAGAAAAACTCCCAGATCTTTGACACAATTCGCTTTGTCGATCGTTGATTCTGCTAGACAGTATTCGAATTGAATTGTTTTTTTTTCTTCGAGAACGTAATGACGCATTTCTTGGGACTTGGGGTCATTCGGTTGATTTCGCACCATTCCGCAAAGGTTACCAGTTGGCGTTGAAAGAAAGTTGTGTCATTAAAATTCCGGATTATGTGGTATAACTTGAGATCGGCAGCGAATGACAACCGTGGTCCTTGTAAACAAAAATTGACGTCGTTGAAATACAATCAATGGTCCTAGATGGCTGCTTTGTGGAATACCAGATGAAGCGAAGAACTCTTCGGATGCACAATCACCTATCTTGACTGTTAGATGACGATTACTGAGATACGATTGCATCCAACTGAGTATATTAATACCAAGACCAAATCTATCAAACATTGCCACTGCAATAGCGTGATTTTTCAAGAGCCACCCCACTCGAATTTTTCAAAAATCATTGCACATAATCCGTTAGAGATAGCCATATCATTTATTCATCAAAGTTGTTTCAATTTAATTGTTTCATTACTTTGTAGAACATTAGGTAGCTTAATTTGGCACATCCAAAAAGTTGATACTTTGAACACCCTAACCACAAGTACCACCCTAAACTAACTAATGAGAAAAAATCGGCCAAAATGTACTGAGAAAGTTTTTTATCAAAACTTTCTTAGTAGATTTTAGCCACAAGAGAATTACAAACTTAAGATGTCTGAGATCGAAAATTTACGAGAAGCGCAAAAGAATCCAGGAGTTCTGCCAAGTATGTCGTGAATGCAGAGAAAAATATTTTGTCCTGAACAAACATCTGTTATGAATCGATTGTAGATGGTTCCGCGCGAAACTACTGCCGAAAATGTCGAGTTGAGGTCACCCTAAATTCCCATATTTTCGAAAATGATCCAAAATAATTCATACACATGTTGCATCAAAACGTTAAAAGTCTGTAACCGAGAAAAATGGAAAGACAGCATTGGTTATTGCTAGTTCTGCTTCCTAGTAGTCACGTGGTCACGTTGCCACTTGTTTCCTATTGATCTGAACGATTGGTCTACAGAAAATGATATAGTCACAGCAGAGCAAATTACTATTTGGATTGACACAAGAGCAGTGCATTGTTGCTCGGAAGCGTCGTGTAAGAATAGACTAGCTCATTGAGTGTTTGATCTAAACAACGTACAGTAGCCTGCTTGCAAAAGCGAGACTCAATGGTGATACTGCCATGTAAATAATTGAACGGTAGTAAAGTATCGTTGCTATTTCGAGTATGTAATTATTGATACTAATTGATGGCTGCTGTACGGATAGGCACTGCCTGGTTACAAGATGATTGAGTGGTGATGTTTCTAATTATTAAGTCCTTTTTTGTATTTCATAAATTTGTAAACCTCAATAAAAGTCAGATGGAACTAACATAATTATGTTCATAGTTTATCCATATAAAGCATTTATCAAACTCTTAAAGAAGAACATCAGTCGATTAATTAGATTATCACGAATCAAATCAAGCAAAATAGTTGGTGGAAAACGATTGACTGGGCGGAATGGTGCTTTTTACAAAGTGGTGGTGATTTTTCGTCACACCACCACGCTGTCCCGGGGCACGCAACACAACTGCGTAGTGAAAAAACCACAGCCACTTTTTCAAAAGCACCATTCAGCCAAGCCGATGGTTTTTTTACCAGCTTTTTTGCATGATTTGAATCGTGATGATTTAATAAATCGACTGATATGCTTCTTTTAGAGTTTTGAAAAGGTTTAAATGAATAATCCGGTGGCAAAGCTGATCACAATTTTTCCTACACACACTACCAAGCGTTCAATTCTAAAACATGCTCAAAATAGGTAACTTGAGCCTTAAACTGATCATCACTTTTACTTCCTTTTTAGCACATTGTCAAGTGAATAGAAATTGAGTAATTTTCTTCGTATAATGCGCGTTGTCAAATGGGATCTGAAAGCATGTGTCTATCATTAAAAATACTAACAAACTCCAAGTTGTTAACAAAGGAAGCTAGGCGGTTGGAAATACTCACCGGCAAGTAGAGGCTTAATATAATAGCGACTACTTAGCAACCCATAAATAGAAAACAGTCAAACCATACACATATATTAACAAGAAAACATTAAAAAGCGGCAATTTTTGTAAATGAAAAAGGAGTTTTTTTTCTCGCATTGTTAGAATACTATTGATCGATTTCGTTGAAGATTTTACCAACAGTTTTAAAAAAAGTTGTTTTTTCATTTTCAAAGCTTGCTTTTTATGATTTTCTTAGTTGAACCTTAATACACATGTATTGTCCTAACTACTTTCTTTTTATGAGCTGCTAAGTAGCCTCGAGGCTTTCACAGGTTATCTTATTCTCCAGGTTGATAAATACTCCATGCTCCCAGAATAAGTAAGCTCTTCCCAGTTAGCTCATCAACCATAAATATCTATGATAGTTAATGAAGTCATTATCATAGAAATACCAAATTTTGACATTTCACTTGGCATTATCAAAGGAAAAGAAAAGGGACAAAAAGCTCCTGTGTAATGTCCCGTATACTCAAAGAACCCCGTATGGTGGTTAGGTCGATCAATTCAGACATGCATCATAAAGTGGGTGAAACTATACAAGTGTAAGCATTTGTGAGCAACCGGCTGGTTGGAGCGTGGGTGTTTGCGAAACAGTGAACAAATATCACGTAACGTGGTTCCGTTGTTTTGCATCTGCCCATCATACATACATCTTCGTCAGTTTTAAATCAGCTGGTAGTGTTTTACAATATGGAAACTAATTGTTACATATTTATAATAAAGTTGAAATCAATAAAAAATTATATGATAATTCTTACTTAAAAGCAATCGCACAAATGATGGTTCTTTCTGGTCGGTGCTATGTCAGACCCGACTAAGTGACAATGCAATGATTTCGAGAAAAACGAGTTTAACACTTTATAAGGCCCAGAGTTTGGGGCTATAATTAAATGTTATATTAATAGAAACACGGTTCTCTCACTCAGTTTAGAATATATTGACATTTATTTCGTAATAAACCTGTTTTGAAAATATACTGCTACCGCCCGTTAGAAAACTTCAGTCTTTGTAATGTTTGATGTATTTCCAACGAGATTGGTGCAAATATAAAGACATATCGAGCTGTATCAGAAATTCAGAAAGAAGTTAAGGTGGGTTACTGGTTTTTACCTGATTAACAGTAAATAACCCCTGGATTCTCAGGATAAGTTGTAAAATAAGACCACAGATTACAGACGTTCATTTATTGATTTTATTTTTTTCTTTGCAATTTTTACCACTGATAAACCAATTTTTCGGATCAAAAATAGTTGTTTTTACAAATTTGCATTACCAACCTATAGGGTCTAGAGATTTTTTTCAAAATCGAGCTAATTTTGTTGTCCAAAAGGAAATCGTCGATTTTTTTTTCCAAAAAACTTCACCAATCTGACACTTTTCACTGAATCTCAATAAGAAAAGTGGCCAGACTCCTAACAAGTAGGTTTCAGAAGATTGGAACATTTCTCACTTCATATTCCTGCGTTATGAACAATACGAAAAGGTGGCAATATAGTTGCAACTGCCTTATAAAGGGTTAAAGTTTGAATCGGAGCAACCTTTATTTTTTCATTTGAAATGAATTCTTGCCCCAATTCTTGCTTATTATAACATATTTCAAATCTGGTAAAAGTCGAATGTAGTTGAAGACATTCGCTATCCTGTACTGTCATCATCTCAGTTTTTGAGATTTTTAGTCCGGTCTGATTCAACGCCGACCAATTAACCGTAATCTTCTACTTCGATTCAATACATTCATCAATCTAACGGTTATAATTGAAAATAATTCTGTTCTTATGTACACAATGGTATTTCAATAGGTACCGAATAGAATAATAAAATTGAACTAAATGTGAATAAATCAATATTTTCCTGTTAACTAATTTTATTTCTTTTTTCCATTTTCAGGTAAATTATCAAACGTACCGAATGGGGCGAATCATACATTAAACCCATTAGAAAGGTATAGCAGTATTATATTGTATAGCATTAAGATGTTATAAACGTTTGTCGTTTGGAACTTAATCACTACACTTTCGCGGTTTATTTATTCATATTATCATAGCTTTTTGTTCATTGTTAAGCGAAAGGAAACAACAATATTAAGCGGTTTTTACACGGCACGTATGCCTGCGTTTAAAACCGGTTTGAAATTCGTAAATCACAGTTAATTTTCCTAAATCCCCAAAACAATGTAAAGTCCATCAAAATAGGATACTAAAACTTGATTTACAGTTATTAGTAGCACACTCAAACACCTGAAGGCTGCGAGCAGCGCACGATATGCACCGATCACGTTTGATATAATTCTAGAGAAAATTTTCAATAGGACGTAAGTAACATTGAGAGCCTCTCTTTGTTTACTTTCTCTTTCGTTTATTACGACGTCATTACAACACTTTGTACTAATTTTCCTATACATATCGGAAGCCGACGGTTTTTACTACAATATTATGCAAAGAGCAGAGTAGTAAATGTTGAAATGGCCAAGTAATGAACAGAAGAGAAAGACCTCAAAGAGAATCTCTCATTGTTACTTACTTCCTATTGAAAATTTTCTCTAGAATTGATATGAACTTCATTTTGGTTACTTTCAAAATTAGATATAAAATAAAAATTAACACAAAATGAAGCATTCCACCATTATTGTAATCATCAATACGTTTCAGAACACAATATCAGCTTACATTAGATCGATTCCATGCCTTGCCTAATACCAAAGTGACGCCCTCCTTTGAGATTTAGATTTTCGAAAAATCTTAACTTGAAAATCACTTCGCTCGCGTCACATTTTTGCTCTGCGAACAGGAATAAATACGTTAAGAGGTCGGATATTTAATGTTATACAAGTGTCAGTGTGGAAGCATTTGTCGTGATTTCTGAAAAATGGATCGGTTGGAGTGTGTGGTGAAGAAAGGAACCAATCCGGTTGATAGACTGGATGCACTGAATTCGCCGGGAGTGGTGTAGACGGCAGCAGAATCCGGATTCAGCCGAAAGTTTTACATGTCCTGCCATTGAAGTACCACCAGAAGTGAAGAGCGGATTAAGTCAAGCAACGCCACTGATACAATATAAGCTGAGTGAGCTGCCACGGATGGTTAGGAAGTGGCGCGAAGTCTGCAGATTGATGTGTTCAGCAACAGAGTATTTCAGCACGACTGGACGGACATACCGGTGAGATCGTTTAAATTTTAATTAAATCGTTGAATGGTACTTTTGGTCCTCCGGTAGTCGCGTCATTGTATGCATTTGGACCGCATGAAGCTCTAGGAGAGACTTTGCTAGAGCTTCTCAGTTATGCGACCTAAGTAGGGTTTATTTTCATTTGTCTAGTGTTCTTTTCGTTTTATTAGTTTTTTCTTGTTTTATTAATAATATAAAATAATAGTTTAATAGCTCAATTCTTCACAAATATCTGATTAGTGCTTAGGAGCTGGATGTCGGAATTCACTTTCGGGGGAAGTTTTGAAGGATCCGCCAGTACCCAGGCACGGTGCAAAGTAGTCAACGACAGCGAAAACTTTTCTCTTTTGATTGCTGTCAACGATTGTGTTGGGCGATTGGCGGTTCGTCCGGAATTGTCCCCTGAAGTGAGTTTTAACAGTTGAGCCCTAATCATAAACCTAATCATATGTTTATCGTGAATATTAAGATAAAAGTGTAATGAGCGAGCAAAGGCGCTTTATCCTAGGCTTTTCAGCCAGGGCAAGATGTAAATACCTATGTCCCATACCAAAGGACCAAAGGAGTGGAATTAACCTTCTTAGCGAAGTCGCTCCAACGATTTATCATATCCCCTTTGAAAGGAAACAGTTGGTACGGTTGTCCTCGTACCTTCCTCCATTAAGATTCGAAATGATTCGTTAATAAAATTGTTCATTAATTGAATAATTTGATTGCCGTTTAATTTTGAAACATCTTTAAACCCAACTCTGCACAGTAGGCCTGGCCGTTTTAATATTTGCGACATATGAAAATATGCTAATAATATTAACAAGAATAACACTATAGAATAACTGTAGTGTTTTCCAGAATGCTTTTCAATACTGTGTAAGGGTTAGAATAGAATAGAAATCTTAACTTGAAAATTCGGTCAACATGATTGTTCGGAAGGTGTTGTTGGATAATAAATTGTTTTTTTTTTTAACAAAAATAGAATAAGCGAAAATCATTGTATATTCATAAATATAAAACTTAAGATTGCATAAAGAATGCGCAAAAAACGAAAACGAAAGAAGCAGTTTTTTCCACACCGTTTGTTCATAAAAATTTATCTGCTTTTGTAGAGTGTTGTTACAGTACTGCTGATTAACTAGAAAAAAACTGCTTTTATCGTTTTCGATTTTCGCCCTTTCGCTCTTAAACCTTAAAATCTATATATTTCCTATTCTATATTTGTCCCATGATTTCAAAAATGCTCGTTTGATTATTCCAACTAAACTAGCCGATGCAAGCACAACTAGAGGAACTTAGTAACAGTGTTACTAATAAACAGACCCTGCTGTGTTTGATATAGAAATATACTGCATTATTCAAGCAGTTTGTCGTAACCGAGCAATCGGGGGAATGGGTACTGCGAAGCTAATTGAATAAATAATATGGGACATGAATAAAATACGCCGGCTGCTTAGTAATAAGTTACCCCGCTGTATAGGTTCGTGATCGAATATTATCTGATAAGTTTGATTATACTTGTTTTGGTTGATATGTGCTGTTCCCGGAAATGTTATTATAAGTAACAACATTTGGGAAACTAGATGTGAAATTAATTTTGTTCATTATCGATGAACATAAATGATAACATTCCTATATGAAATATGCAAATTATAGTCTTCACTAGTGCTTGCGGCTGTACATCTAAACACAACTATGACTCGAATTAGTTGACCAGCTTCAACGTGTCCCAGACCGGAATAGCACTATTACCGGTGCATGACCTGCAGTACATCGTACCTAAATCCTGAAAGTAAATTTACGACCGCATCTGGCTTGATGCACTCCGACCCGCACTCACGACTTGTGCATATCTCGTAGTGCTATTAAATGTTATTGAATTAAATGAAGATATAGGGAAAGAGTAGGGATGTAAACATTCCGTGCCGTCCATCGCCACTGACTGCTGTAAGTATATCCAATCCAATCCACATAAAAAAACCTTTGAACAGTGCAGGAGATATAGTGAGCCGATCCACATGGGTAAATAAACATTCATTGGGGATTTTATTGTTCCTCTAGCATCGCCACAAACAAGCGATCAAAAGGGAATGCTAGTAAACGTAAATAGTCATCTTTCAGTAGGTATTTGTATACTGACAGCAGTCGGACATGGAGCTACGTTATAGTTCTGACTTTCCTCTCATTGTGTTAGATACTGCTGTTGGTGTTTTTGCTTGTGCGTCAAGACATTTCGATGATAATGATTGGCAATTGCAAAGCTCGTTTTGAAGTCTGTTATATCTACTGTTTTAGTCCAAAAATCAATTCAGTTGGAGACCGAACCATTTGAAATAAGAGGACAACATTTAAACAGTTGTGGAAAGACGCGTTTTAAGGTAATGAACTCGACAGAAAGTCATAAAGGGCGAACACGAAATCATTGCGACACATTCAACAGGGCATAACTTTTTTACCATTGGGCAAAAATCAACCAAATTTTACACACTTTCTCATTGATGTGTATTGTTTACATGCTGTCAAACTCGATGTCGTGTTTTTCGATTCAACGAAAATTGAGGTGAACCAACGCGAGTCGAGAGAACAAATACTTTCCAAACACCTGGAATTTCCTGACCTGTCGCACCGGTAGTTGGGAAAAATGTTGAACATACACCATTCAACCGTCTCCAGAGTGTTGAAGCGGTTTCAGGACCACGGTAAAGGAGCTGGAAGAAAACCGGGACAGGAGAACAAAATGACGGAGGGAAAGGTGAAGCGGATGATTAAAGCAAATCCCAACGTCTCAAGCCGTGATTTGGCTAAAAAGATCGGCATGTCGCAGAGCTACGTCCAGAATGCAAAGAAGAGAGCTGGACTACATACATACAAGGTACAGAACTTCCCAAACCGCGATGAGCGGCAACAATCGACGGCTAAAACTCGGGCACGGAAGCTCTACGAGAAGATGCTGACAAAATATGGCTGCTGTGTGATGGACGACGAAACGTATATAAAAGCCGATTTTAAGCAAATTCCGAGGTTGGAGTTTTTCACCGGCAAGAGCAAGTTCTATGTGGACGACACATTTAAGAAGAAGAAAATGTCGAAGTTCGCCTCCAAATATCTCATTTGGCAGGCCATCTGCTCTTGCGGACTGAGGAGTGAGCCTTTCGTGACAAAGGCCACAGTAAATGGCGAGATCTACAAATCTAAGTGCCTCGAGAAGCGCCTTTTGCCGTTCTTGCAGAAGCACGACGATGCTCCGCTATTTTGGCCAGATTTGGCATCATGTCACTATTCTAAAAGTGTCCTGGAGTGGTATGAGGCCAATTCTGTCCATTTTGTTCCAAAGGACATGAATCCGCCAAACTGTCCGGAGCTGCGCCCGGTGGAGCAGTACTGGGCAATGATGAAGCGGGAACTTCGGAAGAGCAAGAAGACAGTCAAAGTCGAGAAGGACATGTTAAGCAAATGGAAAAAAAACTGAGAAACTGGTACCGGATGACACTGTAAAGACTTTGATAGAGGGCATTAAGCGAAAATGCGTTCAATTTTACACTCAAGGCTCCATCGATTAACTTTTCTTTTGATTTTTAAAGTAAATATATGTATAAAACTACCCTAAAATTATGGTTTGATTTTAAACATTATAAGAAAATTGGCATGACATTTTCGGTGTCGCAATAATTTCGTGTTTGCCCTTTAAAGTTGCCTTTGGTTTACCGACTCTGTTACTTTTATGTTCGGGAGGGTTCCGATTATGAAAGAACTAGTTAGTTATGGAATATGCGTTTCGACTTCATCTCATCAGAATCCGACACCAACTTAGTGACAAGGGTAAGCTAGCGCCGGATTGACACTAGCACGCGAAATGAAGTTAAACAGTTAAAAAGATGTTTAATAATATAATAATTTTGCGGCAAACACCATTGTTCTCAATATAAGCAAACATTTAAAAATGTTGTTTTTAATTCTTTTGGAGCAAAAAGGGACAAAACGAGCCCATAATTTCCCATAGAATGTATAGTATGTGTTCCGAACTGTTTTACCTGATTGTACGGAATACATCTGTGAAAAAAGAATTTGTTATCAAACCACCTATGATATATTTGTAAAAAAATCGCGGCTTCAATCAACTTTTCCGAACATTTTAAAATGATAAACAAAGTTCTTTAAATTCCTTTCAAAAAGAAAAAGAGTTTGCTTAAATTAGGCCAAATTGAAAAAGCAAAATGTATTTGAAGTGAACATAGATACTGTTATTTCAAAAATGAAAACCTAGAATTACCTGATACAGCAACGTATAAATTGCTCTTAAAAATTTAATACTCATTCAGTGGTCCTAAAAGTTTATTTTATCGTTGCATAATACCAGGAAAAAAAATCCAAAAAATTGAGTGAATAACTCAATTTTTTCATTATGGTATTAATCCAAAAACCGACTTGATCCACCTAACAGTGAGATGAGACATTTCGGTCGTCAAATGGTGACATAACAACATCTCAGAAGTCTCCTATCTCATGCCTTCACGCGAGTCTAAGTCTATTGATGACATTTGGTTAGACCGGCGAGGACTGGGTGCTATCAGCCTTCTGCCAATGGTAGCAGAATGAGAGAGTGCGAACGAATCCTGGCTTATTTCCTGGTTTTCGCATAGGCCTGCTATGCCAAGACAAGTTTCGGCTTCACTGTGTCTTATCGGCATGAACAGAACTTCGGCTCGGACGGGACATCACGTTTGACCAGTCGTTCGATTGAAACACAAAGTGTGTTTTAGTTTCAGGGATTTGCGTCAAGCCGCCGCTAATCTATTTCGACAAAAAGTTAGTGTCGGTTTCTGATGAGACGAAGTCGAAACGAAAGTAGGAATTTGTGCCCTTCAAGTGCAAAGACTGGTTTTACCAAAAATGTTCGTCCTTGTGAGAAATTTGGGTGTTTACCCAATTTTTCTCCTTAGTGTGAAATATAGCATATATAGCATGATATATACCATAGTGGAATAAATGAATTAAATGAAATGAATAAAATAAATGAAATAAATGCAATAAATTAAATAAATAAAACAAATAAAATTGATGAAATCAAGAAAATTGTTAAAGCAAAATAATAGAATTGGTAACATGAGAAAAAGAAGAGAAAGATACACAAAGTAAAATTAATTAAATAATTCAAATGAAAAATTTAGCGATATTAAAGAAGTTATAAAATTAATAGAATATAATAATTTGTGTTAAATTGTTAATTGAGATGAAATAAACCTAGTATAGTAATACGATTTGTCATTTTTAGCAGGGAGATTATTGGAGCAAATAATGGTTAACTAAGAGAGGCAATTTTTATAGCCATCTTTAAACTAGGAATAACTGGAGGGCGTGATTGAATTTTGTAAGGATTCGGAGACATTAATTGGATCTATTTTTATGAGAAGCAAGTACAGTAGGGCATTTTCAACGAGATTATGTAATATGATAGTGTCCGTTCTCATGGTAAAGAGGGACAAATCTGTTTTTACCAGGAGGCATGTTGGTGGACTTGAGCGATTCATAGTTATGCTGCCCAAGCTCGACCCCTGTCAACAGAAAACAAAAGATTAGCCTGTAGGATTTTAAGGAGAGGAGATCGTGGTAGGCAGTAAATCTTCAACCGAGACATTGGGTGATCTTCCTCGGGCCCGAAGGGTAACCTATAGTTGATATCTGGCAGAACAGTACTCGGCGCATGCCCAGACTATGTGTTCGATATTGTGATACCGTTGCCACAAGCACAGATACCGCTATTTGCGAGCCCAATACGTCAGAGATGAGCGTCTAGCGTGTAGTGGTTGGACATGAGCCGAAACATCACACGAACGAAATCCCGATCCACATCCATTCCTCTGAGCCAAGGTTTCGTTGATCCCTTGGCGATAATAGAATGTAGCCATCCTTCTAACTTTCCTTTGCTCCAAGATGTCTACCATCTTTCTAGCGTCTTACGATGAGATATGTTGAAAAATTCATTGAATCAGATTGGTCTTTCATTGATGACACCTTGTAAAGCATCGCCTTAGCTAAAGAGTGCGCTTCTTCATTGCCTGGGATGGATCATTGCGAAGAAACACAAAAAAGGTTATCTGGTACGATCTTACAGACAAAGCACGCAGGATGTGGTAATGATCGGTGGGTTAACTATCAATAATCCCAAGGGTATACCGAATAGCAGCAAGTTCTGCGACGTAAACTAAAGCAGGATGATTGAGTTTGAAAGAGGCGGTAAGGTTTTGACTGAATATACTGAAGCCAGTGGAACCGTTGAGACTTGACCCGTCGGTGTAAAACATCTTGTTGCAGTCGTCTTCTCGAAATTTATTATGAAATATGCTTGGGATCACTTGCGGACGTATGTGTTCCGGGATTCCACGAATTTCATCTTTCATGGATGTGTCGAAAAATTTTAAATTATTCAAGAGGGAGAGTAGTAACTCATGGTTTCAAAATATTTTTTTGAAACCATGAGTTTTTTCTTTGTTTAATTTCAATCTAGATGTATCTGCGAATACGCCACAGAAAGGATTTGGTCAAAATCATATTCCTTGGCATGTTTATGGGAACCGAAAGGTACACATCTCCGGCCGTTTCAGAGATACTAAGAGCGGCGAACCACGATGGTGCTTGTCTATGGAAAAAATCATCGTTTAAGGAAGTCCATTCTTGACGGTTTGTGTATATGTGAACGTCTGTGAATGGTTTCTTGTTTTTTTTGGGAACGAGATTATCGTACGGAAGAAAGAATGCGTCGGACATGTTGAGAAGCGTATGGGAAGGAGATTACGAAAACTGAAGAAAGAAAGCAAAGGTATCGGTGGGAAATGTAAGGGAAAGTTGACGGACAAATCAATCGGCCAGGTAACAAAATTTTATGGGCTGGCGATTTGGAGAAATTTGTAGAACATATGCGAAATGCAATCTGGGCTTCCCTCGAACACTGCTCGTTATGGAACGAAAATACCCAACACTCAAAGTGTTCACCCGGCGAGGACAGTTGGTATAAGTGGCGTCAGGCTGAAGTAAAAGGAACTTTTGAATATGTCAGGATCTACGAAAGTCTATCATCTAATGATTTATTAGAAAGATGCTTAGGAACTCACACCCAAAACATCAATGAGTATCTGAATAGTGCAATCTGTTGCTTAGCGCCAAAACACATACACAAATTCTGGTCAATGTTTTGACTTATTTGGTAGTCAGTATCTTCAACCAAGGATTTGCATCGATCTTACAAGCTATGGAGTTCATGGACATTACCTTGAGGACTGAAGCTGAAAGATGTGCTACTCGGACACGGTATAGTAGATTATCTTGTAAGTAACTACTATCGAGTTATACACCGTACTTTATCTTTAAACGCGTTTTCCAGAAAGTAGTGTTTTTTAAGTAGTCATGTAAGACTTTTCATAGAAATACTCGTCCGATTTCAAAAAAAATTTCTTCTATTGTTCAGAAAACCGCTATGTTTGGTCGAGAGGGATTTGCAAAATGTCAATTTGTTCCATTTTTATGGCCCCTAATAGGTAAAAAATAACGTAAATATTGGAAATTTTCATAAATCGTTACATAACTTCTACAAATTATAAAATAAAAGAAATCCCTCTCGTCTAAACATAGCCTCGTTCAAACATAGTCTAAACATGATTACTGATTACAGATTACCCAATTTGCCACAACCTAGCGGGACCTATGCAGTTTCAACATCAATGTCATCAATGAAGTTTCAAGGTCGCGACACATTTTTCTTTTCATCTTCAAAAGTAAAATTGAAAAGTCAAAACATGGTCTTCAAAATATAAAAAAGCGTTTCAAAATCCATTGAGTAGATGCTTTACAATTTATTCCCAAAAAAGTGCTCAGTTTTAGGCCTCGCGAGTAGAAGACCCCCTTAAGTTGAATCAGAAGCATGAATAAGATTGACACGGTTGGGATAATATGAAGAAGGATTGATATTTTGTGCCATGCAATCGAAGCACAAGGACATAAATCGAGTTTGATAATTGAGCTCAACAAGCCTCTCAAAATTTGCAATTACTAACGGGTTCAACTTGTTTTGTTTGTGCCTTCTCTACTCGTAAAACATATGAGATATGCTCCTAACAAAAACTGATCATACGATACAGCAAGATTTGTAACATTCAGATTAGTTATCAACGTAGTAGAAAAAGATGATCCTTGTTAAAAATTACTGTATGCAAATTACGTAAACGGAATACTATGTATACTTCACTCTAACAAAAGCTCGTAAAGTGTACATTGTTCAATGGAAGTATTTCTAAAATGACACTATCGTCCAGACCGCATCACCCAACAAGGTGATTCTGGCTACCAACACATTCGTTTCGGTATCATTTCAAAAGCACTCAGTCCACTAATCTATCCATAAGTTCTAGTAACATGATGTATTGGACTAACATAACTAAAACTGGCGTTTTTTGCCATCGCTTGTACATAAAATGATGATTCTATTTTAAGCATCGTTGATTTCCTGTGCACTTCTTGTTGGTTCCTATACAGAACAGAAAACTTGTATTGGATGTCCGTCAAGCTCAAGCTTATTACACAATCATGAATAGAACAATAAATTTCGCAATGTGTCACAAGAACTGGCGCATCTTGCATTATTCTAAATAATTAAGCTACTGTAATAATAACCAGTTTTGCGTTTTCTTACAATCTAGAAAAACCTAACCTCATACGTGTTTCTATTTCATCGAAAAAGATTATGCTTAGTTGTATCAAAAAGCTCGTACCCACTGTCTGACGCTAGCATTTTCCCGAACGCCATTCCAGACTGCTATTTATCATTATACATACCTATAGCTATGTGGCTAAACACATTTTCGCTAGTGTCTTTATCGGATCGATGGTTTTCATTCATGAAATTCTGGTGGGTATTTTGTTCCAGGCGACACCATGCCGTCGAGTCAGGATGGTACGTTCCATCAGTCATTTCTTTTCTTCTAACTACGTGCAAGTCAGTCTACTGCTCTTGATGACGTCTATCGGCGCGTCCTTTTCCTTTGGGTTTTCCCTATAGGTACACCCTTTGTAAGGTAAAAGTTTTACTCGTTGGATATTTTGCTTCATTCGACATCACATTAAATTCGCCACGCCAGAAGGGTGGGAGTCCACCGGTCCGTAAGTTTTGAGCTTTCGCTAAATTTAGCTCTTGTTGTGACTTTTTCCATAGTGCTGCATGTTCGGTGGTGTAGGTAATCGAAATATGGGTTGGTTTGTTAGAGGGAAATTTTGCTGATTTTTCAATGAACGCACGAGCTCGCATCAATCATTGTTTTGCTGTGGGAGCCGAAAAACAAAATTGCTGAGTTTTGATTGGCGTCCCAGTCGTTTCAAATATTTGTTTATCTCGAGCAGGAGGGTTTAAACACCTTATTTCAGAATGAGGTTTTGTGACGTTTTAAAATTGAAACTCAAGTTTATTGCTGGCTAGGTACTGCAATGTGTATATGCAATCCATTGCCCACTAACTGGCGATGCTTTCATGGTAGAAACTTGTATGTACTTATAGTATTGTGCCATAGCATTCATGCTCATTTTTTATTTATAGCGTTCCTAATTGTATGCCATATATTGCGCTAGGCATCGTCAATGAGAGAAACGCAGTCTTTTATTCTTTTATTTTCAACTTTCTTCAAAAAATATTTTACTTAACACAATAATATCTTGGAAAAAACTTTTAGAATTTGATAAACGATATTTATTTAGATAACATCTGAATTTACTTTTATCTATATCTAAAAAACTCCGAGCGGTTTGACGTGTAGCTATACTATTCCGACTTAATCCACCTAGCAGCGAGATGAGACATTTCTTACACATATCACTGTAGGATCATTCATTAGTTTGTCGAACTCATGCGAAGTAGGCACCCAACTAGAGGTGGGATGAAAACAGTTTCTAGTCCTGCGCGAATAATCTCGAATAAACTGAATGAATCATAGAAAATCATTAAAACGAACGAAATAAAAAAATAAGGCAAAAACAAAATAAAAAGGTGCTCAAATTCATAAAATGAGTCGAATTGTAAATTGTAAGAATGTAAATCAAAATTATAAAATACATAAATCAAATTAGATTAGCTCATGAAATGAAAATTTGAATCAAATGAATTAAATGAATCAATTTAATTTAATGAACGCAGTGAATACACTGAATTAAATTAATGAAATGGATCAAATGATCAAAATGAAAAAAATAAATAATAAATGAAATGAATAAATAAAACAAACAATTCAAATTAACAAAATGAACTGATTTGATAAAATGAATAAAAAGAAGAAAATGATTGAAATGAAAAATTAAATGATGTTACAAGGTTAAATAAATAGAAAATTAATAGGAAAAAAATGAGTCAAATAAATTGTTTGGATGAAATGAATAAAACTGAAAAAATAGATTATTAAAATGAAGAAACTGAACAAAATGTATGACAGGAAAAAAGAAATGCCATAGAATAAGAATAAACTGATCAGAGCGAATCCAAAAAATGAAACGAATAAACTAGATAAAATGAATGCAGATTAATAAAATGAATAAAAAGTGGCTGAATGAAATAATTAATTAAAATGCAATTATCATATATTTAAAGTTAAAACATATTTTGGAATAAAGCAAATGAATAAACCGGATTGTACGAATTTGAGAACCATTGCATCAGAAAGTTATGAAATGTTTTTGAAAATCCAATCTTCTGAAAAAAGGCTAATTAATATACAATGGACTTTCTAGGGCTTCCATTTTTTTGTTTTAGTCTTTTACTTTTCATGCTTCTTTACTTGACAGCGTCGTTTTAAGATTATCTGGTGTTTCTACTTTATTAATGAACCTTAATTAGTTATCAGGAACCTGGAACGTTCAATTTGCTTTGGAATTCAAAGTTTACTTTTTGGTCACATGTTCCCGAGAAAAATTGTTTTTGTGCAGAATAGAATTTGCTGGTCCAGCATTTTAAAACGCAATTGAATATAGAAAAAGTGAGACAAGGCCACATTTGCTTTCAAGCCCTTTGAACAGATAGCGACAGAGGGAGCATGCGATTTCTGATTTGCATTAAAATAAATAGTGTGAAGTGTCTAGGCTATGTCGATAGCATAAAAGGCGTGCTTCAGTTGATTATAATGCTGTCTCTTTCCAGTCACCCTTATAACTTGCATACTGTTTCGTTTGGAATTCTCGTTCAGGAAATATGGATAAATAAGTCCTATACAAACCAATACTGTAAAAAAGTAATGGTTCAAACTATGAGGATGGCAAAAATGTAGACAGATCAACTACCTGTCCAATGCATAAACTCTGTTTGTAATCCTCGTTAATTTACTTGTACAATATGGAAAACTCGAACGAAACGTGTGCTGAATTATCCAATGCCTCTCTACTAATTGTGACTGCTATTGAAATATCAATTGACGTGTAGTCAGTATAGAGCAGATATGGATGATAAGTTAGAAGACACATTGTACTTGCATCCCCCATCGAGAGTGGGGCCTTTTGGAGACTTCTTTCCCGGATCTATTTCGTGGATATTTTTGGTCTTTGATCCGCTATTTTTCATTCAAGTTCATACCAATGCAATGAATGTGCATTTTCAATAATATCATCACAAAAAAGGTGTTTTTAGCTTTCACATGACATATTTGAGCATAGTGTAAACTAATTTTGATGCCGGTACTGCCTGGTAAATATACCCACACTACTAACCACTGGGGCTGTCGATCCTATCGTTGAAATACACAGTCAGTCTACTTATAGCAATCGAACAAGCTAGTTCGCTTTTACTCCGCGATCCGAAATACCTGAATAGTTATCTACCGGTTCTGTGCATCGTTGATTTTGTCGGGAAGTAAGGTCGTGAGTTCGTTGAGCTGATAGTGAAGATCGGTCAAGTTCTGCGGTATGGACACAGTTTACAAGCTGTAGACAGGATAAGCAGCCAATTGTGCAATACGAGGTGATCGTAGTCAAAAGTTCTAGAACTATAGAAATCGGTAGACAATAGCGGGACAAAAGAATCGCGTGGTTAGTTAAAAAACACATGGTTAACATAGATACGTGCTAGTGACTGGTGTGGTATCACATGTTCTGACCAAGACCATATGTCGGAATCTGAAGAATACGAGAGCGGAAGTGAATTCGGAAACACAGGTGCTGATAATTCGCGTGATCAATTTGTGACATTGCGAAAAACGAACAAAATGTCTCGAGATAGTGAACAGGATGCCGCGGCGCTAAGGTTAGAATTGGCGGCCAAAGAAGCTGAAATCGAACGCTTGCAACATCGCTTAACTATCGCCTCGATGGAACCGGCGAATGTCCAAGATCGCGCAGTTCGTCGTCCAGATTTCCGTGAATTGAGAGAATTGGTCACTAAGTTCAACCCAAAAGACGCCACGTGTCTATCAGCGTAAGAGTGGATCCAGGAGATCGAAACTACGGCAGTACATTACGATTGGGATGATGCTACCAACTTACATTGTGCTCGTTTGAATCTGGAAGGTTCGGCAAAGTTGTGGTGGTCTGGAGTACAAGATGTAGCTACTACATGGACGCGGTTTACGCAAAAATGGGTTCGTGCATACCCGTCGGCACGCGATCCAATTTACTACCACAATCAGATGACAACGCGTCGAAAATTGAGCGATGAGACGATTGAAGAGTACATTTACTCTCAAGTTGCTTTGGGTAAACGAGCCGGTTTAGCTGAAGGTGTGGTAGTGAAATACGCGATCGCTGGGTTAGGAGAGTTCGTATCCAAATGTCGAGTACAACTCGATAGAAAAATCGAAACAGTTGATGAGCTGATGTCGCAGTTGAAGTGGATGGAGGGTATGATGGATACAGCGTTGGAATCAACTCGTGTGCGAACAACTGAGAAGAAAGAAAAAGTTATTACGTGCTATCAATGTAATCAACCTGGACATAAGGCGATATCCAGCGCATCGAAGCTATTCAACGCAAATTTATTCGTTTCGCTCTTCGTCGACCTCCTTGGAGAGATCCACTGAACCTCCCGAGTTACCAGGACCGCTGTCAACTTATTAATCTCGACCTGCTGTCCGTTCGACGAGATGTCTCTAAAGCTCTTTTCATTGCTACATTCATCTGCTACAATCACGAGTTGATTGCTCAAATCTCCTACAATATGTGGACTTCAACATTCAACCTCGTAGTCTTCGATTTCATCCCTTTTTAAGAATACCTTATGCCAGAACCAATTACGGGTATAATGAGCCATTTGCTAGTATGTGTCGTCTATTCAATCGTTGTTCTAATGTCTTTGATTTCCACTTGTCCCGAGATGTTGTAAAGCGATTGTTCCATAATACCCTCTTATGTCAATAATATTATCAGTGTTAGTTTGTAAGCGTAAATATTGTACTTGTAGTATTAGTTATAGTGAATCGTTTATATGTATCATTTGGATGTTTGTAATCTGTTGGTACAAAAGAGAACGAGTCCTTCACTATTTCCAAAACATATTTAGTCACATTCAGTGTGTCCAAAATATGCTTGGAACACTGTCCAAATTAGTGTGCAAGGGTCCGAAATGAGAAAAATTCATGATGTAAAGAAACATCATATACTCGTGTATGTATTGCATTACAAAACATAGGCAAGCAAATATTTTTTGACGTTAATGTAATTCCACTTCCTCTAGGGGGCCAAAATTGGTTGGTTACAAAGATCGCCTTTAAAACATCTGAGGAAACTCTGATGAATACTTAAAAAAGACAAATTTATATTAAAAAATAGAGGTTTAATATCAACGATAACAATTGTATGTTTGAATTTCTTATTTCGTGGAAAGTAGGGGAGACCGGGGCTAGTTGGCGTTGCTTTCAGTTTTCAATTTTTATCGCTTTGATGTAGGTAGATCTTGCAAAATAGAACATGCGGTATGAAAGAGCAGACTGTTGGCAACATCTCTGATTTTTTTTAAAAGTGTTTGAAGCATTGTCTCCATTTTTGAAGACAAAAATATGTGACGCGGAAAACCTGCCAACTTACCCCGGCCCCGGGGTAAGTTGGCGGTACGTGCGTATACGCCAAAAACTAAGCAATCAAATGGAGATTCAATTACTTCAAGGGTCCTTTTGGAACATGCTGAATGTCTTTTCGAGAAAACTGTATATTATCAGACATTTGCTATTATATTTCAGTTTCAATACTCCGGCATTTTGACTTTGACGCGTACTCCCTATTCAAAAGCAAATTTTCGAAATTCTTCATGCAATTGGCCGGAATAAATGTTGCCTACACTGGCGAGATACCCAAGAAAAAGATTTTCTTACTTTGGAGTGAATTACAGAAATAAAAATTTTTGATGATTTTTTTTGATAATTTTTTTGGCACTGTAAATAGTACCGCCAGCTTGCCCCGCGTGCAGCACCACCAACTTACCCCAACCGCATATTTTATTAAAAACTATTTAAAAAATATCTTTTGTTTGTGGATAGATGTAATATCTATACGGATACTGAAAGCTCTTTTTATGGGCTATCTAAAAATATAATCATTTGGGAAATAGATTGAAAATCACCCTAAATAACACAAAGTATTTAAAATTTAGAAAATTTACTTGGTATGCTCGAAAACACAATATCACCCACAACTTCCACCAAACAAATCGTTTTGCAACAAAACCACATTGGATAACGGCTTTCACATAGCTTGAGCTACACAAGAAGAAACAGCGCTTTATGTCTAATAGAAACAGAGAAAAAGGGATTCCGCCAATTTACCCCAACCGCCAACTAGCCCCGGGCTCCCCTATGTGATATATAACCAACGACCAAACGTGATTAATCATCTGATTGTGACGATCGATTACAAAATTTGCATGGTTGGATGGGCTCATGACCTATCGACGGTGATAATTGTCGAAGCATAACGCCCATTAATATTTAGTACTCTTCCGTGTTCTGTTTAGCAGACATTGACAGAATATTTTGTCAGTGATTACCACAGCGGTTTACGAGAAGACGAACGACGGGCCATTACCCTATGACAATACTATTTGTCGTTATGTTATGGATGTTGTTTGCTTCTTTTTCGTGTTGATGGTTGTGCTAAATCCCGTGTTTTGGAGACACTGGGTGCAAGTGTTGTTTCTGCTCATTTAGTACTGGCAGCAGATTTGGAGATACAAAATGCATCAGTTATTGAGTGGCATTTTGATTGTGTTTTAGCAGCGAATGTCGAAAGCTGTTTGTTGGTGTTGATTGTAGTAGGTGGATATTTTTTCTATTCTTCGGTGCATGGCTGTTCGTAATGTGCCATCTGGCTACAGAACTGGAACGTAGGAATCTGACAAGAGGAGGAGTCCGGCCTTATTTGATTGTAGTTAATGTTAACGTTGGCTAAAAGGTCATAAAAGAAGAAATAGGTTTGATCATCCGCATACCAATACCATACCACATACCAAGCACACAAATGAAATCAAGTTTTCTGTCTGGGCTAAACTTCTCAACGTAACCATATACGTTTACGGACGTGATGTAGATGTAAGTATGTTTGAGATTAAGCTACAATAAATGTTTCACATCACTTCTAGTAATTGTTCCACCTCGTAGAGTGCTGGTATAACATTAGTAAATAATTAGTAAATTAGTTAAATTTCGCTAAAAGGAAGGACCAAAGACTAGATAATTTAATAAGGTTTTAAATGAAAAATTAAAGGGAAGACCTTAAACGGTTCTTCAGATATTCATGGTACCAAAGACATGGTTTCGAGAAAAGCGCATGTAAAGTTTTGTATGTGATTGCTTGCAGATTAAAATTAGTTCTCCATGGTCCATAGTTCGATTTGTTTGAAATTTTCAGCAAAATTTTTGAAAGATTTTACATTTAGAAACTACAGCTTAATCGTTTTTTTTTCAAAATTTCTACTAAGGCCTTCACTTTGACGATTCGGTTTGCGCGCTCAGGCCCAGGGATACCGACGGTACCGATAAACTACATTTTTTCGGTATATTTACATTTGCACAAGCCGTACAGCCCGCTACAGCGACGCATCACTACAGCTCTTGCCAGAACGGTAGCCAAACCGAGTACATTTACCCGTACAGCAGTAGAATACATTTTTGTTTTGCTGCTGTACTCCGACTGCTCGGTGAGAGTGTGGCGTAGTAAAGTTTGTTCTCTCGCTTTGTACACTTTTTCTGCATAGTCAAAGGGAGAGGCTCGCACACGAAAGCGTTGATGTCGGTCGTGGCGTAAATGAACCGCATTTATTGTCGTCGTTTGTGATTAAAAATATTGAATAGATTAAAAATATTTAAAAGTGTAAAATAAGGAAAGAGAAGCTGTACTGCTCGCGTCTGGTGGCTGTACTGGGGACAGTATTTTTTGTCATGTTACTGCTTCGCTTACAGACTGCTGTACAGCACTGGGCGTCCTGCACTAGCGAACGACAGCATCGTCGAAAGAGAAATGCGAATGTAGGCAGAAAAATTACAGCCGCAGAAAAGGTAGGCATTTTGCATCCTTGCTCAGGCCTATTTTCCCAGGCGAAGCTTGTTAACAACAGCGGACACTATATCGTTCGAATTTTGGTAAACGTGGCCGCTTCTCATCCCGGTAGGTCTGAGTTAAACCTAACCGAGGTCGTTGAGAATGTTTAAGGTGAAAAGTCTGTCTTCCTTAGGAAGGGAAGTAAAGCCATTGGTGCTGGTCCATATATTGATGGACCGATATCTAGGGTTTAGATGGTGAAGTCATCTTTCTGGTGTCGGTGATTGGCACTTAGTGGAGGCAGGCGAAAGGAAAATAAAATAGAAAAAAAAGATGGGTGGGTAATGTCTAGGAAATAACCGGAGTGTCGTGACTACTCGTATGACTTGTAATTCAAATCGAATGATACTCAATGAAATATGCGGGAATGTTTCAAGTTATTCTTTATAATAACTATGGTGGTTCTGAAAAGAACCTTTGTTGCTGGCGTCTGCGTTGATAGGGGATGCGCTGGATTCTAAGCTCGTTGAGACATTCATTCATGAAATGACCAAATTTCATATTTTCTTGCTTTAAAATATCAATGTTAAAATCTCTCGAAACAACCATCGGAATCTTTTCCCTAACGTACAGAAATGAGCACACTTAGCGAAAAACTGGGGCGGGTAATGTCCGGGACATAACCGCGATGATCATATTCTTAAAATTCGGATCCCGTTCGTTAGTATATTCAGTACAACAATTTTATTGCCGAGTTCTCCGCATTGAATACAGGTCAATAATTTTATATAATGATTTCAACAAGTAGACAATGTACATGTATGATAGGTGGGAGTGTTCTGAAGTGTTTTAGTGGAGGTAACACCATAAAATCATGTATTGGACATTTTACAATGATTCTCCTAAACCCAGCAAAACCACGGGGTTGGCAGCAGAACTTTCTAATTAAATTCTTGTTCCTTTTTGCATTCGTCCTAATAAGGACAGTTTGTAGATAACTATGTTGGTACAAGACAAGAATCTTTTGAAACAATTCAAACCTTGCCGACGATTGGTTTTACTGCGTACACACATATGATCATTCCCCTTTCGCAGCTCACACCGAATAAGCACGCTTTGCATCAAGGCGTTCCTATTTATTAACTTTCCGGTGTAGATGAAAGACCCTCCTTTTGTGCGATAAATGAAAATATTTTTATCATTCGTTTTGGTGTAGCTTACGCTTAGTGGTAGTGTTGCCACATTCACTGATTTTCTTGGAAGGATTTGCAAAAACCTGTTATTAAGGTTCAAAATGTACATAACGCTTTCGCTAATATGCACTACTATCGCTTTCTCGCTCGTTCTCGTGCCGTGCATGAGCCTTTCCTTTCCGTCCGGTTTCAAATGGCATAACCAACACAAATATGCCGGCTTTCCCCCACCAACTACTCTCGTCAAGCAACTCAATACGAATAATCATAGGAACAAACATGTAGTGGACCTATATTTAAAACTTTTCATCATTTTATTCTTCGGTTGGTGCACCAAATTGACGGCTCTGTGCGGGATGGGCTGAAAATTTTTACTTTTCCGAGTCGTTTTCGAAAGATTTTTCAAGGCGCTATTTTTCCGTTGATAATGAATGTCCTACATATTCCAAAATTTAATACAACATTGGTACAGATATTTTCGACAAAATGCCGAAGAAATTGATTAAATCCATTCAGTACAACAAAAGATATAAGCGTTCAAAATCTTACATCATTTTTCTTGCGAAATTTTGAAAAGGGGCCCCTATATTGAAAGGTAAGTCGTTAGTCACGACAAAAAATAACTGTTTTGGTATCGAAACCTCGACCAAAAGGTTTGACAAAACTGAAAGTATTTAAGCTGGTAGCCCCGCTAATTGAAAAGACTACGCACACCTATGACTAGGACTCAATCCTTTGTTTTGATACGTCAACTCGTCGGCTGCCACACGGACTCTAGGCTGTGTGATGTCCTGCAAGAACTGGAATGCGACATTAACTTAGTGGCGGGACTAAGCTAGTGCTAGATCAGATGTAATGACCTGATGAGAGAAATTCGTATACGGAATTCTCCTTCAATGAGAATTTTGACAGTTGGCTTTTACACTGTAATCTTATGTTTGTCGAGAGTTATGGGTTTTGTACCCTGAACGTGCAAAGATGGTTTTACACTATTTTCTCGTTAGTGGAGAAAAAATATCTCTTACCTAAATTTTTTCTCCACAATGAAGAAATAACGCTTAGTCCATATTGCATTGGCTTGTCAAACCACACCAAATTTTGGTTTATCAATTCTTATCAGCTTAAATCAGAACTCCTTTTCTTGAAGAATATTACGCGGGACTAGGGGTTTGCCTTTTGGATGTAATTCTTACTTTCTAAGATTATGTTGAAGGATTTCAAGCAAAATGCAACAAACATATAAAATGTTTATACCCAGGAACATAGTAATTGGGGCGGACATAGCCTAATGGGTAAATCGATTACCTTGTACGCAGCTCACCTGGGTTCGAATCCCAGCCCCGCACATAGGGTGACAAATTTTTCTTAAGAGATATTTAAACCGGCAATTAGGGTTGTGGTACCGAAAAATCCCGGGAATACCGACCCATTTTTGGTACCGTTATACCGGTACTGAACAAAAGCCAGGACCGGTATTTTCGGTACCATACAATTTTTTTCATGAAAAATATGTGGACTCGCTAGGGGGACCCGTTTAAAAATATCGGTCTGCAAGATGACTTTTAATTATATTAATTACCTTCTATAAGTTAAACATTACTAGCTCCCGTTGTACTGAACGGTATGTTTAAATTCCTGCTTTATTTTGACGAAATTAAATTTTAACGATCTTGTACTAAATCTCAAAATATTCACATCTAGCGTAAGAGACGTAAAAATTTGCTATGAATATTTTTATTGGCGACATTCTGATTGGTTTCCATTATTCACTAGGTGGCGCGTAATAAGACTGTGATCTAAGTCATGTCGTCTTAAACTTTTATTTATAAAGGAACGAACAGAGATTTAGTAGCTAACAATTTTAGACTTGGTGAACTACTCCAAATGGAACGATTTGTAATTATTGGTGATCGGAAAATTCAGCAAAACTCCATAGTTTACAGGAAAGCAAGGAGCCTTGGTATGCAGGTCGAAACCAATTTACAGAAAATCAAGAGAGGGAATGCGAGCAACCTGCTCGGATTTACTGCCATTCTCGCTTTGATTTACTGTTGTTAACCCATTATTGCCCAATATATTTTTTACGCGCATCACAAATTGTGTTTTCCGATCGAAGAAAAATGATGTGGTCATTCCAGTAAAATTATTTTTGTACTCAAAGCAGCTGAAATGATAAGGAACAACCAGTAAAAATTTAAGATTGATCGGTTAATCGGTTCTTGAGATACCGTGATCGCCGCGGATGAACTTTTCAACAAAATACAACTCCGAGATAATCGAGTTTTACTGTCGGTGCAGCGAGTCAACGGTCGAGCGTATCAAACACTACGCACCGCCTACGAGTGGTCAATCGGTAGCGGTCTATGAATAGCTGTAACTCAAGTTGTAGTATTCCGATCTTAATGAAACTTTGAGAAAATTTTCCTCAGCGTATGTAGTTTCAGAATATCTAGCTTGCAAAAATTCGATTTTTTTCATCCAAACAATAATGTGTAACCCCTTAAGGGAAAATTGATTAAAAACAAAACATAAACACCGATTTAACAACTCTAACTTCTCTAAACATATTTTGCAAAAGTATATGAACAATATTAACTCGTTGATAATGCCTGTTCTGCGTTATTAATTGAGTAATAGGAGTTATTCTTAGCACCTACTATATATAGTAGGTAGGGCAATAATGGGTTAATAGTGTTTCTTACATTTACCATCTGTTGAAGTCGACAAAAGTCGCACCGCTTAGCAATTATTGATTTCAAAGTGACCTAGATGTCGAAATAAAAGAAGGTGCCGCATTCGAAAAATATTTTCTGCTGAAATGAGTCATGCCATTCCGAATCAATTAAAAACAATAAACATGTTTTTTTATCAGCACAAATCAATCATCTGAAAATAAGGTCATCAGTTTGAGCATTCAATTTCACTTTGAAGTTTTTTTTCGATTTTTTTAAAAAAATATTCGAGCACTGGTACTTTACCGGTACTACCGGTACTGAGGGCTTCAGTACCGTAGTACCGGTTCTCGCCAAAAAGGGTCGGTACTGCGAACCCTACCGTCAATGCTATATGCACTGCCAATTTGGGCAAGTTGTTGTGCTACCAGCAAGGATTCAGAGCAAAATACTAGAAATGATTTTAATGCTAACTGATGCTACTAAAAATGATTTGATGGTTTAGCACAAACGAGCTACACAGACCCGTAAACATAGAAATATTAGAAATTATGACGAACAGTATTATAAGCAATCAAAAATCATTGCAATTCTCAATTACATCGATTAGTTCTCTTTATGGTTTATACTGCCCATAAAAGCATAAGAGTCCCATATCGAAAAACAGCATGTCAAGGAAAACGCCGTTCAAGATTTACATTTTCATTGAGCCTTATGGATGGGACAATCATGCCTTGGTATTTTTTTCGATATTTTCTAAACAAACCTGGTAATCTTAACTGTGCATCATGATTCAGTGGTGATACAGAATACAAACCAACAGATAACTCATTTACGACAAAAACCCATATGGGACTCTTATGCTTTTATGGGCAGTATAGATCTTAAGATTTGTTTGGCTCCTTTATTTGCATGACAAGTAGGGTAACTTCCTATTGAAAAACTCAATTAGCTGCGAAAATATATTACATCGCAATAGTAATTGTTAGGGCGAATGGACCATCGAGGTTAAAGCCCCAATAAACAATACAAATAATAATAATTAACCGAACCATATAGCAAAAGGGATGAAAAGTCACCACTTGTGGCTGATCACCCAATATATAGAATTAGAAATGTAATGCAAAGTTAACAATACAATCAAACACAAAATTAAATAATTAAGGCCATATTACCAGTTTTAAAAACTGAACCGAACTCAAAACATTTAGTCGACTTACATTTCTTCCGTCGAAAAGCACATGGGATATCCAATTGCGCGGACCAGTGTAGTGAGCGTGAAATATGCATTTCAAAACCAGCATCTCGTGCTGGTCATGCAAAAGCACGTAAAGATAGAAGCCGTGCTCATATAACAATTGTAAATAAAACTAACGAACAATGTAAGAACCCAAAGAGCGATCTGCGTCATCTAATAGAAGCCGCAGCACACGTCCAATAAGATTCCAGATCGTTATATAGCTTCAACAAGGTACTGAGATTTACGATTCCAAGAGTCTAACATGCGATAGAGTAGATACTGAACCAGTTGCAATCTTTCAAGTAAATTCAACGTCTCGTGGTTGAGTTGGTTTTAATAGACACCCTCACATTTATACTGTGCTGACTCTCATTTTAACCAGTATTAAAATTCCTCCATCGAAATTTTATCGGCGACAATCATCGGAACGTTAACGTGAACCATTCCGTGGCATGTACCAAAGAAAGATGTAAGCAATATTTTATTCCATATTGCTACGCTTTGTCTCGCATTTTGGCAAACCTCCAGACCGTGGAGTGGCTCGTTAGTTTCTCCAAAACGGGTGTATTTCTACACTGCGTAACTTATCACTTATTTATCGCCCAAACACTGCAAGCAATTACCATAGCAAATGTTTTCAATCAACTACGCGGCTTATATTTAAATTTTCAACCCACCCACCCGGTTCCGCAACAATAATTTTAGGCGGATCCCAGACGAATGTTTTGGATGCGGGAAAAAAGGAAAACATCAAAAGCGTCGCAAAAGATGAAGCGTCTGCATACCCCGCCCGGCTAGAGACAGTGTATGTACATATACAAGTATGCCGCCGTGAATAAAGACAGCAAGATGCCCAAATATGTGTATCCATGAGTAAATTTGCAAGGAGACGTAAGTGACAATAAGAGATTCTCTTTGTTTACTTTCTGTTTCTAATATAATGGTGCAATTTTAAAACGTTCCTGTAATTTACATACCAGTACAGGTCGAAATATGGTGGTTTTGGCTAGCCTATTATGTTAATAGTTGTGGGCTTTCGAATAATTATCCCTGTTGTTGATGAAAGAGAAAGTAAAAATAATCTCTCATTGTTGCTTTCGTTCTATAGAAAATGTTTGCCCGATTTGTTAGGTTAATTTTCGCAGGGTGGTTGGAATTTTATAATACAATGCTTTATATATTAATTCTAAATGTTGAATCATTTAGGTAACTCATTTCATCAGATGCAAGGAGAGTGATATTCGTTTTACATCCTTTGAAAATCTTACAACATGATAAAACCTGCAACAGCCCACGGAATCATCAAATTAATTAGGTTTCATTTTATATCTGGAGAAACCCGGTAGTTTGTTGTGTACAAAACGCAACGCGTTGCCACCAAATTGGTTCTTCGTTTGCTCAAAATCTCTGGAGCAATCAATTAATCAACAGACTGTAATTTGAATTCGCCACTTTGGCGGCCACCCTGCATTCCGCAGCCGCGCAATTGATTCGTTCCGCTGCTGAGAATATATATCCCAAAAGGTCCGGCCCGGCCCGGCCTTGGTCTTTCAATCTCTTTTCGGACAGCTTTCGGTATTGCGCACACGACTGCCGCCGGCAACAGACCATTGTGATCAAGGGAAAGAAAATTGAAGATAACAACATTGTGGCGCGCGGATCATTCGAATGCGGTAACGGGGGTCGGCGGGGGCAGTTTCCGTTATGACATTGATGGGTATAATACTGCAAGGGGGAAAGAACCTCTCACTGTACGGTCAGTTGTGGGCCCATTCTAAAAATAGAATTAATCTTTATAATCGCCAATAATTGAACGGAAAGCAGTATTCTGGCCTGTTCGTTCCTATGTGGTGATGTATGCGAGCGTGTTACAATAGCATGAGCGGATATCAGGAGTAATTGAATTATGACCATTGCTGATGTTGAATTTATGGTGCTGTGCGTTTGTCCATCTTCGCCGAAATGGTTGGTGCTGTTTAGTGTTTGTATAAAATAGCAATTCGCCGAGATTAAACATCTATTTTTGGGAATACAGGATGTAAGAAGCGCCAATGTAATTTATCTTGCAGGTCCGTTTTGATTGTGTTTTCTGATAACCTATCCTGCTAATGAAGCGGTCATCAAGTGATGAAATTATCACATTGCGAAAAAGCGAAAATAGGTTTCTGTACTAACCAAACACCAAATAATACGCAAATCCCAGAGTGAATAAATACCACATCAAAGATACAGGCCAATTACCATCTGGAATCTACCATTTCAACCACAATTTTAGCAGCGGATTCAAGAGAGAATTGCAAACGTGACTACTGCCACGTTGTACCTGTTCCACCAATATAATTTAGAATGTGTGCCATCAGCTTTGCGTGTGCGAAATGTTGTGGAAAGTGTAATATCAATAACGACCCTCCAAATTACGTCGCCGCCAAATAAAACGAGGTTCACGGTTTACCTAACCCCAATATTAATTGCATCATTATCCATAACGTCTCTCTTTGGGGAACAGTGTGTGATTCATCGTTCAATCGTATTGCTTATCTGTTGAGCATGCAAGTTATTATTATTTTTGTTTGTATATTAGAACGCCTATGCAACTAATTTTGATATAGACTATTGCTTCCACCTTTCTGTTGCTCATTGAATAATGTTTGTAAGATCATACCTATTGAGACAAAAAAAAACAAACTTTGCAACACATTATCATAATTAATTACAAATGAATAGCTAGTGTCCAAAAGAAGATAGCCCACATTTTTCCGAAGCTGACTTCTTTGCATTTTTGACTGTCTCCTATAGAAAGACTATGCAATCACTCTGAAAATCGACTTTTTAACCGAGGCACAAAGGAGTAACTAGAACCAATTCCTGGACAATAACCAAAATATTTTTTTTTCGATTTTTTGTTTCGTTGTATTTTGTTTACATACCTAGAAGCCTACTGTATAACGTGGCAACATTGGGAGTATGCCAAAAATTGTTAATTTTCGCATGTATGCAAAATGGTGATATTTTAAGGGGTTTTTTTAATTTTCATTATATATCCAGCAATATCGCTATCTAGTGAATTGAATAAGACAATATTATTACAAACGTAGCTGAACACAACTATTTGTATAACCTCAGATTAAAACTAACTGAAAATTGTTTTGTTGCTGTGTACTGCACCAACTTTAAACATACCTTTTTCCAAATACCAACTTTAAAACGTTTTTAATCCACCTAACAGTGCGATGAGACATTTCTTATAACTCTTATCACTCTCTTCGGATATTATATCGTTTGAGAACATTTAGAACTTGATGCTTAGCGATATTTTTGACAACACATACTACATGGGATAGTGGCAGGACTCAGAGAATCGCTCAAATCAGCATAGGACAACATCAGTGCTAGAAATCCCAAACCAAATCAATGGGAAAGCGAAAAAATAACCCATAAAATAGACATACAAACGAATTATTGTTAATGCTCTGTTAATAAAATATCTAAATTCCTCAATCAATGCATTGTGGTGGGAAAACTGAATTTTCCTAAAGGGGTTATATATTGTTCTGAGCCAAAAAAATTGAAATTTTTTTGAATCGATTTGAAGTTTATACTTTACTATAATTTCCAACGCGACTGAGAACTAAAAATTCAACGCTTTTTCTTGAAAAGGGCGATACTAGCAGTGACACCATTCAAAGAAAATCAACAGTGAATATTTCCAGACTTGGTTTTATTTCCTATTTAAGAACTATTGTGTTTTTTACATCCTAGATTGCATGATTCAGTGATCGAAACCCAAAACTTCATAAAGTATTTGAAATTATTAAATTGAAATTTGTTTTTGCTATTGAAGTTGACAAAATGATAGTATCGCCCCTTTGGCGATTGTTTACTTTTTCGGTCCCACCTATCAGCATTGAAGTATCGCCCTTACGTTTTTTTACAATAACTACCGTTCTGCACCACCGATTTCGCCCGTGTTTTTTCAATAGAGATCATTAGCTGTAAATAGACAGCTGGTATCAGCTTGATAATCCTAAAAAAATACGAAAATAACAGTTTCGCCTCTAAACTGCTAGCAAAAAAAGTATCGCCCTGTTTGTTTGCGTGGAGGGCAAAACTTTAAATAAACAAACAAAAATACAGTTTCGCCCGTTGTCTTTTTTGCTGTAGTTTAAGAAAGCAATATCGTAGAATCAAAATTATTAGGTTAATTTGTTGCGTTTAAAAGCCCTCATTCGCATGTATGAAAAAATACTTATGTTTACATTTGTAAGTATCGCCCTTTTCACAAAAAAGCATTGAAATGAAATCGCAGCTCCTGATATCACGCTATCTCTGAAGTGCATGCGTGCATAGTTCCAAATTTTACTTCGACATCGACTTTTTCTAAAGGTGACTTCCCAGTAGTATCCTTGAGTTGAATTATTATCGCTAATCCTAATGCCAAAGAACAAATAAAAACCTCTCGAAACCGAACCGTTTGGGAAAATCATCATCATTACTGGAATTTTCATTTTCACGAATCTTTTCGATAACCTTCCGTCACTTGCGTTAATGCACTGGGTGCACAGTGCTCTGGAAATCTAGCGAAATCGTCTTAGGGCACCAGCGGGTCTAATTCAGAGCTATCTGCGCGGCGAGTTAAATCTGTAAAGAATACTAAAAATTAATTTCTATTCCATAATTTTCAGTTCAGCAATTCGAGAGATCGTGCTCACCGCAAGCCATGAAAAATAGACTACTTTGTGAAGCGATGGTCACTATTTATTAAAAAATCACGGTTAAATAAAAAATAAAACTATTGAAAAATTTCAAATAGTTTATAATTTTCACAAACTTATTAGGAAAAATTGTTTAATAAGCTTTCGTAATATTGTGTAGGAAAAAAGTTGAAAATTTCAGTATTTTCTCTATCTGCAACATATAAACCCTTAAGTATACCAATTAATTGGTATACGAATTGGAATAGGTTCGCCAAATTTTGGAAGAAGTCTATAAAATAACCCCTTGAAAACTACCTAAAAATTGTTGTAGTTCGATGCAATAAAAAATCTCCAAAAATGAAATGTACCAATTAATATGAAACACAGTGAATAATACATACAATAAAGACCCATTTTTATCAGTCTCATGGCGTATTTTAGGCTGACATTGACTAAATCGGGCAATTTTTTTTTTATAATAAACTGAAGCTGTTATGATATTCTTCCCGTCCCTTGATGTAGTCTGATAACTATTTCTGATTATGATGATTTTTTCATTTTTGCATATTTCCATGCTCAAGAAAGGATTTAATCGAATTCAGTCTTGTTCGTCTGCTATGTTCATATTTGACTGATAAAATCGGGGCTTCAATGTATTATAATAGATATTCAGCATTCGAAGAAGTTTCTTGTGAACGAGTGTAGAACGACTTTGTTTCTACTTACTTGAAGTCAGCGGCGTAGCCAGAAATTCGGTTTGGTGGGGGTTTGGTGAAAATCGATCTTACTGTCCAAACGGCATAATTCCGAAACCGTAATTTTTGAAGTTTTAAAATTATGCAGAATTAATTTTTGAGAAAACAGTAACAGAGTTCGTGTCTTTAGCGAATTTGTTGAGACTTTATTGTAGTCATGAATATTAACCTGAGAAAATTCACCATAAATACTTCTTGGACAATATACCGTCAAAATTATTTTATCAAATGATGCGCTGTTTAACGTTTGTAAAACTCATCGAAGATACTAAACCTCCGAAATTGACGGTTTCAAAATGATGCTATCTTGACCTTAAATTACTGTTTTTAAACATTTGACCTATACATATAATTGGTCATACAACAAAAATCAAATGCTCATCAAAATCGATCAGAACCTGCTAGAATCGAATGGAAATCGTCATTTTTCATAAATTTCTCTCTACATTCGGAAAGTGTTATCCTCGTTATTAATCATATTACGGTTTCGTCTCAACTCGACGCATTCCCAAAATAAAAACCTGTTTTAATCCACCTAGTGGTGCAATTGTGCTTGTCTCATTTGTCCAGACTACGATTCCATGACTGGTTATGTTCAATACAATGGTGGAAATGAATATTACATGTTCAGTACGATTTGCACATGCATACAACGGATCGACAGCCACGATCTTGAGAAACTATGTGATACTGAAACATCGCTTGAAACCAGCGGCGGATCATGGAGAAATATCCGGGAGGTCCAGGTCCTGCCGAAAATTTTCAACTTGTTAAGAAATTTTAAACTAGATTTAATTTTAAAGAAGCAACCCCTCACTGCATTCTCCCTCCGGGCCAGTATGATTGATAATTTTTAGAGTGATTGCATAACCGTTCTATATGAGAAAGGCAAAAATGTACCAAAGTCCAAAGAAGTCAATTTTTGTCAAACATCTCAATGTTTCATGCATTTTAAAGTCATTTGGCATCAAAAATACAAATTTGATTTTGAAAATTTTTCATTTCAGTTTATATGGGAATTTGCTGTGTGTTTGCACTCTTCAACTCGTAACTCCGGAACCGGAAGTCCAATCAATAGAAAATTCAATAGCAGCCGATGGGAAGGTTGTACCTTTCATTTGAGACTAACTTTGTGCAAATCGGTCCATCCATCTCTGAGAAACAGAGGTCACATTTTTTTCCACATACACACACACATACACACACAGACATTTTCTGATCTCGACGAAATCAGTCGATTGGCATATGACACTCGGCTCTCCGGGTCGGGATTAGATTGACGAATTTTAGAGAGAATGAGAAAGGCAAAAACATTTTTAGCAAATTTTGAAAGTTATGCATTTTTTTGGTGAGCAGTTCTATGTTTCATAGACATTGAATCAATTTTAACTTCACTTCCTATTAAATAAAGACCCTTATTACAGTACATTTCTACAAGAACGAGCTCAATTTGAAAATAAATCTGAGGATTATGATTGATTACAGAACTCTGGAATTTTCTATTGGAATGTTTTCAGGCAGGAATTTGATATTGATGCAATTAGACAACTGTGAAATCAAGACCAATAGATCAGTTACATATCAGGACCCCATTCCGACAATTTATCAAAAGTCTTCATGATGTTTACAACAACAGGTTATCAATGTACGAATCAGATAATTGTTATTGTAATATTGAATTAAATCAGTCAGCATAAATTTTCAACTTCAATCCAATTTTTTTTGGGTGTGGTGGGGGGGGGCGGAGTTGTTAAACCTCAAAACCTTCTCTTGGCTACGCCGTTGCTTGGAGTTATTTATTTCGCTTTTCATTTTCCGATATGTTTCAGATCGATCCGATGGTTATAAGTTAGAAAAATTGCAGTCAGAAGGTTCGCACAAATGAACATTTTTGTACTGATAAGTTATCAAGTTCCTTCCAGACAACTTGGAAGTGTTCGGTGATTATTTCTAGCGGTTGTAGATAGTAAAATGCAATAAAAAATTCGTTTTTAATGTTTAGCTTATTTCAATGGATTATTACTATATTGAACATTAAATAGGCGACAAAGAGTAATCAACAAACAACAAGCCATAACTTTTAAAGTATTCAAAATAGATATTTAAAGTCTTTAGTAAAGTTGTTCGCAAAAGTAAGAGCTACAAATTTGCTGAAGACATCATTTCGATATAATCACTTCCTAGAAAATTTGTGAAAATATCTCACTCATAGGGGGATTAATCAGCAAAAGCACAATACCAAAAGAAAGGGCATATTACCTCCATTAAATTCTCCGAAGATACTATTGACCTAAAATAAGCCGTTTTGGCGTTAATAAAAGATTACATGTTTTTGGTCATATTTCTGGCAATGGGAAATGATAAAAATCTTTCGTCCGCATTTAATGTTAAATATCTCTTTTAATAATAGTCCGATTTCAACAATATTGTTAGCTTGTTCGAAAGGTATTCGTTAAAGCTGTCTAAAACATATAAATTGTTAATCTATATAGTCAATTTCGGCAGATAATTAAAAAAACTGCAAAAAACGCCATTTTTACGCATTCAAACATTCATATCTTGGAAAATAAATATCAGAATCAAAAACAAATTAATAGCGTTCATACTGTTTTTTAGTTCTTTCATTTAAAATTGGTTTGGATAAGATCGGTTCAGCCATTGCTGAGAAACACGAATGAGAATTTGTCCGTTACATACACACACACAGACACACACACACAGACATTGTCCCAAATCGTTGAGTTGAGTCGATTGGTATATAAGACTCGGCCCTCCGGGCCTCGGAAAAAATCTTGAAAGTTTGGGCGAATTCTATACATTTCTTTTATAAGAAATGTAAAAATACCTTTTTCTAAACATTTTATTTTGATAAAAAAGTTATATTATACCTTGCCGAAGGTTGAGGGGTTTGACGGTATTGCAAACATCATCAGGCATATTGCGTGCATCAGCGCTAAAGAACCACTGCTTTAAGATGGTTATTGCATTACGCCTCGATAATGGTGCATCGAGGAGACCGAGAGGGCTTATGCGCCTTTTTTATGTTCTATGTTTCTTCATACTCTACACCTGCGCATACAAACGCTCAGCCACTGGTCTGTGCGCATTGACTTTTGCTATGTGCCGTGTTTGCAAATATTGTTCAACAATTTGATGGCGGCATTCGTGGACGGGGCTCACAGTGGGGGTCATTGTGTGTCCATTTATCGGTCAAATTCGTCATACAAATACTAAGTAAATTAATTTAACAATTGAATTAATTTAATAAATACACAAGTAGAAACCTATTAGTTGTCGCTTTGTGATAATCGTAGTTTTTCGCACTAGTGTACAATTGTTATGTGCTAGTCGTATGTCTATCTATGTATGTGTTCGTCTGAGTATTTGTGGCAGTTGGGTCAGGGAATGGATGCAGAATACGCCAGTGATAGATAGAATAGCGGCTAATAGTTCTGGTGATCAATTTGTGCATTTATTTCTATTCGTTCGAGAATGTCGGATTGGATAAATTAGGGTACAATGAATTTACCGACGCACGTGAACCATCCATTCCCGGCCAGCATAGCATGATGAAAGTCTAACAGCATGCAATTGTCGTTAATGGTAAATATACAACATTTGCTGCATTTAGACGACTTTGATTGCATGTTACATGTGTTTTACATTTCTTACAAATGAAATGTATAGGATTCGCTCAAACTTTGAAAACTTTTTCCGAGGTCCGGAGGGCCGAGTCTCATATACCAATCGACTCAGCTCGACAAATTGGGACAATGTCTGTATGTGTATGGGTATGTATGTATGTGCACTAATGTCATGTAATTATCTCAGCAACCGCTGAACCGATCTTAACTAAATTAGTTTCAAATGAAAGGCGTAACGTTGCCATTTAACACTATTATTTTTGTTTTTCGATATGTTGTTTACGTTCTGAGATATGAATGATTTTGTCAAAACACAATGGGTTTAAAGCAAATAACTTTCGAACAAAGCAATGTAGTCGTATTATTGTACACATAATTAGAAAGCCTGTAAAAATTCCTTTCGAATAAGCAATCTATAGCTTATTCGAAAGGCTTTTCATGAACAACAGAGATATTAAACATTTTGTATTTTTGTTCCTCGCTAACCAATTTCCACTAACTAAAAATGAGATCGTTACATACTGAGTATTGCTTTATGGGTGTTTTAGAGGTAAAACTAAACCGATTTTGAATATCGGAGTGTGAAAACACATCTGAGTGATTCAAGGAATTCGATTCCGAAAACATTTTGTAAATTTGCTTAATAACCAATTAACTATTTCTAAAAAAATAATCCACAAGTTTACTTCAAAGTCAAAACAATGTGTAAGTTCACTTCAAAGTGAAAATTTGTTCAGAGTTGATGTATTTATCCGTTGAATAAAGCATTGCGTTCAGTCGTGAGATAGACGTGGTATATGAATGCACAGATGACCAAGTAATCCATCTGGTAGTGAGAAAATAGATTTCCAATATAATTCATATTAATAATATACCTACTATTAGCATCACCGAGAGCGAATGTGTTTTTGAATAACAAAATTCTAGTGAAAGTTTATCTTCTTTTGCAAGATTTGTGTTATACTAATTATGGCGTAAAAATTATCAGTTGCATTATGTATAATTCCTTCAAAACGTTGCACTAAGGAGAGTCATATGACCACAACCGAAAACTACATGAATTCTGAGAGTTTGTATATACTATAATTACGGAAATCCTTGGGTATTCCAAACTGGGTTATATGGTTGCTTGAAGACAAAAATGTTGAAAAGAGACATCCCACGTGCACTTTTTTAAACTTTTCGTATCTCTAACGAATTTTGAATGAAACATATGCTCAAATGTGTCATTTGAAAACTGAGAACACCTCGTCGCTGTTGTGCTATCTTATGACAAACGCCATTTTGGGGTAAACTGAGTTAGATATGCCACATTACTTGCCTAAAAAATCTCTACAAAGTGGCGTTTACAGAATTTTGACATTCTGTTTGGTCCCTGAGATATAGCGATATAGCGAGAAACGTGCTGTGAATTTTTTAATTTTTTGCTTCAAATGATTGTATCTGGGGATTGCCTCAAATTATCTTGATGTATAAGATGTTTTTATATGTAAAACTATCTGAGAAACACAATGGCATAATCAGTTATCAAAACAAAAATGCACGAACTGTGAGAAAAATGCAATTTAATTTTTAAACTGGAAATATAGCATTTTTGGCAACATTGTAACCAAAAATAACTATTTTTTCTAGATTCCTTTCCATCAAAATGCATCTCACTGATTGTTTATAGATCAAATGAAGCCAAATATATGAATAAAAGTTAATAATTGATGTTTTTTTCTATGGAAAATTTTTCATGCACGATTATGACATGCCATACAAATTTTGTCATCAATACACACCTATGACACGTATGGGCGCGACTTTTGTTTACATTTATAGTAAAAACTCGCAACATAGTCAACCGATCTTCCCCATACTTGAGAGGTTAATACTGAATAGATAGAAGCATCAATTGTGTTCTTTGAATTGTTTATACCATTTATAAGTTTCAAGATATTCAATCTCAAACTTTAAAAATCGTTTTTCTCGAAATATGCAAAATGGCGCTTGTCATAAGATAGCACAACAGCTACGACCTGTTTTGCGTTGATATTATTGAAAATGCATATTGCATATTTTATGAAAAATAATTGATCCGTTATTCAAAAAATATCCATATATTAGATCATGGAAAATGGCGCCCAAAGAACTCTGAACTATCGAACTATACTTGCATCCCAGTAAACGGATGCTTTTAACCTATAGCGATCGTTTCAATTGCCTAAATTTGCCTTATGCTGAGAACGCTTCAATGCCAGAATTAGTACAGGCACTAGATAATCTTAAAATGCTGTCAAGAAAAGAAGAACGAAAACGTGTTCTTTGCAATGGGATAATCACAAACACTTCAAAATATTCTGAAGCAATGGTTTTGGAATTCGTGAAATTCGTTTTATTCATTTACTTCATTTAACTAACTTTTTTTTTAAATTTTATTCTATAGACATGCTCATTTTTTCCAGATCATGCATTTCATGGATTATATTATTTTTATTTTTTTTATTTTAAATGTATGATCATTTCATTTTAATGATTTTTTTCATTTGAGCTCATTTTATCTATTGTATTCATTTCATTCTTTGTGTGAATTCCGATCAGTTTATTATCTCATGCATCTTATTTGTATCATTCATTTAATTTATTTTATTCACTTTTTTCGTGTTACGAAATTATATATAATTTGTTGGGCTCACACATTTTATTCATTTTAATAATTTGACTAATTTTGTTCATGTTATTCATTTCATCTAGGACATTAGACACAATTTAATTTATTCTGTTAATTCTATTACTTACTGATTTTTTTCATTTGTTGTTTAAAAGCAAAGAAAATAAAAAAAATGATAAAATATATAGAAAAGAAACATTTTTTTTTCATTTCATCTTTTTCTTCATTTTGTTTATTTTATTCATTGATTTTATTAACCTTCTGCATACCCTGTTGTTTTATGAACAACCACGTTTTCAAACAGCTATAACTTTGGGGTTAGGCAACATTTCCTCACAAAAAGGTAAAACTAATAATTGGGACTATCACCGTTTATATGAGCGCTAATAGTTACAAGAAATATCCGTAGAACTGAAGTTATTGCAATTGTTCTAATTGGATTTCACTGGAGCAGCGCGGCCAGAGACATTTTCAATTATCGGTGAAAAATTATATTTTGATATATCTTCGTTGTCTTCAAATATTGTTGAAAACTGATAAATTTTATCAATGTATACTGCCTAATAGAGTGGCTCGAATATGACATTTTCCAGCACAGTACTTGTTGAATTCCTTCCGTTCAAAATTTGTATGGGATTTTATATGGGGAAATCAATTATTTTGCATTTACGTTAATAAAGATCGCTATTTCACTCAATATGAAAAACAGCTTTACAAAACTATAGTTCAAATCTTGGTTAACAACTTTGCCAAAGACGGTAACTAGCTACAAGTTTTCAAAAAATAGTTGAAACGATTTTAAAACTTATGGTTCAATCCAAATGCAGAAATTCATTATTTCTTCCAGCACTGTCAGCACACCACCGACGCCGATACTTTAAACTTAAATAAATAAGAATATAGTCAGAGATTATCCATTAATGACGTAGCATTTTTTGAGTGATTTTTAACACCCCCCTCCCCCCTCGTAGCATTTCGTCACAAACCTCTAAATACTCCCCCTGGTAATTACGTAGCTTGACAGTAACTCTGCCCCCCCCTTGTCCCCATAATTTTTTTTTAAAAATTCTATTCAATTCCCCTTTAAAAAAGCTACGTAGCATAACATGACCCCCTACCCCCTGTCGTCACACATCATCACAAAATACAAAACCCCCATATAATGCTACGTCATTTATGGATGATCCCTCATCGCAGAGACGTGACACCTTTGAATGAAATGTTCAGAATGAATTACTGAATAACATAGACGTAGTCGGAAAATGAAAAGAAGAGGGGGTGTGGCTTGTGTACTCCCCAGTTCTCTTTTTAGATAGTTTAGTATAACATAAGGAGCACATCTTCAACGCAGGTTTATATCGGCGAATTAAAAATTAATCTTACGTGTTTTAGTGCTACTATTTAAACGCTCAACTGTTATCTTATTGAAAATTGTACAACGGTTAATAAGTTTTACATATGTTAAAACCCTATTTCTTAGCCGTTCAGAGTCAGAATTAAAAAAATGCATATCCTTAGATTCCTTGAAGTCTCGGAATTGTTTCTATTGACGTTTTCGTTTGAGAATCTAGGAACTAAACCAGGATAGTTACTTCAAACAAGCGTTTTTTGATGATATTGAGTTAGGTTCACGCAAAACAGAGGTGATGTTGGCGAACCAGGTTACTTCAGGTTAGATCCCAACGCGATTTCCAGACCTGAGTTAGTTTTTGCCTAAAGCAAAAATACACATAAATTTGTAGGTGTAAATCCAAAAATTGTAAATGTTTTTCTCACTACAAAGATTGTAGTATGATTCATACTTGGGTCTATCAAAATATTAAGAAAGTTCAGTCGTTGACATTTACAAGGACATAAAGATTCTTTGTCTTATACAAAACAATCTAAAAAAGGGACTGGGGAGTACACAAGCCCCCCCCCCCTCTTCTTTTCATTTTCTGACTACGTCTATGTTATTCAGCAATTCATTCTGAACATTTCATTTAACGGTACCAAGCCTCTGCGATGAGTATATTCTCATTTATTTAAGTTTAAAGTATCGGTGTCGGTTGTGGACCGGCAGTGTTGGAAAAAGTAATCAATTTCTGCATTTGGATTTTACCATAACTTTTAAAATCGTTATAACTATTTTTTGAAAACTCATTACAAAGTTACGGTCTTCGACAAAGTTATTACTCTAGGTTTGAACTATAGTTTTATAAAACTGGTTTTTCATATTGAGTGAAATAGCGATCTTTATTAACGCAAATGCAAAATAATTGATTTCCCCATATAAAATCCCAAGCAAACTTTGAACGAAATGCGCAAACCCGAGAAACAACAATCCGCTACCAAATTTTGCACAGTCATTGGGGATTACAAAAGGAACTCAAAAAGTGCTGTGCCCGCTAGTTTAAATCATTTCGAAGTTTTCCCATACAACCTCGAGCCACTCTAGGGCACCAAACGCTTTGTAATATCACGGAATCCTTACCGGCACCGCGGCTAGTTCTGGGAGACTTTAACTCGCACGGTACGGTATGGGGCTGTCTTCATGATGATAATAGATCAACATTAATCCAAGATCTTTGCGATAATTTCAACATGACCATCTTAAACACGGGAGAAATGACGCGGATTCCTACACCACCAGCACGCGCAAGCGCGTTGGATTTATCGCTATGCTCGACATCGCTACAGTTAGATTGCATGTGGAAGGTGATCCATGATCCCCACGGTAGCGATCATTTGCCTATCGTGATTTCAATTGCTAACGGTTCAAGACCATCGGAAACAATCAATGTATCGTATGACCTCACACGAAACATTGATTGGAAGAGTTACGCGACCGCGATATCCGTTAAAATCGAATCCACTCAAGAACTTCCTCCGGAGGAAGAGTACAGGTTTTTGGCTGGCTTGATTCTCGACAGTGCGAATCAAGCTCAGACTAAACCAGTACCCAGCGCGAATACCTATAGACGGTCTCCCACCCTGTGGTGGGATAAAGAGTGCTCAGAGCTGTACGCGGAAAAGTCCACTGCATATAAGGCCTTCCGGGAAGACGGGTTACCCGCTAGCTATCAACAGTACGCGTCGTTAGAAAGGCGAATGAAGAGTCTAATGAAAGCCAAAAAACGCAGTTATTGGCGCCGGTTCGTCGACGGGTTAACGAGAGAAACAGCGATGAGCACTCTTTGGGGTACGGCTCGACGTATGCGTAATCATAATAGTACCAACGAGAACGTGGAATATTCAAACCGTTGGATATTCGCTTTCGCCAAGAAGATCTGTCCGGACTCTGTCCCGGTACAGAAAACGTACCACGCCGCGTCTTCTCACGATACCGCGAACGAAACACCGTTTTCGATGGTGGAGTTCTCACTTGCTCTCTTATCGTGCAACAATAACGCCCCAGGGTTAGACAGAATCAAATTCAACTTGCTGAAGAATCTGCCTGACACTGCAAAAAGGCGCCTGTTGAATTTATTTAACAAGTTTCTTGAGGGTAACATTGTCCCTTATGAATGGAGGCAAGTGAAGGTCATCGCCATCCAAAAACCAGGAAAACCAGCCTCCGACCACAACTCGTATCGGCCGATTGCAATGCTGTCCTGTATTCGGAAGTTGTTCGAGAAAATGATCATGTTTCGCCTCGACAATTGGGTTGAAGCAAATGGCTTACTGTCAGATACACAATTTGGCTTCCGCAAAGGCAAAGGGACGAACGATTGCCTTGCGTTGCTTTCTACAGAAATCCAAATGGCCTATGCTAACAAAGAGCAGATGGCATCAGTCTTCTTGGATATTAAGGGGGCTTTTGACTCAGTTTCTATCAACATTCTGTCAGAGAAGCTGCACCAGCATGGTCTTTCACCAATTTTAAATAACTTTTTGCTAAACCTGTTGTCTGAAAAGCACATGCACTTTTCGCATGGCGATTTAACAACATCGCGATTTAGCTACATGGGTCTTCCCCAGGGCTCATGTCTAAGTCCCCTGCTCTACAATTTTTACGTGAATGACATTGACGATTGTCTTGCCAATTCATGCACGCTAAGGCAACTTGCAGACGACGGGGTGGTCTCTGTTACAGGGCCCAAAGCTGCCGACTTGCAAGGACCATTACAAAATACCTTGGACAATTTGTCTGCTTGGGCTCTTCAGCTGGGTATTGAGTTCTCCACGGAGAAAACTGAGTTGGTTGTTTTTTCTAGGAAGCGTGAGCCGGCGCAACTCCAGCTTTTATTAATGGGTGCAACGATCAACCAGGTTTTCACATTTAAATATCTCGGGGTCTGGTTCGACTCTAAAGGTACCTGGGGATGTCACATTAGGTATCTGAAACAGAAATGCCAACAAAGGATCAATTTTCTCCGAACAATAACTGGAACATGGTGGGGTGCTCACCCAGGAGACCTGATCAGGTTGTACCAAACAACGATATTGTCGGTGATGGAGTACGGGTGTTTCTGTTTCCGATCCGCTGCGAACATACACTTCATCAAACTGGAGAGAATCCAGTATCGTTGCTTGCGCATTGCCTTGGGTTGCATGCACTCGACCCATACGATGAGTCTCGAAGTGCTGGCGGGCGTTCTTCCGCTAAAAAATCGATTTTGGGAACTCTCATATCGATTGCTCATCCGATGCGACATTCTGAACCCGTTGGTAATTGAAAACTTCGAGAGGCTCGTCGAGCTTAATTCTCAAACCCGTTTTATGTCCTTGTACTTCGACTACATGGCACAGAGCATCAATCCTTCTTCGTACAATCCCAACCGTGTCCGTTTCCTAGATACTTCTGATTCTACTGTATTCTTCGACACATCCATGAAGGAAGAGATTCGTGGAATCCCGGACCATATACGCCCGCAGGTGATCCCCAATATATTTTATAATAAATTCCGAGAAGTCGACTGCGACAAAATGTTTTACACTGACGGATCAAATCTCGATGGGTCCACTGGCTTCGGTATCTTCAACAATACTATCACCGCTTCATTCAAGCTCAATGATCCCGCTTCAGTTTACGTCGCAGAGTTAACTGCAATTCAGTACGCCCTTGGGATCATCGACACTCTGCCCACAGATCACTACTTCATCGTTTCGGACAGCCTCAGCTCTATCGAGGCTCTTCGTGCGGTGAAGCCTAAAAAGCAATTACCGTATTTTCTGGGGAAGATACAGGAGTCCTTGTGTACGTTATCTGAAAAATCTTATCAGATTACCTTTGTTTGGGTCCCCTCTCATTGTTCTATCCCGGGCAATGAAAAGGCCGACTCATTAGCAAAGGTGGGCGCATTAAATGGTGACATATACGAAAGACCAATCTGCTTCAACGAATTTTTTAGTATTTGTCGTCAGAGGACGCTCAACAGTTGGCAAACCTCGTGGAGCAATGGGGAACTTGGACGATGGCTACATTCGATTATCCCAAAGGTATCAACGAAGCCTTGGTTCGGGGGGATGGATGTGGGTCGGGATTTTATTCGTGTAATGTCCCGACTTATGTCCAATCACTACACCATGGATGCGCATTTGCGGCGTATTGGGCTTGCGGAGAGTAGTCTGTGCGCTTGTGACGAGGGCTATCACGACATCGAACACGTTGTCTGGGTGTGCGCCGGGTATTGTGACGCCAGGTCTCAGTTAAAGGAATCCCTTCGGGCCCGAGGTAGACCACCCAATGTACCAGTCCGAGATATGCTGGCAACTCGTGATTTCCCCTATATGTCCCTTATTTATACCTTCATAAAAACGATAAATATCCCAATTTAGCCCCTCTCTTTTATTTCTCGTTTTTAGAGTTTCCTCCTGCCTTGTGGAACCGATCAGCTCCAGAGTGCCACTATGTAACCGCCATCGCCCTTACCACTACGCCTGCATAGAAGGAAACTGAAGCGAGAGCGACTCGAGGTCCGATGACTTTTGAAGGATTCCCCGCGGGTCCGAAGAATACCATCCGCCAATCCGGTACTCGACGACTTACTAGACTGAGGCGCAAATTTGATACGCTGATCTCCCTCCCCCCCCCCCCGCCGTTCGAGCGAAAGTTGCAAGTTTTGCTCTTCTTTCCCTGTCTCTCCCCTGTCCTTGATACAACTGCTGCTACACTGATGCGGAAATAAGCCACCCTTTGAATATCTTGACCAAGCATAAGTTTTAGTTAAAAAATTCAAATTAGTATTCTGTATTCCTAGTTTTAAGATAGCTATAATTTTTACTCTTTATTGAAACTCTTGTCCTCCATCTTGTAAATAGAATTGAATCCCTAGTTTTAAGATTTCTGTGAAATTTCTCATAAATATTTGTTCCCCCTTTTGTGTACTAAACTATATTGTTAGTTTTAAGATAACCGTAAAATATTTCGTAAAATACTATTACTCCCCCTCTTGTATATCAAAGTGAATCCCTTGTTTTAAATTTTTTCATAAAAAAATCTTTTGGCCCTCTTTTGTATATTGAATCTTATTTCTAGTCTTAAGATAGCTGTAAACTTTCTTTTCCTTTGTAAAAAAAAAATATTTCAACATTGTAACCTCCTAGTTTTAAGATATCCAAAATGTAAAAACAAAAGCATTTGGCACCGCCAAGCTAACGCATTTGTGCCTATCAAATAAACGAAATGAATAAAAAAAAAAAAACCTCGAGCCACTCTACTGCCCAATCGAACTTATTCATATTAATTCAATATTTTTGTTTTGGTTTCATTCATATTATTTATTTCATTTATTTTAACCATTTTATTAAATTGTTAGTTTTTTCCAGTTCATATATTTTATTCAGTTTCTTCATTTTATTAATTTGGTTTAGTCAGTTCTTTTTAATATTGGATGACAGTTTGTTAGCTTGAAACAATTTAATTTACTCTCTTAATTTCATAACTTTTTTAAAATATTTTCTAATTTCTTTTTTTCTAATTTTCATCTGATTTGATTTATTTTATTAATTTGATTTATATTAATCATTCTATCCATTTTATGAATAACTTTTTTATATTTTTGCTTCATAATTATCTTAAATTTTTATTTGTTTTACTATTTTTCTTTAATTTATTCAGTTTATTCGAAGTGATATTCGTGCAGGACTCGAAACTGTGCTTATCTTACATCTAGTTGCTTGCCAACTTTGCGTGTGTTCGGCAAACTAATGAATAATACAACAGTTATATGCGTAAGAAATGTCTCATCTCACTGATAGGTGCATTAAATCGCTTTTTCTATTTTACTTTGCTAGTCTGTTTCTTTTGTATATCTATTAGTTTGCTTTTCTATTATTTATGTATACCAAAATAGTATCGGTTAATTTATACACTTGTAATCTCTCTACAGCTTTTTTCTTTATTCGGCATGTCATGATTCCTTTTATTAGTATAGCTCTACTATTCACTATCTATAATCATATAGGTACAAACGCTCGGGGCCTTTGCGATAACACAAACCTGGCCACAAAAGCGACCATGCAATTGCAATAATCCACACATACTTACGCCCGCGATTTCGCCTACGTGAAAAAAACCTGGTAGATAAGTAAACGTAGCATCTTCAAATTTCCAAACGCGGTCTCAAACATTAACCCATCACGATCATGAAACGGAAGTTTTACCTCGGTCCTAGCAGTCTGGACTAATGTCTTCAGCTGAACCAATCAAAAAAGTGACGCTCATATTCACTAAACAACACGTTCCATGGTGACATGACTTGGAACTCTAGTGATATGGGGAAACAGACTCTCTTCTACCATCTGTACCATACGCTAAAAATTAAGCATCAGACTCACGGTTCGCGCGCGATCAAGCAAGAATACACATTACATCATTATAAAATCGAAATTATACACGCGAAGTCACACACACGTGACAAACACGTTAATATACAAATGCTTGAGTCCTTCGCGACCTTCCACGGCACTTACACCCGCGATCTCGTAACCATGATAACATTCCGATGATAAAGTGAATGTCTCAGCTCCTATAAATTTTCAAACGCGGTCTCAAGCGTGAACCTAAAAACTCCCGCGATCATGAATCGGTCACTTCCGGATGTTTCTATCCTTGATATCAGCAGACTAGGTCCACGCCTTCAATTGGATCAATTAAAAAAGAAAGCTCTCATATCCACTGGACACCACGTTACATGACTGAGGATTCTAGTGATATGGGGTAACTTGCTCCCTGTCAGAATTTGAATTGTACACCGAAAACTAAATATCAGAATGATGTTCCGCGTGGCCATCCAAGAACGTACGCGTATATGGGAATGGCCAAACGGTTACAAAATCCAGTCTTGTACACGCGAAGTCACATTTTCGCGCGCTCATGAATCGGTCACGACTGGAAACCATTACTCTTTGTCCTAATAACTTAGGTCCATACGTTCAGTAGGACCAATAAAAAAATAAAGCTCATATCATGGCGACATCACTGGGAACTCTAGTGATTTCCAAGAACACACACGAATATGCGAAAGGCACACGGTTGTAAAATAGAATTTAACGTACAAATGCTCGAGCTCTTCGCGATGATATACGCGATCGCGAGTCCCTACGCCCGCCCATACCTGAACCGTACAATGAATATCACATTCAGAATTACGGCCCACTACAATTGTCCTAAAGCAGCGTTTTAGTGGGCGACATTGTCTGTCTCGTCTGCAAATTGTAGTATGTGATTCTGACGGGGAGCCCTTCCGAGAACCTAGCTCTACAGCTCCAGTAGGACAACTCTCAAAAAAAGTTATATTATACGGCGAGATCCAGTAAAGTAGCTGAAACAGTATTGCAAAACAAGATAGCTGCTATCCAAAAAATATTCAAACTCTTCCGATTTTGTCCGATCCATAAATTCCAAGCGATTTGAAATTATTGATTTTTTACTAATTTGAGGTACACCGAAATGCTTTAAGACCAATTACTATGTTTGGCGAAAGGTATTTTTATGAAAATGGGCACAGCTGTCCCTTCTCCTCTACCTTTTCCACTAATCACCTGCTTATGCAACAAAAACAAATGTATTCGAAAAGATCACCTCGAAATTACTCGTATTTGAAAGGATATACAAAATTGACCACTGTACTGGTAGATGGATAGATGCCAAATTGTTCCAAAAACCTGTTATTGTTTATTTTTAGGTCATATTAAGGCATAATAACAGCAATAGCAGGAATACATAATTTTGACCAGGATTCGGCCTATCGACCAGAGCAGGATGGTAGGGGGACTAGAAAAAAGGATGTAGTGTACTAGTAGTATTCAACTTGTTTAACAATTTGCAGACGGCTTGCAGGAAAAGAAACGCTGTTGCTGCACTGCTCTGCTGGCCGAATAACGGTTAAAGTACGATTCACACGATACATCAGGCTTTCGTCACCGGTACGGAACGTCAAGATTAGTAATATGCAGTTAAATGGAAACATTCACACACAACATCAACGGCACGGAACGTTTCAACGTACGGCACGTGTGAACGGGCACAAGAGAAAAGTATTAGACTTATCCTGACGGAACGGTGACGTTCCGTTGACGGAAACTGATGTATCGTCTGAATCGGCCTTAACACTCAAATACAAAAGCAAAGAAAAAGGCAAAGAGGTGTAGAACGCACAAGGTAATCTTAAAAGCGGCTTAGCAAGCTTTGCACTACACTTTATAGCGTTACACTGCACGGACTAAGAAGAACGATTATCGATTATCGATCCGATAGTCACCGTTCGAATGGTCACAAAAAATGACTGTAAAATTAGCAATAGCAAGCGTTTAACAATAAAATTGAAAAAATGAAAACTTTTCTTGTGCCGCTGATGTGCTTTCGACTCCATTTTTGTCTTCTCTATTGTTCCACTCGCGATAAAATGAAGATGGAAGAATATTCAAATTGAACCTATCTTCGTTTTATTAAAAAAAAAAACAAATCTTTTTACATCTGGGAAAATTTTCAAAAATTTCTGGAAAACCTTGGAAGATCTTGGATTTTTTTTTTTGAATTGAGGAGACATCATGATACAGAATACTAGAATTGGCAGAGCCATTAATAACTGGCTTGATATCTTACGGAAATATTTTTTCACTTCAAAAAAGCACTGTTTTTAAGAGACTTAGTGGAATGTTATGTGACTAATTTTTTGTCTTCTACTCTGGTAGGAATTAGAGATGGGCAAAACGATTCAGTTTGGAGAGTTAACCGAGTCCGACTCACTCACTACACGGAATCGACTCTTTTGATCGATTCAGTGATTCGTTTCAGTACTTTGAAAAATGTTCGAGATGAAACAGGAAAAATGTATTTTGAGACGTTTAGGGGGAGCGGTTAAGGGTTTCAGCGTGAAAAAAACACATTATTTGCGATTTTTGTAGCAATTTGGGTGAAGCGAATTGATCAAAACTTTTGTATATTATAATGCATCATTTCAATAACATTATGTAATTTGTATATGCAAAAACATCGACAAGCGACTCTGTGACGAACATTTTGTAGAATGTCTGGAAAACACGATTTGCGGTGTTAACTGTTATTGAAAAACTACTTAACCGATTTATTTAAAACTTTGCATACACATTCTACGTATGAGATACCTAACCCTTACATTGAGTTTTAGAGATAATTTTTTTTTACTCATTTGAAATAAAAATTGCTATTTTCACGAAAAATTCTGCCATTTTCAAGATTGGTTTCTCCCTCGAAATTGCATCTATTATTAAATTTAAATTAGTTTTGAATTGATATTTTATTGCGTGTAGACAAACAGAGCTCATGTATGCATCGTGTTTGTTTATTTTAGAGTGATTCATAGTCCTGGCAAACTTATTCGGTTCTTTTTTTATTCTCGTTGAGTTTATAATAAATTGTCACTTCTTCAGTGAATCGCCGCTCTTTAAAAAAGAATCGCGTCTCATTCGCTCTTTTCGAAGAGTCGATTCTTTTGATCGATTCGCGATTCATTCGCCCATCTCTAGTATATGACACTCTGCGGACCTCGGTTGGAAAGTCGATTTTTGGAGTTATTGCATTGCCTTTCTTTATTTGAGAAAGGCAAAAAATTATCTTACTCAAAAAATCATAAAAGATAAACAAATTAGATATAGTTTTTAAACTGAATAATGTTTATAAATTCCCAAAAGTGCATTTAGTATCCATCATTGAAGAAGTCTGTCCAAAACAAAAATGTACGCGAGATCACACACTTTACCCCGGAACTTACATTTGAAACCCAAAATAAAATGAATTGTAAAATTGTATATTGCCTGCATCCAACGGAGCACTATTGTAAATAGTCTCAATCCAGTATGGAGCAAACTCGATTCAATGTCAATATCAAAACTCCGAGGAGTGTTTCTTTCATGATCACCACTATTCCATCAATTTCATGTAAATTTTATGAAAATTAAGCGAAACGCCACGAGACCATAAGCCAGTGATGAACATCCTAATGAGTAATAATTTTAATCCAAACAAACGCACTCGAAACACCGTTTGTGATTATCTGTTTAGTCATCACTTCATCGTCATCATCTGCTACTGTGCCGGCTAATGGAGGCAAACGCATGGCAGAAACTGACCTATGTTAACCTTTGTAACCAAGAACCCGCGGTGCCAGCCAGTCTTGTGCCCAGTCAATGATGCTTTTATTGATCCTAAATAACTCACCCTGCTCGGCACTATTATATCACGATGTTCTGGTAACACTCATACTCACCTACAGCCATTGTTCACTGGCGCGGTTACAATAATAATGCCAGGAAGCTCCCGTCACTCTCTATCAAACCGGCTGGAAAACAGTTGTGGCGAGTTGTAGATAACTGTTCAAATCTGCCAACGGTATCTGTTTGTAGACGTGATACAATGGAGTATGTCAACAATAACAACGTCGTAATCATCAATCAGGGTTATCGTGACACATACACATGCGGGACACCTTTAGTTGTCGGGCGACGCTAATCAACTTGCCGTGACTATATTCACTACGACGATGTGGCGATCGACCGAGCTCAGCCACAACCGGCAAACACCGCGAAGTGTTCGGAGTGAAGTTGTTTATGTTGACAACGTTCGGAATCGTCACTCGATGAAAGAGGGAGTTCGTTTGAAAATGTACGGAAAATGTTCAATGTACAGGACTCGTCGCTCTTTTTGGGACTCGCTGTGCATCGCCAACTAAAACCGGAAACCGATTCGAACTGGTAGTGACCGATCTTAACCGCTAATGATCTAACTTGGGGCGACTTTCGCCGTTTGTTTTTGTTGTGATAAACAAACGGCGTTCTACGTATTTAAAATTTGAGCAGCTAAAAATAACTTGGATGTGGAATTCAGTAATCAGTTGGAGTTTCAATCTTGGTGAATGTTAAACGCAAACAATTTTATAGCACACAAAAAAAAATCAAGTGAGAATTGATTATTTGTTAGCCAATATTTTATAGCCGCGTCGGAGATTTTTGTTGCCTGCAAAATAAAAATATTAAATGTGTTTGGAAACCAATGGTGCAAATATTGTGGATTCAGTTTGATAGCTTAAATGTAATTTAGCGTCCCGATGCCAACGTTTTTGCGTTCCTATGATAATCACCAAATGACCAAGTGATGTCTGTCCCGGCATTCTGAGTTCGGCAGTTATTCGAATCCAAAAACCATGAAATATTTCTTCACAATGCACAATGATCGAACGTTATTTTTCTTGCATTTTATTAAGATTTCTTTAGATTATAAAATTACCCTGGGTATGAATTTTTAATGTCTAAATATTATATATTTAAATTAAACACTATATATTTAATTTTCAAACATGTTTTGAATTAATGGAAATGTGGATGCATGAAATAGTTAGGTTGTTCGCAATGCTGATTACACGTAATACTAAAACAGATGATGGATTACAATGCTGAGATGCAGTTCTATTTTCCGAATGTTTTACATTTCTTATAAAAGAAATGTATAGAATTCGCTCAAACTTTCAAGATTTTTTCCGAGGCCCGGAGGGCCGAGTCTTATATACCAATCGACTCAGCTCGACGATTTGGGACAATGTCTGTGTGTGTGTGTGTGTGTGTGTGTCTGTGTGTGTGTGTATGTAACGGACAAATTCTCATTCGTGTTTCTCAGAAATGGCTGAACCGATCTTATCCAAACCAATTTTAAATGAAAGAACTAAAAAACAGTATGAACGCTATTAATTTGTTTTTGATTCTGATGTTTAGTTTCCAAGATATGAATGTTTGAATGCGTAAAAATGGCGTTTTTTGCAGTTTTTTTAAATTATCTGCCGGAATTGACAATATAGATTAACAATTTATATGTTTTTAGACAGCTTTAACGAATACCTTTCGAACAAGCTATAGATTGTTGAAATCGGACTATAATCAAAAGAGATATTTAACATTAAATGCGGACGAAAGATTTTTATCATTTCCCATTGCCAGAAATATGACCAAAAACATGTAATCTATTATTAACGCCAAAACGGCTTATTTTAGGTCAATAGTATCTTCGGAGAATTTAATGGAGGCAACATGCCCTTTCTTTTGGTATAGTGCTTTTGCTGATTAATCTCCCTATGAGTGAGATATTTTCATAAATTTTCTTGAAAGTGATTATATCGAAATGATTCCTTCAGCAAATTTGTAGCTCTTCCTTTTGCGAATAACTTTACTGAAGACTTCAAATATCTATTTTGAATACTTTAAAAGTTATGGCTTGTTGTTTGTGGATTACCTTTCGTCGCCTATTTATTGTTCAATATAGTAATAATCCATTGAAATAAGCCAAACATTATTACGATAAAACGAATTTTGTATTTCATTTTTCTATCTACAACCGCTAGAAATAATCACCGAACACCTTCAAGTTGTCTGGAAGGAACTTGATAACGTATCAGTGCAAAAATGTTCATTTGTACGAACCTTCTGACTGCAATTTTTCTAACTTATAACCATCGGATCGATCTGAAACATACCGGAACATGAAAAGCGAAATAAATAATTCCAAGCAACGGCGTAGCCAAGAGAAGGTTTTGGGGTTTAACACCATACAACCCCCCTCCCCCCCCCCCCCCACCACAACAAAAAAAAAAAATGGATTGAAGTTGAAAATTTATTGATGCAGACTGATTTAATTCAATATTACAATAACAATTATCTGATCCGTAGATTGATAACCTGTTGTTTTAAACATCATGAGGACTTTTGATAAATTGTCGGAATGGGGTCCTGATATGTAACTGATCTATTGGTCTTGATTTCAAAGTTGCCTAATAGCATCAATATCAAATTCCTGCCTGAAAACATTCCAATAGAAAATTCCAGGGTTCTGTAATCAATCATAATCCTCCAGATTTCTTTTCAAATTGAGCTCGCTTTTGTAGAGATGTTCTGTAATAAGGGTCTTTATTTAATAGGAAGCGAAGTTAAAATTGATTTAATGTCTATGAAACATAGAACTGCTCACCAAAAAAATGCATAACTTTCAACATTTGCTAAAAATGTTTTTGCCTTTCTCATTCACTCTAAAATTCGTCAATCTAATCCCGACCTGGAGGGCCGAGTGTTATATGCCAATCGACTCAGTTCGTCGAGATCGGAAAATGTCTGTGTGTATGTATGTGTGTATATGTGTATGTTGAAAAAAATGTGACCTCGGTTTCTCAGAGATGGCTGGACCGATTTGCACAAAGTTAGTCTCAAATGAAAAGTACAACCTACCCATCGGCTGCAATTGATTTTTTTTATTGATTGGACTTCCGGTTCCAGAGTTACGAGTTGAAGAGTGCAATCACACATCAAATTCCCATATAAACTGAAATGAAACATTTGCAAAATCAAATTTGTATTTTTGATGCCAAATGACTTTAAAATGCATGAAACATTGAGATTTGATGTAAACTCGAAAAAAATAATGTTTGACAAAAATTGACTTTTTTGGACTTTTGCACATTTTTGCATTTCTCATATAGAAAGGTTATGCAATCACTCTAAAAATCGACAATCATACCGGCCCGGAGGGAGTATGCAGTGAGGGGTTGCTACTTTAAAATTAAAACTAGTTTAAAATTTTCGGCAGGACCCGGACCTCCCGGATCTTTCTCCATGATCCGCCGCTGGTTTCAAGCGATGTTTCAGTATCACATAGTATCTCAAGATCGTGACTGTTGATCCATTGTATGTATGTGCAAATCGTACTGAACATGTACTATTCATTTACACCATTGTATTGAACATAACCAGCCATGGAATCGTAGTGTGGACAAATGAGACAAGCACAATTGCACCACTAGGTGGATTAAAACAGGTTTTTATTTTGGGAATGCGTCGAGTTGAGACGAAAACGTAATATGATTAATAACGAGGATAACACTTTCCGAATGTAGAGAGAAATTTATGAAAAATGACGATTTCCATGCGACTCTAGCAGGTCCTGATCGATTTTGATGAGAATTTCATTTTTGTTGTATGGCCAATTATATGTATAGGTCAAATGCTCAAAAACGGTAATTTAAGGATAGCATCATTCTGAAACCGCCAATCTCGGAGGTTTAGTATTTTCGATGAGTTTTACAAACGTTAAACAGCGCTTCATTTGATAAAATAATTCTGACGGTATATCGTCCAAGAAGTATTTATGGTGAATTTTCTCAGGTTAACATTCATGACTACAATAAAGACTCAACAAATTCGCTAAAGACACGAACTCTGTTACTATTTTCTGAAAAATAATTCTGCTTAATTTTAAAACTTCAAAAATTATGGTTTCGGAATTATGCCGTTTGGACAGTAAGATCGATTTTCACCAAACCCTCACCAAACCGAATTTCTGGCTACGCCGCTGACTTCAAGTAAGTAGCAACAAAGTCGTTCTAGGCTCGTTCACAAGAAACTTCTTCGAATGCTGAATATCTATTATAATAAATTGAAACCCCGATTTTATCAGCCAAATATGAACACATGTTTGATGGGCTCTAGCAGACGAACAAGACTGAATTCGAGTAAATCCTTTCTTGAGCATGTTTCCTTATCATGAAGATGGAAATATGCAAAAATAAAAAGTTCATCATAATCAGAAATAGTTATCAGGCCACATCAAGGGACGGGAAGAATATTTTAACAGTTTCAGTTTATTATAAAGAAAAAAAATTGCCCGATTTAGTCAATGTCCCCATTTTGTCAGCCTAAAATGCACCACGAGACTGATGAAAATGGGTCTTTATTGTATGTATTATTCACTCTGTTTCACATTAATAGGTACATTTCATTTTTGGGGATTTTTTATTGCTTCGAACTACAACAATTTTTAGGTAGTTTTCAAGGGACTATAGACTTCTTCCAAAATTTGGCGAACCTATTCCAATTCGTATACCAATTAATTGGTATACTTAAGGGTTTATATGTTGCAGATAGAGAAAAAACTGAAATTTTCAGCTTTTTTCCTACACAATAGTACGAAAGCAATTTTACCTAATAAATTTGTGAAAATTATAAACTATTTGAAATTTTTTAATAGTTTTATTTTTTATTTAACCGCGATTTTTTAATAAATAGTGACCAAATCAAGGAAGTCACCTTTAGAAAAAATCGATGTCGAAGTAAAATTTGGAACTATGCACGCATGCACTTCAGAGATAGCGTGATATCAGAAGCTGCGATTTCATTTCAACGCTTTTTTGTGAAAAGGGCGATACTTACAAATGTAAATATAAGGCTTTTTTCATACATGCGAATGGGGGCTTTGAAACGCAACAAATTAACCTAAAAATTTGGATTCTACGATATTGCTTTCTTAAACTACAGCAAAAAATACAACGGGCGAAACTGTATTTTGTTTGTTTATTTAAAGTTTCGCCCTCCACGCTCCATGCAAACAAACAGGGAGATACTTTTTTTGCTAGTAGTTTTGAGGCGAAACTGTTTTTTTCGTATTTTTTAGGAATATTAAGCTGATACCAGCTGTAAATAGTAACAATGATCGCTATTGAAAAAACCCGGACGATATCGGTGGTGTAAAACATTAGTTATTGTAAAAAAAACGTAAGGGCGATACTTCAATGCTGATAGGTGGGACTGAAAAGGTAAACAATCGCCAAAGGGGCGATACTATCATTTTGTCAATTTGAATAGCAAAAACAAATTTTAATTTAATAATTTCAAATACTTTATAAAGTTTTGGGTTTCGATCACTGAATCATGCAATCAAGAATGTAAAAAAAAAACACAATAGCTCCTAAATAGGAAATAAAACCAAGTCTGGAAATATTCACTGTTGATTTTCTTTGAATGGTATCACTGCTAGTATCGCCCTTTTCAAGAAAAAGCGTAGATTTCTTAGTTCTCAGTCGCGTTGGAAATTTGAGTAAAGTATAAACTTCAAAACAATAAAAAAATCGATTTTTTTTGGCTCAGTACAATATATAACCCCTTCAGGAAAATTCAGTTTTCCCACCACAATGCATTGATTGAGGAATTTAGATATTTTATTAACAGAGCATTAGCAATAATTTGTTTGTATGTCTATTTTATGGGCCATTTTTTCGCTTTCCCATTGCTTTGGTTTGAGATTTCTAGTACTGATGTTGTCGTATGCTGATTTGAGCGATTCTCTGAGTCCTGCCACTATCCCATGTAGTATGTGTTATCAAAAACATCACGAAGCATCAAGCTCTAAATGTTCTCAAACGATATAATATCCGAAGAGAGTGATAAGAGTTATAAGAAATGTCTCATCACACTGTTAGGTGGATTGAAAGCGTTTTTTTTATTCAAATCGTTTATTTGATAAGGCACGTTGCGTTAGCTTAAAGGTGCCAATTTTGTTTTGTTTTACATTTTAAATTGCTTAAAACTAGGGGATTACATATTGATTTTTAAAAAATGAAACTAATGCGATTTTATAGCTATCTTATATATCTACACAAGGGGATAATATTGTTTTCGTAAGATTAGGGGGGTCATTTAGTTTTTGTGGCAATATGGTTTGACATTTTTATCAGTGAGATTATTGGAGCAAATAATGTTTAATTAAGGGGGACAATTTTTGACGACTAACTTAAAACTAGGAATAACTAGAGGGCATGATTGAATTTTGTAAAGATTCGTAATTATAGTTATTTTTGTGGGTAGTAGAGTTGGGCAATTTCAACGAGATTATATAATATAATAGTTAAAACTAGAAGAGACAAGAAGAGCTAAATGCTTCGTGATGATATTGGGGGGGGGTAGGGGTGTTACTTCTGGGTATAAGAGTCAGGGGAGGGAGGGTAGACAAAGATGGCAGGGAGAGAAAATTATTTCAGTTTCAGGCATCGTGAGATCAACGGATGGATTACAAACTCGGGTGGCCTTCATCAGGGGAATCATGTACTGGGACGCCGGGTGGTCCTCCTCAAGATGGCAGGGGTTTTTCCAGACGATTTCGTAGTACGGCTCAGATGTGGATCGGCTACATTTCGAGTTAAGCGTGTTATTTTTTTTTTTTTTCAATTTGTTTATTTGATAAGGCACGTATGCGTTAGCTTAAAGGTGCCATTTTTCCATTGTTTTACATTTTGAATTTCTTAAAACTAGGGGGATACACATTTCAATATTATTTTGTTTTATATAATAAAACTAAAAAAAACTACAGCTAACTTATACATATAAAAGAGGGTATAATATAATATTCGTAAGATTTGGGGGACGGGTCATTTGTGTGTTCTTTGTATAGTAATTCATTTTATGATTTTTAGAAGGGACATTGTAGAAAAAATAATTATTAACTAAGCGGAACATTTTACAAGCTTATTAACTAGAGATAACTAGAAAGAGTGGTTCAAGATTAAGGGGAATTAATTAGGACTATTTTAAAGTAGTGGTACTGTTGCGCATTTCTTAACGAGATTAAATATTGTTCAACTAAAACTAGAAGATAGGGGGGCACATAAATTTTGGGAAGATATTCAAGGGGCCTTAAGCGTGTTATGTTCGTGCCGTAGGTCCCGTGTTTGTTGGCTCATTCGATACAGATGGTTTGATACAGGTGGAAGAGCGTTCTGAGAATGATAAGGAGATAACAAGGGGCAGTTAGACTTGTATATTGATGGTTTTCACAAAGGTGTATATAAGGGACATATAGAGAACATCGCGGCTTGCCAGCACATCTCGAACCGGGACGTTGGTTGGTCTTCCTCGGGCCCGCAGGGTATCCATTAGCCGAGACCTAGCGGAACTGTACTCGGTGCACGCCCAGACAATGTGCTCGATGTCGTGATAGCCGTCGCCACAAGCGCAGATACCACTATCCACGAGCCCAATACGCCGGAGATGTGCATCCAGCGTGTAATGGTTTGCCATGAGTCGGGACATCACACGAATGAAGTCACGACCCACATCCATCCCCTTGAACCAAGGTTTCGTCGATACCTTAGGGATTATCGAATGTAGCCACCTTCCCAGCTCTCCACTGCTCCACGAAGTTTGCCAACTTTCGAGGGTTCTCTGATGAGTAATACTGAAAAATTCGCTGAAGCAAATTGGTCTTTCGTAAACGTCTCCTTCTAAGGCACCCACCTTAGCTAAGGAGTCTGCCTTCTCATTTCCCGGAATGGAGCAATGAGAAGGGACCCATACCAAGGTAATCTGGAAAGAGTTGTCAGATAAAGCACTCAGTAGCTCCCGTATTTTCCCCAAAAAATACGAGGAGTGCTTGTCTTGTTTTATCGAGCGAATAGCGTCAATGGAACTGAGGCTATCCGAAACGATGAAGTAATGGTCTGCGGGTAATGTTTCAATGACTCCAAGGGTATACTGAATGGCAGCTAGTTCTGCGGCGTAAACTGAAGCAGGGTCACTGAGTTTGTAGGAGGCGGTGAACTTTTGATTGAAAATACCGAAGCTAGTGGATCCTTCGAGGTTTGATCCGTCAGTATAAAACATCTTAGAACAGTCGACTTCTCGGAATTTATTATAAAAAATGTTTGGAACCACTTGTGGGCGTATGTGGTCCGGAATTCCACTAATCTCGTCTTTCATGGATGTGTCGAAGAAAACAGTAGATTCAGAAGTATTTATGAAATGCACACGGTTGGGATTGTAAGAAGAAGGGTTAATATTCTGCGCCATGTAGTCAAAGTACAGGGACATGAAACGGGTCTGAGAATTGAGCTCAACAAGCCTTTCGAAATTTTCAATCACGACCGGGTTCAAGATATCGCATCGAATGAGCAATCGATATGAGAGTTCCCAAAATCGATTTTTCAACGGGAGAACGCCCGACAGCACTTCGAGACTCATCGTATGGGTCGACTGCATGCACCCTAAGGCGATACGCAAACAACGATACTGAATTCTTTCGAGTTTGATGAAATGTATGTTCGCGGCGGAGCGAAAGCAGAAGCATCCGTATTCCATTACCGACAGTATCGTTGTTTGATACAACCTAATTAGGTCTCCTGGGTGGGCACCCCACCATGTTCCGGTTATTGTACGAAGAAAGTTGATCCTTTGTTGGCATTTCTGTTTCAGATACCGAATATGGCATCCCCAAGTACCTTTCGAGTCGAACCAGACCCCTAGATATTTTACTGTGAAGACCTGAGCGATAGTTTGACCCATTAATAGAAGCTGTAGTTGTGCTGGTTCACGCTTCCTTGAAAATACAACTAGCTCAGTTTTCTCCGTGGAGAATTCGATACCCAGCTTAATAGCCCAAGCAGACAAATTGTCCAGGGTATTCTGTAATGGTCCTTGTAGATCGACAGCTTTGGGTCCCGTAACAGACACCACGCCATCGTCTGCAAGTTGCCTTAACGTGCAGGAATTGTCAAGACATTCATCAATATCGTTGACATAGAAATTGTATAAAAGGGGGCTTAGACATGAGCCCTGGGGAAGGCCCATGTAGCTAAATCGTGATGTCGATAAGTCACCATGCGAAAAATGCATGTGCTTTTCCGACAACAAGTTTAGTAAAAAGTTGTTTAAAGTCGCTGAAAGACCATGCTGGTGCAGCTTCTCTGAAAGAATGTTGATCGAAACTGAATCAAAAGCCCCCTTAATATCTAGGAACACTGATGCCATCTGCTCTTTGCTAGCATAGGCCATTTGAATTTCAGTTGAGAGCAACGCAAGACAATCGTTCGTCCCTTTGCCTTTGCGAAAGCCAAATTGTGTATCTGACAGTAAGCCATTTGCTTCGACCCAATTGTCGAGGCGGGATAGGATCATTTTCTCGAACAACTTCCGGATACAGGATAGCATTGCGATCGGACGGTACGAATTGTGGTCGGAGGCTGGTTTTCCTGGTTTTTGGATGGCGATGACCTTCACTTGTCTCCAATCGAGTGGGACAATGTTAGCCTCGAGAAACTTATTAAATAAGTTCAACAAGCGTCTCTTGGCAGAGTCAGGCAGATTCTTCAACAAGTTGAATTTGATTCTGTCTGGCCCCGGAGCTTTATTGTTACACGACAAGAGAGCAAGTGAGAACTCTACCATCGAAAAAGGTGTTTCGTTCGCGCTATCGTGAGGAGACGCGGCGCGGTAAATCTTCTGTGCCGGGGCGGAATCCGGACAAACCTTCTTGGCGAAATCGAATATCCAACGGTTTGAATATTCCACGCTCTCATTAGTACTGTTTCGATTTCGCATACGTCGGGCTGTTCCCCAAAGAGTGCTCATCGATGTTTCTCTCGTTAATCCGTCGACGAACCGGCGCCAATAATCGCGTTTTTTGGCTTTCATCAAACTCTTCATTCGCTTGTCTAACGTCGCGTACTGTCGAAAACTGGCGGGTAACCCGTCGTTCCGGAAGGTCTTAAACGCGGCGGCCTTCTCTGCGTACACGTCTGAGCACTCTTTATCCCACCAGGGATTGGGAGAACGTTTTTGTATGTTCGCGCCGGATACTGGCCTAGTCTGAGCTTGATTCGCGCTGTCGAGAATCAATCCAGCCAAAAAGCTGTACTCTTCCTCCGGAGGAAGTTCTTGGGTAGATTCGATGTTGTCGGATATCGCGGCAGCATAGCTCTTCCAATCGATATTTCGTGTGAGGTCATACGAAATATTGATTGATTTCAATGGCCTTGAACCGTTATTGATTGAGACTACAATCGGCAGATGGTCGCTGCCGTGGGGATCAGGAATTACCTTCCACGTGCAATTTAACCGCAGCGATGTTGAGCAAAGGGACAAGTCTAAGGCGCTCGGGCGCGCTGGAGAAGCAGGAATCCGTGTCATTTCACCCGTGTTTAAAATTGTCAAATTGAAGTTATCGCATAGATCCTGAATTAAGGAAGACCGGTTATCATCATAGAGGCAACCCCATGCTGTACCGTGAGAGTTAAAGTCTCCTAAAACTAGTCGCGGTGCTGGCAGGGATTCTAAGATGTCTTGTAGCCGTCGGTGCCCAACCGCGGTGTTGGGGGGAATATATATGGAAGCTATGCAAAGGCTTTTGCCTTTGGTTGTTACTTGAAAAGCGACAACTTCAATACCTGTTATCGAGGGAAGGTTAATTCTGTAGAAGGAATAGCACTTTTTGATCCCCAAAAGCACTCCTCCATAGGGGGTGTCTCGATCCAGGCGAATAATATTAAAGTCGTGGAAGTTGAGATCGATGTCGGAAGTTAACCAAGTTTCACATAATGCAAATGCATCGCAACTCAAATTATTTATTAAAATTTTGAAGGAATCGATTTTCGGGATGATACTTCTGCAATTCCACTGTAGAACAGTGATCAAATCCGTGACCTCGTTCGATGAGTTAGCCATCGAAGGATACAATCGCTGAGAGGAGGGGCCATTTAGCAGTCAACTGCTTCAAAAATGTTCTCACTGTAGGGAGAAAAGCTAACATAAGGCTTTTAATAGGATCAGTAATATTGAAAGTTTTTATTATCCACTCCACTATGTCCGAGAGTTTTATAATTCCAGTGCTGTGATTACTCTCGAACTGAAACAAAGGAACACTTGGGATTTTTGATGTTCCTGGAAGTGCTGGGAACTCCTTCTCTGAGCTTAATCCTCCGAGACCAGGAGCTAATTGCTTCGGTTTGGTTGCAACACTTCCAATAGATGTGACTTTCGGAGCCCCCTCAAGGGACACCTTCTGGCCTTTACAAGGAACTTTACGAGAGGAAGTGTTCCTCCTCTTCCTATAAATTCTAGGCACCCTAGTAGATGTTCCCTCTTGTGGGTTACCAGCCTCGCCCTCGTCAGGAGGCAAGTGAGTATAGATGTTTGCTGAGGATGGTGGCGTGGCATTCTTTAACATTTCTGCGAAAGAATGTTTGGATCGTCCCGCAAAAGAACGTTTCAGTTTATCCCCGCGTAGTTTGTACGCGGGACATGCCGAGATATCATGCAGACTCTCCGCACAGTAAGGACACTTTTCGGCTTGCTTACTGCACGAATCATCTAGATGATTCTCCCCGCATTTTCCACAGCGGGCCTTGTTGCTACAATGGGTGGCTGTGTGACCCAGTTGTTTACACTTTGTGCAATTCATGACCCGCAGCACAAACAGACGCACAGGCAGACGAACCTTGTGCAAGAGGACGAAATTTGGCAAAGCGGTACCAGCGAAGGTCACCTGATAAGAGTTTGATTGGGGGTACGTTTTTGAACCATCCCCCGCAACTACTACTGAGTGCAAACGTTTGCACTCAAGTATTTTAACTGGCTGAAGTAAGCGGTCTCTGAATCGGCCAACCCCGTACTTCAGCAGATCCTCGCACGTCAAACTCTCATCGGTTACGACGCCTTCGGATTGTACTCTTACCGCCGGAATATACACGTTATAATCCCGCGTAAAGTGCTCACAGCAAGCAATATCGTTTGCCTGCTTTGAGTTGGCTAGCAACACCCTTATCTTGTCCGAGCGGACCTTTGAAATTTCGGTCACAGCCGAGAACCGTTCCGTCAGGTCTCTAGAAATCTGAAGAAGATTCAGTGATTTAGTCTTGGGCCGAAAGAAGACCACAAATGGACCAGTTGAGAGTTCTGGATAGCATTTGGGCCGGGGGGGAGCCTTAGAAGTTGAACCCGATTCAACTTCCATTTGACCATCCGGAGAGGGAATCATAGAAAACGTCAACGCACGGGGTCAGCGCCCGCGCAGACGGAAGAAAGCAATAAATGTGTTACAAAAGACAAAAACCACTTAGCTTTAAACTGGTGTCCAACGACGAACCGATCCAGCTTATACAGCTGGCTATTGTTTAATCCTCACACGCGAACAAAAGACTGAGGACCGAACCGAACTGGCAAAATAACCTTGAATGCGGATTAAAACTATTCTTTATCGCCTCACACAGCACTACGAACTAGAAAAAACAACCTCTGTCTCGATGGAGAGCTCGAAAACGAATGAAATATCTACTGTTGTACTATACCGATTTTGATGATTTTTATATTAAGGGGTTACATACCTTTCTTATTTTTCGAAAAATCGTTTTTTTTTTTAATTAGTTTATCTGAAAGCACAACTCCTTGAAAATATTTTCCCAAATTTTTATTGAGATCCGATAAATAGATCAAAAGTTACAGCGCTTCCAAGCGCGCTTTGTCTACCAAGAGCAGAGGTAACTTGAAATTTTAAAATCGATTATCTCGAAATATCGTTTTCCAAAAATGGTTTTCCGTGATTACAATTGTCGAAAAACTACTCATCCGATTGTCTTCAATTTTTTTTTTTCAAATGATCGTAATCAATTTTTCTCGTACCTTAATGATTCCTTTTTAATGCATGCATTTTTGTTTTGTAGATGAGAATTTTTGAATACAATTTTTAGAGCTTAAACGGCGATTTTTTAGGAAAAACGTTCCCGAATGCAGGAAAAAATTATTATTTATTCAACTAATCGTTAAGGAATACTCATATACTAATGTAATTTTTTGAGTTTTGGGATTTTAGTTCATCTTTTGGTCTTTAATCGTGATCACCGCAAACCTCTTAAATAAAAAATGGTTTGGGGGAAAAAGCCATAACTTCGCCGATTATCAATATATTTTTATAAATTTATACTTGTTTATTTCACTGGAAAATGTACTACCAAAATACTACAAATTAGATGTAATGAAATCATTGCTTTATGCCTTTACGTAAATTCAAACTTTCTTGATATTTTTCTCACAAAAAGGTATTGTAACTCCTTAAATTGTCGGTAATTTTATTACCCGTCATACACCATTTTTGTAATCCAGTTGCTATTTGTTCTCCTTTTATACATTTATATAAAAATAAATTCAATTTTCGCCAAATTTCTGGAATTCATTTTTGTTTGGCTATAAATTGCTAAAAAACATCCATTTTATAAAATAGTTTTCCTAGTGAATGTCGAAGTGAACTCGATTACGATAAGAATGAGAAGTCGCTCATCGAAATCGGCAAAGATATACAGAAGCTACGGGTATTTTTGTAGAATGCAAAAAAAAGTATTTTTTCAGTAATTTCAATTTTCATTCCACAATATGTACATGTGCATCATCCAGACTTGTTGCTTAAAGATTCGACATGTCGTCTTACCAGTGCACAGTGGCACCTCCCCATACAAAGTTGGGACAAAATTATAAAAATTGGTTTATGTGGCTAAAAATTGGGTTTTTAACTAATGTTGGGTTGCTGAATCCATTTCTGCTATCAGTTTTGAAATTCCATAATTCGACTGCTTTTATGTAAATCCATTTGAAGTCGTTGGGTTAATATACAGGTTAATAATAGTAGTCTATAACATCGGATAGCAGAAATGGTTGCCAAAACTAGTAAAAATCACTAATTTCTCAGTAATATAATGTCGAGTAGGCAACCAATTTGTAAGAAGATTCATGAGCTACAGGGCGTCTCCATATGGGTATTTTCAAAAACATAGATATAACAACTTCGGCGCAAAAATGCGCAAGATGAGGCCCATGTATCTTGAAACTACGCTAAATTTGGAATCAGATTCATGATAAGTGACCTATGGCAGACAGTCTCAAAAATCATCATCGAAATTTTCAATTGCTTTTTCTTAACCCATTATATCGCAGGGGTTTCAAAAAGTGAGCCAAATGCAGTGATATCTTCAATTCCATCAAAAAATGTATCAACGATCGTGCCAAAAATTTCTTACGATTAAAAAAAACAACAAATTTTAAGTTGTTTCACATATTTCTTCGGTTTTACATTTCTTATAAAAGAAATGTATAGAATTCGCTCAAACTTTTAAGAATTTTTCCGAGGCCCGGAGGGCCGAGTCTTATATACCAATCGACTCAGCTCGACGATTTGGGACAATGTCTGTGTGTGTGTGTGTGTGTGTGTGTGTGTGTGTGTGTGTGTATGTAACGGACAAATTCTCATTCGTGTTTCTCAGCGATGGCTGAACCGATCTTATCCAAACCAATTTTAAATGAAAGAACTAAAAAACAGTATGAACGCTATTAATTTGTTTTTGATTCTGATGTTTAGTTTCCAAGATATGAATGTTTGAATGTATAAAAATGGCGTTTTTTGCAGTTTTTTTAAATTATCTGCCGAAATTGACAACATAGATTAACAATTTATATGTTTTTAGACAGCTTTAACGAATACCTTTCGAACAAATTATAGATTGTTGAAATCGGACTATTATCAAAAGAGATATTTAACATTAAATGCGGACGAAAGATTTTTATCATTTCCCATTGCCAGAAATATGACCAAAAACATGTAATCTATTATTAACGCCAAAACGGCTTATTTTAGGTCAATAGTATCTTTGGAGAATTTAATGTAGATAATATGCCCTTTCTTTTGGTATTGTGCTTTTGCTGATTAATCCCCCTATGAGTGAGATATTTTCACAAATTTTCTTGGAAGTGATTATATCGAAATGATGTCTTCAGCAAATTTGTAGCTCTTACTTTTGCGAATAACTTTACTACAGACTTTAAATATCTATTTTGAATACTTTAAAAGTTATGGCTTGTTGTTTGTTGATTACTCTTTGTCGCCTATTTATTGTTCAATATAGTAATAATCCATTGAAATAAGTTAAACATTATTTCGATAAAACGAATTATGTATTTCATTTTTCTATCTACAACCGCTAGAAATAATCACCGAACACTTCCAAGTTGTCTGGAAGGAACTTGATGACTTATCAGTACAAAAATGTTCATTTGTGCGAACCTTCTGACTGCAATTTTTCTAACTTATAACCATCGGATCGATCTGAAACATATCGGAAAATGAAAAGCGAAATAAATAACTCCAAGCAACGGCGTAGCCAAGAGAAGGTTTTGGGATATAACACCATACAACCCCCCCCCCCTCACCACACCAAAAAAAAAAAAATTGGATTGAAGTTGAAAATTTATTGATGCAGACTGATTTAATTCAATATTACAATAACAATTATCTGATCCGTAGATTGATAACCTGTTGTTGTAAACAAGTTGAAAATTTTCGGCAGGACCTGGACCTCCCGGATCTTTCTCCATGATCCGCCGCTGGTTTCAAGCGATGTTTCAGTATCACATAGTATCTCAAGATCGTGGCTGTCGATCCATTGTATGTATGTGCAAATCGTACTGAACATGTTATATTCATTTCCACCATTGTATTGAACATAACCAGCCATGGAATCGTAGTCTGGACAAATGAGACAAGCACAATTGCACCACTAGGTGGATTAAAACAGGTTTTTAAAATAAAAAATTTTGGGAATGCGTCGAGTGGAGACGAAAACGTAATATGATTAATAACGAGGATAACACTTTCCGAATGTAGAGAGAAATTTATGAAAAATTAGGAACTCCATTCGACTCTAGCAGGTTCTGATCGATTTTGATGAGCATTTGATTTTTGTTGTATGACCAATTATATGTATAGGTCAAATGTTTAAAAACAGTAATTTAAGGTCAAGATAGCATCATTTTGAAACCGCCAATTTCGGAGGTTTAGTATCTTCGATGAGTTTTACAAACGTTAAACAGCGCAATATTTGATAAAATAATTTTGACGGTATATCGTCCAAGAAGTATTTATGGTGAATTTTCTCAGGTTAATATTCATGACTACAATAAAGTCTCAACAAATTCGCTAAAGACACGAACTCTGTTACTATTTTCTGAGAAATTAATTTTGCATAATTTTAAAACTTCAAAAATTACGGTTTCGGAATTATGCCGTTTGGACAGTATGATCGATTTTCACCAAACCGAATTTCTGGCTACGCCGCTGATTTCAAGTAAGTAGAAACAAGGTCGTTCTACACTCGTTCAAAAGAAACTTCTTCGAATGCTGAATATCTATTATAATACATTGAAACCCCGATTTTATCAGCCAAATATGAACATATGTTTGATGGGCTCTAGCAGACGAACAAGACTGAATTCGAGTAAATCCTTTCTTGCGCATGTTTTCCTTATCATGAAGATATGCGAAAATAAAAAGTTCATCATAATCAGAAGTAGTTACCAGACTACATCAAGGGACGAGAAGAATATTTTAACAGCTTCAGTTTATTATAAAGAAAAAAAAAATTGCCCGATTTAGTCAATGTCCCCATTTTGTCAGCCTAAAATACACCATGAGACTGATAAAAATGGGTCTTTATTGTATGTATTATTCACTGTGTTTCACATTAATAGGTACATTTCATTTTTGGAGTTTTTTTTATTGCATCGAGCTACAACAATTTTTAGGTAGTTTTCAAGTGGTTATTTTATAGACTTCTTCCAAAATTTGGCGGACCTATTCCAATTCGTATACCAATTATTTGGTATACTTAAGGGTTTTTTATGTTGCAGATAGAGAAAATACTGAAATTTTCAGCTTTTTTTCCTACACAATATTACGAAAACTTATTAAACAATTTTTCCTAATAAGTTTGTGAAAATTATAAACTATTTGAAATTTTTTAATAGTTTTATTTTTTATTTAACCGTGATTTTTTAATAAATAGTGACCATCACTTCACAACGTAGTCTATTTTTCATGGCTTGCGGTGAACACGATCTCTCGAATTGCTGAACTGAAAATTATGGAATAGAAATTAATTTTTAGTATTCTTTACAGATCCGTTGGTGCCCTAAGACGATTTCGCTAGATTTTCAGAGCACTGTGCACCCATTGCATTAACGCAAGTGACGGAAGGTTATCGAAAAGTTTCGTGAAAATGAAAATTCCAGTAATGATGATGATTTTCCCAAACGGTTCGTTTTCGTGAGGTTTTTATTTGTTCTTTGGCATTAGGATTAGCGATAATAATTCAAATCAAGGATACTACTGGGAAGTCACCTTTGGAAAAAGTCGATTTTTTCGCTTTCCCATTGATTTGGTTTGAGATTTCTAGCACTGATGTTGTCCTATGCTGATTTGAGCGATTCTCTGAGTCTGCCACTATCCCATGTAATATGTGTTATAAAAAACATCGCGAAGCATCAAGCTCTAAATGTTCTCAAACGATATAATATCCGAAGAGAGTAATAAGAGTTATAAGAAATGTCTCATCACACTGTTAGGTGGATTAAAAACGTTTTTTTGATTTCTTTTAAAAGAAAAGTGTAGAATTCAATTTTCAAGATTTTTTTCGAAGCCTGGGGACCAAGTTTTCGAGATAATGTGTTTTGTTAGAGAGCAGAAAAAATGTTCAAGAAGGACCCTGAGCAGGAAAAAAATGAACAAAAACCAACAACTCAGGGAACTGGTTTGGGCGGCCACCCGACTGCTAAAACAATTAATCTTACACGGAACCTGATTCCTTCCCGGGGAGGGTTTTTTATGCATATAGCAAAAAATCTAATCCAACTACTTTGTAGTTAGTTTCTTCAGTAGGGGTACAGTACCTCTCCTCGACACATTACCAGCTTTCGACCATCCACACAACGTGGCAATTTCTGTATGGCAGTAGGAAAGCTAGCTGTCGGTCGAGAATTAGTGCGCTTTCCCTACGAGAACAAACTGGGCGGCAAACCCATATTGTCTAATTTACTGAGCTCTTCGGCTCCACTGTGCCATTCAGCACTACGATTCGACTACAATGTAACATTCAGCACCGCAACTTTTTGAACCCTTTGGCTCCCTATCCGGTGCCATTTAGCACCGCAACTCCTTTAGGCCCTTTGGTTTACTTCTCGTGCCATTTAGCGCCACTTTCTCGTTGGTCTCCCGCCTCATTCGTGGACTACTCGTTCTAGTTCCCGACGTAGCCTACAGTCTCGACGGTGAATTCCCCGGCGAGAGATGTTCTCCCGAAACCGAGCCAACCAGCCAGATGCCGAGGTTAATTCGACGATTCCGGTGGAGCAGGCAGGGCTGTTAATATGATACATTTTTCACGATAATTTATCGGCGTTACTCGTTAACGATAATGTATCGTCATCGGAAACTCCGTTAACGATAAAGTATCGTCGCCTTCATCGTCATCGTCAATAATTGTATCGTCGGATTCATCGTCATCGTCGGTTTATCGGTTATCGCGATACGTTTTGCGTTACTTTCCCGTTTATTGGAGTTGGAGTTGATGCGGTTAACTTTCAAATGTTGAGAAATAAATAGTTATTGAAGGACATGTTGTTGGCAGTTGAAATTCAATAGTTTTGGACATTTTCTATGCACAGTGGGGTCCGACGATGCGTCAAAATGATATGTTTTCAACTTTCCGGGAAAGCATATTATATTGAAGGAAAAGTTTTTGGCAGTTGAAAATCAATAATTTTGGACATTTTTAATACGTAGAAGGGTCAAACAATGTGTCAAAATGGATTTTTTCAACTTTTCGAGTGAGTTGGTGCACAGTGTTTCCAAGCGGCAAAAAGGTGATCAAAATTGTTTTGACCATTAAGAAAACAAATTTTGAGTTATTGTGTAATTAGTAATTTTTAGCACGTAAAACATGTATTGAAAAAAACTACTAAACCACTATTATTAGGCCATTCACAAGTTACACTACACATTTAAGTAGTGTGGTGATTAACAGATTTTATTATAATTTTAATTTAAACTAGAAGATTTTGGATTTTAAAAAGGACAATATACATATTTCCAATGTTTGATTTCCTTTTCTAGTTGGGAAGCTTTTAGCCCCCTCCTCCGTTTCTTCCCTCCACTATGTAACAAGATGCTTCATGCTTCCTTCTTTTACTCTTAAATATGTAGTGTAATTTATAAACGACATCATAATAGAGTTCTAGTCGTTTTTTGAATACAGTGAATACCCGCTTTTATCAGCTCCTTGGTGAATTTTAGGCTGATTAAACGATAACATTGACAAAATCGGCACATAGTTTTTCTGGTTCTGAAGAGACGAAGTCGAAACGCAAACATATTTTTTTTCTTTTCAATAAACCGCAGCGGTTAAAATATTCTTCTTTAGTCCCTCGACAAAGCCTCATAACCCGTTCTGATTATTTAGTAAAAATTTCCCTTAAGGAGGTCTTACAGTGCAGTATTTTTATTTTTGTATATTTTACATCTCTAAGATAAGAAAAATATGCTAAAAAAGGAGTTTACTCGAATTTGACTTGAACGTAGGCTAGAGCCCACCAAACGGTTTTGATAGTTTTACAGTCTCGTATTGGATAGCTTCGTCTGCGGAAATTTGCGGCTTCCATACCAAATATTGCTTTTTGGACACTAAAACGTTCGATAACTTCTAAGTTGGAAGAGATACAAATAAACTTACATTACAAAAAATCTGTATTTTTTTCTTATGCAGAACAAAATCTTGGAACATTTTGAAATTCTACAAAATTACCAGGAAAGGTATTTTGAAAAAAAAAAAAGCAATTTTCAGGGGTATATCAAAGAAATCTCCACAAATGTATATTAAAATCGACAGATAGACACATAATCTCTTCAGCGAAGTTAATATCTAAGACATTCTCAACAACTTTGCCAAATAAAGTTTTTTTTTTATTTTCATAAATGACCAAACAAAAACTTGCTTTTCAGCTTTAGAAGGATTAATCACCCAACTAATACTTTTTAAATGCAAAAAATATAACTAAACTTTGCTGAAGACACTATAGCTTAAAATGTTTTTTCGTGGTTCAAGGAATTTCACCTTTTTGCCACTTTGGAAACACTGTGCACTGGTGAATCCTCCTGTGAATTGAAAATGTCCAAAACTATCGATTTTCAACTGCCAACAACCTGCCCTTCAATATAAAAAGTTCACGAAAAGCTGAAAAAAATTCTATTTTGACGCACCGACTGTACATTAAAAATGCCCAAAACTATTAATTTTCACTTACCAATAGCTTCTTCAATATAATAAACTTTCCCCAAAAGTTGAACAAAATACATTCTGACACATCGTCGAACCCCCTGTGTATTGAAAATGTCCAAAACTATTGATTGTCAATTGCCAATAACTTTCCCTTCAATATAAAACACTCCCGAAAAGTTGACAAAAAATTCGATTTTGATACATTGTCGGACCCCCTCCCCCCCCCCCCCCCCCCCCTGTGCATAGAAAACGTCCAAAACTATTGATTTTCAACTGCCCACAACATGTCCTTCAATAGTTATTTATTTCTAAACAATTGAAAGTTAATCGCACCAACTTCAACTCCAATAAACGGGAAAGTAACCAAAATGTATCGCGATAACCACCGATGAATTATCGACGATGACGATGAATCCGACGATACATTATCGTTAACGGAGTTTCCGATGACGTTAACGGGTGATTAACGTCATCGACGATGACTATTAATTATCGATTAACAACTCTGAGCAGGACGTCCGGTTTGCTGGTGCCCATTGATCCGCGACTGATGGTGTTTCTTAGTGGTTTACTTAGCACAGTCCCGGCAGTGAATCTGGCGATTTTAGTCCGCGTTTGTTTTTTCTTCTTCGCTGTACGGTGGCGGGGGCCAGGTAGTTGGATCTTGCTTCGGGAAAAGACCCTCAACGATTATCATTTCGACTGGTGTCGACGAGCCCTTCATCTTAGTCAGCACGGCTCAGTACGCGTCGCCCCAGAGATTGGCGTTTGGCGTCTACTTCTCGCCACAGTTCCGTGTGGCAATCTGATTTGCTAAGCTTGATCTCCCGCTTTAAAGCGGCCCCAGCTTCCAGAAACGCTACCTTTCGCTCTTCTCTATCTCCCTCCGATACTGGTCTCTGAGCCCGCCTTCTGCATCTGAGACAAGCAACGTGTAGCGTACTGAGCGTCTCGTTCTACCAGTGGAACATGGACGTCGTCTATTGCGTAGCTCCAATTTTCACTGCATTGTGGCGTCACAAGCCGTGTCAATCCTTCTTGTTAGATCGGCCGCATCCATGTTCTCGGTCCCGATGTCCGGCGGAAGTGTGTGTGTATGTATGTATGTATGTATGTGGAGAGGTCTTGGGGGTTAAAAGCACTACATCCCAGATTAATAGGTACACCCCATTTTTCGAGGATATTTTTTTCTATTGCATCCGAATGCCAATTTTTTGGTAATTTTTAATGTGCTAATTGAATGACTTCTTCCAAAAATTTGCCTAACCTTCTGCCATCCGTGCCTTTGGTACGATAGTTTATCTTGAAAGGGTATCCAAAATTATTTGATACACCTAAGGGTTTTAAGGCGGTTTTTTTCATAATAAGGTATTTGAAGAATCTTCGATTGTATTATTGTATTCCCTGTATACGTATTTAAATTTTTCCGGAAAATCTTGAGGTGAACATGTTGAGAACTCTGAGCAGCAAATGAAAACCATAGGAAGACCATGCCAATGACTTTCAAATGAAGAAACCATTCATATTATGGTGCATATCGCGATAAAGCTTCCAAGTAATCATAAGTATTGAATCAGTGCATTATATTGGTTATGAATTACCGCTAGCATTGAAAAAAATCTTATTTCAGCATTTACAATGCGATCGAGCTTTCCATTACCATTGTGAATGATTAACAGCACAACTAATTCGCATATATTGACGTATATAAAGCTGATAGAACGCATACAGGTCTCATGGCACTTTCAACAATGAAAGCTTATATATGCATTTAGTGCTAGTGTAGAGCAAATATAAAGCCAATATATTTCTGCTGTTTCGATACTAATGTATTTCTCTTTAGAATAATATTCGACATATTTCATTGCATTCAAACCTATCCTGCAAAGTTGCTCAGCGTGCACTTTAATAGCACTAAATCAGCATATACGGCATAACGATTCTTGAAGACTGCAGCTCTAAAGAAGATCGAAGGTTGCGTTATAATGCTTTTGCGCTACTTGGGCTGTGTCATCCTACTCGTTAGCTAAATCCAAAATAGCAGTCCCATCTCGAGGCTCAGTATTATGGAGCTGCATAGTGGCACGACGAGTGACAAAACCCCAAAAATCAATGTGTTGTAATTCTTTCAAAAATATTTATTTTATTTTTCTCGTGGTTCGAACAAAACTATCTCAAAATTTTACGATAATCGGATGAAAAATGAATGTCGTTGAAGCAAGTGATGTCGATGATTTCTATCCAATTCGTTTCCATAGAATTGTTCGCACCTTCGAACTTCAAATGGCGATATCTCAAGAGTTACACGGCCGATTGGAGTAGTTTTTAGTTTTTTGGAAAGAAGAATGGATATGCTAAACTAGATATGAGCTTTTTGTACAGAAATGATTTGCCTTTGTTCTGTATTAACCCATTATATCCTAGCGTATGAAATTTCATACGCAGAACTATCCATCGTTTAACGAGTATTTACTGTAGAATTTTGTCATCTAACTGCTTTATTATTGCACTAACGGGATCTTTACACCTCATATTTCATTGTGAAACAAGACTGCTGCCATTTTTTGTAATTTTATTTACATTTTTGAACCGTGTATAGCAGGGGCAAATGGCGGCTAAAAAGTAGGAAATACATTTAATTAGATTTTATTGTTGGGATTCGTTCTAATAATTCCATTATGTGACAAAACGTTCCCACAGGTATAAAAGAAGTGTTGTCTATCAGAAAAACCGAAGAAATTGTGAAACAACTTAAAATTTGTTGGTTTTTTTCAATAGTACGAAATTTTTGGCACGAAATATTTTCATTCTCAAAACCATTTTTTTTTCATTCTCAAAACCATTTTAAGCGGCGATTTTATTTTTCCTATAATCTTTGATACATTATTTGATGGAATTGAAGATATCACTGCATTTAGCTCACTTTTTGAAACCCCTGGGATATAAAGGGTTAAGAAAAAGCAATTGAAAATTTCGATGTCGCTTCAGCAATTTATCTTTATACCGCTTCCAATTTTTGAGATGGTCTGCCATGGGTCACTTATCATGAATCTGACTCCAAATTTAGCGTACTTTCAAGATATATGGGCCTCATCTTGCGCATTTTTGCGCCGAAGTTGTTATATCTATGTTTTTGAAAATACCCATATGGAGACGCCGTGTAGCTCATGAATCTTCTTACAAATTGGTTGCCTACTCGACATTATATTACTGAGAAATTAGTGATTTTTACTAGTTTTGGCAACCATTTCTGCTATCCGATGTTATAGACTACTATTATTAACCTGTATATTAACCCAACGACCAATGCCTTCAAATGGATTTACATAAAAACAGTCGAATTATGGAATTTCAAAACTGATAGCAGAAATGGATTCAGCGACCCAACATTAGTTAAAAACCCATTTTTCAGCCACATAAACCAATTTTTATAATTTTGTTCCAACTTTGTATGGGGAGGTGCCACTGTGCGCTGGTAATACGACATGTCGAATCTTCAAGCAACAAGTCTGGATGAAGCACATGTACATATTGTGGAATGAAAATTGAAATTACTGAAAAAAAATACTTTTTTTTGCATTTTACAAAAATACCCGTAGCTTCTGTATATCTTTGCCGATTTCGATGAGCGACTTCATATTCTTATCGTAATCGAACTCACTTCGACATTCACTAGGAAAACTATTTTATAAAATGGATGTTATTTAGCAATTTATAGCCAAACAAAAATGAATTCCAGAAATTTGTCGAAAATTGAATTTATTTTTATATAAATGTATAAAAGGAGAACAAATAGCAACTGGATTACAAAAATGGTGTATGACGGGTAATAAAATTACCGACAATTTAAGGAGTTACATACCTTTTTGTGAGAAAAATGTCAAGAAAGTTTGAATTTACGTAAAGGCGTAAAGCAATGATTTCATTACATCTAACTTGTAGTATTTTGGTAGTACATTTTCCAGTGAAATAAACAAGCATAAGTTTATAAAAATATATTGATAATCGTCGAAGTTATGGCTTTTTCCCCCAAACCGTTTTTTATTTAAGAGGTTTGCGGTGATCACGATTAAAGACCAAAAGATGAACTAAAATCTCAAAACTCAAAAAATTACATTAGTATATGAGTATTCCTCGTACCTTAACGATTAGTTGAATAAATAATAATTTTTTCCTGCATTCGGGAACGTTTTTCCTAAAAAATCGCTGCTTTAAGCTCTAAAAATTGTATTCAAAAATTCTCATCTACAAAACAAAAATGCATGCATTAAAAAGGAATCATTAAGGTACGAGAAAAATTGATTACGATCATTTGAAAAAAATTGAAAACAATCGGATGAGTAGTTTTTCGACAATTGTAATCACGGAAAACCATTTTTGGAAAACGATATTTCGAGATAATCGATTTTAAAAGTTACCTCTGCTCTTGGTAGACAAAGTGCGCTTGGAAGCGCTGTAACTTTTAATCTATTTCTCGGATCTCAATAAAAATTTGGGAAAATATTTTCAAGGAGTTGTGCTTTCGGATGAACCAATTTAAAAAATCGATTTTTCGAAAAATAAGAAAGGTATGTAACCCCTTAATATAAAAATCATCAAAATCGGTATAGTACAACAGTAGATATTTGTTTTAAATCGCGAATGGTTTTTTCGCAGTATTGCAAAGTCTGTTCCATAAATTTTTTTCGGCAATATTTTTGATCTTAGCGAAGCATTTCATTACGGGAATGAAACCAAAATTTTGAGGGTTATACGATTTTTGGAAATACTAAACTAGTGTTATCAATCCTTGATTCTCTGTACAATTTCAGCAAGTCTAGATCAGTAACGTAGTTGCAATCAGGAGTGGACCTGGACACTAGACTGCACAGAATTAAAACTTGAAAATTCCGTGAGACGAGTTCTAGTCTCACTAGAAACTAGGAATCGACTCAGGGATCATTTTTTTCCTTGTCACCTTAGTGGCCTCCTTATCACGAAAATGTCATCGAAAGCCAGAATATACCTTCGACCGTCTTTTGGGATACTGAACCACTGTACCTCGCTGATAATGTTGCACTGAACATTATCGCTGATGATGTTAACTTCCTCGTTGTTTGCTCAAAGTACAGCTGGTACCTAGACTGAGTGCCAGGTAAATTGTTCAAACATGGATGAGTGGCATGGCCTGCAGTGCTTTCCTAGGACATTTCTAAGATCTTTCTCTCTCTCACATTATAAAAAAGAACCTCTCATTATGACCATGCTAGCTAATAGTACGGCACACAGGTAGGTCCTTTCTATAAGCTGCACTGGATTCGCATAAAATAGCTCGGTCGAAATATATGTAAGCCAATAAAATAAGTTGCTTGTCGCACGATGCCGGTATGTTGGTTCGAAAGTACCGCATAATAATAATGGAGCACCGCATCATTCTACTGTTACAAGCAGCTAATTATATTTTGTGGTATATTTGCGTTCGACACGCCGAACACCTGCTGTTATATGTTTGAGTAATTTTTAAACGCTGGTTTAATTAAAAAATTATTGGTTTTTGACAACACTTCGCATCACTTCCAGCACGAACGGTGTATCAGTCCGTTTACTTATACGGAGAATGCTATGCTAAGGAGCATATAGGTAAACATTCGCAAAGCATTGCATTTCAGTTCTTTTTTTAAAGCCCTCAATAATTGGAATTCATAAAGTGCGTCTTAATTATGTTATTGTTGTGGTCCAATTTTAGCTTTTCAGCGACAACCTACAAAATACCTTTATTAAAAAAATATGAAAAAAAATTACTCGATCCTTTTCATACATAGTTACTGTATTGTATTGCGGAAGAATCCAACGAGGCAAATAAGAACGCCATATGTCCAATTCACATTGCAATCTGCGTACTCATTCAGCAATCGAATTGTCTGACCAACCTCTTGCGTCATATTCGCCACCGGCAGTCATTCACCAGCATAAAATTCGTTCTATTTTTAGAAGCGCAAATTACGCCGAAAACGCAAATTGCCTATTGTGGTCCGAATATGTGACCGAGCACAGATTATGAACTGTGTCATGATAATCAACCTGGCCGTTTAAAATGGGTTCCTTGGCTAAATAAAGCTTTTACAAGTCGTTTCCCGCTATGCCTGTGTAACAGCACTATCGTTCAATTTTAATGTTTCAGACATTAAAATTTTCCAAAAAGTTAGTAAACTACTTACATCCCCATTAGCATCCAGTGGGTGTTAGATTTTTTTATTTTCAAGCTTTTTAGCATTATAATGGAGGCGCATCGTATCTCGTAGTTCAGGTAATCCAACTGGTGCTGCTTGTTTCATTCCTGTAAATTGGCAGCCCAACACCGTAGTTGATGGTTGATCTAACCGAATCTGGATATCACACATGATACGCACAACAAAAACCAATTAGCTAACTCCATGTTTCAATTCCCAAGATGCTAACAAGTTTGACTTATGCTCCACTCGAATGATGCTAAATTAGGCTAATTCCGCCCATACTAATTAGTTTTACCATTCCATTTCCATCGTTTCAGATTCTCTGTAGTGCCGTTAATCATCACGATCCGCAAGACATAGCATCCAGACTAGTTTGGGGCAGCCACAGAACAGGCCGAGCCTAATGGAAGTATGGACAACGAGCAGCCGCACCAGGAGTTGGTAAAATGTGTCCTCGTGGGTGACACCGCTGTCGGCAAAACACGGCTGATCTGTGCACGGGCCTGCAATAAACATGTATCACTTTCCCAGTTACTTAACACGCATGTGCCAACCGTGTGGGCCATTGACCAATATCGGATATATAAGGATGTAAGTGTACCTGTCATACTAGGCTACAGTGCAGTGAGTGCAATCACACACACTACCATCGGTTGCATCGTTCGTGCACATTGTCATAGCTGCAGCAAATGGGTAGAACGCAGGGATTTATGCTTTCCGTCAATGAATCTGTTGAATCACTCATTTTCGCGTTCAGTTTTGCTTGACTCTTTCGTGATTTCAAGTCCTCGTGACGTCAAACGGCCAGGCAGTTGTTTATCGTGTTCGTTTACAAAACGGTTTTTCCGAGCGAGCGAGGGAGAGAGAGAGAAGAAAACAGTCCAGAGCTCTCAATTTGCAACTTGGTGCTTTCTTCGTTGTTTTGGCGCATTGTTCGACTCAAGTGAAGCCGTAGGAACGTTTTCTTGTAACTAGTAAGGGTTGTTCGTGAAAAGCTATAAATATGTATATAAAGCAGTATGAATTATAGTCATAACATATCTTTGTTCACAGTCTGTTTTCATTTTAAGGTTATTACTCTTCGATGGGTTTGTTCAGTAGGTTTTCGTTTTCAAACTCACTGAAGTATTTCTTTCACATCATAAATCGTGTCGAATGAAATCAAGGAAAAATCAATTCATCTGCATTCTTGCAGCATATTGACGCAAATTTGCACGGGGCGCACGAAAAACGAATCAGGAACTCGTTGATGCGTTTCAAACATAGAACGAAAACGTGCACCATCACTGTTTGCTTTTTTATTGCTTTCGTGGGGGTGTTGAATGGTAGCTAGATGGGCGCGGCAGAAACCCTTCTATTTTTAGCACTCAATCGAATTTTCATGTTCTTCACTTTGGTGTGCTTTCTCCATTCATTACTTCAGCGTCGTTACCCATTAGCCAGCGAGTGGAGGAAAACCATCCTCCCACCTTTGGGCCTTACACGCAGTTCAGGGCCGCCCTTAAACCGTTCGAAGATTCTAGGAACAAGTTGGTCCCCTAATTGGTGTCGTTGAAACAGGTGTGATCAAACTTCTTAAAATATGAAAACTGAATGGGGAATATTGGACTTAACTGATATGGAACCTGATTATTTTATGCGTTACTAAGGCGGTGTATCAAGAGAAAAGATATCGAAAAATGAACATAATAAAATATGATAAATAATCTTTCATTCTACTGGTTTAAGTTGTAACTTTTGTACTCTCATCGAATCTAGCGATACGCCCTATCAAATATGCCACAGAAGAGCTGTAGCTAAGAACTGCTACTGTTCGTCAGGTAATGCGAGTACAGGAAAACCTCAATCGGTAATGCGTTTTGTCGAAGTCGATGTAGGCGCTAGTTCCAAATTCTGCCAGCAGCCGGAGTTTTTGATGGGTATTCATGATTAGTACTATTTCACTTGTAAAGGTCAGACCCTATTATCCAGGGATTCAAAAAAATCTGATTGAATCACCCGGATAATCGAGTCAGTTTTTTTGTATTACATATTTTATGAATTTATGCTTTATTTGCGGAATAAAATGAAAATGATTTTTCGGAATTTCAAAATGTGATTTGCATTTTCATTTGGTTTTCATTTAATATTTATATTGGTAATGAGTTATCAGTATATATCAGTTTTATATAGAAATTCGTGTTATTTAATAGGGCGTGTCTTTTGCAATACAGATCAAACTTGAATACCAGGTTAAGATTTTCCAGGGTAAATGATTCGATTATTCGTATACTAGAAATAAAATTGAAGTAAGTAAGCTGGGAGTCGTCTCTTCCTTGGCTCCAGTTTTATTTACGTATTAACATATAATAGCTAAGGTTACTGTTAACTCTCATTCAAGTTAGAAGAGTAAGCGTAGTGCTTCCACAAATAAATCCTTGTCCTTATAATTGTAGCATCATTTTGTTGATCAATGTCGTACCGGTTTGTCGTTGTCAATACTCATCCCCAGCGAAAAGTACTACTGCTGTTCGAATCCTGAGCTGAAACCTGTTTTAATCAAGATAGGTTCTTGTCTCGCTGCGATAGAAGCTGCTCAATTTTTACCTTCCGATTCAATCGAAATTCCAAGATAGATTCCATCGGAATGGTAAGAAAACGTCGATCAGTATCCTGAAAAAAACCCAAAAAGAATCCTGAGAAGCATGTTGTCAAAATTCCAAGAAAGGCTCAGAAACCGACCGAGCAAAGTCGGTATAACGACATTTTATGTGTCATAAGGTCTTGCAGTGTCCCATATATGTATTGCGAGACAACTGCACTTCTAATTTAATACCGGAAAAGTTGCATATTTGGCAACACTGTCGTTTGAAACCACTATTTTTTCTAGATTAATTTCCTTAAAAAAGCATCTTGCTTTTGGATTCTAGTTTGAGCAGTACCAGAGGTAGAATCAGAAGAAAAGCAATTTTTTAACAATTTGTTAAAATTAGGTGTGTTTTCCTTTGAACCGAGGGGTGGTTCAATCAACACAATAATTTGGGTTATTAAATATTGGCTCTAGATGAACGATTTCTTCAAAATTGGTTCCAATCCGTAACGGTAGCTTTCATGTTTTGGTTTTTTGGTCATTTTGTCCGGAATATGGGTGTATATGAACTTTTTGGGGTAGGTCAAAATTTGAGAGAAGGTTAACCCGCAACCACCATTCCCTGAAAAAAAATTATTGACTGCAATTATTGAATTAGCACTATAATCAGACATTCTAGTTGAAATTTAATTTTTATTCGAATTTGACAATCGAATTATTTTCCCCGGATTGTCGAATCACGGATTATTAAATCACCGGATAAACGAGTCTGCCCTGTATATCTATTTATCTATAACAAAGATCGTTAGACTGCTTTAGAGAAACAGGTCTTGACAACATGGCGTCAAAATCAAATGTATACATACAAGTTCGTATGTCTCCACTCCAAATATGGAACGTCGTTAGACCATTCTGTGTGTATGTAAACTAGAGATACAGGTATTTTTACCCGATATCCACCCTGAACCCGCACCCGTAGGAATCGAATCGGGTTTGTTGTCGCCGGGTTAATATTTATTTGGTACGAGTCTGATCGGGTTTTTCCAAAATGTTTTGTACTTATCCGTAAAATGTATAAATGCCCGCTTTTCGTATATATCGGAATGGGACAGATTATTATCGTAGAAAAATATTAAAACAAGCACAATTTTCTGATTTTCCCATAGAAAACTTCGTTCTATGGGTAAGCGTGTATAGAGTTAACAGGACTATTTATAAACTAGAAGTTAATTATTTGGAAAATTGCACTGTGAAACCGGGAAAAATTATTCACTTTTGGGGGGTGGGCATAGCGTAGTTGGTAAATCGATCGCCTTGTACGCAGCACACCTGGGTTCGGGTCCCAACCCCGCACGTAGGGTTAAAAAATTTTCGTAAGACATTTTTCTAACCCGAAGAGGCCTTAAGGTTAAAACCTCTATAATCGAAATAAAAAATAATATTTGTCAAGTTTCACGAATATTTTGTAAATATTATTTTCATTAATCTAGATAGACGTCTGTTTTATGTGGAATGGTATTTCTATCTTTCGTTTACCCGAATAAAGATTTTTGCCGAGAACTAGACTACTCTCACCCGAGTCAAATACGGTTGCGTTTATTTATTGGAAATCAGGTTTAGGTCGGGAGTAGGCTTCATTTTTTTTATTTCGGGTACGGTTCTGGTTTCAGTTTTTTTGACATTGAAAATGTCTTACTTCACTATCTGGGACTAGGTGTCATTCTAGAATCTAAAATATTTCCTATGTAACGAAACTATGTAATGCTGTATCGATTTCGTTGGCTATTTTCGGCAAATTTAAGACTAAGAGAAACGAAAGCAATTGAAATTGAAATTGAAAGACGGATAGACGGTATTCTAGAGCGTACCAGTTATAAACTTAGAACGGTAAACTAGGACTGGGCAGGCTCAAATTGACACGGCTACGGCAGTAAAACATGATGATGAGCTATGTTTTGTCAATGAACATGCGGTAGACTTGGGGGCAACGCCCAACTCCTACTTAGCGGTAGGCAAAGGACTCTTCACATTTCCTTTCGATCATGCTCATATGAGCCTGCCTGGTTCATTTCAGGCAGAGCCGTCAATCGGAAGCACATAAGTTGTCCAATCAAACACGATTAGTTATAAATACAGGTGTAACACACCTGTTTGAATCAGTTTGCGTTTGAAAAAAAAATTATGCTTGTGTGTGCTTTGCATCAATTCCATGTTTTCGGCGGTTTGTTGGTACGTAGGGTAATGAACCTATTGGCACATATGTTTCGTATTTCCGATATATCTGACACGTTTTTTACCAGTACGGCATCCTACAACATGCCAACATGACAACATGTACGGCATCTGTTTCTGTAGTTATTTTTAAAGCACGGGCGGACTCAACTGAATTTGTGTCTACATAAAGGCGGGGGTTAGTTGCAGATTTTGCTGGGCGAATAGACAGAGTTCTGTGAACTCAAAAGTAATGCCATCTGAGCAACAGCATTGAATTGGAACGGAAACAATCACATTCCCTCCAGGGCTTTTTGATTTATTATTTAGAACAGTTTTGTTTCGAACTGTATAATTGGTATATGCTGCCGTTCTATTTGTTGCTTCATTTGAAATACGTTTGGAACTGTTTTGAATATTTGAAGAGTATTTAGTACTCAGGTTCAATAGATTGGGAAAAAATAATTTAAAGGGAAGTAACGACCTAAAGACACATTTGGCAGTGGTTGAGTCCTAGATTGAGTGGTCGAAACTGGAAAAGAGCCGATACTTCTGTATTCTTTATTCCATTGGCTATAGCCCGACACGAGCTTTTTGGAAAAAATAAGTATTCCGCAAAATTATAAATACTTAAACAAAAACAAATTTTACTAATTTATTTTACCCTAAAAAAAGCTGTAAAAATGAAAAAAGAAGTTAAGTTAAAGAATACTTCGTCCGGATATTCTGCAGTATCCTACTATCTGAAATGATGATAAAATTAATTCCCCTATCATATATGAATATTCAATCTAATAATCAATCGTGGCTGTCTTGCCGATTTTTAGTCGAAATGCTAACGTTTCGCCTATCAAGAATACGCCAGATAACCACAATTGCCCCTTCGACACCAGCTTAGACTTACCAAGCCGCAACGCGAGTGGCGCCGTGAAGTTTGCTTGATCAGCTCGATACATTAGCTGATGTTGTTCCAAATATACATGAGCCGATACTGACTTGATCGTCCATTCAGCCTAGTTTGCATACCGTACATAACTAGGCTTACTGTTTTCTGTGCTGTTCTACATTATGCCCATTAGCATTAATATTGGTATCTCACCTAGTTATCCTTGGTCGGTATTAAGTCAGACCGGACTAAGTTACAAAATATTGCTTTCGAGAAAAACGGGTTTAAAGTTTGAATCGCAGCATCCTTTACGTTACAATTTGAAATTATTTTATGCCATAATTCTTGTTTATGGTTACATATTTTAAATCCGGCAAAAGTCAAATGCAGCTAAAGAAATGTTTTACCCAATGTTATCATTATTCTTTTATGTTTTGCGACTTAGTCCGGTCTGACTTAACACCGACCACTTCATCTTCGTTGATTGAACACAGTCAAACATCTGCGCTGAAAAACTTCTTTTTTCATCATTAGTTTTTTGGATATGTACAGCAGGCAACCGTTTGAAAATTAATGAGGAATAATCATTCAAAGATTCAAAAATTCAAAGATTCCAATTGAAAGATTCAAGGATTCAAAGATTAAAAAATTCAAAGATTTAAAGATTCAAAGGTTCCCACATTCAAAGATTCGAAGATTCAAAGATTCAAAGATTCAAAGATTCAAAGATTCAAAGATTCAAAGATTCAAAGATTCAAAGATTCAAAGATTCAAAGATTCAAAGATTCAAAGATTCAAAGATTCAAAGATTCAAAGATTCAAAGATTCAAAGATTCAAAGATTCAAAGATTCAAAGATTCAAAGATTCAAAGATTCAAAGATTCAAAGATTCAAAGATTCAAAGATTCAAAGATTCAAAGATTCAAAGATTCAAAGATTCAAAGATTCAAGATTCAAAGATTCAAAGATTCAAAGATTCAAAGATTCAAAGATTCAAAGATTCAAAGATTCAAAGATTCAAAGATTCAAAGATTCAAAGATTCAAAGATTCAAAGATTCAAAGATTCAAAGATTCAAAGATTCAAAGATTCAAAGATTCAAAGATTCAAAGATTCAAAGATTCAAAGATTCAAAGATTCAAAGATTCAAAGATTCAAAGATTCAAAGATTCAAAGATTCAAAGATTCAAAGATTCAAAGATTCGAAGATTCAAAGATTCAAAGATTCAAAGATTCAAAGATTCAAAGATTCAAAGATTCAAAGATTCAAAGATTCAAAGATTCAAAGATTCAAAGATTCAAAGATTCAAAGATTCAAAGATTCAAAGATTCAAAGATTCAAAGATTCAAAGATTCAAAGATTCAAAGATTCAAAGATTCAAAGATTCAAAGATTCAAAGATTCAAAGATTCAAAGATTCAAAGATTCAAAGATTCAAAGATTCAAAGATTCAAAGATTCAAAGATTCAAAGATTCAAAGATTCAAAGATTCAAAGATTCAAAGATTCAAAGATTCAAAGATTCAAAGATTCAAAGATTCAAAGATTCAAAGATTCAAAGATTCAAAGATTCAAAGATTCAAAGATTCAAAGATTCAAAGATTCAAAGATTCAAAGATTCAAAGATTCAAAGATTCAAAGATTCAAAGATTCAAAGATTCAAAGATTCAAAGATTCAAAGATTCAAAGATTCAAAGATTCAAAGATTCAAAGATTCAAAGATTCAAAGATTCAAAGATTCAAAGATTCAAAGATTCAAAGATTCAAAGATTCAAAGATTCAAAGATTCAAAGATTCAAAGATTCAAAGATTCAAAGATTCAAAGATTCAAAGATTCAAAGATTCAAAGATTCAAAGATTCAAAGATTCAAAGATTCAAAGATTCAAAGATTCAAAGATTCAAAGATTCAAAGATTCAAAGATTCAAAGATTCAAAGATTCAAAGATTCAAAGATTCAAAGATTCAAAGATTCAAAGATTCAAAGATTCAAAGATTCAAAGATTCAAAGATTCAAAGATTCAAAGATTCAAAGATTCAAAGATTCAAAGATTCAAAGATTCAAAGATTCAAAGATTCAAAGATTCAAAGATTCAAAGATTCAAAGATTCAAAGATTCAAAGATTCAAAGATTCAAAGATTCAAAGATTCAAAGATTCAAAGATTCAAAGATTCAAAGATTCAAAGATTCAAAGATTCAAAGATTCAAAGATTCAAAGATTCAAAGATTCAAAGATTCAAAGATTCAAAGATTCAAAGATTCAAAGATTCAAAGATTCAAAGATTCAAAGATTCAAAGATTCAAAGATTCAAAGATTCAAAGATTCAAAGATTCAAAGATTCAAAGATTCAAAGATTCAAAGATTCAAAGGTTCAAAGATTCAAAGATTCAAAGATTCAAAGATTCAAAGATTCAAAGATTCAAAGATTCAAAGATTCAAAGATTCAAAGATTCAAAGATTCAAAGATTCAAAGATTCAAAGATTCAAAGATTCAAAGATTCAAAGATTCAAAGATTCAAAGATTCAAAAATTCAAAGATTCAAAGATTCAAAGATTCAAAGATTCAAAGATTCAAATATTCAAAGATTCAAAGATTCAAAGATCCAAATATTCAAAGATACAAAGATACAAAGATTCAAAAATTCAAAAACTCGAAGATTCCCAAATTCAAAGATTCAAAAATTCGAAGATTTAAAGGTTCAAAGATTCAAAGGTTCAAAAATTCAAAGATTGAAAAATTCAAAGATTTAAGGATTTGAGCATTCAAAGATATTGAGATTTCAAGAATCTTGAGAACTTGACGGTTCCAAGAATCTTGAGATCTTTGAAAATTGGCGATTCCAAGGTTCGAAGATTTAAAATATAAAAAAGAGAATTCAAGAATTTAAAAATTAATAAATTCAGAAATTAGAAATTCAAAATTCAGGACATTCAAATATTGATAGATTTTAAAAAGCTAACTTTGTTAACATTTTATTTTTTTTTTAAATACGGAGAAGTGCATCCATTACAAATGATATTTGGAGAAACATTTTCACTGACATTCCCAACGGCGTTCGCGTTATAAACATGCGATCGATCAATCCTATCCACTCCTATTTGACTATGGAAACCAAAGGAGGGGAAGACATTAGTTCTAATGTTCGATTCCTACGTGCTTGTAACCGGATGGCACATAACGGGAAGCCGAAACCGCTAATATAAACCAACCTACTACAACCAGCACCAATAAATAGCTCTTAACGCTGCTAAACCACAATCAAATGATCAACTAATGGCCAATGCGCTTTGTATTACAAAACTAACTACCTGTACCAACAACAAGATAATAACAACTGCACCTAGTTTCTCCAAACCAACATCCAGCACATCTGCTGATGGAGACAGATTTACAACAGCGACCCGTTAATACAAAAAAAAAACAAATAATAGGTTCAGACAGCATGAAAGCAACACCGATGAATACATGGACGTGAACAATAACTGCATAAACAAACGGGGGAGTTGTGGTGGAAAACTTAGCTAATGCATCCCTGCGAAAAAAAGGATCTCAACTCACAACACACGGCTTATCAGCTCCAATGTTCATAAAGCAAGATATGCACTTGCAATCGCAACAGTTCAGATATTTACCTTCAATTCAGCTCACCTGGGTTCGATTCCCAACTCGAGATCAAATTTCATGGACAACACTCAACTAGAATGCGAAAATGTTATCGAACAAGATTAAAGCAATGCTTTCTAGACCTGATGATGGTATCACACACAAATAAAAAGTGTGCATAATCTTTGAAAATGAATGCTTATAACCCGCAATTAAACGTGACACAGGTTGCCTATTCCAACAATGTTTGTCTCTAAAGAACTGACATATTTTTATATTTAATTAACAGGTATCCCAAATAACTTTTCAACTCTGCCATTCATTTGCGGTGTCAAGTAAATTTCAAACTATCTATTAACCTAGCCATCTTAAGTAGTGATAAACATGATTTTGTTACAATGTTTTAATTGCCGCAAGGTTCTCCTGTATCGATTTTGTTGGCTAATTTCGGCAGATTTGAGACTGAGAGAAACGAAAGCAATGAAATTGAAAGACGGATTCTAGAGCGAATCAGTTATAAACTTAGAACGGAAAACTAGAACTAGGCAGGCTCATATGGGCATGATCGAAAGGAAATGTGAAGAATTCTTTGCCTTCTGCAGAGTAGGAGTTGGGCGTTGCTCCCAAGTCTACCGCATGGTCTATGGTAGAACATAACTCATCATCATGTTTTACCGCCGACGCCGATCATGCCCATATGAGCCTGCCTAGTTCTAGTTTTCCGTTCTAAGTTTATAACTGATTCGCTCTAGAATACCTATCCGTCTTTCAATTTCATTGCTTTCGTTTCTCTTAGTCTCAAATTTGCAGAAAATAGCCAACAAAATCGATACAGTAAACATGATTTTGCTTCGCTGTATTCAAAACCGTTTAGCCAGTTTGCTCCCATGCGTAATACTGTCAGAGCAGAGAGTTATATCTAACACCTGTCCATCGTGCGAATGTTGGCGATTGTCTAAATTTATTTAGTACCTCTCAAATTGATATCTGGGCTGTCCCAAATTATGTGATGGACATTTACATCACTGCCGATAATGAGTATAAGTTCATTTCTACCACAGTATGACATTACTCTTTTTAAATCATCAGAAGGTGATGATTATTTATGCGGAAAATATTACAATACACATAATTCCAATCTATCAACAGTCATATTGATGTGTCATGCGTCAATAGCACTGTTCGCAAGTGCCAGAGATTCACTTGACACAGCATGATACTGCGCGACTGACAACCTGACTTCTTGACTACACTTTAACCCACCGGGTGCCACACGGTCTCTAGGCTGGTTTTGTTTGCAGAAAAATAATAGACTGTTATCACCATTGATCCCGGGGCTCCTGACCCTAACCCAGTGCGCCCATGCATGAAGACGGGACTGCAACCGAGAGTTTATTCGTTTGTACATTGCATTCGAAAATGACGAGGATTGCAAAGCTTCATCCTTATGTGTGCAAGTGTGTGACACCTGTCAGGATGCATGTCCCATTTCAACGAGTTCTGGCTACTTGCTGGAGATTCTTCTTTGTCCTTTCGAAAAGCTACCAAGGTGTGTGTGTTGTCATCAGATTATGCTGTTCTGATGAGTATCCAGACGTTTACAAAGTGCATACAGCAACTATACGAGCCATAGTTAAGTTCTATTCAGCCGTGGATCCATCTTAGAAAGACGTTTCACAATTGCATCTGCATTTTAATGAATCTACTTGAATTCAACTGGAGTGGCTGAATTTAATTGCATTTCGTGATACTTTATATTCGGATTTTAGTAAAAAATTTGTGACGCCACCAGAATATGCAAAGAAAGACTCGGTGCTGTACAAGTCCGTTCAACGACTTTTTGGGCGAAGGTGTCTACAAAAAATCAGGCACTTCCATCGTATTGATGAATGATGGTGTCGCTTCGTTTTCCGACACTGAACTGCGCCGAATCACGATGAGCATTCTTTTTATATTATCTGGACATTATGAATAGTGCGAATAGATACAAAAATCTGTAAATAATATAGATAATCCCGGAGCATTCTTGGCATTGCGACATAATTTGCTAAACTTTCGAAAGCAGAAGAGGCTCGCAACATGATTTTAAGGAACTTAATTATATGGAACCAAAGTTATTAATATTTGCAAATTGACATGTTGCGTGGTATTACGATGTTTTCTGGAGGGCACAAAGATTCTGGTTATTCATTACAGCAGTCGCTGTGGAGGTTCCAACAAAGGAGAAAACTCGATCGTTACAGTACTATAAAACTTAAATTTATTTGTCGTCTCAGTAGACCTGGAGAGATTGATTTTAACAAACTTTTACGCCTAACAATTTTGTGTTTTATTTCACGCCATTGCAATGTTCAGACATTTTTCATTGTTGCAAAATACACTACTTTATCGAAGAGATCAAATCACTGTGACATGTTTGAAAAGAGTACAGATTTTGTATTTATTTTTCCCTGCGGCCGTATAGCTTTTCTATGAGCAAAATCTGTAACTACAGACCATCATTTGGCCCTATGTTATACAGTGCTGAAATTTTCGTTTCTGGGTCTCCTGAAGTCACTAGATTGGCTCACTGAACGAGCAACCGCTGCTACTCAAACACACCTTCGCCCAATTTTCAGAGCGATGTGCATTCAATGTGCTAGAGCGTTTGCAGGAAGGTTAACGCACGGAAAGAAATTTTTCCCCAAATCGTGAATAAAGTAAATTCTGGAACAATCACATTTCTACGTTACGAATACAGGATCATGAACGAAAATCATGGGTTTTATAGTTATGTTCAATTTCCCTTTAGTATTGCCCGCAGAACGCTTTTATTAATGTGTAATATTTGGTTTTTGTTTCATGAACTTCAGTTACGGTTTCCGTCATGTAATTAAAAAATCGATTTTCTGTACGTGAACTAGTTCACAATTGTATGAACATTATTTATAAAACCAAAGATTGACTCATGATGTTATTCATCGATTTAGGAACATTTGTTCACAAAACAAAACATTCTGGATATTTTCTCGTTAAATGTTCCACGAATCTTGGAACTTCATGCATCAATGCATTCAAGCCTCGTGAACTAATTCATGATATTCCTAATATATTAATCACAATCCAATATTCGTGCTCGTAAAATAGTTCGTGTTATTCATGTGTACGTGAACTGGTTCATGATTCCTAGTATAATAATCACGACTGACCATTCGTGCTCGTGAAATAAATCACAAAATTATAAAATATTCATGTGCACTAGACCTCTCCAAAATTTGGAAAAGTTTTGAAATATACATAGGTCAGCTCAGATTTTTGTTCTACGTGTGAATTTAAGAAGTTTCGCCAAAAATGACTTAATTTGTACATGATTTAGAGGTGTCTCCAATCAAAAATCTTGTTTTTGCTGTGTTTCCATAGTAAGATCACTTAAAATCTGATTTAATAGGCCCTGCATTCCCACATATAATCAAATGTTGTTCCTTAGACCTATCTTAACATGTTTTAACGAGTGAACATAGCTCTAATCGCAATAGAAAATTTGTTAAATGAATTTTTATATAGAAAAGTATATCAAAAACAAGAAAAATTAGTATTGTACACGTCAACTCGTTCATGAATCCTAGTATAAGTCGCGACTTACCATTCGTGCTGGTGAAGTAGTTCACAAAATCACCAAATATTGTTCATGTAATCGTGAACTGGTTCATGATACCTAGTATAATAGTCACGACTTACCATTCGTGATCGTTAAATAGTTCATGAAATCGTAAAATATTATTCATGTACTCGTAAACTGGTTCATGATTCCTAGTACAACAGTCGCGTCCATTCGTGCTCGTCAAATAGTCACAAAATCATGCAATACTATTCACGAATTCGTGAACTAGTTCATGATTCCTAGTACATGATTTACGGTCTATTTTGTGTGCTTGTAATATTTAGAAGGTATTCCTAGATATTTCAATTTCATGCACATGGTAATAAAATTTATGCGTGAACTATTTTACAAAGTCCTGGGTATTCTTCGTGGAATCATTTTTGTTCCATGCACTTTTACATGAAATGTTCAGCTGCTAGCGACCAATAAAAGGTACGCGCAGTACAACCCCGTGCGTGGGGGTTCAAACCCTTCTTATGAGAGTATTAAATTTTCTGAAATTTTTTAACTTTCTGATCAGGAATAAAAAATTTATACTGCGAACCGTTTTGACACACAATGTCATTGTGAAAAGATCAACACAGCAAAAGCTGGTCAGCGAGCTAGCAACAGCAGCTAAGGAGGAAAAATAACGAATGACCAACCACGAATTCGGAGAAAAACGAGATATCATTGTCTAGAGAAATTTCATAGTAGGTGATCTCTGCGACAGAGTGGTTGAGAACTAAGTGGTTCACGAAACGTGCATCGTAATCAGGAGAAATTCCGCCGCCGGGAAACTCTCAGCACCAGGTAGTAGTTAATTGGAAACGAGTAGCGCCAAGAAGGATAAGAACCCCTGTGTAGATGGTTGTAAAGAGATGTAAGTCGTAATGTTCGGCATCTCTGAATCGATTCGCGTCTAAGCAGGTGACGTTATTTGCAGCTGACGTGAGCAGGTCAGTTACACCACGAAAGTTGCACAGCAAGCAAGAAACACCATCAATGGAGAAAAAATCGACCGATTAGCACATAATAAAAAGAGCAAATACCTCATGAAGTAATACCCAACGGTGGTCCCGGAAGGATGAGTATTGGGAGGAAGGAACAAGAGGTTTAGGTTCAGTCGGTATGCTTACTACAAACCACCACAGTAAGATTTCAACACTACCATGAGTCAGTAAGCGGTGCTGTCTGATCGGGATTCCTTCTCGATAACAGATGTTGTCCCAATTTGTTTAGCCAAGTCGACACAAGACTCAGCCTTCCGAAACTCGTAAAAAACTTTAACTTTTGAGGGTTTTTATACCTTCCTTATATAAGGAACGAAAAAAAATCAAAAGCCCTCCCTTGAGAGTTTTCTGTGCACGGGCCTGGACAGGAGATATAAGCAAACTATTAGGATCTCGAACATCTTTAATTATTTGATAAAGTTCTGTGTGATGTCTGGACAGAAAATGAAAACTGTGTTGCAGTGTTCGTGATATAGTTCACAGAACAAGATACAATAATGAAACTGCTGATATCATGACCATGAGTCACAGTAATTATCGTGTCAAATTCGAAAGTAAGCTGTAGAATGAAATATCACAATATCGTGAACAGAATTTACGAAAATCATGACTAAGATCCTGAAATCATGAACATAAATAACAACTCATGACAAAAATTTTAAAAATTGCGACCAAGATCCTGAATTCAAGAGCAGAAATAAAAATAATTCTCTACTCGTGACTAAAACATCACGACAACATGAATAGAAATTATGAAAATCATGACAAGTTCCTGAATTCGTGAAAATGAATTAAATTACTCATGATTAAAATATCAAACATCGCAACTAAGATCCTAAAATCCTGAACATGAGTCACTCTACTCATGGCAAATATATTATGATAACGTGAATAGAATTTAAGAAACTCGCGACTAAGATCCTGAAACCATGAAAATAAATTCGCCAAGCTTACAGAAAAACCCGATAGTAAACTCATGAATAAAATAACACGGTAACGTGATGAGAAATTACAAAAATCGTGAATAAGTTCCTGAAATCATTAAATTTGCCTTTTTAGTGAAATATTTATTTAATTTGTAAAATGACGCAATATAAGTAATCATAAGTCGCGACAATGAAGTCGTTATTATATGTCTCCGATTTTCTAACTCATACTAGACATTCGGAAGTGTTTGTAGTCATGGTACATAGGAGCGACATCCAGTTGGTATGGGATATGTTGCGATAGGAGTACAAATTTGGAGCGATGACACACTCATATGTGATCTGTGTTAAGTTAAGGAAAATCAAGCGCCGTTTTGATATATGTGATCAGAAAAATTATATTGCACTCGTTGAGCGTGGTTAGATGCTAACAATTCATTGGAAAGTGTTTCGTGCACAGCTTAAGAACAACAAAACTGATGCACATTCGCTCCAGAGCATTCGTTTTGTGTGTAAATAGTATTACGGTTCACAATCCATTTAGCAATCGTTCCTGAACGAAAGGTGAATACAGTATATCCGCAATACCCGAAATCGGACGTCTACAAGCGTCCAGATAACATCCAATATGATGCATTACTTGTAAATTCTGACTCTGAAGTACCGCATGCCAAAATCTGCAAAAAATCGTCCTGGGTACCGTGTTCCAAAATTCACGAAACCGGTCGTCAAACGTCCGTATGTATCCGGATGACTGCTTGCTTCGTAGATTACCAAGTTGATTTTTTTTATGTGCCGCATACTTCAATTCAAAAGAAAAATAAAACATGTTTTCATCTACTTAGTGGTGCAATTGTGCTTTTCTCATTTGTCCAAACTACGATTCCATGGCTGGTTATGTTTAGTATAATACATACAATGGATCGACAGCCCCGAACTTGAGAGGCTCTTTTTTGACACTGAAACATTTGAAGCCAGCGGCAGTTCCAGGAGGAGGGTTCGACCTGCGAACCGTGTTCCGGAATTCCCAAGTGTCCGCATGTGTCCGGATGCCTTCATTTATGAGTACATTGTTCATAGATATTCGAGTTGATGTTTTTTGCTATGCTGCATGCCATGATTATCATAAAAAATAAAATTCGACCTGGCAATCGCGTTCCGAAATTTCAGGAACGGGTCTTCAATAGTCTGCATGTGTCCGGATGGCTTCATAAATGATGACATTCGACATAGGTAGATCTTCGAATTGATGTTTTTTGCTATGCTGCATGCCATGATTATCATAAAAAATAAAATTCGACCTAGGAACCGTGTTCCAGAATTCCTGGTACCGGGTATTAAGTGTTCGCATATGTCCGGATGGCTTCGTATATGATTGCATTCTTCATAGATCTTCGAGTTGATGTGTTTCGATGTGCCGCATGCTATGATTATCATAAACAAAAAAAATCGATATAGAAACCGTGTTCCGGAATTCCTGGAACCGGACATCATGTGTCCGAATGTCCTTGAATATGATTGCATTCTTCATAGATCATCGAATTGACGTTTTTTGATGTGCCGCATGTCATGATTATCATAAAAAATAAAATTCAACCAGGGAACCATATTCCGGAACTCCCGCAATTGATCATCAAGTTCCGTATGTGTCCGGGTGCCTTTGCATATGATAGTATTCCTCATAGGTTTTTTTTATTGATGTTTTTCGATGTGCCGCATGTCGTGATTATCATGAAAAAAAAATTCGACCTGGGAATTGTGTTCCGGAATTGTCGGAACTGGTCATCAAAAGTCCGTTCGTATCCGGATGTTTTTAATATGGCGCATGACAGGATTTCTAAACAAAAAAATTTAATCTTGAGAACCGCATTCCGGAATTCCCGGAAATGGTCGAAAAGTGGCAAATCTATATCAAGCCTTTATTGAATGAATTGCTTACTATACCAAATCGACGTTCTGACAAGATTTGTTGGAATAAATGAGTGTTTCTGATATAATACAGCATATGCAATATAAGCTCATGAATGGACACTTTTGGGAACTCCTCCCAGGAACTTGCCAATTCGTATTACTCATATGGGAAGCGCAATTATTATTTACGAATATCAATTCTAACAAACCTTGTCGAAAAATGTGGAAATGCGTTGTTTTGAAAATATTTAGGAAAAATTGAAAATGGTCGAATGTTGCCACCCCACTGCAATCTGGATTTACTCCGGGGTCGTAGCTCCGAATCTAATTTTCGAAGCATTTTTGAAAATTGAATTAATTTCCGGTTCTTTTGCAAAAAAAACTGCATCAAAATCTATTGAACAGAAAAAAGTTATGACCAATTGAACGCCGATTTTGGTGTATCGAAGAGGGCTTGGTACTTCGAAATTAAATGAAATTTTGTATACATTCCTCCGACTGATGTGTTAATTCTGTTCAATTTTTCATCGGTTTATTTTACCCTCTATGCCTATCGTGCGAGGAAATAATAAGTCTGGGGGTCTGCACGGCGCGTAATAGGTTTTAACCGAAGGTGTTTTCTCAAGTCAGAAAAACGTCTTATGTAATTATCTATTAACAAGGATACAGAATGCTGCACAGTAAAGATACTATTTCTGTTTTTCCTAATTCACAAATGAGCGTTGTCTATCGAAGTGAAAGTCCTGCTCATCCAATGTGTGCTAGATGAATGTTCCATAATTTCTGTTTTATTCATTTGTCTATGTAAAATAGTTCATTCTTTCAGTCTTTCTTCAGGGTCAGTGTAATATACATTACTTACCGGTTAGATTGTCTTACACTAATCCGGCGCTAAGTTAGGAAATACAAAAATCGGAACGCAATCAATATACATAATTAATTTGGCTTAGTGCTTCATAACATCGACATTTTTCTTCCGATTTTCATGAACTTAGAGGTTTAAAATTCACGTAAATAATTGATTTGTCACAAAAGATTCTAAAAGATTGTTTCTATTTGTTTTGTTTGAAAAAATCAACTAAAATTTGTTATTTTTAAAAATGATAGGAAACTGGCCAAATAGGTTCCTAAAAATTAAAAGAGACTAAGATTGTTTTTCAGTATTATGTTTTTCACTATTTATTTTTATTATGTTTTATGTATAAATTGTATTTGCTTATATCTTGCGGGACATCACGATTGACTAGGGGTTTGCTCAGGAGTTGTGTCTCCCTTTTTTGGAGCTAACGTCAATCCGGCGCTGGCTTACTCCTGTCACTAAGCTTGTGTCGGATTCTGATTAGACGAAGTCGAAACGGCAATTCCACAACTAATAGTTCACATTATGTACATTTATAATTCAACATGTTAAGGTCTTCAGCCACAAGTGGCACCTTTTCATCCCTATCGATTACATTACTTCTAATATATGCCTAGTATGCTTTCGTATTTCAAGTATGATGTGATGTACAGTATTAATCACTCTCTTGCATGAATTATGTCTGGAAAGGAGTTTCCATAGTTCCGAATTTTTATTTTCTAAATCGTGAATAACATGTCTAATCGTTCTGAACGTACTGAAATTCATTCCTTTAAGCAGCAATCTGTGATCAACTACTTCGTACATCTTACACACATTACAATAATATACCTTTCAACATTAGGTTATTATTGCGTTATTATTTAGATACTCTGTCTCATTCTCATCTGAATATTCTGTTTTCGCATCACCACATACATCTGAATGGGATGAAGTATTGGACGTTTCATCGCAATTAAGTTATTGCTTTGTTTCTCGAACGATTAGCAGCCAGTGAGTACAACGGAAACGCAATTGAAAAACCTGGCGTGTAACCGTAAAACAGGCCTTCTACCCATTTGGTTTGTTTGTGGCAGCGCAGTTAATCCATCCCGTTCATTCACATACCCGCCACGCCGTCAGCTCAGGCACGAACATGCTTCCATATGAGATAATTTACGACTTTTTAACACATTCTAAATAAGCTTTGTTTCGGTATGCTTTTTTCTGTTTCTGTTCCTTTGCCGATATCTGCGGGTTTGTTCTATTTCTGGAAAACGACGGACGGGCGACGACCATTGCATCATCGACGCTGCTACGTTTATATTTCTCCGCCACCGCGGGCGTTTGTTTTTGTTGTCGCACCGAATGAATAATGGATCGATTTGTGTCTTGCGCTCGGCAACCGGACACAGGTACTGGAGCGATCATGGGAAATCGTAGACGGTGTCAACGTCTCCCTAAGGCTGTGGGACACTTTCGGTGACCACGAGAAGGACCGGCGATTCGCTTATGGAAGGTATGAGTTATGGCATAAATTTGCCCTGCAATCGAGCGGAGAGAGAGTGATTAAATTGGAGCGAATGATTTCCAAATATTTATATTGTTTTTCTCCGTCGTAGATCCGATGTAGTGCTGTTATGCTTCTCAATAGCGAATCCAGCATCGCTACGACACTGCCGAGCAATGTGGTACCCGGAGATACGTAAATTTTGTCCAGATACGCCAGTAATTCTCGTTGGTTGTAAGAACGATCTGCGGTATATGTACCGCGATGAGACATACTTATCCTACTTCGGAGATCGGAGTCCGTTTGTTCGAGCGGCACGTAAGAGTGATCTGGTGATGCCGGATGAAGCTCGTGCCGTGGCGAAAGAACTCGGCGTTGCATACTACGAAACAAGTGTATTTACGTATTTCGGCGTAAATGAAGTGTTCGAGAATGCTATCCGTGCCGCTCTGATCGCTCGCCGCGAGCATCGGTTTTGGATGACTAACCTGAAGCGGGTTCAGCGACCGCTGTTACAAGTGAGTGATATCTGATCTATTTTTATACTATAATAATTCCAATAATTCGTATTCTACAGGCCCCGTTTCGACCGCCCAAACCTCCGCCACCAGAAGTGACGGTTATAACCGGCACTCACACTAAAGATATGCTAAACATGTTCAATTCACAGTGCTACACAGATTTAGTATTAATTGTCGGTACTATACGTTTTTCCGTACATAGATTTATGTTAGCTAGTAGTTCTAATGCATTTCATAGGTTAGCATTGACCACTGGTGCGCTGAGGCGCGAAAACTGAATGAACCAGTTGCACTACTAAGCCCTTTCTTCCCACCTGAACGCTAGGTTACTAACGATGGACATCACCGACATGGGTGCCCGCAGCAGTAGTGAGTCCAGCATGGTTAGCTCGACCTTTGGCGAGTCGACGACGGCCGATTTTAACGAGGATACCGAGTGTCTCATTCGAGCCGACCAGAACAACAGGGGCCCAAACAGGTGAGAGCCTTTTGCGGTCGCAGCGAAAAGTGTGAAATTTTCTACAGAATTAGCTTTCCAACAGAATGTGGGAGCAGCTGAAACGGCGGTCCAGCTACCAAGCGTTGCCGACTGTAGAACCGAAGAAGGATCTCTATCGTGAGTTGCACCATCCGGTGTTTCAAAGTATTAGGATATTTCAGGTGAGTTATTATGAGGATTGAGACGACCGGCAGACAATCGGAAAGGGGTGAATAACTTGATGAATATTGACTTATTTATGTATGGTATGACATTTCCATAGCTTATATTACTCTCTTGAATAATAAATATCGAGGGCGCGCCTTTTGGTATAACGGAATTTGTCGCAATTTTGAGATATGTCTGCATTGCGAGTCATTAGGCATAATTATTTTTAATTTCTTAAAAACGGTCATTTGACATAACTTTGCAAAATAATCACACTGAGGGTCATTTGGCATAATTATTTGCATATTCGGCTGTGAGCATACGGTTTGCTTCCGTCATTCGTAAACGTATAACTTCTACACATGATGAAAACTCCTGCCGTATGAAATTTCTCCATTCGTCCGAATCCTTCCGACAGCGAGTTGTCGCTTTCCAGACAGTGCTCCAAAACTGGAAATTTTTGTATTGGTAGTAATCTGCCCGTGCGGGCTCGTTTTACAATGCAAGCAGTCTTTTTCGTCAAATACGTATTGGTCACCAATACACACATATCGCTAATACGTAGACAGAATTCGTTTTTTCTGTTTCTTCCATTACATGCAAGGATAGGATGAATCAAAGCAAGGATGCTGGTGGCAGTAAAATACAGAAAGTCGACGTTCACCGTATGGAAAAGGACAACTCAAAAAAGGAGAAGCAAAAGAAGGTGAACCCAGGAAAAATGGAACACTAGAAGAAAATGTCGTGAAAAGAAAAGCCAAAAACTGCGGATCTGACAATCGTGACAATATTTGAGAAGCGACAGTGAACATTCAATGCTGAAAATGTTTGAGAATCTAGCAGGAACGTTAGAGGTCCGCCAAGGCTAACGAAAAGTTTTCTGATCAATCGAGACAAAGATGAAATGCTTTTGGCCATCCAGACGTCCCAAGGAAGAAGGACAAATAAAGGCGCAATTAGAAGATTAAGAAAGTGAGAAAAAGAAAGAAGCTTCGGAGTGTGCCAGTAGTGAAAGTTCTGAATAATTTTCGAAAGATGAGAGCGACAGTGGCGAAGCAGGTAGAATAGAGTTCTGGAGAGGAAAAAAGCAACGAGGCGGATGAGGAAGATAGATCCAAAGCGTCGAAATCGACAAAAAGAATACCCGAAGAGACTTTCGACATAGAAGCAGGGAGATGCAGAGCCGAATAAGTCATCATCTGCAGGAACTCTCGATGGTGAAGCTAATCTGGCACTAGTTCGGATGTTCGAAGCGAAGTGGCGTCGTATGAAGACGCTGTCCAGTTCATAGAACAAGGTTTGCTAAGGGAGAAATCAAAGTGAGAGCGTGAGGGATTCTCGCACGCTCACAGCGTAGCTGAAAAAAAGAGTCAAAAGACAACCGCTAATGGGAGAAAATTGTGCAGAATTTGTGGTATTGTCGACCATAAACAAGAAGCTGCGAAGCATTCCGTTGATTACGTCCAACTGACCGCTAAGATGCGATTCGAAAATGGATCACATTCTTGGATAAAGGGTCTTTGTACACGCTAATAGTGAAATCGTGTAGTATTCTGGGAGTTTGGTGTGTGACTCAGCCGCTTCTTGTGAAATGGATGGGTAGACCTTTACATGTCAGCAACAGGTTCACAGAAACGTTTTCCGCTGAAAGGTGAACACACAGTGGAAAGTTTAAAGTTTCCACAGTTCTGTTTGACCCAGATTCTTTTTGGGCTCATGGATATACACATGAATGTGCCTATCGAATCAGGAATATGTCGACCAAAAGAACCGATAGTGGGCTGTCTTAAATCATTCGAATGTGGGATTAATTGGACATCATGAAGACAACACCTTGTCGAATTAAGAACTTAATGACCTTCTGAAAAGCCAATACACAATGGAGAAGTCAGGGATCTCTGTAGCATTACTTTCTAAATCGGATAAGGACAGAAGAAACGCTGTGAATAGACAATTACCCAAGTTTTCCCGATAGTTATCTTACAGTGATGAAATGGTTACAGTGTTTGGAGAAGCACTTAAGTAAGAATCTTAAGGTGATTGTAAAGTAATCTAGTGAAGCAATACGCTCATAAAGCTATGGCGGCGGAAATAAATCAGTTCGGCACTAAGTTGTAAGGTGTCTTTCAACATCGTATACAATTCGAGAAAGGAGAAGCATCGGCTGGTGTGGAAAGCCAAAATAAAAGTCTAAAGAGTACCGTTGAGCTCTCAGATACTGAAGGTTCCGGATATGTCACCCGCGCACCGGCAGTTGTCTATAGATTCCGTAAGCGAGTTGTCTGATTTGGCGTAGACACAAAAAGTACCATCACAAAGAGTCTGCAAGACAGTTTTCGAAGGTAACGAAACACGAGGACGACTAATTCGATAGTACAGATGCCATCGATGAAGTAGTAGGCCGGGTGAAAGAAGTACGTCACGGTTATTCCAAAGGAGGATTCGAACTACGAAACTTGGTATCGAACTACGAAGAGTTCCATCAGGCTGTCATTCAGTCTGCCTTCTCTCGCATTATCGTTTACGTCCTTGTCATCGGTACTGCTTGCTTGCTGTTCACGGTCAGAGGTTCTTACGAGTCGCTTTTGTAAATCCGTCTACAGCGGTATTAGCTTCTTTATTGACGATACTAGTTATTGGTTTGGGAGAGGTTTTCGTGGTCTATTTTTACCATTTTTTTTTGTTAACCATTTTTGTTAACGACCTATTGAGTCAATTTGTCAACAGTTTTTTCGGCATTTAATTAGCAAGGGACTGGAAGGTGAAGTATATTTTTCAATATTTAGAGCCATAGTACTCAAGGGAGAGCAAGGTGTTGAAAGGAGAAAGTTTAGAAAAGCGTGGAAGGATCATATATGCAAGCTTAGAGCTCACCGGCGACTTAACCTTTTGTCTGCTACCGTAGGGGTCAGGGTCTTTTGGCATTAGAAATGCGAATCACCTGAGTCTACGGCATGTCCGAACAAGCGTAAAGTAACTTGTTACTTCATGCCAAAAGACCCTGACCCCTACGGTAGCAGACAAAAGGTTAAGTCGCCGGTGAGCTCTAAGCTTGCATATATGATCCTTCCACGCTTTTCTAAACTTTCTCCTTTCAACACCTTGCTCTCCCTTGAGTACTATGGCTCTAAATATTGAAAAATATACTTCACCTTCCAGTCCCTTGCTAATTAAATGCCGAAAAAACTGTTGACAAATTGACTCAACAGGTCGTTAACAAAAATGGTTAACAAAAAAAAAATGGTAAAAATAGAACTTACCGTGATGGGGATTCATCGTTGCAGCGTTGGGTGAAAGCTGCCGACACCGTGCAAATCAGCAACACATGTGACCATATTGTCACACACGCTGAGACAGTCACAATAGTCGATAAAATAAAATCACTCAGGCAGGCAATTGGTGAGGGAACAAACAAAACTGGCTCATTCAATGAGTTTCAACGTCGCAAATGCTTAGTGTGGAAGTTTACCGTGACTTAACTTTTTGTCGGTTCCGACAGCATGAAGTAACAAGTTACTTTACGCTTGTTCGGACATGCCGTAGACTCAGGTGATTCGCATTTCTAATGCCAAAAGACCCTGACCCCTACGGTAGCAGACAAAAGGTTAAGTCGCCGGTGAGCTCTAAGCTTGCATATATGATCCTTCCACGCTTTTCTAAACTTTCTCCTTTCAACACCTTGCTCTCCCTTGAGTACTATGGCTCTAAATATTAAAAAATATACTTCACCTTCCAGTTTTCGTGGTCGTTGCCCCTTCATTATCGGCTAAATGGGTCGTTGTTTTTGGTTTATCTGTAAGTGTCGGTGACTGCTTGTTAAAGTAGGCTGTAGTTTTTCCGTAGTGGACTGTCTGGTCACAGAATTGGCGCGTTGGGATCTGCCCGGAAAAAGTGATCAGCGTTGTTTGATTATAACTCGCGCCATCCTTCGGTAATTTGCATTCGATAGTCATGAAAGAAGGTATTGGTTTAGTCACTCGCATACGAAGTCCGTTTGGAATACCAGTGAAAAATTTCTCCATGCGTCATTCGTAATAGATTCCACTTCTCCGTATGGTGACATTATTAGCTTGACCTTTTACGGGAAACTGTTAAGCCAGGATCCGTTGCGGAGTGGATGCGATTGGGACTAGCAAATCTCTGAATGCTTCCTAGAAGCAAGCATACGGGACTTCGACGTACCTTCTGATTGAGACGGGCGACGGCTCGATGTGTTCGCTGGTGATGGCAAGATCGAAAGTCCCACCACTGAACCATCTCTCGATTTCTTATCAGGAGCTACAAGCATCAATGTTTGGAGGTTAACTTGCAAATTTCGCCGAAATGTTCTCCTCCTAGGAAAAGCAGCGGGATCGATTCGAAGACTATGCTATCGTGGAGAACTGTGAGCATGCTTTCTTCACAATATCCAGATAACTAGGCAAATCGAAAATCAATTTGAATGATTTTTACAGATGTTTTTAGCACGATTTGAGCCATTCGAGCTTGATGAACTCAAAGCGGAATTGTTGAGGCAGATCGGGTCTTTCCAAATTCCTTCTCAGGCGAGTATTTTGTTTTAAATGACGATCCGCTTCCTGAAAACCTGCTGGTTTCTAGCATGCTCTCTGGTACAACTCGTTCGAACAATCTACCGTTGTTTGATCGAAGCATTATTTCGCCGCCATCGCCGAGACTGCACAAACAAATACACGCTGCGCCGCCATCACCTGTTATACTGCACTATGGAAGCCCCCGAGCGCTCCGACGCGAGAAGGTCTTCCCAACTCCTTGCAATATGTCGGGACGCTTGGCACGTGGCGCCGATGGTTTGCGGTTGTACTACCAAAACGTCAGAGGGCGAAGGACAAAAATCGAAGACTTGTACTTGGCTGCTCTTGACGGCGACTACGATATTTATGTTCTGACGGAAACTTGGCTTGATGATCGTATTACATCGATACAGCTCTTCGGGGATTCTTACGCGGTTTATCGTGCGGATCGAGGTGCTCGTAACAGTATCCGTGGTCGCGGCGTTTCTTCCGCACTTGCCTCCTGTGAATTTGTGGATAGTCATCAATCATTGAAGCAGTTTGGACGAAGATTACTACGCAAACGAAGAACTACTTGATTGGAGCTGTTTACATTCCTCCAGAAAAACGACTTGATTGCTCTATTACGCAGTTCCATCTAGACTCCATAGAGCGCGCTTCTTCTCAGGCAAATGCAAACGATGTAATGATAGTCCTTGGCGATTTCAACCAATCAGGACTCATGTGGATTTCTTCTGGACGTGGGTACGCTTACCCTAACCCGTTATCCTCGACAACAAATCCTGCCAGCCGCTTACTTCTGGACGGTATGGCTTTTTACGAACTAAGTCAAGTAAGCACGATTTCCAACCATCATTCTCGTTTTCTTGACCTTGTCTTCGTCAATGAGAATGCTTTGCCTGAGTGTTCTGTGAGTGAAGCTTCCAGCGTGATCGTTCCTTTGGATAACTGTCATCTATCAGCTTTAGAAATATCCATTTCCAACATTAGTTCACCACTATATGAAGAAGCTTTAGCTGTGAATCGTAATTTTCGCAGTTGGTCTACGCCGCACACTATTGCTGATTGACTGGAGTGTACTACTTGATCAAGTGGATGTAGATGCTGCGGTTGATCTCTATAATCGAATACTCCTTGACTGTGTTGAAAAATTTGTTCCAAATTATCAACCTCCCAGAAAGCCTCCCTGGTCGAACGCAATGCTTCGGAATCTGAAACGCATTCGTGCCAAAGCTCTACGTGCGTACACAAATCGACGATGCCCTATTCTTAAGCGCTTTTTCGCAATAACCAGTAATTAGTACTGCTGTTATAATAAATTGCTGTACAAAGGATATGTGAACCGCATCCAGCAAACCGTACGACAAATTCTGAAGGGCTTCTGGACTTTTGTTAATACGAAGAGAAAGGAAACGGGTTTTCCATCAAGGATGGTCTACAATAGCGAAGTAGCGACTACGACGGCGACAAAGTGCTCCCTATTTACCAGCTACTTCTCGAGTGTCTTCACGACTGTTGCGCCAACTGCCATCGAGCTCGACTATGCGTCCCATGATGTTCCCGTTGGTGCGGTGGACATGGATGTATTCACCATTTCAGAACAATCGGCTCTCTCTGCAATACAATAAGTCTTATGCTCCAGGACTAAGTGCTATGCCTTCAGCTGTTCTGAAAAAAATGTTCCGATATTTTGGCGATTCCACTGATGCACCTTTTCTATGTGTCACTTCAGCAGCATTCAGCAGCGAAATTTTCCCGATGATTGGAAGTGTTCAGTCATGTTTCCGGTACACAAGAAAGGCGAAAAAAGCAACATCGAGAACTACCGGGGAATCACTTCGCTGAGAGTCAAAAATTTTCGAATCGCTTATCGTCAAGGTGCTGTTTTCTGCTAGTAAACATTACATAAGCACTTGTCACCACGGATTCTTTTCCGGTCGATCGGTGGAGACGAACCTAGTCTCCTTCACATCCTTCTGTACAAAACAAATGCCCAAACAACTGACTGTACACAGATCTTAACGCTGCTTTCATCACTGTTAATTATGAGATACTGCTAACGAAGCTTGATAAACTTGGATGCACTGCCCGATTCTGCCGTTGGATTGGATCATACCTTGTTCACCGTGAAGTTGTTGTTCAAATTGGTGACAATGAGTCCTTTTCCAACCATTCTGCAGTTCCTCAAGGTAGTACGCTGTTCGTGACTGATGTGGTTTTCGTCTTAATGCGTGGAGGGAAAATGTTCTTCGCCGACGACTTGAAAATATTTCTAGTTATAACATTTCCGTGAGCTACAATACCTGGTTGATACCACAGTTGGTGTAAAAGAAATATGATGGCTCTTAGGGTTGCTAAATGCTTTATTATCAGCATTCATCAAACGAGAAACATGTTTACTTTCAACAACATTGCTGGAACTCAGTTACAACGCGTTGACCACGTACAAGATTTGGGCGTCATCCCAGATGAAAGGCCAACGTACACTCATCACTTCTCAGTGATCATTGACAAAGCAAATCGTCTATTATCGTTTTATGTTTAAAACATCCAACGAATTCCGGAATCCTTTGTGATTCAAAGCGCAAATGTTGTCTGGTGCCCCTACCATGCAAATAGGAGCCAAAGAATTGAAGCCGTCCAGCGTAGATTCATAAGATATGCGTTACGTCAATTGCCTTGGAATGATCCGCTGAACTTGCCACCATACGAAGACCGTTGTCGATTACTAGAACTGCACTGACTTAGCAGTTGCTTAGGAAATGTTAAGTATGAATTCATACCAATCCTACCCATATTAAGACCTCAACAGCATGATAACCATCATTGCCGGCCGCCCAATCTCCATCGTTCACGGGGAAGGATAAAGGATAAGATAAACGGGAAGTGTCGATACTCCACCTACTTAACGGAATGACGACGATTCATCAGACTCTTCCATAGGTTTGGCGGAGTTGGACGTTTAGAAGGGTTTAAGGTCTGGAATTTGCTCCAAGCAAGCGATGCGACCTGTAAAGCATATTTTGTTATCTAGTTATTTAGTTAGTTTTCGAGTACACTCGAACAAGAAATTATCTTTAGTTTTTAGTTTTTCTGAAATCTGGGTAGCCGGCTACCGAGAGTATGCTGTTTTCTAAACAAAGGCAATTTGAAGTCCGCACAGCCAGTCGTGGGAGTATTGCGTAGAAAAACTAATTTTATCTGCGTAATGAACCGGATCACCTTTTATTTCAACAGTATTTAGACAGCTTTTGCTATTGCTTCTTGGAGAGTTATGAGAACTAAGTTATCTCACCGTTTGACGACTGAAATCAAATGTTTAACCTAATGGCTAATAAACTATTTTTTCAAACCTAGTCGTTTTGTGAGAGTGGGTTGAAGGTTGACTTTTACACCTGATTGTTACTCAAATTCTGCATATAAAACAAAACTACGGTTATGGCGAAGCTGTGAATACGTAGAAAAAATTATTATCTAATTCTTAAACATCCTTTCATTAGAGGAGGGCTGTGGTCACTTGTTCTACAACAATTTGTGAAGCGCACCCTTTACACTAATTAACCTGCCAAGCAGAACAATGATGCGATATCTTTTGACATTGTAGATCGAGAATGGAAAACACAACTACACACAAACGCAAACCATTGTCGCAGTGAGTAAGCTAATTACTCCGCAGGCGATGCAGCAGTGTCTGAAGTTCATATACACCGGAGCGATCGATCGGGAGTGTCTCGATTTGCAAGTAAGTAACAAAAGCAGAGTCAAAATGTCAAACCTGAACCATTTTCCATTAAGCAGCAAAACAACGCTTTCGCCATCTTTCAACCAGTAGCAATTTCCATCGAAATATCTATCTGTTGGTTTCGCTGTCAAACTTCATTTACATATCTCCGCCATAGCTTTCGTACTAAATGTCTAAATGCTCACCGGTAAAATAATTTGTTCTTCACCGATATATTTCCTACAATCCATTTACTTTTTTATCTGTCTTATTCATATCACTTTCGATTTTTATATTTTAATTTAGTCTATACTCCTCGCCAACAATTAGAAAAAATATATTATCTCTTTTCTGCCACGGAACAGCTTAGTGAGGAATGTAATAAATCGTTCCCGATAACACCCTGCACTCAAACCTTCTGACCTCTTGCTAAGCATGCAGCACCCCCCAACGAATCGGTCCCTTCACTTCCTTCGGTTTATCTAAGATTGATTAATAGTACTAGTTACAAAAATGGAGTTTGTTTTCGTTTTTCTCTCGCCTTCGTCGAATAAATTTCTTGGACAAAAAAGCAGTTTCTCCTTTTTTCGTTGTTTGTCGTGTCCGGTATACCCCACCCTATTTTGTTGACGTGTGCTATTATGTTTGTCTCATTATGTTTCCGTCTGATTTCCGATAATGTCATTTGTGTTATTCAGTTCATGTTTAGAGAGTAGATTGAACCATTTTCATGCATTTTAGCCACATTTTCAACTCAGTAGTTATTAAGCATATCAATCGAACGTTTTAATGCAATTGGTACAGTATGACCGATGGTTATTGAAGTTTGTTTTTCAGATATTTGCGGGTTTATGAGCGTTATTCGAATCTCTCGAAACTGTTGGTACTCTACTAACTGCGTCATGTGTTCGTTTCCGCGTGTATGCCGATGGATCAAGTGGTCTTTTCTATTTCAAACGATTCTCACGAAATTTATCTTGGAATTACGCCGCCAACGCGCTTTAATTACGCTTTTAAATAACAGCTTCTTTTGCGATGCGCTTACCGGCAGCTTGCGTATGTTGGTTCTGTCTAAATTTGGCAGCGCGCCGTCGTCCACCAATTCGGCTGATCTGCTAAGCAGCTGATTGAACCGGAAAAATCTCATTTGGTTCTCGGACCCGTCTTTCCGACGACGGAGGCAGATGTCTGTTGTGGTGAATGCGCCTTTCATTTGTTTACATATTACCGTATGCAGCAAAAATTAGCATAGTGCATTGAAACGCCCGGACGTGCTGCAAAGCATCCGCAAATATTTTATGGCAAAAACAATCGAACAAAAAAATGTTTATTTCTTTAAGCAGAATCCACGGGGTTGTAAACTAAAATACGTACAGGTATAAGTATAGGTTTCGAGAATTGTTGTCCAATTTTGAACTGAGTATTGAAGTGCTATCAATTTTGAGTCTAATATTTTTGAACGTTGTCTATGTGTCAAGAATGTTTAAAGTTCCGCGACATAGAGATGGGCAATATGACTGAATAAAAGGCATGAAAATGGCTATGCATGGATGACGATTGGGGGTATGAAATGGTTTCAAATTTCTCTTTCTGGAATAGGTGAGTGGTTGTAGGCCATCGAAAGACTAATTCTGTAGACGTGTTCATTATCCAGAAACGACCACAATAATCTTCAGAGTATTCAAAAATCAGGTGAACAGCGCGATGACTAATGTTATTCTAAAGCGAGTGTCATAAAAGCTAAAGTGATATCACACTGTTTCGTTAATTACTTGTCCTAAATTGCGCATCAATTGATATTAATATTTTCTTTTCTAGTCAGAGTGAGTGCACAGAAATTGTACCGATCTTCACGTGATCTTAAAAGAAAGAGAATAGCTCTAAGCTTTACCGTTTTATCAATGAGCCATTTGTTAATGACTGATACCTAACTGTACGTACATTCTGAGTTAGTTAAACTACTCTTAATTATGAAGCATGAATCAAATGTTCACTAATATTGCAGCTGATGTATTCAAGTAGGATTCAGATTTCTCAATCACTTTCGAGATAATGAAATGCTAGGGTTGATGGTCATTATATGAATGGCGCGTGTAATAAGTGCATTTGTTCTTACCTTTTCCCTTATTCATGCGATCAAGTTTATTCTTTTTCATCTTGATAAATCTTCAAAAATTAATCAAATATAAACTCTTTGTAATGAGCACGGATAGGCAATGTGTTTGGTATGACCGTCTGAAGCACAAATAAATAAATTGGTCGGTTTATCTACAAACAAACGTTTGACATCAATAGATACACGAAAAAAAATGGTTCCCAAAAACGTGAATAAAGTGCCATGAATTCTGGAACAATCACGTTTTTACGTTACGAAAACAGGACCATACCATTACAAAATCGATCTTCTGTACGCGACTAGTTCACAACTTTATGAACATTATTCATAAAACCAAAGGTTGAATCGCGATTTTATTCAAAAACATATTTACTTGTGAACTATTTTACGACACCCGGAATATTATTCATGAATCCTTTCAATCATTGTGAACTAGTTCATGATTCCAAATATGATAGTCGCGATTCAATATCCGTGTCTGTGAAATAGTTCACTAAATCACCCAAAGTTTCCTTATGTATACGTGAACTGATTCCTGATTTCCAACGAATTAGTCACACACGATTCATGATCATGAACTAGTTCACAAACCCATGAAAGTTTTTTTTTAAATATTCGTGAACTAGTTCATGATTCCTAGTATAATAGTCACGACTTACCATTCGAGCTCGTTCAATAATTCACAAAATCGAAAAATATTGTTCATGTATACGTGAACTGATTTATGATTCCTGGAATAGTGGCATAGCATAGTTGGTCAATCGATTACCTTGTACGAAGCTCACCTGGGTTCGATTCTCAACCCCGCACATAGGGTTAGATATTTTTCCAAAAAAAGATTTCTAACCCGAACAGAGGCGAGTGACCCAAGGTTAAAACCTCCATAATCAAAAAAAAAATATGATTCCTGACGACTGACCCTTCGTGCTCTTGAAATAGTTCACAAAATCATGAAATCTTATTCATATTCATAGAAAAGTAAACTGATTCATGATTCCTAATATAAGTCACACCTGGCCATGCGTGGCCGTGAGATAGTTCACAAAATCGAAAAATATCGTTCATGTGTCTGTGAACTAGTTCATGATTCCTAGTATAATTTTCACATCTAACCATTCGTGCTCGTGAAATAATTCACAAAATCATAAAATATTATTTATGAATTTGTGAACAGGTTCATGAAATAGTACATGATTCACGATCTATCTTGAGTGCTTGTGATATTTAGAAGACATCCGTAATCATTTTCTGTTTCATGCAACTCTGCACATGGTCTTAAAATTTTCACGTGAATTATTTCATAAAATTTGAGTTTTGTCGTCAAAAGTCATATATTCATCTACAGCCTATAGCGACTAGTAATAAGTGCTAGTAGCAGATATAGGAAAACTATTAGCAACTCGAACCAGGGATGCCACATTGAAATGACTAAAACAGAAAAAATCTGTAAAATTTTCATCAAAATGCCAAAAATCTGTCATCTGTGAAAAACGATTTGGGATCAAAAATTTTGAAAAAAATCTGTGACTATAGAAAAATTTGTGATTATGGTAACCCTGCCTCGTACATTCATTTGATAAGGTTCAATGTGATGTCTGGACAGAAAACGAAAACTGCGCTGAGCGTCAAAAATATATTATAGAGCCACGGATTCTGTGCGTGATGTATTTCACAAAAGAAGATATCGCGAATCATTTACGGTTTTAGGAACCAAATCATATTGCCACGTTACTCCGAGTAAAAAAATCCGATACTAATTAAACAAGTAGTCACATTTCTGCACGTGTCAAATTTGAATGTGAGCTTGAGAATAAAATATCACGAAAAACGTGACTAAGATCCTGAAATCATGAACATAAACTACACTACTCGTGATTAAAAAATATCAAATATCGTGACTATGATCCTGATATCATGAACACAAATCACTCTACGTGTGACTAAAATATCACGATAACATGAATAGAAATTACGGAAATCGTGACTGAAATCTGGAAATCATGAACATAAGTCACACTACTACTCTGCCAGAAAAATTCAACACGAAACTTATGAATAAAATATCACGAAAACATGAATATAAATTACGAATATTGTGACTATGACCCTGAAATCAAGTAGAGGAATATGGGGAGACTTGACCAGGTTTTCAGCTAAACCTGCATAAATCTCTAAAAAAATTGATCCTTCAAAAGTAGTCGAGATATAATGTGCAAACGTATTGTGCGTGTTCATAGTTTTTTGCAGAATTTTTAATTTACTTTTTCAAAAGTTATGAAAGTTTTTCTGTGAACTTTTTTTTATCAAGTCTTCCCACTCCGTACGTAGCAGTAAAAAATATAAAAGGGTTGCATTTCATAAATTTCGATTTTTTAAAATGCATTTCATTTTAAGTATTAAGTGGACTGCTGTCATGGCGTATTCACATGTCACGAAATCAGCCATATTACAATTAACTTTGTTTGCTCGCACTAAAAGATATAGACTAATGTTCGAGGTGGAAATTTTTTGTGGCGTGATTAACACTAACAGTAGGTACCGCAGCATAGTACATATCAGAAATATTTTGTATCTTTCTTCAGCTTATTACCACTTGGTCAAGTCTCGCCAAAAAATCTTGGTCAAGTCTCCCCAACATTAGTTATGTAAAATCATTTCACTACTTCACAAGGAATAACATGATATATTAGATAGTAGTAGTTAGGTAGATATGTAAATACAAAGTTTCATAAAAAAATTACATAATTTAACGCAAACTTATTAATTGCGGAATATTTTATATAAGTAGAGGATTTTTGATCCCAAATTTTTAAAATTACCTTAACTGATCGAAACAACTACAAAAATATTTTTGAATTTTTTTAAGAACTTAAGAAAACACGTCATAGCCAATAATAGAATTATGCACTTGGTCAAGTTCCCCTACATAAATTGTGCTACGCTACCAGAAAAATCCGACATTAACCTCACGAATAAAATATCACAGTAACGTGATGAGAAATTTCGAAAATCGCGACTAAGCTCCTGAAATCGTGACCATCGTTTTAGTTGATATACTACAAACCAGTGTATCACCAAAGAATCATAATAAATACTAAACATGTTCAGGAAAGAACAACAGTAACCCAACCAAAAATTGCAATGTAACGCCATGTACATTTTTGCGAGAACTAGTTTTTGAAAAACACGCATAGTTTCATTAATATGAGGATTATTATCCATAATTTCAGGAGCCTGGTCACGATTTTCGTAAATCGCTCAGTTCAGTAGATCAGTGTACTGCTTCTCCTATATTTTACAGTTATAATGGTCGTTCAAATAAGATTGTTCAACCGAGGCTGTTGCACAGTCGTTATGGGTCAATGGAACGCAGTAACTAAAATAATAGGCACGCAAAGTGGTGAATCGAATTGCTTTAGTACATGCCTTGAATTGCAAATATTCTGAACGGGATGGTTGCGGAACATAAACTCAGCTAAAATATTCGATTTTTTTTAACTAAACTTGTAAAAATAATATTAACACTTTTCACGTAATGTAAAATGTTAATGTAGCGCTGCATTACATTCAACGTGAACGGGGATTTTTACTGTAACATAATTGCAACATTTCTTTTTGTTCCTAAAACAAGGTTTCTGTTGCGATTGTACCATTGAATCCTATCAGTACAACATTCCATATATGGTGGAATTGTATTATGAAGACATTCAATTAGTAAGGGATTAGAGGATAAGGAAAGTTTATTTAGAGCCTTAGTACTCAAGGTAAAGCAAGGGTTTGAAAGAAGAAAGTGAAATAGGGTCATATATACAAGCTCTAACGGGGGCCAAATATGAAAGCTCCTTAACTCAACAATCGACCTACAGATAGGGGGGAGGGGGTCTTCACAGGTATAATACAGACACCTTCGCTTCGTTTAACGTACGTATTATCGAAACACAAAAATAAATTTCAAAATATTATTTTTTGCACTTAATATTGATATTGAATATTTTTTACAAAAATAATGTTTATACTAAAATATTAGTGATAAACTTTCTTATCACTGGGAACTTAATTTTAGAAAATTGTGGTTTTCATCAATCAGAATGGTTGAAAGGGCATTTAAAGCACTTCTTCATTCTCATAAAGTTCCTGGACACATGAAGAATTTTTCGGAAATTCGTAGAAAATCTCCAAAAATTTGGAAAAACGAAGCAAGAGGACTTCTCTGAATATTATAGTATCTCGGTGAGTTTACTAAACCTCATAGGATTTCTTTGAAATCTTGAAACCGTTCAGAAATTCTGAAATCCGTTGAATTCGATTGAAGTTTCTTAGAAATTCTTCGAAAACTTTTTTTAATTTTCGATTGTCATGAAATTCTTGTGAGGTCGGTCGTCTAGAAAACAGAAGCTTTTTTATACATTTTTTGTGTAATAATAACGGCACAGCCTGTAAAACTGTTGAATCAATTGAATTGAACTTCAAAAACCCCGAAAACGGATATTAAAATATATTTGCTAAGACGATATGATTAAAAATCTTGACGGCAAATGAGCTAAAAGTTGTGCAATGAAGACCCGATTCTACCAACCTCATATGAAAATCCATTTTATGGGCTCTAGCAGACGAACCAAATCATATTCGATTTTATTCTTTCTTGAGTATATTTTTCTTTTTTCAAAGATGCGAAAAGCGCAAAAATAAATATATCGATTTTTTAAAATTTGTGCGCTGTAAAAATTGGAATACCATCTTAAGGCAACTTTATGCTATTATTATTATGTTTGTTAAGGCTTTAACCACTGAGGGTCATTCGCCTATACTTTATGCTAAATAATCAGAAAAGGTTATGAGGATATGTCCAGGGTCTAATTTTATTTTAACAGCTACGGTTTTTTTTTAAAAAGAAAAAATATTGCTCAATTTTGTCAATGTCTCCATTTTGTCAGCCTAAAATACACCAAGGGACTGATTAAAACGAGTCCCAACTGTATAAACCATAGTTTTTCACTACACAAGAGAGGTCTTACTAAACTAGGCGATAATCCTTGAACCACACCAACATATTGAAAACTTTTTCCATCACGCTCACAAGATTGACGAACAAGAGAAGAACACTAAATTGTTCAACTCTATAAGTAGTACGAGTCTCCATTGAAGCGACTAGACGTGCGTGATTCGAATTTCGTCCCCGTTCCAGTCAGAATATTGTATATCCTAGAATGGAAGGGATGCAGCGCTCAGCATTACATACTATTGGAAGGTCGAATAGCAAAAATCGTTTAATCATCACTCTAGATAGTTAACCTTCAAAATTGCCTAAAATCTTATTTGATGTTCGAAATATTTCTCTAAATTTTCATGAAATTAGTATTTCTTCCCTGAAGTTTGCGGGATATACCGTACCTAAAACTCGCAGAGATTTTTTTGATATTTGTTGGACTTAACTAGCTTTGGAAGTTTTTCTCGAAAGACTTTGTTGAAGTAAAATATTTTAGCTTTGAAAGAATAGAATTTGCCGATGTCCCAGATGTTTTCCAAAAATCCTTAGAATATTCATTATGTTTCCAGAAATTCTCCAGATTTCATTCAAAGTTCAAACTGAAAAAATATTTCAAGTATGGAGAACCAACAATTCGGATGCGCAATTGAATAACTGCAGGGCAGTTATGTATCGAAATGATATGAAGTTCCGAAATCGGATTCACAAAGATCGCACGAATAATACTCAGCACGCTGTATAATAGCCATGTGATAATCGAGTTTGCAATGTTTAGGCAGTGTCCTGACTAGAATACTACAATTGTGCTTGTAAAAATGCAGCAAATTATTTGACATTTTCGGACTCGCATCCGGCAGAAAAGTTCTGTTTGAACGCAAGTTTGCAAGCTACACCAATGGTTGGCATGTTCGGATGCTGCCCAAGAGCGAATCTTGTGCTTTATCCAACTTATTGACAGTGGTAGAACTGACTCTGGAACAACGAAGTCAGTCGCAGCGCCACCGCTAGTCAATTCGTTCGCCCATTCATTTCCAGTAATACCGGAACGACCGGGTACCCATAGAAGACGGATAGCATTTGAAATGCTAAGGTCTTCGATTTGAGTTCGACAGTCGATTACTAATTTCGATCTCGAATCTGCCGAACTAAGTGCTTTCAGGGCAGCCTGAATGTCAGAGCAAAAATAGATTCTTTTACCGCAAATTTCCTGTTGAAATACTGATTGTACGCCCCTCAGAATTGCGAAGAATTCTGCTTGGAATACGGTACAGTATCTACCAAGCGAATGAGACTGGTTTAATTTCATTTCACGACGATAGACACCAGCACCGGTTAGGCCCTCCAACAAAGAACCGTCAGTATAACACACTACGTATTCTTCAAGTTGTCACTCCGTCCAGCCAGACAGCCATTCCTCGCAAATTCTCATATTGAAAGTTTTAAAAGGAAAAGTAAATGTGAGTGTTAGATCACTGGGAGCAAGTGTACATTCATCCCAAGTAACCATTTGAGGTCACAGTATTGTGTAACTAGTTGCACTATCTATTGGGTCACTGTTACAGAGCCCAGTAAACTTGAGACGGTTTGCACTAGAAAATGCTTCTTGTTTCAGAAACACATGGAGTGGTTTTATGTTCAAGAGCGTCTCTAGATCAGCAGCAGGTGTTGTCAAGAACGCACCAGTCATTGCCATCAAGACCATTCTCTGAAGATGGTTTAACTTTGATTGGATTGTCATGACTTCTCCCATCTGCCACCTAACAAGGCACCCGTGTGCCAGTATTGGTCTAATAATTGTTGTGTAGATCCAATGAATGTACACTCAGGTTTTTTTTTACGCGAGGGATACGTACCGCGTAAAAAACCGCGTAAAAAACGCGTTAATTGGAAAATCCGCGTAAAAAACGCGTTAATTGGAAAATCCGCGTAAAAAAACCGCGTTAATTGGAAAATCCGCATAAAAAACCGCGTTAATTCTAAAATCCGCAAAAAAAACTCTCAGCAAAAGACTTAGAAGATTTTTGAAAGTTTTTTTTGCGCGGATTTCGCAATTAACACGGTTTTTGCAAAAAATATTCTAAATCCTTTTGAATGCAAAAGACTCGCACCCCAACAATATGGGTATTTTCGGAATGGTCTTGAAGAGTAGGTTCCAGAAATTGATTTTTGACGCTATTTTGAAATCAAAGATGGCGACTTCCGGTTTTAGCGAAATTCGCTATAACCCAATCAATATGGGTATTTTCGGAATGGTCTTGAAGAGTAGGTGCCAGAAATTGATCTTCAGAAAAAAGTCTAAGCCATTTGCATTCAAAAGGACTTAGAATATTGTTGCAAAAACCGCGTTAATTGAAAATCCGCGTAAAAAAAACCGCGTTAATTGGAAAATCCGCGTAAAAAAACCGCGTTAATTGGAAAATCATCGTAAAAAACCGAGCAAAAACCGCGTAAAAAATCTGGGTGTACTCCCAAGTCCCCAAGATTTGCCGGAGGCCGCCTACATTGGTTGAAGGCTTTGCAACCTTTCTTGATTCTGAAATCGATGAGAGCTGTCCAATTCAGTAGTGAGTCAAGAATTACCCCAACGTTCTTAACTTAATCTGCGACAATAATTTCAGAGTTAAAGAACTGCAATGGACGAGCTCCGGTTGTAATCCTTCGTTACGTGAGAAGCACCATTGACGTTTTATTTGGATTAACTGATAGTCCAACATGAAGACACCATTGCTCAATAGCACAAAAGGCTTGTTGCGTTAAATCAGAAAGTGTGTTAATGCAGATACCGGTGATCATTATATGATAATTATCGGCGAAACCATATGTCGGAAACCCAAGCTCATTACGTTTCCTCAAGAAGTGGCGAAAACGTCCCATAGAAGTGGCAACAGCACACCTTGAGGACATCCTCTGACACTCAGCTTACTTATCTCTACTTGTCTTAACGATGAGCAGAGATGCCGATTGCTAAGCATTGCGTATATCCAGTTCGTGGTCTTTCGAATCCATTTTGGAAGCAGCACTATCTTCGCTGCTTCCAAAATGGATTCGAAAGACGCGTTGTCAAAAGCACCTTCAATATCAAGAAAAACTCCTAAACTTAATTACTATTGCAAGACTACTATGAGTAAGTTTGTTTTATTCACGACCTCATCATGAGATACCTACGAAACCTAGTCGCTAAGCCCTCTTTTGTAGAGGTCTCAGTTCGTAGATTTGGGATTACGATATGTGACGATATCTAGCGAAACGTTCAAATGATCAAAGACGATGTACTTATGATCAGAAAATGACTGTTTGAACTTGTTTGGTACAAGCCAGATTGCGAAATCATGGGTAATACCGTCAGACTTGAGAGTCACATCTAACACCTCTTCTCTTGAGTATGTGCAGATTCGTACTAATTAAATATTTTATTTTAGTGCTGCCAGCCATTCAGTCCTCGACACGGAGAAACACGTTTACTTGAGGACTCCTGTTTTCAGTCGCCTCTTACGACATGTGAGCAGGAACCCAGTAGATCAATTCTTGGTTGAGATAGGAGAACATGGGGCGACTTGACCAGGTTTTCAGCTAAAACTGCATAAATCCTTAAAAAGGCCTTCAATCCCTCAAAAGTCATTGAGATATAATGTGCAAAGTTATTGTGCGTCTTCATGATTTTTTAATTTAATTTCGAAAAGTTATAAAAGTTTTTCTGAGATTGTTTTTTTTTTTGGTCAAGTCTCCCCACTGCGGGGAGACTTAACCAAGGCGTGGGTAGACTTGATCAAGATAATTTTGAAAAATCATCACCAAAAATAATGACATCTAACATAGGGTAAATGTACTATAATTCGCCCCCCTAAAACATTTGTCTGCGGAAAAACTTTAAATTCTAACGATTTTGAATTGCTCTAACTAATATTATTTTATCATTCTCATCACGTATCATATAATATCCAATAATCCTGAATAAAAGTGATTTAAAACATTAAATTAACGAAAAAGTAACAATATTCTAAATCAAGATGTGTTTCAATTTTCGTCCCCCTAAATTTAATCTTCGCCCCCCTCTTGCTCTATTTTTTCGCCCCCGTGCGCCCACGCACAATTTTACGACTTCTATCATGCTACAATGTCACAGAATTGGTAATAGAGAAAAGATTAGACTAATCCAGATTATATTTTCAAAAACCAACTATTAAACAAATAATACGTTAACTTACAAGCTCTTGTATTTATAGTCTTGATATGTTGTGTTGCGAAACGAGCGAGAAGCACACCAAGTCCGTTCGTTCGCGAGCGTGTACGAATAGCATGCCTAGCGCTCTTGATCGTTCGCGCCCGGGTGAAGCAAAATCTCGTGCGAGAATGCTCGCGAGAAACCCAAACTTTCATCTAGTATGTAGGACATATCCAGGAAGTTTTTCTCGCAAAGTCTCGTGTGTTTTGTTATCTCGCAAGCGAGAAATGCGTTAAAGAGCACACGCGGGTGTGGATGCACGCAGAGCGTGGACTACTAATGGCGTTTTCGTTTTTTCTTGGTGCTACACCGGTGTAGTGCAAAGAAAGAGATAGACTGATTACACCCAAGTTTGAATGAGTGTAGCACCGACTACACCGGTGTAGTGCACTGTCAAAAACGAATATGCCATAAGAGTGTTCTCGATATTTCGCGCGAACGAGGAAGGCGATGTACGCGCCAATGAACGAGAATAGCAACGTGCAAATACGAACAAACCATTCGTTAACTAAATAGCATTACTAGAAAAATACTCTACATATATGTTTTAAAAAATATTTTGGAAGTGTCAACTGATATTCTTTATGTAAATCATGAATGAAACAGATAGATTTTTTGGTAGTTGACTTGAAGCAACAATTTCAATTTCGTTTAAATATTTCAAATATGCCCAAAATGACTACAGATGCTCACTTAAATTAAAGGGATATATGTGTAGATCCAAAAATCGAAAAAAATAATTATTCTTTTATCTTCCTTATCGTTATATGGAAAACTACTCCATGTGCAATGGAATTCCTAATACACATGAGACAATTATACGTAGAGCGGCAGTATAAGTTCTTAGGAATGTTTTCCCAAATTATAAAGATCCAAGCAGTAGAACCAACATTATAGCGTATTTCACCATTCCCTAATGTGGTCCCGGGTATATACTAGAAACTTTGCACGTGATTATCTCAAAATCATGTTTTTCAAAAACGTCTTTGCTGTGACTACGATAGCCGAAAATGTTTTCTACCGATGTCAAATTTCTTTTTTTTTTGTTTGTAATTTAACTATCGTGTCCTTGAATGATTCCATTTATTCGTCAAAATTTTCATGTCAATGTTATGAATTTCTTAAAAAAAATCAGTGATAAAAAAACAATAAAAAAAATAGTGGCTTTTTTGGAAATTGTCCCCTTCGCAAAAATAAAAAAAAATACAATGCATAGTTCAAGGACACCACAAGTGCCTGTACTTATGGTTTTTTTTATGTTTTCAATTGTGCTGTTATACAGGAATCGTAGTCACGGCAAATCTCTTATAGAAAAACGCGCTTTTGCGCAAATGATTGTAACTTCGACAATTAGGGTGGATGTACCAATAGTCGCATACTTAAGGAAAACTTTTGCTACAAAATCGATGAATAGATCTATGGGCAATGTTAATACATTAAATGAAAGCTTTCAATCCCTACTTCATAGGAAAAATATAAAGATTGTTTAATAACCAATTTATGTATTCAAAACCGCTTGTACCACTATAGGAACACATGTACAAATAGTGGCGCAATCACTAATTTCGGGTCCTATTGTTGCAAATCCCATTGATTTCTTATGGGACTTACAACTATAGGTACACTATATCAACCATAGGTGCAAAGGAAGCTCAAAATTCAAAGAACATCATTTTTTCAATAATTATTTGAGCAAATTTCAAGGATAATAGTTTGATTGTCGCATAATTTTAGTGCGATGAATCGATAAAAAAAAATTGTTGATGGTTGGTACCTTAGTTAGGCGTATAACCCACTACTGCAACTATTGGTACACCTCAACTATAGGAGCACCCACCCTATTAATATGTATTCATGTTCACAAGTGGGTTTTGCAAATTAGACATTGTACTACGCTAGACGTATAATAAGTATTCGATATAAATATGGCTACATACCTTCATAAAATTTCATATTTTTTTTCCTTTTGTCCTGTACCTCGATATATATAACCCCTCAATCACTGACAGAAACTCCGTTGTATTTGTTTTCAATAAAGCTTTCCAAACTAATTAATTTTTGGCTTGTTTCTCTATAAACTATGATAAAATGAATGGAGAGGTTGTATTTTGATAGGGTTTGTCTTCCTAACAGAGAAAACCTATAAACCTGCTCGGTGCTGTTTAGAATCCGAATATCATGAATATATATTCGTAAAACACCAAACATTACGTTTGTAAAAGGTTTTCTAATTATTATTGATATAGTTTAATTGGATTGTTAATAACATATTTAAGAATTTTAGAATATTTTTTAGAAATCGAAAACAACTGCGCGGGATTCAAAGATAAATTGCGGAATCTGTCTATCTTCACTGCAACTGAATAGGTAGAGAGCAGTCTTGGGGCGCTCTTATTTTTCCAGTATATAAAAAGGTACTTTCATTTAGTTACCAAGTAGTTTATCCGTTTTTAGAGATGTTGACTTTAGAAAGAGTGAATAGCTCTGTAAATAGCGAAAAGCGATGCGAAAAAAGGTTATGGTATTTTAGAAATTTGCATATTTCAGCCGTCTATATTACTTACTTTCTAGAACATCAAAAATCGCTTGAAGCTCCATAATAGAAGTAGTCGTGAAAAAACTGTTTTTGAGGGTCTTTCACAAACAACGCTCTGTATCTCGAAAACTAAGAGTTTCCGAAAGAAATCTTCCTGGTAAGGTATTCTACAACTTTATCGAAGAGAGTATTTTTCTATCTGAATTATAGAAGAAAATAAATTTCGTAACTCACTATTGAGGAAATTAGTCAACGATCCGATGTGATCGAAAAAAGGAGCGTTTTATTTCAAGAAATTTCCTCAAAGACATCACATAGCTAAAATAGTCTACTTTGGGACCACTGTGGAACGGGGCGAAGATAGAAACCCATACGAAGAAAAGATCGCTATATGGTATTTCGCCGGGGGCGAAGATTAGAATTGAGTCTCATCTTGCGTTAATTTTCGCCACTTTTTAAAATTGTTCAAACTTAATTAAATAAAGGTAACAATCGCGGATGTGCGTTGACATGTATTCCTGCAATGCTCAAAAATATTACTATCGAATATTCTAACGCTTATTCACAAAATTTATATAACTTTCCCCGCGATAAAAAATTGTCACCATTTTTAGTTTTCAGGAAAATAAGTGCTCTACAGGTATTACTTTATTTACGATTAAAAATACGTTATGAAATATTTTTGTTAAAATTAGGTCAGCTTGCACTTTTTATTCGTCTTAGTTTGTTTTTCAATAATAGTCGAAAGCGGAGGTCCAGATCGTAAAGCAGATAGAATTATTTATAATTGTTCTACAAGGGGGGCGAAAATTAGGGAGGGGGCGAAGAATGATACTTCTACCCTACTGTGATTATTTTTTTTTCATTTTGTCAAGATCTTTGGGCAGCAGTACAAAATATAAAAGGGTTTCATTTGATAAATTTCGATTTTTAATTCATTTCTTTTTAAGGATTAACTGTACTGCTTGCATTGCATGTTCACACATCACGAAATCAGTCCTACTATAGCTAACTTTGTTTACTAATACTAAAATATAAAGACTTATGTTTGAGGTGGGATTTTTTATGGCGTGATTAACATTAACAGAAGATACCCAACCATAATAAATATCAGCAATTTTGCATCTTTCTTCAGCTAATTGCCACTTGGTCAAGTCTCCTCATAAAATCTTGGCCAACATTAGTTATTACGTTCAATGTCATTCAAATTCTAGTAATAACTATTCCAATGTTCCAATTTATGTAAAATCTTCAATATTCACTGCTTCACACAGATTAAGATGGTATATTAGTACATTAATAGTAATTAGTAGTCGAGTAGATATGTTCATACAACGTTTTGATAAAAAATTACATCATTTAATGCAAATTTATTAATCAGGTAATATTTTCTGTAAGGAAATGATTTTTCATTCCAAACTTTTAAAATTACCATAAGGAATCGAAGCAAGCAAAAAATATTTTTGAAAAATTTTTAAGAATTGAATAGAAGACACCATAGCCAAAAATAGAATTTTGCGCTTGGTCAAGTCTCATGTTCCCCTACTTCAATATGCCGTATACCGCACGGCCTCTAGGCTTTTTGTTCGGAGAAAGATAATATACTATTATCAATCTCCTAGTGGACCCCAACCACAGCTATTGTTTGTCGCCTCTTACGACATGGGAACAGAAACCCAGTGGGTAAATTCTTTGCCGGAGACCCCGAGTTTGCACATGGGTCATTCCACTTCAGATTTACAACCAAAGTTTTAAATCCTTCCAAAATGTTTTCTAGCTTTCTTTAGCTAAATATAATTGTCGTATTTTGTTTTAACTATGATTTTTTTAAGTTATGATGTTTTGGACTTAACTCGAAAACTATTCGATGCAAAACTAAATAAAAAAGTACCGTAAGCATGAGCCTTCCGGAAAAGTTCACCAAAAAAATTCTTTTGTTTTATAATTTATTTACTTTGCAATTATTGCAAAAAAATCGATTTTTAAAGTTGGACCAAATTTATTTAGCTTATTTTTTTAAATGTTAAGAATTATTTTTAAAAAGATTGTGTAAAAACTTTGGAGTGGAAAAAATACTTTGCAAGATATTACAATTATAAGAATAAAACAAAGTAATTTTACACTAAACGCCCAGTGATAGGTTAGTCAACTTAAAAAAATAGTTCAGTTGTAACATTTGCTGAATATTATTGCACGTCAGATACACAATCCAAATTTTAATTCCTTCTAAACAATTTTTAGCTCAAAATAATAGCCGGATTTTTTTGGTTTTGGATGATTACGATTTTTACAAGTAATGAGTTTTTGAACTCTTGATTTTTTTAAACATTTCTCAATCACTGATAACTCGGAAACAATTCTATGTATGAAAAAAAAATTAAAGTTGCATTTTTCGCCTTACCTCACAGATTTTGTTAATATTTGTTTTTTTTTACATAAATTAAAATGTCATTTGAATTTTCACTGACGATTTTTGGTGATTTTCCCAGCCCTGCGATACCAAAATATTTGATCCTGGACTTTCAAATCCTTAATTGAAGTTTTTTGAGGTTGGTGAAATGAACTATAACTTCGTAATATGTTCATCATCGTAGCCGAATAATCCGGGTGTTCCGAATCATGACCGATTTAGATTTTCGGTTTCAGTCGCCAGTTTCCAATCATGACTGATTTAGAATTTTGTTTTCAGTCGCCAGTTTCCAATCTCCGTTAACGCCCGCCGCACGTGCTATTGCGATGTAATGTGTATTTTATTACCGCCTTTTTTACATTTTCATGTTTTGCACTGCTGTCGTCTATATTTGTACATGGTGAATAGAGTGACAAGAAAAAAATTACGTCTAACGGCCCACCCCTTAGTCGATTCCTAGTCCCACCAAGAGTACTTGCTCCAAATTTGAAGCAAATCGGACAAGTCTAGCTACCGGACCAACGTGCCTAAAGTTTGTATGGGATTTTTCGACAATTTACATGGAGAAAACCCACTAGTTCATATTTTTACCTCTAGGTGGCACTGTATGCATCGTATTATCACTATAAGTGAAAATAAGAAAGATAATTTAATTGTCTACAACTTTGCCGAAGAAAATTTTAGTTCCACCTATGGCCGAATAGAGATAGAAATTAGGTATCTTTTACAAAGTTACAGAACAAGCATTTTGCAATAATTCTTCCGAACATCTCGATATTCTATCTCTCTTCTATGAAAAGTTAGTGTTGGCGCTCTCTATGCGGCCTCAGGTGGAACTAAAGTACTACAATTCTTCTGAACATACTGTTGAGCTAAACCCAACCATTATTTCACAAAAATGTTTAGTTCATTCGAATCGAGTACTGATACACAACAATGCACTGCTAGTCCCCATGCAAAACTGACTCAGACATCACTTTGCTAAATGTTAAATAGCTTCTTTTAACAAAACCGTACTGACTAGCAGTCTTCGGCAAAGTTGTAGACAATTAAATTATCTTTCTTATTTTCACTTATAGTGATAATACGATGCATACAGTATCACCTAGAGGTAAAAATGTGAACTAGTGGGTTTTCTCCATATATATTGTCGAAAAATCCCATACAAATTTCAGGCCCGTTGGTCCGGTGAGCTAGACTTGTCCGATTTACTTCAAATTTGGTGCAAGTACTCCTGGTGGGACTAGGAATCGACTGAGGAGTGGGCCGAATGAGTTTTCAAAAATTCATTATTTTTTTGGCAGCCTAATGGTGAATCTTCAAAAAATTACCTAAAATATTTCCATTAGTAGGGAAATAGAAAATGTTGAGAAATAGCACAATAAAACAATGAAAATAAAAATGAAGCTTCCATTTTTTAAAGTAGTATAATTTGTTAACTGTGTTGATACATAACCCTATAGGCATATGAATTTGAAACCCCTCTCACCCCTGCTCATGATGAAGCTGTCCTATGTAGCGAATAGAGCCATGTATTCAGTCAAGCAAGCTCCCCTGCAAGTATCTGAACAACGAAACGAAACAATCGCGGACAAAATTGAAATTTCTTCCATACACAATGACCAAAACAGTCAACACACAATACCTCCTATTATTATTTTCATTGTGTCTCTTCGGTTCTGTTTTCTTATGACCGTGTATTTTCTCAACTTACTTTTATCGCAGACGGCTTCAATAGGATTAATACTGGTAAATAATTACTTTACAGAGCCAAAGTTTTTTTTGTTCTAAGTTAAATTACCGTTTCTAACGTTTGAAGAAGCAAATAGTGATGTAGCGTATATTTAGTGAAGGCAGCCAATAACTGCTAACAAAACCTGACTGACTATAGGATAACATACACACTGCTAGTTGAAAACTGGTACCTAAGGCATTGGAACGTAAAATGCTTAAACAGAAATTGAAACGAACAAACATAGCTATTAATACAACTCGAGTATATTTGGACGTCTAGTTTGTCCCATCATATATTTCAATGTTTAATGGAACGTTTAGTAATATGTTATTTGTAATTTGGTTGACTGCTCTCTAGTTCCAGAACAAGATTTTAATTTAATTTTTAGTATGATTCATTTCGAGATTGAACAATACTAGTCCAAATTGATTTTTTCTTAACTTATGTGTGTTTTGAGTTCCATATTAATTCTGTTTTATTTTAGCAATTTGAAAGTCATATTGCTGACAGATGATTTCAAATTGCTTCCTTTTTTATGCGGTTTCGTGTTTGAACTTAGCGTACCTCCTAGAATTAAGTAAAACTTATTTATTTAAACATTATATTAAAATTAACAAACTTACGCTTTTTGATTACCGAACGATCAGCACTAATATTTTTCCAAACACCAATTTTACTAATTAGAATCTTGATACTAAGTTTTATTTCTATAATTAAATCAATTTAAGAATATTTGTATACTATCAAGTACCCTTATTGACGACATCCCTGTACTCTTTTTTGCCTATTTGCGAAATTCAGGAAATTCGACAAGCCGCTGAGTTTTTGGAACTTCCCCAATTGATGGTACTCCTATCAAATACTCAAGCAAACCAGAGCTTCATCAACGACGAATCGATTCAGCACTATTCTACGGTAAGTTATTCGTTCTCCGAACGCGAATGTGTCTATAGTTATATAGAACAATCAGTTGTAATCTCGTCCTGACACGATCACTTACCATTCCAGTGCATGAAGCAAAATCTGGAGAAATACTGTGTTCAAAATGGCATATTCGGCGATATTACCTTCGAACTTGACGATGGGCATATGAAGGCGCATCGAGCGATGCTGGTGGCACGGTGTGATGTCATGAAAGCCATGCTGAATGGTGACTTCCGCGAAGCGCATGCCAATTTGGTAAATTTGTCACTTTTGCATATGTATCGAGGCAACACTGTGCTGAAGCTATTGTTTCCGATAGATTGTACTTCCAGGTGTAACAGAATACACATTCCACAAGCTACTGTGTTATCTTTACACGGACGAGATTCCGCCCATCTCGGCGGACAAATGTTTGAATCTGCTGGAACTGGCCAACCGTCTATGTTTACCACGGTTACTGAATTTAGTCGAGTGTCGGGTGATCGAGGATCTCACCAGAATGTCTCAGAATGAAACCAGTGAGGCAGTTGAGCACTGCTTAAGGCTATTGGAATCAGTGAAGGTACTGCGTTGGAATTTCAACTGTTTCGAATTGGCCTGCAAACTATCTTTAATAAATTTTAGCTGCATAATGCGCACCAGTTGGCCGAGTGGTGCATGTCGTATCTGTGTGTGAATTACAACAGCATCTGTAAGTTGTCACCACGGAGTCTCAAGAGTCTACATCCAGACAACCAGGACTATTTACGAGAGCATCGGTGGCCTCCGGTGTGGTATTTGAAAGACTACGACTACTATCAACGGTGTATGAACGAGCTCAATCGAGAACTGAACAATGGAAAGAAAGACTGTACGGCAGATGACAAGGGCTGTCTATGCTTTTCCGGAGGTAAAAATCATTAACAAAAATTGGCTGAATATTAACGAGAATGTTGTTGTGGATTCCTATCGATCGTTTACCTAAATTGACTTGTTCATCATAGGTCGAGAATAGAAATTCACAACATTAATTGGAAAACCCGTTTATTGGTATTTGCTCGTGATTTTTTGAATCAAAAATATATCCTAAACTTTATAGATCAAATCATAAAAATCTCACTACCTTGCATATCATCCCTTGCTAAATGTTTCACTGCTTATCATTGCATTTCACAAAACCCTTTCGAATATTGTTTTTGTTTATTTACATCAATAAAGGTCCGCAAAAACCAATAAACAAAGTCTTTCTATAATTTTAGTTCTAGTTTATACCTTAGTCGTAGTGGTGAATGCACCGTGCTAGTTGAGTTAATTTTTTGCATTTTACTTTTCCACATTTCCCTTCCCTCTTTTTCTTCGTGCTACTACCTATGCTCTTCTTCCTTTTGCACACTCTATTACACTTTCCCATGCTGTCAAACCACACTTCATTCATAATTCCCACCATCGACAACCACGAAACTCTACCATTACTTACATCAAACCATCGATCATCCCGAACACCCTCGTATACACCTGCAACCTATTGGGAAAAGTGTTTTTCTGGCTACTAGGGAAATCAAAACGGTCGGCAGCGGCAGCCAAGTCAACGCTGCAAACCGCAATCACCGCCAGCTCCGAGCACCAGGACGTGGTCAGTACCAGCCTGTTCCAGTCGAATGCCAACTCAGTGAACCAGCTCGATCCGGAGCACGATGGCGCGGATCTCTGACATTTGGCTGACGGACCGTGGAGGTGAGTTTAAAATTCTACTTTTTGCTTCACTGGACACATTGAATGCGAACGTTTTGTGTGTAATTTATCATCACTTTTCGATGGAGACGCACGGTGTATTAAATATATAAAAAATTGAAGTTCTCGGTCGTTTGGAAACATGGATAAATTACGTATGATTAAACGGAGGCTTGATAACATTACTCTCACGAGTTATGGTTGGAAGATTTTTAGTCTTTTTCCGCTTAGATAGATTATTCAACTCCTGGGCAAAGACCCTGATGAGGCGTCGCCACCATAATTAGTGTCATTATCGCTTTGAAAAATATATCCAGATTTGAGATATTTTTAAATCAAGAATTCATTCTGTTCTGTAAGCATCATTCCACTCTGTTTTAATTGTTAATTGAAACTGGATTTTTACAATCGGAGAGAATGTTCAATAACGATAAGTCATATGCTTATTAACCGTTATGTGTCCGACAAGGTACCTGAAATTCTGATTCTCGGGAATACGGTTTTCCGGAGGAATATTCCAGAATTATTTGTAAATATCAATGGAATACTGACAATATGGGTATCAAAATTCTTAGAATTGGCTCAGAAGACTATCTCTCATGGTGTTGAAACCAATTAGTGATTTGACCCCGGAACGGAAATTCCAAAGCACGTTCCCGTGGGGCCATTCCGAGGACAAATTGCCATACAGTCTCGTAAATTACATCTACATCTGGATCACTGATTGCTAATCAAACATTCTTTGAATATATTGTCCACTATCGACGATTCCGGAAGTCCCGGATTCCGGGCATATTCCACAATTGAAGTCACATCGGTTCTTTGGTGATGACTAAACCAATTTTCTCAAACCAAGTCAAAAAGCAAAGTATACAGTTGAGTGTTGCATCTCCAGCCCCCCCTTGCCATTATACTCCCCTCCTTCATCACCTCACCCCTCAAACCCGCATTCTCTTCATCCACCCCGTTTACCGAAATATAAGATGAAGGATTTCTAGCGCATCCTCCACTCTCACTCTGCAAACCCTTCCTTCCCTCCCTTTCCAAATCTATTCCCACGGCATTTCAAAATATGATCACGTAAAAATAATATTGAACTCATGTTAAGCTAATTTATTATTATATTTTTTTGTTTAAAGTGTGTTAACGTCGACTTTCGTGGTAGTCGTGGGATACGTGCTAAGTGTAATAAGAATGCAGTAGACATTTCCACAATTATATTGTACATAACCATAAAAATCATAGTTTGGATAAATGAGAAAAGCTCAATCGCACCACTAGGTGGATTAAAACAGGTTTATTTTTTATTTATTTATTTATTTTTCTTATTTCGATTCGCCTCTTTTTCGGATTATTAAATACTTTTTAAAAAATTTCTAACTCTATTTGCGGGGTTGGGAGTCGAGCACAGATGAGTTAGAACCCAGACGAGCTGCGAACCAGGCAATCGATTTACCTACTACACCATGTCCGCCCCTTTTATTTTAGTATTCTTAGTATATATATATTACTATTTTATCAACAATTATCTATACGATTTGATTATTAGTAATAAGTTCAGAATTAAGAAATATTTGGGGCTTTGGAATGCCTGTTTGTGCAGGGTGCGTGCCATATTCGGCATTAAGCGGTTACATACCTTTTATCAGAAAAATGATAAGATAGTTTGAATTTACGTAAAGGCATAATGATTTCATTACATCAAACTTATAGTATTTTGGTAGTACATGTCTCAGTGAAATGAACAAGTATAAATTTATAGAGGTATATTGATAATTGGCGCAGTTATGATTTTTTCTCCGAAACCCCTTTTTATTTAAGAGGTTTGCGGTGATCACGATTGAAGACCAATAGATCAACTAAAATCCCAAAACTTAAAGAATTCCGTTAGTATTTGAGTATATCTCATACCTTAACGATTAGTTGGGTAAAGAATAATTTTTTCATGCATTCGGGAACATTTTTCCAAAATTCTCATCCAAAAAATAAAAATTTATGCATAAAAAAGGAATCGTTCGGGAAAACTAATTACGATCAATTGAAAAGAATCGGTTGAGTGGTTTTTCTGCAATCGTGATCACGGAAAAACCATTTTTGAAAAAACAACATTTCGAGATAATCGCGTTTAAAATTTCAAGTTACCACTTCTCTTCGTGGATGAAGCGCGCTTGGAAGCGCTGTAACTTTCGATCTATTTCTCGGATGTCTATAAAAAAATTGGGTACATATTCTCAAGGAATTGTACTTTTAGATAAAGTAATAAAAAATCTGATTTTTTGAAAAATAAAAAGGTATGTAACCCCTTAAATACGTTAGGCATAATGGACATGCTATTTACGAAAAATCGCGTAATTTCTTTATTGTAGAAATTTTAATTCTAGACTTGTTTTTTTGGATTAGAATAATCTATACTATGCTACACCATAATATCGTATAGTTTTAACAAGAGGCTGCAAAATGAACAACAATATGTATGTGATTTAACCCTTAGAGTCGTAGTAGTTTTATCCTTTTTTCTATGTTGAGCATAAAAATGAACCTGAGCATGATGGCCGTACAATTGCAGGCGAAATTGCACAGAGAATCAACGAATGGGTCCTGGTAGTAGCTATCTATGCTCAATGTGCACGTTTCGACAGTTCTATACTTTGAAATGCCAATAACTGCGCCGACCACGTTCTAACAGTCATCGGGGAAGGCAAGATATGTTAGTGTAATAAACGTTGTTATGGAGACCGTGTATATAAAGTTATACAAATCTAGATTCACCCTAATGAGTGAAACGATCTATACAACTCTCAGCAGTGTTATCATGTTTTTATTGCTCTCGAGAATTCATGATCGATTTCGCTTTTTTCAATTAATTTTGAAATGCTCGGTTTGTTTAATTGAATCAAATGGTGGGTAAATGATTTTGTTATTCCTTGCTCCTTCATTCCGCAAAACATGACATTCCAAAAACAATGCAATATCATGAAAAGCGATCACTTTTAGTGTCGCGAGACATTTGTCGATATATTTATGTAATTAAAGGTTCCATAATACATGTATTACTTGTCATGTATAAAGTTTGATATTATTATTAATGACAATTATGTATTGGCTTCTTTCTCCGCGGACGATTGATTAATATGTTATAATTTTTTGCATAACAGTTATCTAAGGCACATTTTAAGCGGTATAAAACAAGCCGAAATACCTTAAACGACCAACTTTGTATGCAGGATATACAACCGATGACATGTGCGCGTTTTTTTACGCTTATTACCAGAACAAGGTTAAAAACAATAAGAACGAAAAGAAACTAACCTTTTGCGTCAATAATCAAGCTCTCTTATTTTCATACTCATGAAGAAATATAATAAACGTCACAGTAATATAGTGTATGTACTCCAAAGCATATGAAAGTGCTCATTACAATAAGAACAACCTATGAATCACAATAAAATATTTATTCTTCGTGTTGATATGACTATCGAAAACTGGTAACTGGTTTTGAATTCCACTTGCGAATTGGTAATTTTGAACCCTCATACATAAATCAAAAGTCATCATTCACTCAGACAACACCATGCGTATTTCCCACGCGCATTAAATACCTAGTGGATTAATTTCCTAGTTGGTCAAAAAACACTAAACAAACAATGAAATTAGTTTGCTCAGTCTAAAGAAATGCCACTGCGACTGGCATCAACCGGCGGATACGCATTCCCTTACAATGCCATCAAATCAAAGAACTTTTAAAATTACATACCTACGATAAAATATGTGCAATTCAAAATATAACGAAATGAAGACAGCTTAATTATATGCATTGAATAAAGATCGCAAAAAAATTAGTTGTATAACCGAGGTGTTTCATTTTCAAAGATACCACTGCTGATGAATCACTTTATAAAAATAAGGGACGCGGACGAAAACTGCTGACCACCACTTGATAAGGGACGCGGACAAAAACAGTTGATCACCACCAGTTTGATCCTTTTTTATGTTATTACAAAAGTAGGGCTGGAACACATTTCAAGCCTATTGGATATATTACCGTTACAACTGTAACCAAATGTTGACGAATATTGCACAATAATGAACAACAAAAATTTTGTTCATGTACATATTTTAAAAATTTCAGATTTAAGCTGGTTTAATTATAAACAACAATTGATTTCCAGAACTTATCTAAACTTGCAGTATTTCGGATAGACAACGGTCTACGGATGGTAGGGGAATTGTGGGAAAAACCGACACTGTGGGTAAAACCGACACTGTGGGTAAAACCGACACCCCACAACATTTCCTAGAAATCAAATTTTTATTCATTTCATAATGATACATTATTATTAGTACGTTTATTTAGAGCATTTGAGGAAAAATTGGATTTACGTTAGTACGCCGAATGTCATAAAAATAAACAAAACATACGACAGCAGCGTTCATACTCGTCTGGATGTTAAATTTCGTTGGTAGATTTTAAGGTTTTAACCGAACAAAAGCTTTTCAAATCACCACATTTTTCAGTACCTATTATTATCGGCCTGTCCTATGATCAACTAGGTGCATTGAAGACGAGTTTGAGAAATTCAATATTTTTAATCGTTTTATAAAAAAAATGTGCGCTGTTAGGGTAAAACCGACACGCTGTTAAGATGGTTGTGTATACTTGCGATTCATTTCAAAATACTGGGGATCTTGGTGACACTTCAATTAGCCTATTAGAACACCATAGTATCAACAGAAATGCACAGAAATACTTTTATTGTGTTTATTTCTTGTAAGTCTCTTTAAAAATCAAAAATTGGAATTTTTGCTTATCTGATTCTATCGAAGCTGTTGCTATTTCTGCAAAAATCTCATCAAACCGAATTTCTAGTATTCTCTAGGTTTGTCATAGACGAACTTTATCACAATGAGACAATGATCTTATGTATACCCCAATAGATCGTTGATGATCAGAGTCCGAAAAATAAAATCTGAAAAAGATAGTTTTACTAAGAAGTGTATGTGTCACTTATAAGTGAATGAATCCAATTAGCAGAATGTAGAACACTTGCAAATCTTCTCTTACGAAATAATATGACACTGGAGGTTGCAATGATGTGCGCAAGGATTATTTGGAAATACTTATCAAAAAATAATCCTATAGCATAAAATACTCTTATTTATAGTACTACGCTTTCGAACTTTCTTCCCCTCACTGCATGATGAAGCAATAAAAAGCACATATTTGCATCATACATACTCACACTTTATTATTAACGCATATATCTCATTTTTAATAAAGAAATAATAAAGTGGAGAGAAAATAAATTAAAGGGGGTGTCGATCTTACCCCTATAGGGTGTCGGTTTTACCCGCAGTGCCTACAAAAAGTCCCTTTGTTTTCCAAGTTTTTCAACCAATAATTTTTAATGAAATTAATTTTTTGAAGCGCTGAAAAAATTAAGTCTTGTTAAGAATTTTCTGAGGAAGAATTCTGCATAAAAACTATAATTTTATTGGTTTTGTGGCAACTTAGAAAAATTGTTAAGCTTAAGGTGTCGGTTTTAACTATAATTCCCCTACGTTCGCGACGGAACCTTGTTTACTTCGGTAACTCGTCACACTACATGAAAACTTCTCTCTCTCTCTCTCTCTCTCTCTCTCTCTCTCTCTCTCTCGCAGTAGACAGTTTGCATATTTTTATCTTTGATGACCAAAAAATACATAGCCATATGTGTATATTCGTTGAATCAATAATAATTAAATTGAAAATTCTTCATTTCACGAGTTGTTCTTCAAGTGAAATATTTTCTTATTGGACAATTGCAACATGGATATATGATTAATCAAAGTATATAGCCATTTTCTATGCTCAAATACAAGTGAGTTCCCGCATTCTAAGCGTTCGCTTCTTTTTTTTGAGAGAAAATTTCTTCAAGTGAAAGCGTCTTTGAACACCAGCGCCTACTCGTTCAGTGGGCTCACTGAACGAGTAGGCGCTGGTGTTCAAAGACGCTTCACGCGACTTCAGGAGGGCCAGACATAATAATTTCAAAAGTGTATAACTTTTGAACAGGTGCTTATAGATAAACAATTCTACCTTCGTTTTGTAGGTGAAACCTAGTCCTATCAGAATAATTGATAGCATAATTTCAATTTTTGCCGATAGTGAAGATACACGGGTTCGAAAACAGGCCAAAATTAAATCAAAATCAGCTATAAGTCTTTACACAGCATTCACAGCTATCTGGCCTGTTCGGAAAAGTTTTGTGTTTTGCGATGATAAAAAATACCTTAGAACATTGTTAATGCGAAAAATCGGAAATAAAAAAGTTATAAGTTAAAATAGGAAATGAAGGAGTTCACCATAGAGAATTTATCATAACTCGATTAATATGTGTGACAGAGGCAACATGTCTTCTGCAAAATTTATAAAGATACTCTCCTCTACAACTTTGTCGAAGACAGTCAAGCGCTATCTCTTTCGGTTCAAAGGTTAAATTTTCTGTAGCCTACTATGATTAATTAAAAAAATAATATTACCAAAAGATGGCGCTTTTTACACACACATAAATTGTAGAATATGTGAAATTGCTAATATGGGCAGGTTTGACTCCAATGAATTAAGTACCTCAAAACGCTGTTTTGAGCCACTGTGCATCGACGTCGAAAAAGGAGTTTATTTAAGTTTTACATCGACATGATAATTTATGCCTTACGTCTATAATGCCTTTGGCATTCAAAATACAAAAGTTCGTAATGGCGTGAGTGGCGCTCTCCTCTTGCGATTATGATGTTATTGTTCTCACAGAAAACTGGCTGCTTGCTGACATACATAACTCGGAACTTTCAATGAACTACACAATCTATCGTTGCGATCGCAACTCTTTCTCTAGTCAACTTCGTCGCGGAGGTGGCGTTCTTATTGCGCTAAAATATAATCTCTCCGGTACTGTATTACAAATGCCTGGTTTAGAATGCTTGGAATAAGTTATTGTGCGCATTTCGTTACCAAATTGCGCTCTGTATATTTGTTGTATATATCTGCGGCCGAATAGCAGTCCAGACCTGTACAATGCGCATTTCTCTGCAGTTCAACAAATTGTGGATAAACCTTGTAGTTCAGACAGTGTACTCATTGTAGGTGATTACAACCTTCCCCATATCAGATGGATATTCGACGATGATCTCAAATGTTACCTACCTGAAAATGCCACAACCGAACAAGAGATAGCTATCACGGAAACGATAGTCGCTGGAGGACTGAGTCAAATCAACTCGCTCACTGACGCCAATAGACGGACCCTCGATCTAGCATTCGTGAACTACGCCGATTTAGTCGATGTGGAAACGATCTAGATCATGCTGTCGCGGTGTTCTATGAAACTGTATACGAGATACTCCGCCGCTTAGTTCCTAAGAAACGTGTCAACAGAAAGACGGATTACAAGTGTCCGTGGTGGAATTCCGAGCTTCGTCGTCTACGCAATATTCTCCGTAAACAACGTAAGCGATACTGCCGTCACAAGACCGACGAAAACAAAGCTGTTTGCCGAACCGAACTTCAATACGAAACAGCCCGGAGAAGTGCATTCGGCGAATATATAAGCCACGTTCAAAGCAACCTTCGAAACAACCCCTCGACGTTCTGGAACTTTGTGAACAGCAGAAAACGCGCTGGTGGCATTCCCGTAAATATTTAGCTTGGAGATGCCAGTGCGCAATCCACAACCGAGTCCGTAGACCTTTTTGCAGAACATTTTCGTAGGGACACAATATCAGTCTCCCTTGCTTGAATATGACTGAAGCAGACGTGTTGAAAGCTATATCCAGTCTCGACCTATCGAAAGGACAAGGCCCGGATTGTTTGCCTCCGATATTCGTAAAAGGATGTGCACGATTATTGTCATTGCCAGTTAGCATTATTTTTAACCGCTCAATCACGGAAAGCGTCTTTCCGAGTGCATAGAAACAAGCGGCTATAATTCCGATTCACAAGGCTGAGGACATTCATAATGTTGAGAATTACAGAGGAATCTCACTTTTGAACTGTTTTGCTAAAGTCCTTGAAAAATTTGTTTACAATGAGATGTACGCTGCTGCTTCTCACATCATCGACGAATGTCAGCATGGATTTCTGAAGCAACGTTCTACAACTTCAAATTTGATGATGTACATTAGCATCTTGGTCCCCTCTATTGAGAAGCGTCAACAAACCGATGCAATATATTTTGACTTCTCTAAAGCATTCGATAAAGTATCTCACAACATTGCTTTTCTGAAACTGCAAATACTAGGATTTCCTCCGTGATTAACTGGATGGTTGCAATCATATCTGTCTAGTCGGAGTGCTTTCGTTGGAATTGTTTAACACGTTATAGCTTGCTCGACATGCCAACTGGAGTCCATCAAGGAAGCCACCTAGGGCCGCTAATTTTTATTTTATTCATAAACGACATTTGCACTCGTATCATATCTGGAAAACTATTCCTCGCCGACGACTTAAAGATTTCCATTGCTTCTGGACTTGACTCTGCTGCACTTCAAGATGACGTACTTAACATTGAACAATGGTGCCTGTTGAATGGTATGCAGGTAAACGTTAACAAATGTAAAATGATAAGCTTCAGGCGATCATCCACTCTATCACATTATGAGTACTTGCTCCAAGGTCGCATCATCGAAAGAGTGGAGTCCATTCGTGACTTGGGAACGCTTTTTGATAGGATCACATCACCGCAACGGCGGCGAAGGCATTGGCAACACTTGGTTTCCTGAAGCGAAATACCGCTGGTTTTAATGATTTCTAGGCACTAAAATCTCTATATTGCGGATTGGTGCGAAGCATTTTGGAGTATTGCCGTGGAATGACCCTGCCCATCTACCACCTTACAACGATAGATGCATGCTGCTTGAGTTACCGACGTTAGAGTTTCGCCGCACAGTCTTGCAAAGAATGTTTCGATATGTTGTGTAACAATATTGACTGCCCAGATATTCTTGCACGGATTAATGTGTTTGTACCTCCTCGCGCTCTAAGGAACCGTCATCTTTTGTGGATTCCTAGACATCGTACTGTTTATGGTCAAAACAATCCTGTGGATAGACGAAACTTCACATCTGTTAGATTTTCATGTCACCAAATCTAGTTATAAGTTAGCTATTATGAATTTTTAATTAATTTAGATAGTATGTTCTATATTTTATAATCTGTACGGTATCTACCGAAGATCGGAACAAATAAATAAAATTATGCGGGCAACTTTTAAACGATTTCCTTAGGTTTTTTTGACCACAGATAGCGTAAAAGACAGAAAATAATTAGGAAAATCCGTACTTATTGTAACTAATGAAATAGTGCGGCACCTTCTCTAATAAGGTTAAAATCACCCTTTTATAATTGGCTGGCTATGGTTCGAACTACGAAGCGGGCTTGTGTCCTTAGCGCCTTACCTTATATGCCATCTAGTCAGATGCATTATGTTAAAAATCCAAATATAGGGTAGACGAGCCCTTATTCATCTCATTAGTCAGGATGTCACACTATTTCGTTGATAACTCGACTTAGAGTGACTGGATTGCGCTTAAATAGGTATCATCATCTTTGCTTCGTTCCTAAGAAGCAGCTCAGTTAAAATTTTTGCCTGGAAAATGTGAAATGCTCGCACTTGTGCGTAGCGAAAAGTCGAGTACAACGTATCCTTATTCATCCCAACATTTGAGCTAATGCCACAGACTAACAGACATAACACTCGAAAACGATGCTTCGCCCGCTTTAACGGTCATTTTAAATATAGTTGTAGTTGGGACTGTGACCACATTTGAAATTATGGCGCCACTGACATATGAACAAGCATATGGGGGATAGACCACTAGTGAAAAATTGTTCCCAAAACTGATGGGTAAACCATTAGCAAATGAGTGTTTGGGACTGTGAATAAAAGGTGGAGCTAGTGTTCTGGGAAAAATGCCGAATCGATGTTTTTTGTGGGAATTCCCTCATAGTGTTTTGTCTGTTAGTCTGTGCTAATGCATTGAATATAGATAGCAGATACTGCTCTAGCTAATGTGTTCAAACGGGTGGGATGAATAGAGGAGCTAAGATGATTTAGGGCGCAGTAACCCTATGTATAATAATTGAACAGAAATCTTTTAGTGTAGTCTTATCGAATATTTGTCCTTGAACAGTTTAGTCCTACTTGTTTCATGATGATATGTTTCTGAAAAATGCACCGAAAAACGCGTAACCTCGTCTGCGTGTCCATTCGATTAATTCAACATAGTCCCGACGTCTACTATATAATCACATTTTGCACCTCTCTTCCAGATCGCTTCGCTTCATCGTAATTCTGCCAGTGTTGATCTGCTTCATCTGCACCATCCTGAGCATCCTGATCATATTTCAAATCTACACCTAATATTTGCTGCAACGGTAGCCACGGTAAGATGGCTATTGGAACTCTTCGACAACCGCCTGAACGGAATCGAAGTAAAACAGAACTGGGCTAAGGACATTCGATATTTTGATAAAGCAATTAACACTCGCAAACACACTACGCATTTTAACTCCTCCAAAGCAGATCGTCAAACTCTCTATCTTTCTTTCACACGAACACACAAACCAACGTTGTTTGGTTGGTAAATCCGGCCAATAGTATGCTGAAACGCGCGATCGTGTTTTTCCAAGGCAGTTAAGTAAACGCAAATAGAAAACGTTATCGTACGCAACGTTTCCGAAAGATAATATATTTGTGAAAAAAAACCGCAACCAAACCAGCCAGATTATTACTCTAGTGGATAGTAGCGAATCGCCGATTAGCTTGTAAGACGACAGAAAAAAGAAATAAATGTCTTTGTCGTTAAATGTGTGTGAAAGCTAAAAAATTAATTCAAGAGAATACAGATACAAGCAAGACGAAACGGACAAAGAGTAAACATTTTCTCCAGGGTCTTTTAACACAACAGTAGTAAAAATAACTGAATATGTACATCTAGAAGATGAAAAACCAATAAGTAAAATGAAAAACAAGATTAGAATTAGGCTTAACATTTAAACAAGCAAAGCTACGTGACAGATTTTAGAGTGTTTAATTTTTCATACACTGTTGAAGGAATAAACAAGCGAGCATAGGCGAAACGAAATGGCTGGTGCTGATTGCATTAAATTTTTTCGTTTTGTATTATTCTTTAGAACGTAATATCCTCAACGATGCGTGATAGTTTTATGCTAACTATTCTACCATGCTGGCATATGAGATTATTGAAGTAGAGTTTGTTCGTTATGTTGATTGGTATATCTGATGAGTTGTTTACTACTGAAAAGTAAACCTAACCGAACTGAGTGGTTAATGTGAAATCTGCTAGCATTTATATTACTATTCAACAAGCAGCCTTTGTTTAGTTTCGTACAGTCATTCAGAATCTAGTTGAGGTGTTTGCGAAGCGAGGAGAATCGGTTGCTAAGTATATATAATAGCTCAGCATTTCAATTTATACAGTGACGTGAAACAGAAAATAATCATTCGTTCGATCGCCTTAGTTATTAACTTTACGATGTTCTGTGTAACTGTTATAATGATAAACTATTCACGATCGCAGAAGAAAATATATTATTTTCTTTTTTTTCATTTTGTTGAATTCTTTTAAGGTTTGCAAATACAGGCAAAGCAGAATGCGGACCGTAGAGTGAATAAATTGGTCAATCAAAGATGAGTTTAGAAAATAAAAACAACTTTTCTTCGAGATTGTATTCTCCATTTCAATTTATATAAAATATGAAAGTTAATTAGAAAGTTATAAATCGTAATTTGTTTCACTTTCAAGAAAAACCTTGTGTACAGCTACTATTTCCCAGCATTTGACAAAAAATGAACTAACTCAAGCCTAACAAGACCTTAAAAATAAACAGAAACTATCACTGCGCTATTTTCAGAATTATTGTAGTGTAAACTAAAAAAGAACAACAACAAGAACATTATTTAGAACACGCAAAGTAGAACATCAACAATCGAAAATAGCTTAGCTACTTTTTTCGCAGGAAAATAAAATGAAACATTTGAAAACCTAGTCTAGATAATCTGTTGAAGAAACGAAAGAAAGCATATGGCTAATTTCAAAGTCCCTAATATGTATTTGTATTTGGATTCATTTGCTTTGAGCAAATTGACCCCATAAGAAGTTAAATACAATGTTGAGGGAAAAACTAGAGCTAAGGTCGTGATTTTTTTAAAGCTTTATGCCAATTTTGTTTGAAAAAGCAGAAGACAATTTATGGTACTACTATCGGAGAAAAAAGCACAAGTTTTATTCAAAAAATATTAAAAGTTGTCTGAGTGTGGTGTACTGAAAGGCTCGCAAAAAAATCAATAAAAAGCCATGTTGACAATAAAATTGATTTTTGAGGTTGTGGTTCTACACACAACTCTCCGAACTACTTTCAGACTCGCAGAAATCGACAGTGATCGTGCCTGTACACACAGAAAAAATATATTGTATTGGTGTCGTCGGGCAATTCTAATCGACGAGAGGGGAAGCGTCACAGGTAGACCCATTTGCTCTATTTGTCTACCGCAGAAGTGGTACGACGAATAAGGAAAACAAGTGGCACCGAAAAGTGCCGCATCGACAGTGGGATTTTCGCAGCAAGCCACAGGTAGCCATATTTGTCTACCGCGGTGGTGGAAACGGAGAGAGCGCGCTTGTGGTGGTGATACCGACGAGCAGCTTAACCGGAGAGAGTTTTGAAGTGTTGCAGGTAGGGGACCATTCATAAATTACGTAACGCTTTTAGGGGGGGGAGGGGGTTCGACAAGTTGTTACATATTGTGACATAGGGGGGAGGGGGAGTAAGCTAGATCGTTACGTAACATGTTTTCACCGAAGAAAAAAAAAATTTTTCAAGGAATTTGTTACGTAATAGGGGAGGGGGGGATAAAAAAATTTGTGACAATTTGTTACGTGGGGGGAGGGGGGAGTCAATTTTGGGCAATTTTTGCGTTACGTAATTAATGAATGGTCCCTAGGCCTATTTCTCTACTGAAGAAGCAACGCGACGAAGTAGGACAGCAAGTGTCACATTGTCAAACAACGGGCACCGAGTTTACAACGTAACACATGAGGTGTGTTCTACCGGTATAACAGGTATATTTTTCATTCCTTTTTGTGATAGTTTTTCTTGCTAGGTAAAATGGATGATGAGATGGGAGAACGAGTAACAGACCCTCCCCCTAAGCCTTCTGCTGAAAATGTAAACCCGATTAGAATTAAAATTTACCCAGAGTCGTCAACGGGACCATGGATTGTATTTATTAGGCGTAAAGTAAAGGCGCAAAATATCATTCAAATTTCGAAAGATTTGACTTCGCGATTCTCGGATGTAAAAGAGATCGTCAAAGTTAATAAAGATAAAATACGCATTGTCGTTGGTAGTCTCAAACAAGCCAATGCAATTGCTTCTTGCGAGCTTTTTTACGCGTGAGTATAGAGCGTATATTCCTTCAAAGGAAATTGAAATTGATGGGGTCATCACAGAATCAAGTTTGACTGTTGATGACATAATTAAGCATGGGGTTGGTCGTTTCAAAGACACCATACTTAAAGACGTAAAGATACTTGAATGCAAGCAATTGCATTCAGTATCACACGAAGGAGATAAAAAAGTTTATCGACTGTCTGACTCGTTTCGAGTGACTTTCGCTGGGTCTGCGCTGCCCAATTATGTCATTATCGATAAGATTCGTCTCCCTGTTCGCCTTTTTATCCTTCGTGTAATGAATTGCCTTAATTGTAAACAGCTTGGCCACACAGCCACTTACTGTTCCAATAAGGCACGGTGTGGCAAATGTGGGGGTTCTCATCAAGAGGATACATGCAATGAAAATTCAGAAAAATGTTTAATGTGCGGAGAAAACTCGCATGAGCTCCCTACATGCCCCATTTATAAATTGCGCGAGGATAAAATTAAACGATCCTTGAAGGAGAGGTCTAAGCGCTCCTATGCAGAAATGTTGAAAAATGCTACCCCTAAACCCATCTTCTTAGAAAACACTTACACTTCTCTATTTTCGGAACAGTCTGACTCTGACGCAGCGTGCGAAGGTACATCATTTGTTTTACCCGGAAATTCCAGAAAAAGAAAACAGTTTTCTTTTCCCAAGCTGCCAAGAAAGGGCCTTAAAATTTCTCCACCAATAGATAAACTGCGCCCAAAACCGAAAAATTCCGATTCAAAACCGAAATCAATTCCGACCGGTTTTGGGAACGTACAATCCAAACAGAACACCATTACTGGAAATAATAAAATTTCGACTTCCTCTGAGCCTCAGCCGGGGGTAGGATTATTGAAATTTTCTGAAATTGTTGATTGGATTTTTAAAGCATTCAATATTTCTGAACCACTAAAGAGTATACTTTCAGCTTTCCTCCCAACAATTAGAACATTTTTAGAGCAGCTGATTGCTCAATGGCCCATCCTTGCAGCAATTATATCCTTCAATGGTTAATTCAACTCCTGAGGTGAAAGACTCCATCACTGTTTTACAGTGGAATTGCAGAAGTATCATACCAAAAATTGATTCCTTAAAAATTTTACTGCATAATTTGAAATGCGATGCTTTTGCTTTATGTGAAACATGGCTTACCTCAAACATTAATTTCAACTTAAATGATTTCAACATTATTCGCCTAGACCGAGACACCCCGTATGGAGGAGTGCTTCTAGGAATTAAAAAGTGTTATTCTTTCTATAGAATTACCATCCCCATGATTTCTGGCATTGAGGCTGTAGCAGTCCAAACGAATATTAAAGGCAAAGACATGTCTATCGCTTCTATATATATATACCTCCCAAAGTTCAAATTGGACAACGTCAAATTTTTGAGGTAGTGGAAACCATGGCTGCTCCGCGTCTGATACTGGGAGACTTCAACTCGCACGGAGTATTGTGGGGTTCCCTCTACAATGATAATCGATCCTCTTTGATATACAATGTTTGTGACGAATTTAATATGACAGTTTTAAATACTGGCGAAACAACACGCATCCCCAGACCTCCTGCACGTCCAAGTGCATTAGATCTATCTCTGTGCTCGACATCACTTCGGTTAGATTGCACGTGGAATGTTGTACTTGATCCTCACGGTAGCGATCCTTTGCCAATCGTTGTTTCAATTAACAGTGAATTAGGCCTTACGAATTCAATCAATGTTCCTTATGACTTAACACAAAATATTGATTGGAAAACATACGAAACATTAATTTCCACTTCTCTTGCTTCGACAGAAGAGCTACCCCCTACCGAAGAATATGAATTCCTAGCGGGCTCAATTATTGAAGCAGCAGAACAAGCCCAAACAAAATGCAATCCTGGAATGACCATAAATAGATGGCCCCCTAATCCTTGGTGGGACAAAGAGTGCTCTGATGCATATGAAGCTAAACAAGTTGCCTACAAAGAAATTATGAAACAGAAAGGGGGTATACGTGAGAACTTTGAAAATTATTTCATTTTGCAAAACAAATTTGACAGTATACGTCGTGCCAAAAAGTCTAGTTATTGGAGACGCTTCGTTGATGGCTTGTCAAGAGAAACATCAATGAGTACTCTTTGGAACACAGCCAGAAGAATGAGGAATCGAAACGCGACTAATGAAAGCAAAGATTTTTCGAATCGTTGGATATTTAATTTTGCCAAGAAAATTAGTCCAGATTCTGCTCCTGCGCAGAAAATCATTCGCGATGCTCCCACAAGTAACGATTTCATAGATTCGCCTTTGACAATGATGGAATTTTCAATTGCACTCCTCTCATGCAACAATAATGCTCCAGGACTAGACAGAATTAAATTCAACTTGGTGAAGAATCTGCCTGACCTAGCAAAAAGACGCTTGTTGAATTTATTCAACAAGTTTCTTGAGCAGAATATTGTCCCGCGTGACTGGAGACAAGTGAGAGTTATCGCCATTCCAAAACCGGGAAAACCAGCCTCCGATCATAACTCGTATCGACCGATTGCAATGCTATCCTGCATCAGGAAATTGTTGGAAAAAATTATCCTACGACGTCTCGACAATTGGGTTGAGGCGAACGGCTTGCTCTCAGATACCCAGTTTGGTTTTCGGAGAGGAAAGGGAACGAATGATTGCCTGGCGCTACTTTCGTCAGAAATCCAACTCGCTTACGCAAAAAAAGAACAAATGGCGTCTGTGTTCTTAGACATAAAAGGAGCATTCGACTCAGTCTACATTGATGTTCTCTCGGAGAAGCTACATCAATGTGGTCTTTCACCGATATTAAATAATTATTTATACAATTTATTGTCAGAAAAGCACATGCATTTTTCATATGGGGATTTGGCGACACTCAGAATAAGTTACATGGGCCTCCCACAAGGCTCTTGTCTAAGCCCCCTTCTCTATAATTTTTACGTGAATGACATTGATAATTGTATTGTCAGCCCATGCACTCTAAGACAACTTGCAGATGATGGGGTGGTTCCTGCCACAGGACCAAAAGCTATAAATTTACAACAACCATTGCAAGATAGCTTGGATAATTTATCAATTTGGGCTTTAAAACTGGGCATCGATTTCTCTACGGAGAAAACAGAGTTGGTTGTTTTCTCAAGGAAGCGTGATCCGGCTCAGCTTCAGCTTCAGTTGGTTGGTAGAACGATAGCCCAAGTCCTGACTTTTAAATACCTTGGAATTTGGTTCGATTCTAAAGGCACATGGGGAGGCCACATTAGGTATTCAATAACGAAATGCCAACAAAGGATAAATTTTCTGCGAACAATAACTGGATCATGGTGGGGTTCTCATCCAAGTGACATGATAAGATTGTATCAAACAACAATACTTTCAGTAATGGAATATGGGTGCATCTGTTTCCGTTCAGCTTCGAACACTCACATTATTAAGCTGGAACGGATACAGTACGACCCATACGATGAGTCTTGAAGTACAGACCCATACGATGAGTCTTGAAGTACTAGCGGGAGTTCTTCCTTTAAAAGACCGATTCTGGGATCTCTCCTCTCGTTTACTTATTCGATGTGAGGTTATGAACCCACTGGTAATTGAAAATTTTGAAAGACTTGTTGAGCTTCAACCCCAAACCAGATTCATGACAGTGTATTTCAATCACATGTCACGAGAAATAACGCCTGCTAGGTATGTTCCCAGATACGTCAATATACTAGATACTCCTGAATCCACTTTATTCTTCGACACGTCCATGCAAGCAGAGATTCGTGGAATTCCGGATCACCTACGCTCGCGGGAGATCCCTAAAATATTCACAAGTAAATATCAACACATAGACTGCCTTAAAATGTTTTACACTGATGGGTCACGAATCAGTGAGGCCACTGGTTTCGGTATTTTCAACAATAATTTTTCAATTTCTCTCAAACTTGCAGAACCCGCCTCTGTTTATATAGCGGAACTAGCAGCAGTTCACTATAGTTTGCAAATAATTAATACTTTACCCCCGAACCATTACTTTATCCTCACTGATAGTCTCAGCACAATTGCAGCTCTACGCTCAAAGAGGATTGATAACCAAGATCCATTCTTTTTGGGGAAGATACGCGAATCTCTGAGTAACCTAACAAGAAAATGTTATAAATTTACCCTAGTGTGGCTCCCCGCCCATTGCTCTATTGCGGGAAATGAGAAAGCTGATAATTTAGCCAAGATTGGTGCACTAGATGGTGATATAAATGAAGATTGAAGACCCATCGCTTACAATGAATTTTATAGCGCTTCTCGACAGAGGACACTTGCTAGTTGGCAAACATCTTGGGACAATGGAGATATGGGACGATGGCTACACTCAATTATCCCTAAAGTATCAACGAAGGCATGGTTCAAAGGATTGGATGTAAGTCGGGACTTCATCCGTGTGATGTCAAGGCTCATGTCCAATCATTATACTTTAGATGCGCATCTCCGTCGTATTGGGCTCGCTGAGGGTAATCATTGTGCTTGTGGAGAGGGTTACCATGACATTGAGCATGTTGTTTGGTCCTGCACTGAATATCGTGAAGCCAGATCACAATTAGTAGATTCTTTACAAGTCCGAGGAAGACCAATCCATGTTCCTGTTAGAGACATCCTGGCGTATCGCGATCCTCTATACATGGAACTTATCTATCATTTTCTAAAAACAGCGTCTGTCAAAATTTAATTAAATTAATCTCCTCATACTCTCATCCAAGGCTAATCATTCACCAATTAAAGTGTCCTAGAATATTCAGTTTTTAAATTTAGACAATAACAGAAAAAAAGTAAATAAATACACCCGAAAATACTAGATCATTATGAAATATAACAATGTAAGGAAAAAAGTGTTAGTTTTAGACAAATTACTAGTATAGTTAAAATTAGTCTTAAGGATTTTTGTAACGTGCTATGTAAAAAAAGAAACTGGCGTAAAAAGCTTTTGCAAATGCCGTGTCAAATAAACGTATGAAAAAAAAACTACTTTCAGACACTCCTCGGCATTTTGCGTTTAAAACATTAGGCAAAGGAAGAAGAGAAATAAAAATAAGGGAATAATTACATTGTCATTACAAGTAAATACGGAAGACATGCACAGCAATGTCGCGAACCATGTAAATTTAGCAACGCAAAGACTAAGGTCATGTTTATCTAAAAGGGCGGAGATGGGCACTAACCTAAAAAACAGCTCTATACAGTTATTCGATCGTACGAGCAATATCAGATTTTTAATCGATACAGGCTCCGACGTTTGGGTGGTATCACAAATCGCGACCGCAGTGGCGGATCCAGGGGGAGGGTCCTGGGGTCCGGACCCCCTCCGAAATTTTTTTCACTTACTAGAAAATTTTAAATTAGTTCAAATTTAATATTAGTTTCAAACTCAAAATCATCCCAAACCAAATTTTACCAACAAAACATATAATCATTAAATAAGGTTATTATTTTTGACGAATTATACAATGTTTATTTTAAAAATCGAAATTTCAGACCCCCCGAATTTTTTTTCTGGATCCGCTAAAAAGAATTTCAGTTCAATTAGGGGATCTGTCGTCCCTCTCACAGTGCATGGACCAGTCCTCTACATTCCGTTCAAAAGAAAAGCGGAGAATGGAGATTCGTGTTAGATTACCGTGCTCTAAATCAAGTAACTCTCCCGGACCGACGACGGACGGGTTTTTATTCGAAAAGTTTTCTCCAACTCAAACCAAATATTCTACCTTTGAGCGCGAATTAACATCGATGAAAATGTTAGTGCAGTGTTTTCGGCACATGCTGGAGGGCCGAAAGTTCGTGATTTTCAAGAACCACAAACCGCTCACGAACACCAGGCTTCCACACGAGGAACGTAATTTGCAATTTATTACGCAATTTTCAAACGACATTCGTTACATCAGCGGGCAGCACAACATCATAGCAGGTGCACTATCAAGAGTGGATACAGTGCTGATTTCTTCACCGCTCGACTTCAAAAGAAATATCTGCTGATTAGGCAGTCGATAGCGAACTGCATGGGTTACTGCAATCACCTACATCGCTTAACCCTCCGGAAGTCGCTCTGAACGAGCAGACGCTGGTGCCCTCAGACGATTTCGCTAGAATTTCAGAGCAGCGTGCACTCAGTACACTAGCGCGACCGCCGGAAGGTTAATTTAGAGATTAGGCAAACTTCGCTATGTCCAAAACCACTGTACTGTGATACGTCGCACAATAGCTTAGACCGTATATTTCTCGGCAACATAGCGAAAAGATAATGCACTGCATGCATGGACTGGCACACCCTGGAGCACGCGCCACCCGTCACATAATAGAAACCAGCTTTGAAGGGAAAGCATGAACAATGACATTACTCAATACGTCCGTAACTGCTTACCGTGCCAACGTTCGAAAATTTATCGTCACACAAGAGATTCGTTTGAATAATTTGCTTTACCAAGTTGTCGATTCCGCCATATAAACACATGGATTTGGTAGGATCGTTGCTACCCTCAATTCCGTTCCGCTACCTGTTCCAAATGTTGACCGATTCTCTCGCTGGCCGGAAGCAGTGCCGTTACAGAATATGCCTTATGCACAACATGGATAGCTCGATTTGGTGTGCCGGAAATCATAACAACCGATCAAGGTCGGCAATTCGGAGATATTTTGCGAACTATCAATGAGGCTCAAGCTCGAAACACATTCGAACAACTGTCTATCATCCTCTAGCTAACGGCTTGGTTGAACGTTTTCATCGAATGTTGAAAGGAGCCATCATGTCAGTGGATCCAAAAATTTGGAGCGACCGACTGCCAATGATTCTACTTGGATTTCGAGAGGATTTTGAATGTTCGGTAGCAGAAATAGTGTATGGACAACCACTGCGTCTACCCGGGGAATATCTGGAGCCTCCAACCGCTCAGAATTTGCAAGAACGCTGCGAAATCTCATGGACAAGTTAAAACCCTTCGACATCGATCTCAAGTGGTGTACTCACGTCTTCGTAAGGACCACTTGTCCCACCGACCATTGTCAAGGACCATCTAAGGTCATCGAGCGCCAGGATAAATATTTTGACATCTTGATGCATGGTAAAAAAACAGAGAATATCTATTGATCGTATTAAACCAGCTTTAGGCTGCGACCAAGTAATCGACGAACAACCAGTTCAAGTTGAAAGAACAAAAATTACACTACCGGACCATCGAATCCGGTTCTTGGTGTAACTGGGGGACTCTGTGGTATCGTTTTACACCCAACTCTCCAAACTGCTTTCAGACACTCCTCGGCATTTTGCGCTTAAAACGTTAGGCGAAGGAAGAAGAGAAATAAAAAGAAGGGAATGGTTATTAACGCGTCATTACAAGTAAACGGTCGTTTTATTTCGTCTCTACGGTTTCTGCCACCACAAGGTCTTCAAAATTTTAAACAAAAAATCATCGCAAAGAATCGCAAACTTTGGGTTTTTTTCTTTTTTTTTGTTAGGGGAAACTTTGCCACTGCGACCACTATTCAGGTTATCTTTTGTGGCTGCCCCTGTTTGCTCTACATGTTACAAATTGCCCGAATCCAATGTAGTTGGAAGCGAGTTGTTTGTTTGTCCACATGTGTTGTCCCAACCGGGTAGTACATTATTAATGTAGCTGAGGATCCGTCTGGGACAGGTATGTCATCTCGTGAGGCGTCATAAGATGCCTTCCGAAGTATCGCTCCCTTCGAAGAAATAGTACTGCACACTGGCAGAGAATATGTTCCGAGCTCTCGGGCTCATAGTTACAAAATCGACAAATGTCATCTTGACTTTTGCCAATTTTTTTCAGATGATACTTAGCAGGACAATGTCCCGTAAATAAACCTGTGATTATACGTAAGTCGTTACGTTTTAGATCCATTAGTTTTTTGTCTCTCGTTGTATCTGGATGTATGAATTTCTTAGCTTGTCGAGCGCCTTCTACGTTACGCCAGTCGTTTAGTAGTAGGTCTCTTGCCCAAGCCGAAAGTTCTAGTTTAATGGCACAGGTAGATATACCTAGAAATGGTTCTGGACCAACAAACATGTTTGATGAACCACGCCTATTTCGTCGGCCACTTCGTTACCATCGACTTCTTGGTGGCCAGGTACCCAGAATATCATTACTTTATTCCGAGTTGCCAGTTTTTGTAAAGATGTGATGCACTCCCAAACCAGTTTGGATTCACATTTCGACGACCTGAATGCCAACAGTGCTGCTTGGCTGTCCGAGAAGATTGCGATTTTTGCATGTCTGTAGTTTCGTTTCCTACAGGCCTCCGAGCAGATGTATATTGCATATACCTCTGCCTGGAAAACTGTAGGCCACTTTCCCATTGATATCGATTCTTTAATTCTTGGACCGTAGACTCCCGCCAGTCAGCTCACCCATTTCAGAACCATCCGTATATAATGATATTGTACCTTGAGGTAGTATAGGACCCCCTACATCCCACATCTGACGATCCACTATGAGGACCACATATGAGATATCGAAGTTCGGTTTAGCCTCCATTTTATCTTGAACTGTAGTCAATATAGGGTTTAGTTTGAGTTCCTTTATTATACTCAGGTGACCATTTAAATCCGCGTCAAATAGTGGTTTACCCTTTAGCAGTCTCGGAGAGCCAAGTCTCGCCTCCCCCATAACGTGTTTGTGCAATGAATGTAGATGAAGCATGGATTTCATAGCTGTGGTGGGTGTTGATTTCATAGCGCCTGTGATAGAGAGGTAGACTAGCCTCCGAACTTTAGTTAGTATAGCTAGGGCGGTCTTTTTCTTAAGTTTGGGCCACCACACAATGGAGGAATAAGTTAATCGTGGTCTGGCGATGGTCGTGTAGGACCACTAAGCCAATCTCGGTTTGAGACCCCAAGTTTACCCGAAGTGTTTACTGCACGCCCACAGTGCTGTTGTTGCTTTATTAACTGTGTATGTCAGGTGCGAGTTCCAATTCAGTTTTTTGTCTAGGATAACACCTAGGTGTTTCGTTTCTTCTGCGTAGTTGATTGTACTTCCACTGAGAGTTGGGGGAACCAACTTCAGTTTTTTCCTATTGGTAAATGGTACAATGGGCGTTTTTGCAGGGTTCACGTTGAGTCCCTCTTTGAAACACCATGTCATGATGAAGTTCAGGGCTAGTTGAATCCGATCGCTTAGTACAGATTCATGTTTTCCCCTCACAATTAGGACAATGCCATCTGCATATCCAACAATCTCGAAACCCATTTCAGTCTGATCATTGCGAAGATCGTCCACCACTAGTGACCAGAGCAGGGGTGATAGCGCACCTCACTGGGGACAACCTCTATTGGCTGTTATAGTTGCTTTCGTGTCTCCCAAGCCAATATATTCTGATTCCTCCCAACGTTGCTGTGATCTCTCGACTCGTGAGCATTGCAAGAATCCAGTCCCCTATCGGTTTTTCCACTCCTCTTTTGCCAGGGTCTTGTGAATTGATATGAAGGACGTATTATCAAGAGCACCCGCGATATCAAGAAAAGCGCAAATTGCTATTTCCTTGAAATCGAGGGTTTTCTCACTAAGTGTCACTAAGGTATGTAGGGCTGTTTCCGTAGATTTGCCTTTTTGGTATGCAAACTGGTACTTGTTTAGCGGAACTTTCGATAAGTGCTCCGTTCGACTATAGTGGTCCAGCAGTTTTTCCATCAGTTTTAGAAGTGTTGATGTCAAACTAATAGGTCTAAAGGCCTTGGGTAGTGTCGTCTTTTTTACCCGTTTTTGGAGTAAATATTACCCTAACTTCTCTCCAGCTTATAGGTGTGTGCCCAAGCATAAGACTGGATCTCAGGATGTTTAGTAGATCCGGAAGAATTATGTCTGCCGATTTTTGTAAAAATATTGGAAGAATGTTATCAGGGCCGGGCGATTCGTAGGGTTCGAAGGTGTTGATAGCCCATTTAATTAGAGATAGTGTGAAAATCTGACAGGCCAATTTTTGTGATGCCTCACAAGTCCTGTTAGGACGGAGTCCATCACAATCCTGACCTGTCGAATTCTCGTCTTTCGCAACTGACCCAGTAAAGTGGATGTTCATTAGAACATGCAATGTTTCACTAATGCCAATTCTGAGAGAACCATCGCCTTTTTTCACTTGGCCTAGGCCATTTGTGTGATCCTTTGATAAGGCTTTTTGAAGACGAACTGCCTCTGGAAAGTTTCCGATGTTTTCACAAAACTCGCGCATTGATAGTTTTTTAGCCTTTCTCAACTCAGTGTTATATTTGGTAAGAGCGGTAATATTCGTTTTATTGAACAGGCGCCTAGCTTCCTTCCTAAGTGTTGCTAGATTTTCGTTTCACCAAGGAACATCACGACATAAAGACCTCGTTACAAGAGGGCAACTGTCATTATAAGCGGTTATGATCCTCTTTTGTAGGTCGTTATCGTTATCCAGATCTGCCGGAGATTGGATCTTACTCCCCGTTCTTTTCGACTGTTCCAGGAGTGAGCGGAATACACACCAATTTGTTTTCCTTATTTCCCTGTGTTTTTGCACTGTGAGTTTATTGGCTTCTATGGCGAACATTATGTGTCTGTGATCCGACAGACTAGGCTCGTCGGAAACGTGCCAACTATTTATCCGTTATTTGAGCGCTGCATAACGAGAGGTCTAGTACTTCGCTTCTAACTGCGGTCATAAATGTAGGTACAACTCCCTTGTTACATACATTGACATCGTTTGACGACAGGTATTCTAGTAGGTACTCACCTCTAGTATTTATATCCGTGCTACCCCATATTGTGTGATGTGCATTGGCATCACATCCAATGATAAAGGGCTTGTTTATGCTTCTGCAGTACTTTATGAGGGCATTTATTTCAGAAGGTGGCGCTGTATCCGCATCGCCAGGGAAGTAGGTAGATGCGAACACAATCTCCTGTTTTGCTCTAGCCGTCGGTGCTTCCACTATTATTGCAACGATGTCTCGTTGAATGAATTCTGTAATTGGAGAGAATTTTATTGCTCTGCTTATCAAAACTGCAGCTCTTAGAGTTGGCTGGTTGTTACAATAGGCGTGTTTCGAAATTCAACATTGCTCAACAATTGGTCATCGATGACCAAATTGTTGAGTTAAACATGGCCGCCGCGATTTTTTTCGGTGAGCAAAAGAGAAAGTTTTACTCTGTTGTGATACAAAACTTCGGATGCAACATTGCACGTTGGAGAGCTGCGACACCCATTCCCCTCTCGCTGCTGAGCGGCAAAGAGAAACTAAAATAAGCTGGTACCAGTGATGCCACATTTTATATTATTTACCGGGAATAAAAAAATCGTACTACTTTTTCAGAAAATTTGTACCGAAATTTACTGCAATAAGTTAATGCAAACGTTTTGCTAGTTGAATAATATTTGGTTAATTTGGGTGTTTTATACATCAACCTTTCCAATCTCGCTTTATTTTTCCGTCAATAATAAATAAAAAAACACTGAGTTCTTAGTGCAAAAATCATTTGTTCTATTGTAAAGGTTTCAATAATAAGTTCATTCGCCAGCAAATCATTTGTTAGGAGTAGTCAAATTACAAAATATATTTGTATTACACACCAAAGAAAAACAGTTTCCGTAAATTTATATATCGTATATACACTTTCTCAATATTACTAGGTATTAGAAATGTCAAATAAAACTATTGTTTTACCATTTTATCTCCAAAAATATGTACCATGCTGTAGTTTCCTTAGACATCATTTTAATCTGTATCTATACAATTCAAATAATCTGCAGCTTTATAGAAACATCTGTACTTTTGGTAGCACTGCGCGGTACGCATACAGATCTGTCAATCGTGCTTCTCATTCGTTCTTGAAATGATGGTGGGGGCATGCAGTCGGCTGAAATAAATTTCCATTCTCTCAACATGTGGTCGGCACCCAGACATGCTATCTCTTTCGTTTCTTTTACCTGTTGTATAAGCTTCTTTCAAGAATGCGTGTACCACCGTCAACGAAGTTTTGGCGTCAGTGTGCTCTTGGGCTCGCATCTGGTAGGATGGTTGCTAGTTGATGCGCGCAGTTGTATGATAAATAGGACATTCAAGTTTTCATTGCACTCAAACACAGTTTTTCACTATTCTCGGGTTATTTTTGCTATTATCAGTTTCTCGGTGATGGTTTGGCCGATTATCACAAATGCCTCAAATTAAAGGTATGTTCTCCTGCTACAAAATTTCGCACGGATCCGTTGTATGGTTCCGGAAATATAAACTGTTAATCGTCCGGTCACATGAAATTCCCATAGAAGAAGGAACTAAAAAATTCTAAGAAATCGAATTTGAATTTGGAATGACAAATATCTTTAAAATGCATGAAACATCGATATTTTAACCAAACCATTTTTAGATCATATGGGCATCCTTCCTATACATTATGCGAACATTATCCTGTTTCTCCTACCAGCTGATCAAGACGACCAAACTCAAACCGCTGATTACTGGTTCAAGTTATCGATTTGGTCTTTTCTTTTACAAAATTTTAGAACTCGAATATTGATTTCTTGTATATAGTTGTCATGTCATGTATAATGAAAATGTATTACGCTCAGTTTTTTTTTTACGCGGGGGATACGTACCGCGTTAATTGGAAAATCCGCGTAAAAAGCCGCGTTAATTCGAAAATCCTCGTAAAAAAACCGCGTTAATTTGAAAGTTCGCCTAAAAAAACTCAACACAAGACTTGGAATATTTTTATAAGTTTTTTTTGCGCGGATTTCGCAATTAATACGGTTTTGGTAAAAATAAGTCCTTTTGAATGCAAAAGACTTAGACTTTTTCCTATAAAAATGCTGAGTTCTTTTAAATCCAAAGAACTTAGAAGAATTTTGGCAGTTTTTTGCGCGGATTTCGCAATTATCTCGTTTTTTGCAAAAAAAAATATGCCTAGTCCTTTTGAATGCAACAGACTTAGAAGATTATCGGAAAGATGGAAGAGACGGGTCTGGACTCCTTATGTCCCGCACCTCAACAATATGGGTATTTTCTGAATGGTCTTGACGAGTAGGTGCCAGAAATTGATTTTTGGTGTTATTTTGAAATCCAAGATGGCGACTTCCGGTTTAGCGAAATTCTCTACAACCCATGCAATATGGGTATTGTCGGAATAGTCTTGACGAGTAGGTGCCAGAAATGTATGTTTGACGGCATTTTGAAATCCAAAATGGCGACTTCCGGTTTGGCGAAATTCGTTATAACCGAATAAATATGTGTATTTTCGGAATGGTCTTGAAGAGTAGGTGCCAGAAATTGATATTTGACGCAATTTGGAATTCAAGATGGCAACTTCCGGTTTAGCGAAATTCGCTGTAATCCAATCAATATAGGTATTTTCGGAATGGTGTTAACGAGCAGGTGCCAGGAATAAATAAATAAATAAATCAGCATCTTCAGCCCAAGGTTGTCCGTGAAAAATTGATTTTGGAAGCCATTTTGAAATCCAAGATGGTGATTTCCGGCTTAGCGAGATTCTCTACAACTTAACCAATATGAATATTTTCGGAATGGTTTTTGACAAGCAGGAGACAAATGTCGATGATTGACGTCATTTTGAGATTCTAGATGGCGACTTCCGGTTAACCGAAATTCCTGAATGGAAAATCTGGGCGATCATCCAAAACATCCTCGAATATAAGATCTAATCATAAACCAGCGAAATGTAAAATATTTTTATGTGTGCATCCTGAAGAGTGCGGTGAGAATGGAAATGAGAGAAGAAAGAGATGTATGTTATGTGAGTTGGGGGTTTTAATTGATTCAAATTAAACACATTGCTAAAAATCAAGTAAATTCAACTGCTTAATTAAAGTTATTTGTACATCCCATACTGATTGGGTTATAGCGAATTTCGCTAAACCGGAAGTCGCTATCTTAGATTTAAAAATGGCGTCAAAATCAATTTCTGGTACCTACTTCAAGACTATTCCGAAAATATCCATATTGTTGAGGTGCGGGCCATAAGGAATCTTCCAGACCCGCGTCTTCCAGCTTTCTGAAAATCTTCTAAGTCTTTTGCATTCAAAAGGACTTAGAATATTTTTTTGAAAAAAAAACCGTGTTAATTTCGAAATCCACGCAAAAAATAAACAGCCAAAATTCTTCTAAGTTCTTTGCATTTCAAAGGACTTAGATTTTTTTTTTCAGAAAAACATCTAAGTCTTTTGCATTATAAAAGGAAATTTATTCATTTCAACTATTATCAAAGGCATTTTGAACATCATTCTTCATTAGATGCACAATATATGTACCTATGTGAAAAACTGGTGCGAGTATTACGTACTACTATTGCACTGGCGGATCGCATTCATTGCAATTGAGTGAATATAGGCAACCTATATTTTAACTAAAGATTAGGACAAATCAGACTGAAGTCCACGCTGGCACGTAGCCAAAGGGAAGGAGGGGGAGTCTAAAGGGTAACTCCGCTCCCCCACCACATTTTCGGGAATAATGATAAATGATCACAAATAAAAAAATAATAATTCCAAACAAGCGTGTTTTCAAATTAATGTGAAAATGATATAGAATAAATTTAATAGTAGATTGAGCATTGGCAAAATCAAATTCTTACATTGGCGATCCTGCCGGTTATTGTAAAAAGAATCCAGTTAGAATCCCCCACGCGGTTAAATCAAGTAAGGAAAGAGTGAAAGCATGTAAACTGAAAGGCTTCCCAAAAACAATATGGCGACTCGAAAGAAAAAAGAATTGTGAAAGCGTGTAAACCACCTTTTCATACTAGCAAAATTGCTGCTTGGTCGCCTGTCATGAAAAATGGCTGCTTTGTAGCCTGCAAAGAAAAAACTCAGCAGCCGCATGCATATATTATATTTCGCAAAAATCGCCTTAAGAGCCATCCATATACCACGTGGACAATTTAGGAAAGGGTAGAGGTCACGAGAAAGTCCATGCTTGTCCATTGGGATGGGGGTGGGGGTATGGGTAATGTCCACGTCGTCATATTTTTGTCTTTTATATACAAATGAAACAAATTTGTATTGTCATTGGTCTGAGCAGTTATATTCAAATTTTTTCAAGATTTTTAAATAGTCCAAGTGCTTATAACAGCATAGTATATGCGTGTGCATCACGTATGAAAATTGAAAACATCTATGAAGACTATCATCGAAAAAATCATAAGAACTCGCACGAAAAAGAATCAGAATTTTTTATCTAGGGTAACTGCTCCCTAATTCATCTCAGCACCTCTATTCATCTCACCCATTTGAACACATTAGTTAGAGCAGTATCTGCTATCTCTATTCAACGCATTAGCTCAAATGGTAGGATGAATAAGGGTACGTTGTGCTCGACTTTTCGCTTCGCTCAAACGCGAGTATTTTACATTTCCCAGGAAAATTTTTTAAACTGTACTGCTTCTTAGGAACGAAGCAAAGATGATGATACCTATTTAAGCGCAATCCACTAACTCTAAGTCGAGTTATCATCGAAATAGTGTGATATCCTGACTAATGAGATGAATAAGGGCTCGTCTACCCTAAATCACTTGATGCAAACATCTGTAACATGGTCTAATCACATTAATTTTGGATTTCATAGCTAGAGGTTGAAATTACGAACCAATTCAAGAATTCAATTTGTGATGAATCTTTGAAATGTAAATATAAAATATCATAAGTCGTTGAGATTTGAACGATTTTCATAAGGTTTGCTTCATATTAGTCTTCCACATGGGAAAATTTTCTAAATCCCATTTTTATGAAACTACCCATTTTTTTGAAAGTCCACATAGACACCGTAGGGAGGGGTAGGGGTTTATGAATCGTCCACACACGCCACACCGCAATTGAATAAAAAAGCTCACGCATAAATATCAGCAAAAATACCTTGCCGCAATGAAAACTAGGCTTGACGGTTCGGGACAACCACATTATATTCAAATCACAAAACAAATAGTTTTCCTTTTGTTCTAACATAATAACATCGCATATTTGCATATAATCAATCGTAAGACTAAAACAAAATGGCCGACAGCATAAAATATTACCGCTTCAAAGCTTGGCATGGCAGATCGGGACGATCGCATTGTATTCAGCTAAATGCCTTGAGCTTCACGATTTTTTGAGCCATTAATACATTGCTCGTATACGCACACCAGCGTTAGCAACGACGAGCCAAAGGGCTCATTGATCGCAGCAACCTGGACCGGCCATCTTTTTGCTTACGATCGCCTCACAGGTAAGACGTGCTCCTGTTGCTCTCATTTAAGTGTAATGCCGTGATAGGAGATTTTCAAGCAATGCAATCAAATTCTCAAATTTTGGTCTACGTGGTTTATGAATGGCCCCTTGTCTCTCTGGTCGTGACCATTTGGTGTATACAGTGCTACCCAGCGGTGAAAACACGACCCATGGGCTTTTCCCATGTAAATTATCAAAAACGGTTCACCAGAAGTTGCCATCTTGGTTTTCAGAATTGCGTCCAAAATCGATCTCTGGTATCTACTCGTAAAGCCTGTTCCGAAAATACCCATATTGATTAGGTTAGAGAGAATTAAGCATTTGCCACAAAAATGGGGTAAAATAAATAAAAACAATTGTGGCGAACGTTTCAGTGGCATTCAATTTTTGAACCACAATATAAAATTAATTCACTTCGTAAATATTCTATGGGCATACTTTTTCGATCGATCTGCTTCTTTCTATAACACTCAGCAAATGATCAAAAAACTTTTAAGCAGGTTTTCACTTGTTCAACAAATATTTTGGTTGTAGTACAGAACCTACGAATCAATTGTCGACAACCGACCAGTGACGGCAACCGACCAGTTTCCCCTACCTACTACGAAACTATATGAAGTGAAACAACGAGAAAAATGTTTAGCCTTCGTTAGGTGTAACATTTTTGTAACAAATTATTCAAAATTATTTTAAGCCATATTTAAATGTTTTTGAAACCGAATTGTTTGTTAGAAATTCAGAGTTTGGTAAATAATGTCTTTGATGCGGTTGGCCAACACGAATCGGTGCCGAAGTGGATCATGTGTGGCCTCAATAATACTGTACAAAGATAATGTGGTCAATCGATAAAACTGATTCAAAACCTTTATAATAATTTTTAAAGCATGTAGAAAATCACAACTAAAATAAGATTGAAACTTCATGAATCCAGTACTAAAGTTTTTTTTCGGAAGCATTTTTAGTAGATTTACTGATATTAATATATACTGGTGACTGGATTAAGGTCCATATAAGTTCTAGAATATGAATTGACCAATTTTACACAAACTCGAATTCAAATTCCAATTAGTTCCAATTAAAGTTAAAAAATTCCTTTCGACAAAAACAACACCGCATTTAACGTAAAATTTGTGAATTTTACATTCATCAAGCAGTGACCGCTGGCTTATTCTTTGTTCTGGAACTCTGTGGACTCTCGAAAGTATTTTCAAAATAGCATTGCAACTATTGCGCTTTTTATTTGTTTTGCCTAAACAACTTCAAGGTACCGAAGAGGGGCAGTAAAGCAGTTTTTGCATGTCGCTAAATATTGTATTTAAACACTAAAGTGTGTTTTTAACTACGCAAGAGACCTCAATATATTTTACATTCTCGCTAAACTAAAATGTACATAAGATGCGCATAAGTTGCCCAGGACGAAAATAGGAAAAAAAAACGACAGGCGCAAGTCCAATCAGTTTCTAAACTGCTCACTCGACTGACACGCAGAAGTGAAACTTGTTCACCAGCAATTCAATACTAGCGCATGCCAAATAACTGGTGTATTGGTATGTGTACTTTAAAAGTCTCTTTCCTCTCGATGCCGTTTGTTGACCAAATCATCGGCCCTCACCGTACGATGGATTTTTGAGCTGTCTGATGTGATGATCTCTCTCTCTCGCGCAACATAATCAAGCTTTGTTTATGTTGCACACTGGTGTCACAGCGCGTCGCTTTACTCTCCCGCAACAAAAAGTCATCAAAATGCCGATGAGTTGCTGGTGGATTTTAGAACGTGCCTAATATACTATCTTGTGAGCTGAGGAATTTAAGCCAAAGATTTTATGCTTATTTGCCCACGGCTCCTGTAGAAGAGAGATGTCTAGTCGCGCTTTGGTGAACCTCCGGGCAAAGACGCTTGTGGCACCTTTTGCATGGTGAAGGTTCACTTGAATGCTGCTCATTTTTTTTCGTCCCATTGCACCTTCGTCTGCAGGGGGTTTTCGATCTTCTCCTTGCGTATCAGTTCGTAAGCCGCATGCAGTAGGGTGCTTTTGTGTTTTGCTCATAAGACGGGCTGCCACCGATGCACTCCTTACCGTCGCTGCAGGCTACCTATGGTCGGAAGTCGGTTGTGAGGTGCTCCGTATTGGGTCACCCACAGGAGCATATACAGACTATGCTTGCCTAGAACTTCCACGTTCGGCGAAGCCCCCCCCCCCCCCCTTTCAGCATTCTAGCCTTTCCGCATACGTAGTTCAGCTGATTGTGTTGGAAGATTATCAGTTTCACTGAAGCCTCATCTACCGCCAACAGGAGCTCTACCATCTTGAGGACCGTAGTTCTCTTCACGACCTTCCAGCGTTCTGCGCAGAAATTGTCGTTCTGATCCCGCACCAGGCGGAGGATGTTCCCATCGGACCTGTCGATGTTGTCGGGGAAATACCGGATGTAAAGCGCTTGTTTTGGAATTTGCGACGCTTCAACAGCTTCCAATGAAGCGCATTCCCAGGGCTTGATTGCAGCTGTGGCATCCTTCAGCCACTTAGCTGTATCTTTGTCTACACAGGCGATTTCGAGATACCCTTGTTTGTAGGTACACTTTCTAAACTTGGGTCTCGTATTGCTTGAGCTCTGTTCCATGACTCTATCGATCAGCGCGCATCGAGTAGCATTCAGTTGTTCATGGCTGAGGGTATTTGCAGGGTACCCAACCGTAGTGATAGCCATCGAGTACGACTTGGCCCTTTCGTTGAAAGTTGGGCGCTGCTCAGTTTTTAGTGTCTGTCTAGGTTCCTGACTTCTGATCTTTTTCGGTTGCGGTTCCTTCCTACACCGACTGTTGTTCGGCGACTCCGTGTCCGTCGAACGCTGTCGCTTAGATGGTGCCTTACCTATTGGGATTTTCACCAATTCTAGCGCTTCAGTGTGTTTGTGGCCGTTTCTCAGCAGCCACCGATAGCGTTTCTTCGCCGCTCCGCTTAAGTGATGAGTTCTTCCTGTTCCTCTTGTTTTGTTCTCAAAGCCCTTCAACATCCTCCAACGAACCACTATTCAGCAACTCTCCAAGTTCGCTTTCCGCGCAATCCTTCTCCTCTTTCACCTCCATCGCCGCAATCTTCTCCAAACTCATGTTTACAGTGTTTTTAGTGTTTTCCGTTTTGTTCCCACGAAAAGCTAGGGAAAGAAAGTCAACCTTGTCAGAGCTCCGCTTGACAGGGTAAGGGCAAAAATATTGTGGGGTGCGCCCTGGTGCCCCACAGGCTCCGTGCGCGGCTTGGTATTTGTCATCACTTTGGATCCCAGTCCTAGTTTTAAGAAGGGCTGGGGTTCGAAGTGTTGATGTGCCCCACCACCCCCGGCCATTCATCCCTCGGTACGGGTCGCGTCACACCTTGGATTGGGGCATAAATTCTACGGTTTTGAGGCCCGTCCGTTGGAACCCGCCTCATTTCGATGCTACGTCAGAGGGCTGATAGCACCCAGCCGACGGCGGTCTAGCGATCACATGTCATCGATAGACTCACGTGGAACTTTGGGATGAAAAAGGAGCCGTTTTTAAAAATTGCATACTTTCACGAAAAATTCCGCCATTTTATGAGTAAAATTTCCCCTTAATCGAAAATTTTTCACAAAAGCTCAACGTAGGGGTTAGAAATTTTTTTCATATAATGTGTATGCAAAATTTGAAAAGAATCGGTATAGTAGTTTTTGAATGGCAGTTAACACCGCAAATCGTGTTTTTTGCAGAGATGTTCTACAAAAAGCTTTGTCACCAAGTCGCTCGTCGATATTTTTGCATGAAAAAATCACAGAATGTTATTGAAATGATGCATTATAATACACAAAAGTTTTGATTAATTCGCTTTACCCGAATTTGTAAAAAAATCGCAAAAATGCATTTTTTCTCCTTGCTGAAACCCTTACTCCCCTTAAACAACGACGATTGGATGGAAATGGGTAATTCTTTCTAAAACATTTAGATTCTTCGAATTGATTTGTCGATTAATTTATTTTTCGGTACTGCTACCCTACGTCTAATCAACGGGTATCATAATCACTCGTACCTAGTTTTGCTACGTAATGTAATAAAATATTTCCTCCTTCGTCAATAGTACAAAACAGTACAATAGTAACGTTACCAACAATAACAACATCTTCTATTACGACTTATCTAAAAATTACATAAGAGTAGGTATGTTTTGTGTAAACTTTTAAACTAGATTATCGTTCCATTAATATATCTATATATTAGAAATGGTTGCTACCTTCTTCGCAAGATGCGTTTTGATTAAGTTTCGATGGATTGAGTCTACTTTTCCTGGATTAACACAATATAACTATATTGAATTGCAAGAAACGGTTGCAAAGAGCAAAATGAACAATTTTGAATAGTAATTTGTATCGCTTTCAAAAGCTTTTTTGTGTATAAAGTATGATAATCGTATAAGTTGACGATAGATGTTGACGATGATGTAGCAAAGTCAGACAATAACATAGGGAATTCTCTGACAGATTAAGGCTTTTAGCTATTTCACCACTGAATGGTTTGAATCACTTCGAAATCGCAACTTTACTGCAAAAGATTATAAAGGAAATAAAATAACTAATAAGTTTTTGCGGTTATAAATTACTAACGATTTTTCCTTTCAAAAGAAGTGCGACTTTTTAAAGCTGAACAGAATGTCGTTGGGCGTTTATTTAGAACAATAGATGCACACATTACAAGTCTCAAAAAGATACGGAGGTAAAATACAGTCTGAAAGTTTAGGTAAGTGATTCATTTATTTTTTATAGTTTTAACCCCACAATAGATCTAAATACTGGTCTCAGTGGTTCGTCTCCAACAAAAAAAACCCCAAGGTTATTGGCCTTATAAACTATTGAGTCATTTATTTTGTAGGTGCATTTAAAGTTTGAACTTTCATCTAATGTTATAGTTTTGTTTTTCTCAGAATGGTTTAGTATAATCAAATCAAACCATTAGTGTGGGGGCTTCCAGCTTTTTTCTTAGGTCTCCAGTGGAAAAATATACCAACAGACAATAAAACATTCAAAATTGTTTACAGTCAGTTGGAATACATGAATTAAATCTCGTGGCTAGGTCGAAATTGTTTGTGTTGATGCCAAGCATTTCTGAGCGTTAGTGTAGAATTAGGCAAACTAGTTTGTCATAGATCTAGAGGCCATTTCCGATGTGCTTGATAATGGAGTTCGAGTGCGCGTTATTGAGATTGTTATCTCGTACAATAATTCACTTGATTGCCTTTTGTTTCAATTGATTAGAATTATATTAACATCAACTACACCCATTTTTGAGCCTTCCAAAAACACAATGTTAACAGATTTTATTCTTTATAGATAGTTAACGTACGAATTGATCACAACAGCTATGCGTGCGTAAAAATACTAAACTTTTTTTTTCGATAAATATATAACTAATCATAAAAGTAAAAGTACGTAGAAATTACCGGTACAGCGCAACGTTTTAGGCTTTACTTTCTCTCCTGTAGTAGCTCAGACGTCGAATATCATAGTTGCGGATAGAACTGGTACGACGTCGAGGTGGTCGGATTCAGCAGTGCATGCCGTTGGCGTTGCTTTCGCTGTTCCGTCATCTGGAAGAAATATTATGAGTCATGTTTACGGTATATGAAAGGGACTCTAATATAGGGCTAGATTTTGAATTAATAATATACGGTGATCGTGCAATATAGCGTTCAATTGTTAAACCGTTCAATGTGGTACATCATTCACACAACATGTACTTAGACTCACCTTATTCTCCAGTTCCATTATTTGAGCAGTTAGTTCGCGTACTGCTACATGATTCGTTTCCAAGAGAGTCTTCAAACTCCTTAGCTCAATCTGCTCACCATCGCCATCAACAGCTGCCAAGGACATAGCACGTAGCCGAGGAAACCAGTCCTGAATGTTCGCCTAGAAAAAAACATGGTCATGAGACAATACTATAGCTTTGGTGAAATATTTTCTCACCTTAACCATCGCATGCACGTAGCTCTCGGGACCGGTAAACTCAGTCGGATCTTTCACCTTGACTAATACAATGAAGTACAAATAGTGCCACATGTTGTGTTCACTTTTGACGTGCTCCTCGAAGCTAACCGTTTTGTTGTCAAACGCAGACCGATTCAAACCGCAGATAAAGCATGTGTTTTTCAAAATCAACTCCTTCTGCTGTTTTTCGCTTCTCAGATCGGCGAAGGTATCAATAATGACACCAAAGATCAAGTTGAGCACGATAATGATGACGATAAAGAAGAATAGTAAATCGTAGACTACTCGTGGCACGAATAGGGTCTCCTTCCGGCTGGGTGCCCGTAAAATATCACCGATACCGCCACCATTTCGAAGACCCTGGTTTAGCGTTGTGATGATACACATGACCATCGAATCACAGCCTCGCTCCTTCATTTCTTCACCATCTTCACCTCCTCGCTGAAGGGATTGTGTGCAGTACTCTTCGTCGCTTCCGAGGTCTTCGTCCTGAAGCATCCTACTGCGTGATGGAGCTACACAATTGATACCATCCGTTTCGGACACAGCAATTTCCTGATCTACCGGTACTAAGAAATCGTCCCGGAAGAACATGTACCCAATAATAGAAAACATGTACACCAAAATCAGTGCGAGGACGGCAGTCAATATGATAGATCGACCGTTGCGTGTTACGGAGCGTATCACGTTCAGTAGGGTTTCCTCCCGGTAGACAACATCAAAGAGCTGGAATAAGTTAGGTCAGCCAAAAAAAATGTTTCCGTAACATTAATAACATCTCACCAGAATGGAGAAGAAGAACGGATGCAGTAGCACTCCAAACACACAAAATGACAGGTATCCGAAATGGTACAGTAACTCTGCATCTGTTATAATTGAGAACAGATGCTTCTCCAGCGTTCCGTAGTTGCCCATCAGACTTATGATGTGCACTCCTTTCATGATGACAGTTACACAGCCAAGCAACCAAACGGTTGGCTCTGGCCCACAGGAGAATATCAACCGTAGTATCAGTGCGACTACCAGTGTCCTGATGCCGGACTGGCGAGGCAGCGTAACTACTATCACCAACGAAACCAGTATCACAATCCAGATCAGTGACGATAGATGGAAGCTAAGTTCTGTGAAATGAAACGAGAGTTCATCATTATTGTAAGTAGGTACATAGTTTAAATAGCCATAACAACAAAAAGCTTATTTTGAGGTTTATTTGTAGTATCAACATCAACAGACCCCTTGACCCCAACGCACAGTGGTCCAGGAAGCGAAATTAGCGGGAAACAATTGTTAACGCATTCATCTTTAGGTTTAGAGATTTGGTGTCTTAGAAACATTTATTGTGCGTGACAAGCTGCATCTTTTGGCTGAAACGGTTTTAGGGTGGCCCTTAAAATGTCAAAGTTGTAGACATTATTTCAAATTATAGTTCAGAGAGAATGATACTTTCTTCTGCAATATTCTAGAACAATCAATTCTGAGCAACTTTGTTGAAGACATTAAATTTGTATCTCAAACCTTTTTCATTTTATAGTGAGTTCCATATCATAACTTAGGGTGTCTCTCAAAAAAGCAGTTTTCTCCGTACAGTTTTTTAATATGATTTTTCTCACAAAAGTACCCTTCAGTGTACTTTTAGAGCATGATTAGAGGCAACTTTTGCTGAAGAAAGAAAAATTTTATCTTGTCTGGTTCAAAAGTTATACTTAATTTTCACTAAAAAATACGCTCTTTTCAAATGTCGATATCTCAAAAGGGGGCAAACGAAAATTGATAATTTTGATTGCATTTGAAAGGCTGTACTTTTGCCTACAATATATTGAAAAATTGGAGAACGCTTTTTTGTCTTTCTCAAATAAATCAAATTTAAGTAAAAGCATTTTTGCGTATAATCCTACAGCGCTCATATGAAAAAAAAATATTTGTTTTACGCGGATTCTGTGAATTCTTGTCAAGACTTTTCAAGGATCACATACATTTGCAGGTTTTTCAAATTGCAAATAGGGTGATGACCCAATTTTGGGCTCACTCGTTAGGGTGGCGCACTCTATCATTAATTGCTCGATCTATGTACAATCGTTGAAATGCATATGCATGCGAAGTGATCAAGGCACGTGTAATCGACCTCCACGGATTTGAACAAAATTTAGAGGAATTGTTCATCTAGGGCCAATATATAAAAACCCAAATTTGTGTGACAATTGAATCACCCCTTGGGTCATGGTAGCACCCCCCGTTTTGGCAAATTGCCAAAACCCTTGATTTTCTTTTGATCATATCTCCGGTTCTATTTACTCTAGAATCAAACCACAAGATGGCTTTTGAAGAAAATTGTTCAAGGAGTCTATAAAAAATATTATTTTTTGCCGACAGTGTTGCCAACTATACAATTTTTTCAGTTAAATATTAAAAGTTAATTTTTTTCTCAATATGTTTGAACTCAGAATACTCAAGTTGGTTTTGTAGTGTGGCGCGCTTGCGAATTTATATGGGAAATTGCGGTTTTTTCTCTTCAAAACGGTATATCTCAGGATGCGCTCATATTATATTGGGACGATAAGCGTTTTTTATGTAAAAATGTCTGAGGAACGCGATTTCAAAATTAAAATATGCGTATTGAGAGTAAAATTAACTTTTAATATTTAACTGAAAAAATTGCATAGTTGGCAACACTGTCGGCAAAAAATAATATTTTTTATAGACTCCTTGAACAATTTTCATCAAAAGCCATCTTGTGGTTTGATTCTAGAGTAAATAGAACCGGAGATATGATCAAAAGAAAATCAAGGGTTTTGGCAATTTTCCAAAACGGGGGGTGTTCCCATGACCCGAGGGGTGGTTCAATTGACACAAAAATTTGGGTTTTTATATATTGGCCCTAGATGAACAATTCCTCCAATTTTTGTTCAAATCCGTGAAGGTCGATTTCAAGTTTGCATCTTTTTTGATCACTTCGCGTGGAATGACCCATATAAATTATGATCAATGCGTTAGGGTCAATATATTTGCTTTATTCCTGAAAACCAGTATATTAAATAACTTGTATACGAATGCAATAGAAACTAGAATCGCTTTCCTCTTACTTCCACCCTACCATACCACCAACAAATATAATGGAGCTATCGAAAATGCAAATATACACTAAAGTCTTTTTATGCGGTTTTTTATGCGCGCATCCCCTACATAAAGAAGCCTAAGTGTACAGTATGTAAAATAATTAAAGACACCCTCGTTCTTTTCTATTTAATCCCATTACCACTACTACTAGTATTACTGATACTGCTACCCGCTGAAACCGTTCCTGCAAATGACCGAAATCGATTGTAAATATGTGTAGATTTTGGGAAATCTTGGCAATAATTCAAAGCAAATTATAAGTCAAGTCATTGGTGATTGGTGGTCTTTACCCTATCTGCATTAGGAAAAGCCTGGAAATGTATGTGACCCTTGAAAAGTCTTTATAAGAATTCACAGAATCAGCGTAAAACAAATATTTTTTAATATGAGCGCTGTAGGATTATACGCAAAAATGCTTTTACTTAAATTTGATTTATTTGAGAAAGACAAAAAAGCGTTCTCCAATTTTTAATATATTGTAGGCAAAAGTACAGCCTTTCAAATGCAATCAAAATTATCAATTTTCGTTTGCCCCCTTTTGAGATATCGACATTTGAAAAGAGCGTATTTTTAAATGAAAATTAAGTATAATTTTTGAACCAGACAAGATAAAATTTTTCTTTCTTCAGCAAAAGTTGCCTCTAATCATGCTCTAAAAGTACACTGAAGGGTACTTTTGTGAGAAAAATCATATTAAAAAACTGTACGGAGAAAACTGCTTTTTTGATAGCACCCTAAGTTATTATATGGAACTCACTATAAAATGAAAAAGGTTTGAGATACAAATTTAATGTCTTCAACAAAGTTGCTCAGAATTGATTGTTCTAGAATATTGCAGAAGAAAGTATCATTCTCTCTGAACTATAATTTGAGATAATGTCTACAACTTTAACATTTTAAGGGTCACCCTAAAACCGTTTCAGCCAAAAGATGCAGTTTGTCACGCACAATAAATGTTTCTAAGACACCAAATCTCTAAACCTAAAGATGAATGCGTTAGCAATTGTTTCCCGCTAATTTCGCTTCCTGGACCACTGTGCAACGGTAGTTCTTCGCCTAGTTACATTTAAGGATAGACAAACATTATTTTTTAACGTATTCCTAGTCCAGTGGAAGTCAAAATCTGTGGCAACTCTATTGAAAACGCGCTAAAGTTCAGTAGCAGCGCAGTGGCACCCGTAGTTAGTTCTCGTGAAAGGTATTCGCAGGAGAAAGTTATAACAGTGTACTCGAATGCGGGCTTGAAGGCGTTCTAGATTTACATTATCCACTCTGGCAAGCAGTAAGTCCGACACGAATAGGGCTCGAGAGCAGTCGATTCGGATGCAGAGTGTATCGGAGTGTATTAACTGGCAACGGTTTTCGTAGCTCGGAAGTTGAAATCTTTTTCGCCAATCTGTCAATCCCGTTCTGATAGTACGGATTCCAAACAGCAGAACAAAATTCTCACGTTGAGGGGACCAACGCGCTTTGAGACAGTCTGCCGTTTTTTGCTATTCGAAATACGAGCCCTAACCGGCTTGATGCCTTGTACATTACATATGAAGCATGTGATTTGAACGTTAGTTTCGAGTCCAACATGACTCCAAGAACCTTGACCGTAGGCTTGGCCGTGGGCTCCCGGCTACATTTTTATGCTTAGATGTTTGTAGCGTGGAGGGAAACCTTGGAATCTTGTAGCAACACGCGCACATTGACGGGTCTTCAAACAAAAGTCGGACAAAACCTCAAATGTTACCTAATTTGGCTGAAAATCACAATTTAAGCTAATTTTGAGGTGCTGAGCTCATTTTTGATGTCAAAAGTCGAAAAATATTAAATGCATTTTTTCATACAGTGTCATTGAACCTTTCTTATGACTATGATCCCGTTTTCATGATATATTTTCCGTTACTGTTCACCAATGTCGGCAATATCATAAAAATGAAGAACACTACTTTAAATCCATTGTATAACGTGTTGGTTTACTGTAGATTGTCTAACTATCACAAAACACCATGCCTCCATATATGTAACAAAGTTTCAAAATCTCCGTAAACCTTTTTGCGCACCTAGGCGCAGAACGAGACGATGATATTCAAAAAGTAGAGGTTATTTCCCATAGAATGTATATTATGTGACCATTCCGAAATGATTCTGAAATTTGTACACAATACGTTAGTGAACAAAGTATTTTTGATCTGACCACCTCAAACATATTTAAACTAAAAAGTCATAGTTCCAAGCAAATTTACCAAATGAGTTTTATTCACTAACCAAGTTCTTTCGTTCCTCTACACAATGAAACTAGTTATGCTAAAATCGGATCAAAATCAAAAGAGCCACATGCAATGGTGGTTTCGGAAATGAAAATCATTAAAAAGTCCGGACTTTACTAGGTTTAAACTCATGTTAAAAATCGAGTTCTTATCCAATGATCATAAAATTTTGAATATACATCATTCAATACATGAAAAATTTAGGAAAAATATAAAATATCAATATTTCAAAAATAAATTTTTGAGGTTTTGGCCATCCTCCAGCCACTGCGCGGCGCGTGCTTCAGAGGGCGAAGAGAAGCGAAAGGATACCTTGATGACTGGCAGATTGAATTGTTTTTGCTATCTGACAAAATCGAGTGTACTCAAGAGCTTCCTCCGGAGGAAGAGTGCGGGTTCCTGGCTGGCTTGATTGTCGATACCGCGATTGAAGCTCAGACTAAACGCGTACCAGACGCGAACTCTCGTGGGCGTCTTCCCAACCCATGGTGGGACAATAAGTGCTCAGACGTGTACGCGGAAAAGACCGCCGCGTATAAGACCTTCCGGGACGACGGGCTGCCAGCTAGCTACCGACAGTACGCGATGGCGGAAACGCTCATGAAGAGTTTGATGAAAGCCAAAAAACGTAGCCACTGGCGCCGGTTCGTCGACGAACTAACGAGAGAAACATCGATGAGCACTCTTTGGACTACGGCTCGTTCAAACCGCTGGATATTCGATTTTGCCAAGAACGTTTGTCCGGATTCCGCTCCGGCACAGAAGATCTATCGCGCCGCGTCCCCTCACGATAACGCGAACCGTTTTCGATGGTGAGTTCTCACTTGCTCTCTTGTCATGTAACAATAAAGCCCCAAGGTCAGACAAAATCAAATTTAACTTGTTAAAGAATCTGCCAGACTCTGCCAAGAGACGCTTGTTGAATTTATTTAATAAGTTTCTTGATGGTAATATTGTTCCTCATGACTGAAGGCAAGTGAAGGTTTCGCCATTCAAAAACCAGGAAAACCAGCCTCCGACCACAACTTGTATCGACCGATTGCGATGCTGTCTTGTATCCGGAAGTTGTTTGAGAAAATGATCTTGTTTCGCCTCGACAATTGGGTTGAAGCAAATGGCTCACTGTCAGATACACAATTTGGTTTCCGCAAAGGAAAAGGGACGAACGATTGTCTTGCGTTGCTCTCAACAAGAAATTCAAATGGCCTATGCTAACAACGAGCAGATAGCACCAGTTTTCCTAGATAGAAAGGGGGCTTTTGGTTCAGTTTCTATCAAAATTCTTTCTGAGAAGCTGCACCAGCATGGTCTTTCGCCGACTCTAAACAACTTTTTACTAAACTTGCTGTCTGAAAAACACATGCATTTTTCGCATGGTAAATCAACATCACGAATTAGCTACATAGGTTTTCCCCAGGGCTCATGTCTAAGCCCCTTCTCTGTAACTTTTACGTGAATGACATTGACGAATGTCTTGTCAATTCCTGCACGCTAAAGCAGCTTGCAGACGACGGTATGGTCTCTGTTACAGATACCAAAACCGATCTGCAAGGACCATTGCAAGATACCTTGGACGATTTGTCTGCTTGGGCTCTCCAGCTGGGTACCGAGTTCTCCACGGAGAAAACTGAGCTGGTCGTATTTTCAGGGAAGCGTGAACTAGCGCAACTACAGCTTCAATTAATGGGCCAAACTATTGCTCAGGTTACAACTTTCAAATATCTCGGGGTCTGGTTCGACTCTAAAGGAACCTGGGGATGTCATATTAGGTATCTGAAACAGAAGTGCCAACAAAGGATCAACTTTCTCCGTACAATAACCACCATGTTGGGTGCCCACCCAGGAGACCTGATCAGGCTGTACCAAACAACGATATTGTCGGTGATGGAGTACGTGAGTTTCTGTTTTCGCTCCGCTGCAAACATACACTAGAGCGAATCCAATATTGTTGTTTGCGTATTGCTTTGGGTTGCATGCGCTCGACACATACGATGAGTCTAGAAGTGCTGTCGGGCGTCCTTCTGCAGAAAAATCGAATTTTGGGACCTCTCATATCGATTGCTCATCCGATGCGATATCTTGGACCCGTTAGTAATTGGAAATTTCGAAAGGCTTGTCGAGCTCAATTCTCAAACCCGATTTATGTCCTTGTACCTCGGTTACATGGCACAAAATATCAATCCTTCTTCATGCTATCCCAACCGTGTCAATCTCCTTCATGCTTCTGATTCAACTGTATTCTTCGACACATTCATGAAAGACGAGATTCGTGGAATCCTGGATCACATACGTCCGCAAGTGATCCCAAGCATCTTTCATAGTAAATTTCGAGAAGTCGACTGTAATAAAATGTTTTACACCGAAGGGTCCAGCCTCGACGGCTCCAATGGCTTCGGTATATTCAATCAAAACCTCACCGCCTCATTCAAACTCAATGATCCTGCTTCAGTTTATGTCGCAGAACTTGCTGCTATTCAATATACCCTTGGGGTCATTGATACTTTGCCCACCGATCATTACTTTATTGTCTCGGATAGCCTCAGCTCAATCGAGGTTCTCCGTTCAATGAAACCAGAAAGCACATTCCATATTTTCTAGGGAAAATTGGGGAGCACCTGCGTGTTTTGTCTGTAAGATCGTACAAGATTACAAGATTAGTTTGGGTTCCCTCGCATTGCTCCATTCCAGGTAATGAAGAAGCGGACTCTTTAGCTAAGGCGGGCGCTTTACAAAGTGACATATATGAAAGACCAATTAGCTTCAGCGAATTTTTCAGTATTACTCATCAGAGAACCCTCGAATGTTTACAAACTTCATGGAGCAATGGTGAACTGGGAAGGTGGCTACATTCGATAATCCCTAAGGTATCGACGAAACCTTGGTTCAGGGGAATGAATGTGGGTCGGGATTTCATTCGCGTGATGTCTCAGCTCATGTATAATCACTACACGCCGGACGCTCATCTCCGGCGTGTTGAGCTCGCGGATAGCGGTATCTGCGCTTGTGGCAACGGTTATCATGGAATCGGACATATTGTCTGGGCACGCGCCGAGTACTGTTCTGCCAGATCTCAACTATTCGATTCCCTTCGTGCCCGAGGAAGATCACCCAAGGTCCCGGTTCGAGATGTACCAGCAAGCCGCGATCTCCTCTACATGTCCCTTATATACACGTTCCTCAAAACCATCAATATCCAAATTTAACTGCCCCTATATTTTCTCTTATCATTCCCAGAAGTGCCCTCTTCCGCCTACCGTACTCCAACGATGGTCAGATGCGACTCCAAGACGAGACAAAACATCTGTCGAATGACCCAACAACACGAGACCTACAGTACAACATCATACGCGCAACGCGGTGTGTTGCCGATCCGCATCTGAGCCGTACTACGAAATCGTCTAGAGGAACCCCTGCCGGCTCGAGAAAGACCGCCCGGCGTCTCAATACATGATGCATCCGTCCGAATCAACGGTCAGGATTAAGGATCAGGTCCCCTTCCCCTGTCAGCCTTGTCCACCCTCTCTCCCATGTTTCTGATACACAGATGTAGGACTTCAACCTCCCCCCCCCTTCTTCCCCTTCAATATCTTCCCAAAACTTATGTGAACAACAGTACCACTACTTTAAAATAGCCACACAAAATGATCCGTCCCCCTAATCTTACGAATATTATATTATCCCTTCTTGTATATGTATAAGTATGCTGTAGTCTTTTTTTTAGTTTCATTAAATAATATTGAAATGTGTAACCCCTTAGTTTTAAGAAATTCAAAATATATGACAATGAAAAATGGCACCTTTAAGCTAACGCAAACGTGCCTTATCAAATAAACGAATTGAAAAAAACTCACTCCCTAGATAGATACTGTACAGTCGTGATTCGCTGGTTGGACACTTTTTAACTGGACTGCTTTTTAGTTGGACATCCAACTAAAAAAAATCCGAAGCTTTTTCCCCAGAAACACATACTCCAGAAAGCACTAATTCCCAGAAAACTGCTTCCCAGAAAGTACCAAAGCCCAGAAAACTTTCACCCAGAAAGAACCAGATCCCAGAAAACTGTTCCGCAGAAAGTACCAAAACCCAGAAAATTATTTGGCCGAATTTTTTTTTCTTCTATTTTCTCAATAAACAATTCGTTACATTTAAATTATGTGTACTTAAATACTTGTTATAAATTCGTTTTTCACAGTATTTTTTTAATATTTACGCATTGTGCTTAAATTTAAGCGCATTACAAAAATGGAAAGATCTACGGGTGATGATTATATGTTAAATGAAAGTTTTCAATTATTTGATAGAAAAAATATTATTATTGGTTTTGAACCAATTTGTATCAACTCTAGGTACATTTGCCCCACTATAGCCGCACAGGATCTTTAAAAATCAATGGAAACTCGCTATTTCAGTTGTTTTTTGAGCAAATTTCTATGATAAAACTTGTGCTGCCTTGCGAGTTTAGTGCGAACTACAAAGCAAAAAATAATTAACGGTGGTGGGCATTTTAATCAAGCTCCGCGGAAAAATCCTAAAACTCTGTGGTACATTTGAGTTGCAAAGACAAGTAATATTACTAGAAGATCTAGAAACATAAAAAGTGTTCCATTAGGTTAAATACTCAATAGGACATCTCAAACCTCTTTCGCTTTGCATGTTATTGACGGTTAATGATTGAGCACAAAGCTTTGGCTACCCAAATTTTTTGTCGATTTCTTGGTACAATGGCAAGCGACGTAGGATTTTGCGTAATGGCGCACTTGGTAATGAAAAAGCGTTGTAAAAGTCATTAAAATCGACGCAAAATTAAAAAAAAAACTATGCGATGAAAATATAAAATCCTACGTACGTCGCTGCAGATAGCAATTCTGAATACACTGTGCAAATTTCAAAACGATCCAAAAAGAGTTGTTGGACTTACATTTCCGACCAGCTAAAGTGGTTTCGAAAAAATCGCGTTTAAAGTTTTCAGTACGCTCTGGGTATACATAAGAGGCGCTTCAGCGACATAACATTTTCAAAACTATTTAAGCACATTTTCAGCTATTGAATTTTTTTTCGATTTTTTTAAAATTCTAGTGATGTAACCCCTTAATAACTCGATATTTTCAACAAAAGAGTACTTAGCATAGATCATTAACAACGTTTTCTAACTCAATAATACTTCATTGATTGCATAGTTTCAATTTAATAAAAACTGTTGCATGTGGCCAGTTTTTAGAAGAAATGAAACATTCTTTTGGGAATAAACTGTTAGGGAGTTAGAATAGATTTTAATTTTTGACATTAAAAATGTCTTACTCCACTATCTGGGGCTAGGTGTCATTCTAAAATCTAAACTAGCTCCCATGTAACGAAACTATGTAAGGTTTGCACGCTTATAACTCCGATATTACTAGATGGATTTTAATCACTCTACACCAACCGATTCAGAAACACCTAACTTAAACATTGGTAATAATTTAATATCTCCCCTATAAAAGTAGACTTTTGGAAATTGGTAAAATTAAAAAGTTCACGAAAAACGGGAAAATTACCATTCGTGAGGCAGATTTCTCAGGCACAGCCGTCAAGAGAGGGCAGCTTAGTTGCTCAATGAAACACGAAAAGTCATAAATAGAAGCAACGCATGTCCGTTTAAATCAGTTGTTGCCAGAGATGCCAGATTTGCAGACATGTCTGCAAATTCGCAGACTTTTAATTTAAGCTGCAGATTTTTTCGATGACGCAGATATTTGCAGATTTTTTAGTTTGGTTGCAGATATTTACAGATTTTTTAGTTTGGTTACAGATATTTACAGATTTTTGAGAATAAAGGCTTTTGGTTAAACTAGTTTCAAATCTACTTTAGGTTGTTTCTCCATAAGCTACATCTCTGTACTTATCTTGGGCTATAAATGCACTAATTTCATGTAATATAACACATCATCAATAAGCCATTTTTGGTCAAAAAAAGTTTTACTTACATTTTTTGTTCTTCCCAGGCTTTTAAAATTATTATTGCAGACATTTGAATAAAGTATCTAGCATCTCTGGTTGTTGCTCTTATCCCACACGAGCAACATTGTCTCCGGGCGATGCAATAAGCGCTATCGATTTTCGGTAACGTTGGCATTTGCACACACTTGCACCTAAGTGACTAAACCATATACTGTCAGTTTATAAATAGAGGTGACGCGTACCCGTTTGAATCAGTTTTTGTTCTTATGTCGAACGGGTAAGATCATGGCTGCAGCGTCTGGGCACTACAATAAGCGGTAGACGCTATGCATTTTCGGCAGCGGTGGCCGTGTGCGGATTTTTCGGGTACCAGCACGGTGTCACAGAATGATTTGCAAAGTGGGTGGGCGGGGTTGTTTTGGATTTAATTCAATACGGTGCGTGCTGCTTAAGAGTGTTGCGTTTGAAAAAAATATATCTATAGAAAATTTTCAATAGGACGTAAGTAACATTGAGAGCCTCTCTTTGTTTACTTTCTCTTTCGTTTATTACGACGTCATTACAACACATTGCACTTATATTTCAGTACATATCGAATGCCGACGGTTTTTACTAGAATATTATGCAAAGAGTAGAGTAGTAAATGTTGAAATTGCCGAGTAATGAACAGAAGAGAAAGACCCCAAAGAGAATCTCTCATTGTTACTTACGTCCTATTGAAAATTTTCTCTAGATATATTTATTTTTATGCATGCGTGTGCGTTGTAACTTGTTAATCCATGTTTACGGCGCTTTGTAGCTGCGTAGGGTAAAGAGCCTATTGGTTTTCATGTTTCATATTTCGGTTATATGTTTTTTATCAGTAAGGCATCTGACAACGTGCTTCTGTAGTTATTGGACTGTTCAGCAGCGTAGTATTTTATATGGGAGAGTACACTCAGGTTTTTTTACGCGGATTTTGAAATTTACGCGGTTTTCATTAACGCGTTTTTTTTTTTAAATTTACGCGGTTTTCATTTACACGGCCTGTATCCCCTGCGTGAAAAATCTGAGTGTAATTGCATCGGAAACAATCACATTCCCAGCAGAACTTTTTGTTTTCTAATTTCAAACACTTTTGTTTCGTACTGTACACAACGGAAAATTTTAAAACAGAACTTACCGTCCCAGCAGCAGTTTAAGCGGGTGTTCTTTTTCGATTCAAATTCAAGCCATGCCTTAAGCGTTACTGGACAAAATTGTTTTCCCAGTTTATCCAGTCAGAATATCTGTCCTACCCTATGTATTTAAAACACAGTTCTAATTGCGTTTTAAAGTATAAAACAAATAGAACGGTTGGGTATACTAATTTAATTTTAAAATAAATCTGTTTTAAATTATGAAACAAACCACTGTACTGAAGATATAATTATGTCAGTCCTATTACCACATAAAACACCTATATAACATAAAACGCTGCAGAATTGGTTTAATAATACAATGTTTACACCACAGAGTTATAACACGTTTTAATAATTAGCAACATGAAAAATGTTACCAAGATAGAATAAAAACCCGTTTTAACTGGTAGTGCGAACGTTGTATAACAATGGAATTTATCAAATAATTTCATTTGTTCAAGCACTAATCGATCAAGAAATACTTAACCTTAAGATTGTTTACTTAAGTTCATTAGTACATTATTGAAAATTTAAATGAAAAATGAAATTTCATATTTCAGGGAGAATCTGTATATTTCCGTTGGCGGGCGTGGGCTTCCTCATCACAGTTCTCAATATGGAACTTTTCTTTTGAATATATTTTCTGGACAGACCAACTTATTTTTACTAGATGGATCAGCCAAATAATGCCAATCACCTAGTGAGGTACTTGATTAATTAATAGATTACCGTTAAATGACCTTCAATAAATTATGTTTTAATGGGGAGGGTATATAGCAAATTGTAACATATGAAAACAAGCGAGTAAACAAGAACGTGAGTCGATATGTGTGATAGATAAAATTCATTTGCACGCTCTTGAAAAAAGCTACATTTTTAATGTCACCGTGGTCGTGTCCTGTACACAACCCTTTAATTTTTTTTTATTACAAAGATACGTGTTTTGGCTTTCGAATTTCACTTTTGAAGACGAAAAACAGCGCGCCCGAAAGTAGTGTTTTTTAGCTCCTCATAGAGCTATTGGTCCGATTTCAATATTTTTTTTAATTGTTCAGAAACCACCAGGGCCGAGTACGATTTGCAAAATTTTAAATGACGTGATGATTGGATTTTTTTACAAATCGTTACATAACATAAAAAAGCAATTAAAAAAACTCGGGAAAATATAGCCAACGTAGCTATGATTATAGGGTATATCAACCTTTTGGTTACAGATTACTTAATTAGCCGAAACTTTACTTAAGCGGGACCCATGTATTTTAAACATCAATGTCACCAAAGACGTTTCAAGGTCGCAGAGATTTTAGTCGTTTATAGTTAAATTGAAAAGCCGAAACATGTATCTTCAAAATAAAAAAATAAAAATCCATTCAGTAGATCTTTCGCAATTTATTCCCGAAAAACACCTCAATTTTAAGGCCTCGAGAGTAGAGGACCTTCTTGAAATTTCGATGGCACATGATGCAATAAACATCGAAGAATGTTATAAAAAATCTTTAATAGTTTGAATATGTTTTTCCCATTTTAGCCAACTTTTTGCTCCAGCTGTTCCATAGTGTGCTGGAAAGAATCAATCAACCACTATGTTTGAGAAAACCGATCAGACGAGTGGATAACAAGTTTCATTCCGAGGGCTATTTGGCATACTTATTCAAAGAGCTGCTCATGTTTAAAAGAAGGAGTCAACTCCTATGTTCGAATAAACCAAGCATACGAGTTGATCACAGGCCCCTTATTGATTCATCTGCTACATAAATTGCCATCCACAGGTCAATCGGAACATTGAGCGTTGAACGAACGTTCTTGCCCTTAGTACACATACTCCTTCCAAATAAATCAGAATCCAGCCACAAAAAAGCTCTAAAACTGATGAAAACCAAGCAGCTAACAACAATATTATAATTAATCCGTCGATTGTATTAACAGATTCTGAAAGCGCTGAGATAAACGCTATAGGAAGGATTGTTCCCAATTCTGTGCAATATGGTTGCTTTTTCCACCTAACGAAAAATTGGTGGATACGGATCTAAAAATTGGGATTATCTGGAATTTATTTGAAAAGCGTGCAAATGCAGATCTCTTTCTTTCGTGGACTTTTTGAAGCCTCAAGATGTGCCTGGAGGCTTGGGTATTGTTTGTTTTTCAGCTCCGGAACAAATGACCCCGTACTTACGTCGAAAAAAAAAACGAAAAGCGAAGGGTTGGAAAACACGCGCACAGGCACAGGCCAGATTTTCCCCTGAATTAAATACACTCTTAAAAGGTACCAGTGACCTTAAATGTTATGCGGTTGTGAAAGAATTCAAAGAGGAAGAGCAGTCCATGTCTGCGGAATACATGCGATATCTGCAAAGAGATATGATAAACCGGCGTCGCTGTAAAAAAAACATGCAGGAGAGACAAAAAATTAAAAGAAGCTTTAATTTCCGACCAGGAAGATGGTACAACATTAAAAGATTCCATTTTATCAATAGCTCTTATATTACAAAACCAAACCTGAATATTAATACTAATAAATAAGTCATCTTCAGTTAAAATACCTCAATTTCTGGGAAGTGGTTTTTTCTGGGGTATGAACTTCTGGGTATTTGTTCATTTTGGGTAACGGTTTTCTGGGCAAAGTATTTTGGGAAAAGGTTTTCTGGTAATTGGTACTTTCGACGGAATATTATTCTGGAGAATAATTCTTTCTGGGGAAAAAACTTCGATGTTTTAGTTTCTTGGAAATGGTTTTCTGGGGAAAGTCGTACAACCATTTCCAACGGTGTTCTTGTCATGAGAATGCGAGTGACAAAACTATTCCTTCCTACCTGTACTTTCAATACGAAATAAAAGGCGTTACCAAATCTCAAATTACGCTGTGCACATTTGGACAGACCCCTATGTGCCAGTTTTGTAACAAGAAGACAGACTACGGGAAACCAAATTCAAAAACCTCTAACAAAACAACATCAACAGGAAGCGAACCCATCACGAAGCCCTAATCAACATCAACTAAATCACAAACAATCAGAGTTGCTGCTCAGGCACCAACGAAAGCTGGAACAACGGAATCTATGCACAGCATCCCGAGCAGAGTCTGATAACAAATTGAGAACTAAATTTGATGTTGTGATGTAGTAGGGAATGATTGCTTAGGTGTCATTTTGGTCGTTTTAATGATTAAAAGATCAAAATCGAAAGCAGAAAAATTGCACTATGACATCAAACAGAAAACTATTTATGCTATCAGTGAAAGCACATTGAAAACTCATTGAGATGGTGAAATCCATAGTAATTCTTCAAAAGGGCTAATGAGACTTTTGTAAACAAACTTATTTCGCTCATTATTCCGCTACCGAGTTGAATTTCATGAAAAATACACATGAATCAACATCTTTATCCTTGGTAGAATCAATTTCAAATGTTTTCTGTGTTGAAATGATAACAAATTAGGAGAAATCAGCAAAACAAAAGTTTGTTTACAAATCTGATTAGCCTTATTCAAATGTTGATATGGAAATATTTCATTGATAACAAAATAAGTAATCAATTTGATGTTTGTCAAAGAAATAGAAACATTTTTTTCTAAAAATGTAAGCACATCAAAATGAGATCAAAATATGATGTCATATCTGGAAAAGTTTAAACTGTTATCAAAATAAGATTTCAATTTGATGCTTGATATCAAAATATGTTGTCTATTTGCTGTAATTTTGATGTTGGACTTATGTCCGATTATTGTGATGCGTCGGATACTTCTCAATCAACTCCCATCACCACCGACAACAAAGTAAATGACAAAAAACACGGTTACACGATCGTGGCCCGCAGTTCCTTCAAACAACTCAAATCAGATAGTCGTGAAAACCCATACAACATCAATGGCGAGGATAGCATGGACAAAAACGATAAACCGAGACAAAGCGGATTTAGTGATCCTCAAGCAACAGCAGGCGATGCAGCTAATGGATCTCCAATAAGACCGATCTTTACGCAAAGTAACAAATTGTATACACAAGATACGATGGATATACAAAAAAGTTCGATTCATTTATAATTATTTACACATTGTAAATACTTTTTAAAAGATCTACGGCTAAATTTAAAAAAAAATAATAATCGAGCCAATTTATTCTGATTACTGAAGCTGATTGGAGTGCGACCGAATCAAACCACATTAATTTTCCAGAAAAAAATATTGTCAATCATAATCTACAGCACCAAGAACTTACGCTCCTAGTATATTTATACAAACTACTAATCACGAACGTCCATTACTTACCCGGTACACCATTCTCGAACGGATAGAAAAACGCAACTATCAAATTCATGAGCACAGCCATGTTGAACAAAATGTTGCTCCATAGGGACATGTAACTGCTGACCCAGAAGAGAGCCGGCTGTCCACGCAGTTTCTTCTGCCATTTCATTTCGTTGAACATTGCTTCGTGGCGGTCGAAGAAATCCGCAACTTTGCTGCCCTGATCGTCCCGTTCCGCCGTATTCAGTACCCGCACTTTGGTGTCCTTGGTCAGATACTCGCAAATTTCCGGGATGGGGAACACGATCTGCTCAAGTGTGCGATCGTGTCGAACTATTTCAATTTGTGCCGTGTGAGTTTGGTAAAATAGCAGTGCTTGGTTGGTTTTTGTGTTAGCTTTCGACGGACTTGAAGAAATAGAGGACGAAACGGTTACGCCACCACTACTGTTACTATTTGAGCTGTTGTTGGCGGTGTCGTTTTTCAACAGATTAGCGAGTTCCTTGTTGTGTTGTGCTAGTTGATGGCACAGAATGTATATGTTATGTCCGACTTCCTTTGGAGACACTCCAACATCATCGTCGTCGCTTTGATCATCGCCGAGTTCATGTTTGTTGTTGTAATTTTCGTCCGTGTTTCCATCACCTTGATTGAGCAGTAGCAGGATATTTTCATCCTGATGGTAGGCTCGACATGCTACGTCTATTAGCTGCTTCGGATTCATGTTGGCTAATATGCGTTCGGCATTTTCAGTATCACCTCTGGATTCCATAATGGCCAGAAGTAATTTCGATGCGTTGTTCTTAAGCTCTAAAACGAGATCCATTCGATTCTTTCCCAATGGGTTGATATCGTTTAGAATCAGTGCAGTGATAATGTCCAGCCCATTGGATTCATGCGTTGCTATACAGTTCTGATTATCGTGACAGGGACCTTGGCAGTATTCAGTCAGTGCCTCCAATGTTTGGTTAATCAAAGAAACGTTGTTCTCGTTGATATACAAACCCAACAGTCCGAGGCCGCCAGTAGTCGATCCACAGATACAATCAAGGAACATTAGTGTCTCTGATACGAGATTGTAGTTTGTTTTATTATTCTGATTCCGCAAAAGATTTTGCAGCTCGGGATTGTGATTCTCGCACAACAGCTGCATGAATCGAAGGATAGGTTGCATAACCAGAACTTTGTTCGATAGCTTGTTATTCTCATCCTTATCTTTATGTTTTTCTAGTTTTTCGGCAAGTATGTCTTCCAAAGCGGATGATCCAATACTCATAAGAGCATTCTCATCACCGTTCTCACTACTGGTTCCATCAGGAACAGCTGCTAAGTTCTTCGCATTCATGTACGATTGTTGAGTCATCAATGCCGCATTCTGAAGTTCTTCCTTAAACTCATCTGTTATGACTATTCCGTTTACTTTATTTACATTTTTCCGTTGAATTTTATCGAAATCCTTACCGTCCGATTTATTTTCATTGGCTTTACTAGCGGCCATATCCGACGTATTTACCGACACGGTCGATTTAATCTCCTGCTGGGCGTCTTTCATTTTGTCGAAGAACACTTTGAAAAAAGACTGACTCAAATCGTTGCTCAGGAACTTATTGTACATGCCCTTCTGAATGATGGGATTTCCACCTTCCAATAGTGCTATCCCTAATGCGATCGCTTCTACGAATATCGAAGGCGAATTGATTGACTTGATCACCAATTCAATGACCAAGTCACTCGCACCCTCCTTATCTAAATCATTCTGAACCTCGTGTAACGTTCGTCCTGCTCGAAGAAGGTATTTGGCTCCAGGACCGTGGGAAACCGTTGCAACTGGAATGCTGCCTGCCGCGGGATGTGGCACATGCGGCAAACCTGTTTTCTGGTTCTCCCCATGAAGACTTCCTGGCAGCGAAGGTTGTGAGAAGTCGTGACCAAAGTATCGCTTCAGAAGAATATTTCTTAAATGATCCCCTTTATCACCGTAATCACAATCGATGGTCATCATCTCCTTCAGTGTTTTCAATATTTTTACACACAATTTTTCCTCCTTTTCTTCCAACAACTTCTCTGTGTGTTTAATCAAATGTTGAATGAATTCTCCAGTCTCGCATTTTTTTCTCGATTCCGTATTGAGCGGAAACAGCAATTCCGATCGGTATAAAATATCTACAAGTAGTGACTGTTCAGCTTCCACCAACGGCTTTAGTTTATCCTCCAGTAGCGAAACAATGTCCTGCAGTCCTTCAATGATGCTCCTATCCATACGCATGATTTGCGACTGAGATCGTTCGATTTTCGTTTGCTTCGTGGCCAGCAGCCATTTGCTGGTTTGGCGCGATAGCAGGGCTGTTTTGTTGAACATTTTAACCACCTGGTTTTCCAAATCGATAGGAATGGCTATTCCGCGTGGTTTAGCCTTCTCCGAGAGAGTCCGTATGCAGTTTTCAACGTTGAAACGCTGCGAGGGTGAGAGCCATTTGCACTGCGTCAACTTGAAGGAAGATTGCAGGATTTTTACGAAGATCAGTTGGCGTTTCTGGAAAAACAAAATTGAAAGTTTTAGAATCGAGCAATGGTAACAGTCGATCTGGAACTAGCACAAGCTAGTGATTCATGGTACTGAATTCTGAAGATAGGATTCTACGTCTATATTTTAAATGATAAATGCGATTTAAAACTGCTACTTCTATTCTACGGTCCCCTGAGATTCGCGAGAATACAGCAGCTCATTAGTACGAAGCTATAAGTCAAAATACCGGGTTAGCAAGTCGTTTTTAAAAAATACTGATAAAATCTGTAGCGCTCCAACTAAAGATAACTTTATTTCACTTCGCAGTGAAAACCCTTGCCTTCGTAAAAAAAATCTTCTTAAACGTGGGCAGTTTGGCGTCATCGTCGCTGTTTTGTCTAAGCAGCCGGCGCATCTGATATCGTCTGTCGGCCAATAAACGACGAACTAATTCCTCACCCTCCGAAAACGCGCGCCCTAATGGAGGCTTCGATTTGTAGTAGTGATACATAAATCAATCTTTATCGTTAGTAGATATACATTAGCTAAAACTAACCTGCAACGCCGTGCTCTGGTCCGAGAATTGACTGTTGAAGAATGTCGTCAGAATGTTCATAATTTCGCTGCAAACGTAATTCTCCAGCTGGCGATTAGTGAAGCTGCCACCCTTGACCACATTGTTGATATCGATTAGGAACGATTTCTCAAACAAACACCACATATGGTTAGAAGAATAAATTTCCTTCACTTCCACCTCCGTATCGATGTAGCAATGGCACAGAAAATCAACGTACGCCACTTTAACCTCCGGAATACAATCCTGGTGTGATATCATGGCGACAATATCATCCAACGCCAGCAAACTGTTGCACTTGATTTCAGTGTAGACATTTTTGCCCATGGTACAGCACGCAAGCAATTTCACCAGCTCGATGTGATACATCAACGGACTAGAATCGCTAAGTTCGCCATTACTGTACGTTCTCATCAACTCAACGAAATAATTGAACGATGATTTGTCATTGTAAAACACCAACACATCCTCTCCAGCATTGACCAGCTCCTGCATAACCATGTCTTGGCACTTGCGAATAAATTGATTTTCAGCTTTAATAATCGTTTGTAGGAACTTGAGGTATTCTACATGTCGACCGTGAATCTCGATGCAGTGGACAAAGTGCTGTACAACTTTGTCGCTCACCTCGTTGCACAGGTTCAGATTATCCTTGAAGATGGCACACACCGTTTCGGCCTCCAGTATCTGATGGGAGCAACACATAATAATCAAAAGAAAATCTCAAGCGAATTTGAAATACTTACTCCAGGATTCAAAAATAAATCCAACTGCTTGTGGAGTAGAATTTGATTCTGCTGATTGCCCAAACAGAAGTTTTGCAGAAATTCATGCGCCAAACGCATTAACTCGTTCATTCGATAGTCGTCTTTTTCGTCGTAAGGAATTTGGAGCAAATCCAGCACAACGGTGTGAACTCCAACGTTTCGCAGCAACCGTTGTTCGTGCTTCCTTGGTTTGGTGACGTCACCGGGTCCTGTAAAGATTTCTTTACGTGAGTGATAGCTTATAGCAAGGGTCCCTACTATGAATTATGTTCTAATTAAAAAAAATGTCCATTGATTTCTAAGATCAGATGTAAATTTTCCACAAAATTTGACATTTTTGTTTATAGTATTATGCATATATTGATGCATAAACGATATCTGATACACTTTAAAAAGTATCTAATTGAAAAGGGTTGTACAATATCTTCGATTTACCACTTCGAATGTTTTAAACGTATCCATTTGGGACCATTCATAAATTACGTAACGCTTTTAGGGGGGGGAGGGGGTACGACAAGTTGTGACAAGTTGTGACATAGGGGGGAGGGGGTGTTAACTAGATCGTTACGTAACATGTTTTCGTCGAAGAAAAAATTTTTTTTCTTGGAATTTGTTACGTAACAGGGGAGGGGGGGATGGAAAAATTTGTGACAATTTGTTACATAGGGGGAGGGGGGGTCAATTTTGGGCAATTTTTGCGTTACGTAATTTATGAATGGTCCCTTTGTTGAACTTTGCACTGTATATGATTGAAATTAGAAAATTTATCGAAGAATGCAAAGACCTGTGGTTGAAATGTTCGGTAGACAGAAAGCTTTTGGTTATATTGAACTCAAATTAGAATCACTATGCAATATTTCTACTTAGTGGAGAGCAAATTTAGGTAAAAAACTATGTTTTCTCCGTTAAGGAGAAAATTGATTAAAACCAGCTCTGCGCGTGAAGAGCACAAAGCCTATATCTAAATTATTTATGAAATTTGCATTTCGATTTCATCTCATCAGAATCCGACACTAACTTAATGACAGGACTATGCTAGCGCCAGATTTCTCGCGGGACATCACGCTTGAGTAGTGGTTTGCTCAGTAACACAAATTGTCTCCGTTTTTTGAAGCTAACGTCAATCCGGCGCTAGCTTAGTTCTGTTATTAAGTTAGTGTCAGATTCTGATGAGACGAAGTCGAAGCGCAAATTCCATATCCAGTTCGAATTAGAATGCCCAGAAAAATATTTTTGAAATGAATGTTCTACACGCCCTAGTATCGGTTCAAATTATGAAAAAAATATTGTCCAAAATTAAACGGAACCGTTTAACACTAAACTGGGGCCCTAAGAGCTCAAAGTTTTTAGACCAAAATAGATATGTGAAAGACAAAACAATTTTCACTCGGTGCTTAGTAACAGCAACAGTGTTTATCGGATTTTCATGATCTTAGGCTTAAAATTCTCGTGACAAGTTTGTCTGTCACATAAGATTTTAAAAGATTGTTTTTCGCTGAATTCTTTTTTTATGAAAAATTATCGAAAATTGAGTAATTTCACAAAAAATACTTTTTTTGACTTTGGTTGCTCTTAACCCTAAATTGTTGATATTTAATCCAATCATGTTATACATTTTTGGAATGGGCACATCAACACCTTTAAAATGGTGAGTCGTTGTGTTAATCGGATGATTTGTTCCTGAGATATTGATCAATAACCGTGAAAAGTGCCCAAAAACACGTTTTTCCAAAAATCTCAAGAACGATTCTTTGAAAAAGAAAATGAATATGATTTTTGTGTTCAGCGACCCAGATTTGACTTAGAAAAAACATCTTTTTTCTTAACTTCATGCAATCAACCCAAAATTGGTAAACTAGTGTTATTTCGAAATCTGGCTTGGAAAATGTAATGCTCACGTTAGAGCGAAGCGAAAAATCGAGTACAACGCACCCTTATACATCCTTTTGAGTTAATGCGTTGAATAGAGATAGTAGACACTGCTCTATCTAATGTGTATTAATGGGTGAGATGAAAAAAAATTTCAACTTCCACGATTTTAATATCATTCTTATGGATCAAGAAACTCCTTATGTGCTTTTGGGAATCAAAATGTGCTATTCCTTTTACAGAATTAACCCTCCCTCGATAACAGGTATTGAAGTTGTCGCTTGTCAAATAAAATCCAAGGAAAGGACCTTTGCATAGCATCCATCTATATTCCCCCTAAAACAACGGTTGGACCTCAACCCTGCCCTCATCGCGACTAGTTATAGGATACATTAACTCTAACGGTGAGGCATGGGATTGCCTTCATGGTGATAACCGATCTACTTTAAACAACTTCAATTTGACAAGCTTTTGACTAACTTGAATCTCGAACCTCAGACGAACTGTGACCTCTATTTCGTTGGTCACAATAAATCCGTGGTCACTGGGCCAGCTTAATATAGACCCCTAGAAATTTTGCTATATTTGTAAAAAAATGTCAGTAAATGTCTAAATGTGAAATAAATGTCATAGCTTCCGTGTTTACATGTTTGGAGGATGTTTATTCAAGCACGTAGCCAGAGGGGGGGCTAGGGGGCTAAAGCCCCTCCCGAAATTTTTAAAAAATGAATTTACTGTATCGATTTTGTTGGTTATTTTCCGCAAATATAAGTCTAAGACGGCGATAAAGCATGATGATGAGTTATGTTCTATCAAAGATCATGCGGTAGACTTGAGTGCAACGCCCAACTCGTACTTATCAGAAGGCAAAAGACTCTTCACATTTTCCTTTTGATCATGTCCATATGAGCCTACCTAGTCCTAGTTTTCCGCTGTAAGTTTATAACTGATTCGCTTTAGAATACCTATCCGTCTTTCAATCATTGCTTTCGTTTCTTTTAGTCTTATATTTGCCGAAAACATTCAACAAAATCGATACAGTAGAACCTTGCGGCAATTGAAACATAGTAACAAAAATGAATTTAAGAAAAAAAAAGTTTTTCGGTGACTCTTAACAAATTTGTATCCTGTTTGGTTTGAACAAATTAATGAGAGAATGTTGAGGAAGACAAAAACAGTTCTTTTCATATTGTGTGACTCGTCGGAAGAACAAAAGAAACTGTTACTTTTATTCTTGCCGTGGTGATCTGTCGAGATGAGTGAGTCGCAGAAGCAAGAAGTTGTGCTACAGTCAAATACGGAGGTTATTAACTTCCGGCCTTTGACATAAGACGCATTTGCTGAAGGTGAAAAAGGTGCTGACGGAAGTTGCCTTTATCAAGTTCTAACATGTTAGGTATTCAGTGCTGATAGCATTCCACAAATTAGCTCAGGCGAAAGCAGTCATTTTGCATAAGATCTTGTAGCACGTGGTTTCTGTGACGCCGCAATAATTAAGATCCTTATATATATGAATGACGAGAAAATCAATGCTCGGCTTCAAGAACTGATACCACTTTCTTGCTTGACCATTAAAAGATTCATATCACATTTGGAAGAAAAGGAATTCGTTATAAATTGTAATTCTCTAATTTCAAATGGTGTTTTGTGGTGATAAAGCGATAGTATCAAATCTTTGCATATACATAGTCTCCAATATCATTACCAGAACCAAAAACAATTGCCAAATTTGTGGTTGCAGGTAATGTTAACGGCAAAAGCTGTGTCAATTATCTCCAAATTGACAACCAGTACCATTTTTGAGGAAGTTCACACTCGTGACCCATAAGGGTATGAAACAAGCATGAAATCAGATAGTAGCGAACATCAACATGCCGGTAGACACGATGATGACACGGAAGTGTACGAGATAGAATTAAATGTCTAGCAAGATGCTGTGAGTAAGGAAAAATATTTTCCAGACTAGTAAACAGGTATCCACGCGCAATTGCTTGTCGCTCGACGAGATCTGTTGGATAACTATTAACGTTTTATAATTTTTATAGTTTACATCACGGCAATATATAAAATACCCAAAGCTCCGTTTAGCTAACACATTGAAACGAATCGAAGAAACGAATTATATAATAAAAAGTTTTAGAGGAAACTGAGCCCAAAAACTCAAGCGTGCTAGGCGAAAAAAACATTTTGATTTACTGATGCAATAGTATTTCTATTGACACTCAATTTCATGTTTATGCAGGGAATGCGTTCCACACTAAAAGCACTGTTAATACGGAAAACCGTGGTATTTTTAACAATCGAACAATAAGCAAGGGAAACATATAAAAGTAAACAAGCTAAAAAGTGGTAGAACAGCGGTTTTACTGAGATGTCCATGAACCCACGAATTATATACACACGTATACAACTATCCATATGCAGAAACGTATACAGTAGGCGTAGGGTTAACTGTCGTGAATCTTTACTTTCAATTGGATGCCAATTAACGCTAAACCACATACTAGTCAATCAATCATAATAAACTTAATATTGCAACCAGCAGCAGCATTTTAGTCGCTTTCGATGGTTTCCAATTAATGGCCTTGTAAGTTTGAAAACGACGTGATGTTACAGTGAACAGAGACAAGTAGACTATCACAGAGAGCGACTAAAATGCTGTAACTGGTTGAATCTATAAATCAATGAATATTGTTTCGATTAATATATTGAAATCGACTCAAGAGCACTTCTTTTATACTCTCAACTCGAGTGCTTTCGGAATTGCGCTCTGATCCTCTCATTTTCGAAAGACGCTTACTTTATCAGTAGGACATTGATGCATTTGGTGCCACAGCTTTAATTGAAACTGTTTCTCAAATTGTGGTAAAATGTAATCAAACAGCTTTATTCAAGCAGTCGAACATCTTGCAATCTTTGTGATAATTGTGGAAAAACATTAGAGCAATTTTTTTTATTCAAAAAACTAATTCATGGGCAGATTTATGTCAATATATTTGTTTAACAAAGTGACGAACTGACTTAGAAAGTGTAACTGAAATCGTCATAGAAAGTTGGACTTGCACCTTACTTACTCTTTCGGAAAGGGGAAGCAAGTGCGATGTATTCCCTTCCATGTGTCGAAAGTAAGAGATGCTGAAATTATTGAGCCTATATATTTGTAGTTGCTAGTTATTTTAATGGTGTCATCAATGATTCATTTAACAAGTTTTACGTAAACTATAAGATAGTAATAATCTGTGTTAAGTGATTTTCTTTCGATTTCTGGACAATTTTCTTTAATAAATTAAATTCTGGGCACTTTTTTAGTTGATTGAATCATTGAAATATATCTTAATCCTATTGATCACCAAAAATATTTCCTGGCCAGGGCTATGATTTACCAGGCTAGGGCCTTGGAAATAGTTTAATTTAAATAGAATATATCAAAAAATTGTGCTAGCATGACGCCATAGAACTAGTAATAGTGGCAAGCCGCCCGTCAGTATTTATTCATTTATTTATTTGCTAGTTATTTTTTTTATTTCCCAGCTATTTATTTACGTGTTATTTATTTATTTATTCCATATTGATTTTTTACACTATTTATTTACTCAATTGTTTATATTATGTGTCAAATAGTTTATTTACATTTTTGGTCATTTGTTTATTTGGTGAAAAGTTAAATTATACAATGTAAAGGTTATGCATGCAACCAATCCGATCTAAAAATTCAAATAAACTTTTTATCGGGGCACCAACCCACACATGTTTGTAAACAATGTTTTCCCCTGCTACGCTATATACAAGAAGAGGTCATCGATAGGAAGTGGAGATGATTTCCGGGGGCACGGAGGAATAAAAAGAGCTCCCCGCGTCGAAAACGGGATCAATTAGTGAAATCAGGTCCGAGGAGTGAGCACCCGCAGCAGTGTCGTCCCATCGCAATACGGGACTGTGCGTTTCATCCGTTTTGTAGTTTTTTCTCATGGGATCAGACAGATCCAAAGAACGATCCACCAGTGGCTTTACTCTTGGTAGGATCTATTTAATACAGTTCCGTAAAACTATTCCCATATGGGACGCGAGTGCACTATTTGTCAAATGATGCCAAATAAGGTCTTGTCTATATAAGCTGTTTTTGTATAATTAGTAACGTCCTTGAGGTGAATTAGTCTGCCATTTTGTTCATTTTGATAACTATACTTTGCCCAGAGACCAACGGTAGGGTTGATAGTCCACCCAGTGTGAAATTCTCCAGGAGACCGCGGTAAAACGACCCAAATGCTCGTGTTTAAGTGTACCGTAAACCGTAGTGAAAAGTGTTAGTCCGTGTAGTTCGTAATAAGTCGTAACAGATCCGAGTACCCGGCGCGAACGTTCAATAACTTTCTCCCAATCCGTGGTGGGACAAAGAGTGCTCAGATGTATACGCAGAAAAGGTCGCCGCGTATGGGGCCTACCTGGACGACGGATTACCCGCTAGCTATCCACAGTACGTTAGAAAAGCGAATCAAGAGTTTGATGAAAGCTAAGAAATTTGGTTACTAGCACCGGTTCGTTGCCGGATTAACGATAGAAACATCGCTCCCCACACGATGGCGCGAACGAAACACCTTTTTCGATGGTGAAGTTTTCAAACGCTCTCTTATCGTGTTCCAAAAAGCCTCAGGGCCAGACAGAATCAAATACAACTTGTCGATGAATCTGCCTGGCTGTCAAAAGACGCTTGTCGGAATTATTTAATAAATTTCTTGAGGTTGACATTGTCCCACACGATTGAAGTAAAAGTCCAAAAACCCGGAAAGCCAGCTTCCGATCACAACTCGTATCGAGCGATTGAAATACTCTCATGTATTCGGAAGTTGATTGAGAAATGGCACAGAACATCAATCCTTCTTCTCATAACCCCAATTGTGTCCTTTTCTTAGATACTTCTGATTCAACCGTATTGTTCGCCACAGCCATGAACGAAGAAATGAACCTCGATCAAATACGCTCGCAAGTGATCCCCAATATATTTAATAAAAAGTTCCGAAAAGCGAATGTGACAAAATGTTACACTGACTGACGGATACACTGATGGATCAAATCTCGATGGTTCCACTGAATTCGGTCTCTTCAATAATAACGTTAACGCTTAATTCAAGCACAATGATCCTGCTTCAGTTTACGTCGCAGAGTTTGCTGCTATTCAGTATACCTTTGGGATCATCGACATTTTGCTACACTACTTCATCATTTCGGACAATTTTGGATGAAGTGGCAGCACTGGCGAATCGCCCGGATGTGTTGTCGTTAACGTCTTATATTTTTTTCAGTGATATACAATATATTCAACAGGAAAATAAAAGTCAATCGCTTAGTAGGTAGTTTTTCCTGTCGAGTTACGTGTTAGTAGGTTGAAATATCGCGAGAAAAGTGTGATTTTGCATAGAAATTTGTCGTTACAACTTTGCCATTGAAGTATGTGAAGCAAGACGCGAAAAATACGCTTGTTCGTTCCGCTTAGCGCCTGCAGCGCCGCCTAGAATTGAGTAGCTGATGCAACAATTTCACGGATGGAGAAGAATTCTTCACAGAAATCCCATGAACTTATTTATTCAGAACTGGTGAAATCGTTTTATGTCATTTTTAATGCTTGTCTACCTTCATAAATATGTTCCTTCTTGTAAATACGTGCCAGAATCAAAAATAATTCTGGAAGTGCGAATATATTGCAAATATCCAATTGATACGGGTCGTTGGATGTACAATAGAGCTATCGCCTTTCATTTCCAGGGCCAAACATGTGTACATCTGGGGGTGGGCGTAGCGTATTGGTAAATCGATTGCCTTGTACGCAGCGCACCTGGGTTCGAGTCCCGACCCCGCACATAGGGTTAGAAATTTTTCATGAGAGATTTTTCTAACCCGAAGAGGCGAATGACCTTAAGGTTAAAACCTCTATAATTGAAATAAAAAAAAATGTGTACATCTATCGATGAAAACAAATATATTATTACATAGATGCACACAAGTTTCTACCATAAAAGCACTGCCGGACAGTGGGAAATGGATGGTATACACACATTACTTCATCATTTCGGCCTGCTCTATCGAGGCTTTGCGTGCGATACAGCCCAAAAAGCAAGTCTCGTGTTTTCTGGGGAAGATGCGAGAGTCCCTGTATACGTTATCTAAAACATCTTACCAGATTACATTCGTTTGGGTCCCTTCTCTTTGCTCTATCCCGGGTAATGAAGAGGCCGACTCTAGCAAAGCCCACCTTTGCATTAGCAGGTGACATCTATGAAAGACCAACTCGCTTCAATAAATTTTTTCAGCATTAGTCGTCACAAGATAAATTAGTTATGTAATTTTACATATCGAATTCGTCTCAACAGAATCCGACACTAACTGATAGTATTAAGCTAGCGCCGGATTGACAGTAGCTCTAAAAAAATGGAGACACAATTTGTGTTTCTGAGCAAACCCCTAGTCAAGCGTGATGTCGCGCAATAAAATGAGGAACGAATAATAGTGCGAAAAGAGAAAAGTAGTTTTTTCCACACCGTATGTCAGATCTTCGTGAAAATCAATCAGCTTATGTAGAATATGGATGCAGTACTGCTGAATTGTTTTTGTGAAGTTCTAGTGCACGGTTTAGGAACAACTGCTTTTTTCGTTTTCGTTCGTCCGTCCTTAAGCGAATGAGAACTAATGAAATGAAAACATTTGGTTTGACTTAGCAAGCCAATGTAAGATGTACTATGCTATATTCCTCTTTAGTGGAGAATATATTTTGATAAAAACTATTTGTCTCCTTTAAGAAGAAAATTGTTTAAAATCATCTTTGCGCGTGAAGAGCACAAAACCTATAACTAAATTAGTTATGGAAATTGCATTTCGAGTTCGTCTCATCAGAATTCGATAACAAGTTAGTGACAGGACTAAGCTAACGCCGGATTATCGCTAGCTCCAAATGAACGGAGACACAATTTGTGTTCCTGAGCAAACCTCTAGTTAAGCGTGATGTCTCGTAAGGAAAGTACCTTATTTTAACCCTTAAAACATTGGGACGACTTTGTTGCATATTTTTAGTTATATCTTTTGATACAGTGAATCAATTTTCAATAGTTGGGCTATCAAATGAATATAGAGAAATAGGAGTATAAGTGGCCAATCCGAACCAATCCGAAGAGATTGCCGGAAATATACTGTACACCTCGCATTTTCTATCTAACGTTTGCCGACGAGAAATGTGAATCGAAGCTGGCTTTTGGTATAAGAACCCAACGCCTGATAATATGCAAAATTCCCAAATGGGACAAATTTTCGACAAGACCAAATTTTTGTGCATCATACCTAACATAAAGCATGTTTTTCTTTAGTGTTTCGGATTCTCCTCGTCAGTACCTACCACCAACTAGGTGTCTAGTTAAACGATGTACTAACAAGTGCTAATTAGGTTACTAGTTTAGATACATCGTCCAACTAGACACCCAGTTGGAGCTAGTTACTGACGAGGAGAATCCGAAGCACTAAAAACATAATATTTCAAAGATTTTCTTCCGTTTAATTCCACTATGTTTTTATAGTTAGATGCACTTGCACTTCACTATTTAACAGATACCGGTATTTCGATTACTACTTGTAATCTTCTTCAGTGTTTGTATCAGTCTATAGGAAATTACGGGATTGTAAAGTCGTTTTATCTAGGGAATCGGGTAGGCTGTGGTCGGTGGGTACCTAGGTGCATGAAGCTGACCGTTTTTTGCATGTAGGTAAAATTTCGAAGAGCCATGAATATCCGTTACCTTGGTCTCGATTTAATAAGAAAGGAGACGAATGTTTGAAAATTTCCAGGCTTTCAGCTACGTCTAATTTCCAAGGATTAGAGACTTGACGCTGAATTTTAATATCTTCTATAGTTAAGTTATGTTTTTCTGAAAAAGCGTGTTCCGCTACCTTGGATTTGAAGTGGAATGGTAAATCTTTAGCAGATTCTCTAGAATCTTTTGCTATTTGCGCAATATGCTCTTTGAATCGAATTTCTAATGTTCTCCTGGTTTGTCCAATATAAACTTTATCACAATGTGAACATGATATTTTGTATATCCCCGATTTGCTCAGTGTTTCTATCGGATCCCTTGTGGATCCTAGTATTGATTTTAGCTGGTAATTTTTACTACTGAAAACTTGATCTACACCAAACTTTTTTCCTAAGTGGATAAGCCGTATTCTGGTTGAAATCTACTGCTATCCTTTTTAAATTTTCAGTTGTTGGAGTTAAGGTTGTGAGGTTTTGCTTATGAAGTATTCTAGATTTTTTATTAATTATTGATTGGATGGTTTGCTCTGGACACCCGTTGAGCTTACCTGTTTCGAAAATGAATTCAGTTTCTTTAGTTTTTGCTTCTTCCCCTAATGGTAGAGTAAGCATTCTATGGACCATGTGATGAAAAGCGGCCATTTTATGCTGATATGAATGGTTTGAAGTATCGATTTAATGAGAAAAAGATTACAAGTAGTAATCGAAAAACCGGTATCTGTTAAATAGTGAAGTGCAAGTGCATCTAACTATAAAAACATAGTGGAATTAAATGGAAGAAAATCTTTGAAACATTATGTACATTCCACTAAGACCTCCGTTCGCGTATATATTGTGAAAATGGCAACCAAGCCAAGTGAGCATAATAAATTTATTAGCCTTAGGAAAAAAAATTGCGGGATTACATAGAGATGTTGCTTTTCTTAGAAAGTGTAAAAAATTTCAATTGACCCCAACTTGTCATAAAGTCAAGTTGAAGACATCCGTACCTTTAAGTGTAGTGAAAAAGATGAAAGCCGATTTCTTAAATCATAGTATAAAACGTTTATATAGTGTATTAAATGTGACAACAATGGAGTGCTATAGCTTGTATTTGAAATTGGCTAAAGAACACCCAATGAGTTTTTGTTTGTTCCTAACAAAAGTGAAAGTTGCAGAAAAGTGTGAATCGGAAAGAAAGAGAAAACTTTTGGACAAGAAGTTCGACAATCTAAGACTAAAATCCTACATTGACCGACCCAAACCGACACTACACATTTCAAATGATTTTGTGGTAAATCGTTCATCTCAGAGCTTTACCGAAGAACAATCGACTTTATTAAATCAGGGACTTAACTATGCATTAGCATCAAGACCAAATTTTGAACAAGTAATCATTGACCTAGAGACAGGTATCAATAATTCGACACAGATTTTTCATTAGGGCCTAAGTCGCAATGTACTCAAATGGAGAAAAATCAGTTTCAATATTCTGCGATGCTTTTCTAAATGTAGTTTTTATTGTAGGTATAAATTACTTTATGATCATGTTTTCCCTGAAGCATCTTTGGTTAAACCTTATGACAATATAACAAAGAATTTAATTCCTATGTGCTTTTAGTGGGTAGAAACTAAAAAAATGCTTACGCCCAATTTGCATTCCAGTCGTGATTTCGCCCTTCAGCAACCACCATTTGCGAAAGGGCTAAACCGTGAACACAATTTTCAGAAGGGCGCGGTAAATGAGCTAAACTGACTTTGTCTTGCTGGGTAGGGCTGGGTAAATGGGCGAGCTTGACAGTATACTTTTTTATAGGGCTCAGCAAATGGGCGCATATAAACCCAATGCAAATGAAAGGGCGCGTGCATCCTTTCTGCGAATTTCATGAAAATTTCGAAATATTCGAACGTTTATGTACAATAACTATAGAGTAGACATGATCATAGTAGATATTGCTTATCATTTATATAATAGAACCGCCGTTTAAAGAATAATTTTGTGAATAATAACTGTACGCCCGGTTCTGTCTAAAAATGTAAGTTTAGCCTTTATATTCCATATGAGAAGAAGGGCCTAAGTCGAAATCTCGAAGAAAATGCATGTTTCGCCGTTTTGTTTTCTTTAATTATAAATCGAATTAAAAACCATTTTAACTAATTTTCACCTCAATCTTGTAGTATTTTTGTCGCATAATGTCATAATAGCGAAAACGCTGTTTGTTTACATTTGCGATTTAAGCCCTAATGAAAGATCTATGTCGAATTGCAACCTTCATTTTTCAACAATTAATGACAATAAATAATCCACGACAGCGGAAATAATTACAGAAAATACTCCACAAAAATGTCAAACAAAAGAAATAACGATTATAAAAGAATTGAGGGAAAAGCCAGTTTTTTATTTAAAGGCTGACAAGGGAAATAAAGTTGTAATAATGGACAAAAAACAATATGACGCTGACATGACCCAAAAAATTATATCTGGCCCGTACAGGGCACAGAGAACGAACCCCCTCCCGGACATGATTAAACGTGTCGAAAAAACTCTTAAAGACTGTAAACCCCTCTTGGGTGAGAATCTCACTCGTTTCAAAGTTTCAAATCCCATCTTACCCCGAATAAAAGGACTCCCAAAAATTCACAAACCCGGAAATGAAATCAGGGAAATTATTTCATCAATAGGTGCCCCAACCCAAAAAATTGCAAAATGGCTAGTGCAAGAATTTAAAAATATGCCAAAAAAGGTTTCCAGCCGGTCCATCTCCAATACACAAGAATTCACTCTCAAACTTCAAAATTCAGGTGAAATCAAAGACGATGAGATTATGGCCTCCTTTAACGTAACCGCACTATTCCCAAGTGTCTCTGTAAAAGATTCAATTAACCTACTAGAGGATTGGTTATTACAACAAAATAACAACATATGATGGAAATCTTAACTGATCCTCCGGAACCGGACACCGGAGCTCCGGAACTGATGTTAAAAAGGCCATGCGTGCCCAAAATGGTCTCTTTGCTCTTCCGTCAGTCTTATCTTGTCAAATGTGATTTGATGTGTCGCATGATGGGAATGGCTCCAAATTTGAAGTTGTCCACCGGAACCGGACACCGGAGTTCCGAAACTAATGTTGAAATGGCCATGTTGCAGCAGAGCACAATCTGTGCATATACCCTCGCCATTGCATTAACTGTGATAAAGTATAGTTACCAAATTGAAAATGAATAAAAATCGAGCAGTCCAGTCCAGCCACCGTCGGTTGGTGTTGTTCGCTCTTAGGTTCATTGTTTCTATTTCTGTATCACAGTCCATTTCAGTGTTGCTGTTTTGTGTGTCGTTCTGTTTCACTGGCTGATGATCAAAAGAAAGAAACAGGTCCTACCGCTACGATCGATCAGGCCATGTGTCAGGAGGTATGATTTGATATGTCGCATGATGGAAATTACCTACAAATCGGAATTGGTCCACAGGAACTGGACACCGCAGTTCCGGGACCGATGTTGAAATGGCCATGTGTGACCAGAAGTGCATCTTTGCTCTTCCGTTTTCCCTATTTTGTCGAGAAAATGTGAATTGAAGTGTCGCATGATTGAAATGACCCCTAAATCTGAACTGGTCCTCCAGAACCGGACATCGGAGTTTTCGGTAAGCTAACATCCGGCGGTCTGTTAAAGCAATTAAAGTATTCCTGTATAATTTAAGTTTCACCCATTTTCATTTCTAAACTTCAAAATCATAATTTGGTTTCTATAGGAAATACGAAGTGTACAGTAAATTCCGGAGCAATCTCTCCAGATTGCCCACTTGTAACCCTATTTCTCCATCATCATTTGATAGTGCAGCTATTCCTCTAAATATAACCGTTTCTAAATTGAAAATTGATTCGCCGTATCAAAAGATATATTATATTACACTAGCTAATACCCATCGCGCGTTGCTGCGACTTTCAACGAAATAGGAGGAAAACACAATTTGTTCCGAAGCGCCATCTGAAGGTCAGATAATCCCCAACAAATAGCACACAAACACGCTCCAGAACAAATGCTTACTATGTATAAATTTTGACGACAACCGGTTAAGGAGTGCATAAATCATATACATACAAACATTGACTTTTATATATATATATATATATATATATATATATATATATATATATATATATATATATATATATATATATATATATATATATATATATATATATATATATATATATATATATATATATATATATATATATATATATATATATATATATATATATATATATATATATATATATATATATATATATATATATATATATATATATATATATATATATATATATATATATATATATATATATATATATATATATATATATATATATATATATATATATATATATATATATATATATATATATATATATATATATATATATATATATATATATATATATATATATATATATATATATATATATATATATATATATATCCAAAAATATGCAACAAAGTCGTCCCAGTGTTTGGTTTAGCTTAACAAACCAATGATCGATGTTGTCGCAAATTCAATCACATTTGTTCTATGTTTGTTTTTAATATTTTATTAGAGTCTAGATATAATATTATTCAGAAAAATAATATTTAAACAGCGAAGATTTGGATAAATAAATTGTACCATAGAAAAATTATATCTGAAGCGTAACTTACCTGCAGTTATGCACAATTTGTTCATTCTAATAAGAATCTGCTGAATCTTTTTATATTCCAACGCTTGCTCTGGATTTAACTCCGGTCCTTGATCAAAATTAAGCTGAGATTCATTTTTGACTAGCTGGGGTTTTGCCTTCGTCCCGGATGAAGCGCCATCACCCTTCTCTGGTTTCGTTCCTTCGCCACCATCGCCTCCGGTTTCCCCACCTGTCTGCTGTAGCTCATCGGATTGTTTCGATTTGTAGACCCACAGTTCCGACTTCTCAACACTTTGCCGCAGCACGTCAAGGTCCGATTTGATCTGTTTGTACGATTCGACATCGCTGTCTGACACCAGTAGTTGAACCTGTCGGAAAGCATGCAACACCTCGTACCGCTGACTGAAGTGTCGGAACAGTAGATGAAGAGCGCCAGACACTAGCGAGGGATACTCATGCATGATCAAATGCAACAGGACCCGTAGAAACGTTCGACCACCTTGACCGTCCAGATCTAGCGGGTTGTAGGTGTCCTCGTTGCATCCGAAAATTCCTTCCGCTTGGTGACCGATTGATTCCAGATCGATGTTTTTCTGTTTGAGATTAATATTTTCGGAGGTGACAGGTCCTATTTTAGTATCGGGCTTTACTTCCGGTTTGGGTTCTGTGTTTGTCGATTGAGTTGGTTGTTGCTGTTCCTCGACGGAGGATTCCACGGTAGTTTCCACCGTGGTAGTGGATGTTATCGAGGCTGTTTCTGGATTCAATTCTGAGTATGCGTTATCAGTTGGTGTGATTACGGCAGGAACGGGTGGTACTACGGATGGCGGCACAGCATTAGGCAATACCGGTTGCTGCTGAGCATTGGATGTAAGTTCGTTTTCATCGAATTCTCGTTTGAATATCGATAGCAAACAGCTGATTCGGTAATCAAGACGGACATCTAGGATGAACTGTAGAATTTCAATGATTTTTAGTTTAGTATCCATCACCAGCGGGTATTCTCTCATGTAGTGGGACACCGATTTGCGTTGCTGAATGTTGGGCGATACGATGGCTGTTGAGATAGGACCCAGTGTTAGGGAAGTCATAACGGCTCCCATGTCGCCAATACGTCGTAGAACACCACCTTCGGCTGCAAAGTGAAAACATATCGTTTAGAGAATGATTATTATTTAGGATTTCGATGGACTTTATGTATTAGAATGAGAACCATAGGAAACAATACAACGCTATCCCTGCTGCGTATTTGAAAGCGCGTCGAATATGACAGTAGGAAGGGGATTTCTTGTTCATTTATCTTACCTCCGGATGGTGGTGCATTTAACTTCCCCATCAAGGTTTGTAGAATCCTACGACGGTTTTCTAATGTGTTGCATTTATAATATTGTAATGTATTTGTAAACACAAAGAAATGGTAAATTAGAGAAAAAAGTGAATAATAAAAATGAAAACAGTCGAATGTTTTACCTATTTATTACTTTTTTTAATGTAATGGGGAAAACATCGAGCAGACTACAATAACACCTTTTTTGTATTTGATCAGCCATGATTGTTGTCGTCTGCGGTTATCGAACCAACATCATGAACGGGGGGTTTCGCGAAATCTTCTTAGACATTATATGTTACCGAACTGAACTTCTAGAGTGCCAAGCGCCTTCACCAAAGCGTGGGATTTTCAGTCTCTTCAGATTCAAATTGGGGTGGAAGAGTGACTAGAATACTTACACTATACAACATCAATACGCGGTGTTCAATATTCTACATGTAGAGTTCGAATTTAGTGTTACAGGAATTAGCTATATTTAATTAAGAGGGAGGCATATTCAATTATGGCCAAAAATTCGACATTTTATAAAAGAAGAATGCTTTTGAATTGTAGGATTCGTAATATACGGGGTGCAGTACGCGTATAGATCGAGATAGTGTAACAGTGTACGTGGAATAGGAACAAATCATTAGTACAGTACAACCTAAATATTCAGTAGCTCTAGCGCATGGGGAAGAAAGTAACAAGTTAGGTGAGGGTTTTATTTTGTAGAAATAATCATTCTACGTACGAAATTCGGAGAAAAACCTATTCTTTTGCGGTCGCCATATGTTTAACATCTTAATAGTGTGTTCGAACATATGCCGTGTTCCAATTACTAACTTTTTCCACGAAATTCTTTTCCTTGAAATCATTTGGGCAGAAATGATAAGCTTGATAATATGAGTGAATTTCTCAGGAAGTGGCTACGAGCAAATCATAAAAGAAAATATAAAATAAAACGTTCACAAAACTAACGCCCACAGAAAGGTGAAAAACTTTCGTCAACGTGGGTAGAAAACCCGCATGCTTCTCTCCTACACTTACCGCCAGTTGCTTCCGCGAGGCTATCGGAGCGCTCCTTCGACTTACTGGCGGCTGCTACCGCAGCCAACACAGTTACGGTCGAGTTGGACCGGTAAAACTTTTTTGGCATAGCTTCACCTGTACTAAGTTTCTTCTGAGGTGGCGTCTCCTCATCGTTTGCTACTTTTCCAAGGATCAATTCGAATGTGGGTGGATGAGAAAATATGGTTTGGTAGCAATTAAGTTACACACAAGAACGCACAAAGAACGTAAACAAACGACCTAACGATGAATAAAGCGTTTTGGTTCCAAACATACAACCCACAAATGAACGCACGAAGCGACTAAATACCAATCGTTCAAATCAAAGCATAATCAATCACCGCAATGCGGAGGAAGAACCCTATTTTGGAGAAGGGCAAGGTGCACGCAATACTTACAATCGATGTGCCCGGTTGGTAGCCCACGCCGGTCGGTTTCACTGTCGGACACGCAGTCCAGAATATTGAGCAGTGTTTTCGTCAGTCGAAGCAAATCGCTAAAGCTGTAGAATCCAAAATAGATCAAATCCCTGGCCAATTTCACTACCTCAAAAGTTAATTTGTTCTGGTCCTGGTCGGCAAACCACATCTTCGATACCACATTATTGCACAGGTAGTCCTCGACGAAGGCAATCGTTTTGTTGAAACGAGCCCTAACGGCTTCCTTGTTGCTGTCCGGTTGCTTCTCGACATCGTAGCTGAAAGAAGGGAAATTGCAATAATTGATCCATCCTCATGTGAGGCGTGAAAACTCACTCGTTGATGGACATCACGGATGGAATTTCCGACCACAGCCTTGCATATTTAACAGGTGTAACCGGTTCCTGTGGGTCACGATCGACGTGGAGGTGCAGCATAAGCCGGCAGAAGGATGCCCGCAAATCGTACGGAACAGTTTTGTCGGACATACATCGCAGAATTAAATCGATGTCCAAATGGGGGGAGAGGTTGTTCAGGGCCAGATACTGCCGGTTAAGACACATGTTGGAGAACAGATTCAGCTGGTGTCGGTAGTAATCCAGAATGTTGATGTCGGTGGTTCTGCCAATTTTCAGTCCCTGAGCTAACCGGCTCATGGATTTTGATTGCTTGTTGGATACGGGAAGAATTGAATTTTAATATGAATCAAACAATGTACATCACAGAATTTGGGTAGTCGGCAAGCTGAAATGAAACAGCTGCTTGGAATCAGGCTAAAAAGGTCCTAATATTGAACTATTAGAAATATGATTTTCTATATCAACTATTATAAACATCTCAACGAAAACAATAAATTCCCAATAATTCGTTCGTCCGTGACTCCTCGACACAAATCTACTTTTTTGATCAGGTTCTATTTATAAATTATGTCACATATTTAGAGAGAGAGAGGTGGTCTGAAATATGATGACATTCTGTGATATAGGAAGGGAAGAGTAAGCTATAACGCGACATGCCATAATTATATTGAAGCAAAATGTAATCAATTAATTCGTGATGTTAGTACCAGGAGCGTTCAAGAAAATTGTGATAATTAGCGACCTCGGTAGGAGGGGGATAAATTTTGCATGAAATAATTCATGAAGATCGAGTTAGAAGGGGGTACCAAATGAATTCATTATAAGCGATGATGTTCAAGACTTAACGGTTGTAGTCAAATAAATATTCTAGAAATCACGTATCACCCGGAAGATTACGCCTAGCATTCCGGATGATTAAGGGGGTCATCTTCTAATTTTTTTCAAAACATCAATTTTTAATTATTTAAATCGAAGGCTGAAGGTGTCTAGAATATGTTGGTAAAATGTTTTTTGATCCGTCAATTAGTTCTTCAGGCTATGTCCTGGGCGTTGTTGACGGACGCTAGGAAACAAGTTCGTCGTGCGCTCTAAAACAAGTTACTATAGGGTAATTTGGGGAGAAATGCCGCACATTTCTAAAAATCAATCCTGCATCAAAGTAAACCATTCAATGATTGATGAAATCATTTTTATCAATTGCGACAGGTTTCTAGAAAACTGTGAAATAATTTTTGCCATGAAAAAAAAATTCATCAAATTTCCACGAGCATTTTACAAAAAAGGTCATTGCGGGAGAGATACCGCATGTGCGGGTGAGATGCCGCACCGTAGTCATAAACTGAAAAACTGAAAAATATTTTTTAGTTCTCGTTGATGTTTTTGTGATTAAGTGTCTTCAATTGAGTTTCATGAAGTTTAATTACACCTATAAATCGTCTAGCACCTTCACTTGTGTTAAGGGGGTTTTACCATTTCTGGAAACATTTTTTTATTCAACATTTTAAAAATATTTGTCTTTCGCAACCTTGTGCAACGGTTACGTTGGAGTAATTTAATCAAGGGTACTCTTTATCTATATGTTTGTACGAGCGATGTATATCTATGCGTTGGTAGTGCTTCCTTAAAAGTAATGTTTGGTTGTTTCTCCCAACAATGAATTTATATAACTTAGGTTTATTCTTGAAAGATTCATTTTGAAAAACCATTAATTCATTGAAATTTTCGTTTTTATCCCAATATTGACATCACTACAATTCAATGCGATTACTAAAATTACTTAGATACATATCAGCCGTTTAAATATATAGATAAATAGACTCATAATACTATATATCACTGTGCTAGGTCATTTTAGTTACGCATCCTCCTCCATCGAGGGCGGCATCTCACCCGCAATATTAGGGGAGAGATGCCGTACGACGACATTTTCCTCTGAAATTATGGATGCCCGTGCTCATGATCAGAATGGCTTCCAAAAGGTCCCAGATATTCAACCGATACATGATTTGCCAAAAAAAATCGAACAATTAAAAAACCGAAATTTTAATGAGGAGCTGAAAAGTTTTCGGCACTCCGCGATGCAACTGGACGCACATAATCATTAATAAAATTATCGTGAGTTAAAAAAAAAGATTATTTTACATCTCCAGTGTTGAAATTCTTCGAAAGACAAACTCACAATACAATATTGCCGTTTAAAAGTAACCCTTTCTACGAGATATAGAGAGTGCGGCATCTCACCCGACGCGGCATCTCTCCCGACATTACCCTACCAACCGAAGGTAGCTCTGGTACTCGCATATCAGTCCCATATGAAAAATCACCATGTTGAGAAATCATACCGGCTTGAACCTTCGTTCGAACCGGTCACAAATCTTGATAGCTCCTGGTTTACCTAGAGTTTTTCAACAGCAACAGTCTTTCTCAAGGTTACCTATTTCAAGACAGATAGACCATTCAAGGCTGTCTTGCAAGGGCTACCACAAGGTCAAAGTTTGGATGAAATATCCAACGAATTGAAAAATTTACTTGGCTTTTCTCCTTCACAAGTTATTCTTATGAAGAGAAAGGCCAGCGGCGATAACACGCCAGTGCGCTCTGGAATTATCCAGGAGCTTTATTTAATTCATTTTAATCGTAATGAGGTTAATAATTTCAAAGTATTTGAAAAAGCACGTTTTATGTTCCACGTGCGAGTAAAGTGGGAACATTATAGACGACATGGGGGCATAATTCAAAATCTGACCCAGTGTCGTAGATGCCAAGGCTTTGGGCACCGACAAAAAATTGTCATTTTGATTCCAAATGTACGATCTGTGGTGATAAATCGCACACGAAAGATACTTGTCCGGTGAAAAAAGTTTCAAATGCGCTAATTGTAGCGAAAATCATAAATCAAATTTCTGGGGTTGTCCTGTTCGAGAAAAAATTATAAATTCTCGTTCTAGACAACAAAAGCAACAAATAAAAAATTACCTACTTCTTTAGGTACACTTCAAGAAAACACGTCCAAACTTGTTAATCCGATTCAAAATAGATTAACAATTTCTTCTCCGTCACACCATCCTACAATGGTGTGTCATCTTATGCTTCAGTGGCAGGTAACAAGGTCAAAATAACGGCTACCGTTATCACGCCTACAAACTCGTTTGCATCCAACGCTTCCTTTAATCCATTGGATCTAAGTAGCGTAACGGAAGAAAAATTAAAATACTTGCAGGACTCTATGTTACATATGATGATTGCTATGTTAAATTCTACCTCCATGTTTGAAGCTTTTCAAGCGGGGTGGGAATTTGCTAACAAAATTGTAATGAAATTAAAGTTTACCAATGACTTTAAATAATCATTTAAATTTATTAAATTGGAATGCTCGTTCATTGAAAACGTGCGAAGATGAATTTTTCAACTTCTTGAGGATACATAATGTGCATATAGCCGTTGTGACCGAAACTTGTTTTAAACCAAATATTAAATTGAAGAGTAACTCTAATTTTGTTATTCATCAATTTGATCGAATTGTTGGATTCGGCGGAGGAATCGCAATAGCGATTAATCGCAGGATCAAACATTCCGTCTCTTGACACCAAGATGATTGAGAGTTTGGGTATCGAAGTTGAAACTATTTGCCTTTTCAGTGCACTGGCGAGCAAATTAATTTCTTGAAAGGAGACATACAAAAACTTACAAGAAATCGGTCGAAATTCTTCATAATCGGTGATTTTAACGCCAAACACCGAGCCTGAAATAATGCTCAAATCAATTCCAACGGTAAACTACTTTTTAATGATTGCTCTGCTGGTTATTATTCAATTTTGTTCCCGAATGATCCTACGTTCTATTCGTCTGTAAGGAATCCATCAACAATTGATTTGGTTTTGACAGATCAACGTCACCTTTGTAGCGAATTGATTATACATGCTGACTATGATTCTGATCATCTTCCAGTAACTTTTTCACTTTCTCAAGAAGCTGTTTCCAATCCCATTAGCTCAGTGTTCAATTATCTCAAAGCGAATTGGGAAAGATACAAAACGTATATTGAGAATATTTTTAATCATGACCTTGATTTACAAAATAAAGCTGACAATGATACGGCATTATAAAATTTAAGTGATTCTATAGTTGATGCTAGAAATTTATCAGTACCAACAACACAGAAAAAATTTAATACTCCTATTCATCTTCAACTTTTGATTCGCTTGAAGAATGTTCGAAGACGTCAATATCAACGTTCTCGTGATCCTGCTATGAAATGTATCTATCAGGATCTACAAAAAGAAATTAAGCATAGATTCACACTCTTAGGAAATGAAAATTTCGCGAAAGAGGTTGAACAAATCAAGCCAAATTCTAAACCTTTCTGGAAACTTTCTAAGGTTCTTAAGAAACTTCAGAAACCAATTCCAGCTTTGAAGGAAGGTGACCACATACTTCTTACAAACGAAGAAAAAGCTCAAAAACTTGCTCAGCAGTTTGAAAGCGTCCATAATTTTAATCTCAACGTTGTGAGTCCTATTGAAACCGAAGCCTTACAAAAATATGAAAACGTTTCAAACCAGGTATTGTCTCTAGACGATATTGTTCAAAAAAACTATGATGAGATCAAATGCATCATGAATTAGCATACTTCTCTGAAAGATGGAAAAATGCCAAGGTTATTCCTATTTTGAAGCCAGATAAAAACCCAGCAGAAGCATCTAGCTATCGACCAATTAGTTTACTCTCTTCTATTAGTAAATTATTTGAAAAAATCATCCTAACCTAACACATCAATGTAACACATCAATGAGAGTTCTATTTTTCTTCCTGAGCAGTTTGGATTTTAACGTGGTCAGATCAAGTTAAATACTTGGGTTTGATTTACGATAAAAAACTCACTTTTAAGGATCACATTGAAGGAACCCAAACAAAATGCAACAAATACATAAAATGTTTATACCCTCTTATAAATAGGAATTTTAGGCTCTGCCTAAAAACAAACTATTAATTTATAAACAAATATTCAGACCGGCAATGCTATATGCAGTGCCAATCTGGGCAAGTGGTTGTGCTACTAGGAAAAAAACGCTTTAAAGGACTCAGAATAAAATTCTGAAAATGATTTTGAAACGTCCTCCCTGGGTTAGCACAAATGAGTTACACAGACTCGCAAACATAGAAACATTAGAAATTATGACGAACAGTATTATAAGCAACTTCAACGATTAACTCTCTTTATAGTTTATAAGTTAGTTTATAAGATTTGTTTAGCTCCTTATTCACAAGACAAGTAGGTTTAAAACATCCTATTGAAAAAAAATACTTAACTGCGAAAGCATATTATATCTTAATAATAATTAACTGAATAATGTAAACAATAGGGATGAAAAGTCACCACTTGTGGCTGAACACCCAATTAGAAATGTAATGCAAACAAAATAATATAATGAAATAGAAAATAATATAAAAAAATTAAAAAAACATGTTGAGAAAAAGACGATTCAATATTTTCGTTTACTTTTTGTTTTACGGTTACGAAGAATTGAAAATCTCGGTATTGTTGCATAAAATAGTTAGATTACTACATAAATATTTCTATAATTCACAAATAAAATTAAAATTTTTGTTCTTCTGGTGAAAATCGCTGAAATGGAACTCAAATTCGAGTACTTTTGACAACAAACCAAAATGTAATATCAGTCCCGCCTGCTTCTCACGCTAGTTTTGTTTGTTGAGCTTATTGATAGATTTTGTATGGTTTCGTTTGAATTAACGTGTCATAAAACAAGTGTACGTGTTGTAACAACTGTTAATTAATGTATGACTTTCGTGATGGTATAAACTGCAGGATAATGAGTTTGATAGTGTGTAGGGGAAAGTGGGAATAGGTGAACAAAGATGAAAAGTGAACCTCTAAGGATATTATGTCACATTCTACCATTTTTAGTGCAAACTTTATGCGTTTTGGTAGCTCTGTCGGTAAACTAACCTTTGCGTTTGCGATAGCGTCAAATGTTTGTTTTCACTTTTACAGATCATCAAAATTATTGCACATTAAAAGTTGCCTCAATTGAGACCTCGCGTTTTTTTGAAAAAAAAAATTGTTGGGTCCCTTCTGTGAGACTAAACATCACAAAGTTTTTCGTTATTGTAAGCAGATGCAAGGTGTTATTTATATGAACAGATTTGCAAAGGTAAATATTTCCTGCCAGACTAAAATTAGATCAAATTTGCTTATGGCATGGTCCGGATTTTTGTATTTTTTTGTTAAAGGTTGTCAAAATAATGCGCAACTGTAAACGCTACATGCAAACAGGCTTGACTATGAGTGTATCAAGAATCGAAATATATTGGCTTAAATGGCACGTTTCCCATATGTAGTCGGGGATTTGTGCCTTGCCGTGTGTTTTCATCATTTCCTGAGCGGAAGGAAAGGACAAGGAGGTGTGGGGAAATAGAATCGGAAGGCTGGGAAAAATAACAGCACAAAACAAAAATAAACAACAGGTAAGTTAAACTCACAAGTAGTTCAACTCGCCTGCGAATAAGCCTAAAGCTCTTTACCACATTGGATAAGAAACTTTAGTATATCTCTGAGTTTCAGTCGTCAAAACATGGTTTCGTCTATATAAGGACGGCCGAAATCTCGAAATCGCAGTTGCGCTACCGCTGGACAGTTGCATATCAGATGATATGAGGTTCCGTAGTCGGATTCACAAAGATCACATGAAAAAGACTCAGCGCGCTGAATATTTGCCATGTGATAATTGAGTTTGCAGTGGCCGGTTAAAGCCCTGGTCAGCATGCCGCAGTGGAGGTTCGAAAAATGTAGGAGATTTTTCGAAATCACTGGGCACGGTGGTACTAGAAACGCCTTTGTTTGGCGACACGTTTGTAGATTTCTCCAATAATTGCGGTACTCGGACGAACCCCAGGACCGTATTTTTTCCCTTATCCAACTTGTCGAAATTGGCAGCGCGGGCTCAGGACCAACAAAGTCAATCGTTGAAGCTGCCCTGGCCAATTCGTCAGCCCATTCATTTCCAGTAATAACGGAATGTCCGAGCACCCAGATAAGGTAGATAGTGTTGACAATGCTTAGTTCTTTGGCACGCGATCACTTGCTTGGACAGTGATTTGGCTGAGCTAAGGACCTTGATTGCAGCCTGACTATCGGAGCAGAAGTTTATAATTCTGCCGGACAAACTCAGTTGAAGGGATTGTACCCCGCACATAATCGATTTCTGCTTGGAATACTGTACAGTATCTACCTAGTGAGTGAGATGGTTCCAATTTCATTTCACGGCCGTAGACACCAGCACCAGCACGTCCCTCCATCAGAGAATCGTCAGTGTAACAGACCACTTGCGTTTGTTGTTGTCTTTCCGTATAGTTAGACAACCACTCCTCTCGAGAGAGAATCTTCACATGGAATGTCCTGTAAGGAAAACTACATGTGAGTGTAATATCGCTGGGAGCAAAAATATCTTCACCCCATGTACCACAATCGTTTATGACTGGTAGCAAGATTAACATGGTTACTGTTCCAAAGCCCAGTAACCTGCAGTCTGTGTGCACATGATAGTGCTTCTTGTTTGAGGTGTATGTGTAATGGTTTGATATTTAGAAGTGCCTCAAGAGCAGCAGTCGGAGTTGTAGTGAAAGCACGAGTCAACGCCATGAGAGCCATTTTTACTGATGGATAAGCTTTGACTGGACCGTCATCACCTCTGCCACCACACAAGGCATCCGTATGACAGTATTGGACGTACAATTGTCGTGTAAATCCAATGTATGTATTTAGGTTTAAGACCCCAGGTCTTTCCAAAATGTCGTCTGCACTGCCCGAAGGCCATGCACGCTCTCTTGACTTCGAACTCAATGTGAGCAAACCAATTCAGACTTTATCTGCACACAGTACAGTAGCTCAGAATCAAAGAACTGCAAGGGACGAACCCCCGTTGTTATTCGCTTCTTCGTGAAAAGAACCATTGAAGTTTTGCTTGGATTAACTGATAATTTAACTTGTCGACAGCTCTTAATGCCTGTTGCATTAAGTCGAAGATTGTTCCGATGCAAAATCCAGTAATTAGTATTTGGTAATCGTCAGAAAACCCGTAGGGTGGAAATCCAAGCTCATTGAGTTTCTTCAACAAGCCGTCGGCTACCAAGTTCCATAACAAAGGTGACAGAGCGCCGCCCTGAGAACAAGGACAAATACTCTACTTCCGTATCTCGGCTTGTCGCAGTGAAGAGCAAAGCATGCGGTTACTAAGCATTGCGTTTATCCAACCCGAGATACATGCAGGTATCCCATGACCGCGCGTCGCTTGCAGAGTAGACTGGAGCGACACATTGTCAAAAGCACCCTCAATATCTAGGAATCCACCCAAGCTAGATTGCTTGAGCGAGAAGGCCTTCTCAATGTTGTAAACAACATAGTGAAGCAGAGTGATCGTGACTTTCCCACACTGATATGCATGTTGCATTTTGTGCAGTGGGTATTCAACTAAACTAACGTTCCTGATGTGATGATCGATTATCCGTTTCGAGGCTTTCAGAAGAAAACAACTTAAGCTGGTAGGCCTAAAACTCTTGGCTTCTTCATAGCTTGAGTGCCCCCCTTTGGGAATAAATCTAACAGTTATTTCTCGCCATGCTTTCGGGATATACCCGGTAGCAAGACTGGAAAGCAAAATCTTTTTCAAGACATCAAATCACTTTTGCAGTAGCACGGGAGTATTCCATCTTTTCCGGGTGATTTGTATGGAGCAAAGCTGTCAACTGCCCACTTGATCGATTCAGTGGAAACCAATGTGCGTGCTAACGCCCACGAGTCCAAATCACCAGAATGAGATCTGTGAACATTGTTCAGCTCCGGATAGATACAACCTGGAAAGTGTGTGTCGAAGAGACAATTAGGAACATCTTTTTCGTCCGTCGCATAAGCACCATCTCTGGTTTTTAAGGAGTTCATCTGAAAATCATTCGATTTCGAGAGAATTTTATTTATCCTGCTAGCCTCGTTCATACAAGAGACATTAGTGCATAGGTTTTGCCAGCCCGCTCTGCAGACCTAAGACATTTCTTATATGCACTACGAGCTGATCTTAAAGCCCTGGAATCACCATGCTGACGCCGGTTTCAAGCTCTTCTCATAACCTTCTTCATTCTTTCAAGTTCAGCCCTCCACCACGGGGTTCCCCTAGTCGTTCTAACAGTACGAAGATTACGATATGTTACCACATTGAAGGTGACATCAAAATGAAAAATATATATTTATGATCGGATAGAGACGGTTCAGTTTCATTTGGAACCTGCCAATTTCCCAGGTCATGCAAAATTCTATCAGAGCAAAGCGTTATGTCTAACACCTCCTCCCTCCTAGATCTCGCAAAAGTTGGTCGGTTTCCCACATTCAGAATATAGAGATTTGCACTACTTATGTACTCCATCAGTTCAGAGCCTCTCAGATGGATGTCTGAGCTGCCCTAAATGATGTGATGAGCATTCGCATCACTGCCGATAATGAGCGGAAGCCCATTTCTACTACAATATGATACAACGCTTTTGAAATCATCAGAAGGAGATGACTCGTTATGCGTTAGATATGCTGAACTATACATGTATTTTTTGTCTACGTTACTAACAGTCAGAGTAACTGTGGTAACACAGATATCGCGAGTTGTGAGCTCCGATATGAGACAAGCGTAATAGCCTTATTTGCAAGAATGCAAGCTAGAGGCATTTCACGTCGAGATAAATTCATAGTTGCTGTACGTTTATGCTGGAGATTGATTTGTGCTATTCTAAACATTGATTGGAACTGTACATTTCATTTTCAACATAAATTGCATAACAACTAGAGGACACCAAGCAGGTTGGGATGTTAACGCATATAGCGAGCCATATCAGGTTTAAATGGGACATGATCATTTGGTTCCCACGATTTGTGAAGAAAATAATGGTCCACTATGTCAGAGATTCGCATAACACTGTAAGGACAAAACCCTAAATGCTCCGTGCGCGATTGGCATATTTTAGACTCTCCAGTCATTAAGTCCTCGGCACGGAACTACACCTTGACTTAGGGACTCCTACTTTCAGTCGCCTTCTACGACATGGATGCAGGAAGCCAGTGGCTCAATTCTTGGCCGGATACCACGCGGCCTCTGGGCAGGTTCGTCTGTACACATCAAAATTTGATAATCGAAATCCAGCAAAACTTCACCGAACTACCATCAGCCGAGAGTCTCAGCAAACCCCCAGCCAACAAAAATTCGGCAAAATTAAGCGGATCGTCGGCGAAAAAACTTCGGTGCGTAGAGTGATCGTTCCGAATAACTCGAAGTACACTCATCCGATCTCTTTTCTTTTTCGTAAATGTTTTTCTCGTACCTTAACGATTCCTTTTTATGCATAAATTTTAGAGCTCAATAATGGTTCACTCACGGATTCATAACCCACCACGGGCACAACATCTGTTTGTTTCAAGATATGCTTCAACTTATTTTGGCTTTCTTATTAACAACTAAAAGTAAATCAGCATTGTTTAGAAAAATATCGCGCTAGAACAAATATAAGTTTTAGTTTACCTTGCTAAAAAAATGTGAACTTCAATTAGTTATGGATTTTGCGTTTTCACTTCGTCTCATCAGATTCCGACACAAGCTTAGTGACAGGACAAAGCTAGCGCCGGATTGACGCTAGCTCCAAAAATGAAAACACTTTGTACGCAAGTCTTACGTGATGTCCGCAAGAAAAGGAGTTCTGATTAAGCTGATGAGAAGTAACGAAATTGAAACTTGGTCCGGCTTAGCAAGCCAATGCAATTTGGTTATCTCTTTAGTGGAGAAAAAAATATCCTAAATTTTTCTCCACTAATGAGAAATATAGGAGAGTGACTGAATTTGATTTTTTTTTACCATTTTTTGTTAACCATTTTTGTTAACGACCTATTGAGTCAATTTGTCAACAGTTGTTACGGCATTTAATTAGCAAGGGACTGGAAGGTGAAGTATATTTTTCAATATTTAGAGCCAGGGAAAGCAAGGAGTTGAAGGGAGAAAGTTTAGAAAAGCGTGGAAGAATCATATATGCAAGCTTAGAGCTCACCGGCGACTTAACTTTTTGTCTGCTACCGTAGGAGTCAGGGTCTTTTGGCATTAGAAATGCGAATCACCTGAGTCTACGGCATGTCCGGATAAGCGTAAAGTAACTTGTAAAAACTCACAGAGAAAAGAACCCTTTATTTGCAAATGAAAGGAGGGATAACTTTCTTGTAATCCAAATCTATTAACTATTTTGTATATGTTATGAATATAAGCTTGCCGACCATCCATTTAGAATTTGAACCATTTAAGCGCTCCAAACGACTTACCGTTCGATTCTGCCACATCAGGACCACTTCGTAGCGTTTCTTGTCATCGAGCTTCCTTGGGCTAGCCGCGGGTGTTCTTGTGGTACCTTTTTCCCGTTCCACCTCCGCCTCGTTGGACTCATCGACCTCGCGAATTTCGGTGAACTGATGGTTGCCTCGTTCCAGATCAGTCAGATACCCCAACCGCTCGTCGTCCACCTCCCGCAGGAATGTCTCGATCAGAATGTCTGCATTTTTGGCGCTCAGAACGCTTTTGCAGATTAGTTCTTGCGTTACTGCAATAGCTTTCTTATTGGATACGCACAGATCCGAAAGATAGTCCAAAAATCGGGACTGCCAGTTGTTCATGTTTTTACGTACGAGACCCACAAAGGTCTCGATTTCCGCAGCAGTGATATGCTTTTCCAATAGCTTGCGGTTGTTGTGCAACAGAGCCGTAATAGTATCTTCTGCAAGGATATCGTAACCAATCTGCTTCTGCATTAAACCAAAATGTTTAGCAATGTACTCTTGATTTTTCCTATAGTCAGACTGACTTAGTTTTAAAATGCGATAGCAAAGCCTGAAAATGTTTTTGAACGGTGTGTTCTTCGGGTCACCGAGTTCATCAATTTTCAGGAAAGGGCCATCGCTATTCTTCGTTTCCTGAAAAGGGCCTTGTAAAATCTTGAACAGTTGTTTAAGGATGTACTGCTCTCGAAGCAACTTCTGACGATCTCGATTTGGATTATTGATTGTTAGATCCAGTGCATCACTTTTGTTTTGTTCGTTTTCTTGACCGGCGATGAAAAACACTATATCCTGAAGCAGTGCGATTAGTGAGCGTCGTTCATTTGGAGATATAGTTCCATTCTCCAACTTGGTACTCATAGCTAGCAATAGTTTGCAGGCATCATTCGCAAAATCCAGATCTCGAACCTCCACGGGAGAAACGGGAATCAACTGAAAAGCTTCTTTATCTTCTTTGATCGCTGAGCAACCGACTTTCGACATTACCGGTTTGTCTTCGTCTATATCGATAGGTGAAGAAGTGGCATGAACCCATGTATTTGAGCAGAGATGTCGCATCCGTACGTAGCTATTTTGGGGCACTAACCCTTCCGGTCTAGTGATTGTTGTGGAGTCCAGCTCAAACACAGAGGCAATGTCCGTTGAATGTGGCACGGAAACCAACCGGAAGGAATCACCCTGAGGATGACTAGAGTTGCTTGACTTTTCTGTACGGGATATGTCATCGTCGATTTCAGCTGCCAGGTAGTATCCGGTAGCCAAATGCTTGAACCGGAATAGTGAGTTCCAGTGGCCTGCGCCGCCTCGACAAGAGTCATGCTGAACGACTTCAATCTCCCAGAGGGCCTTACTGCTGGTAGCAGCCGTTGCACTTGTTCTTCCCGTAGTCCTTAAGAACACATGCTGTTGCTTTTTGTACTCATCCATAGTCAAAAACTTTTCCTGTTCGGCGTGAAATAACCGTACAACGTCTCCACCTTTCAGGACATCTTCCTGATTCTCCCGATGTTCCATGAACAATGTAATCTTCCAGGATGTGGATGAATTGAGCACGTTAACTTCCTTACAGCCCGGATTGTCCAGCAATTCATAGTTGGCTGCCACGTGCAGATTCTGCCGGTTGGCATTGACCGGCTTCAGTATAACCTTATCGTTCACAACTACATTGTCACCGGCGGATCGCAGTTTGTAGAACGGCATAATGTAGAACCAGGAACCTTCGTTGCCATTAGCGTCCAGGTAAACTCGCATGGCATTTTTCTCCAGCAAGGCTGGAAGCCTAATATTCACCGTCACATATTTGTTCGATTTCAGGTGCAGCAGCTGGACTACGCTGCCATATTGAACAACGGTTCCGAGAAGCTTTTTGTTTTCGGATTCATTCTGCTTCTTTTCTATCTCTGCGGCATGCTGAACAGAGGGTTAGAGAAGAAACGGCAAAGGGAAGGCATTTGTTATTATTTTTGGCAAATGTTTAGTTGTAAAAGTTTAACATTACCCAGCGTACATTAGACTGCGTATCTGATATATCAACAAAAAGCTTTAAAGCCTTAAAGATACGAAAAAAATAATAAGCTTTAAATATTGAATTGAAATTCAAGAAACAGTTTAAAACATAAAACGCAAAGACGGGAATTTAAGAACATTTTCAGAAAAACAAACAAATTGAAAGCAGGAAAATGTTGCATTTTAAGAACATATGAAATGTCAAATAATGAAACATCACAGAATATATATACCATTGAAATTAGACATAGTGAAGAATGAAAAATACTAACAGAAAAATTGTAATATTAGCCGAATAAGCAATTTTGTTAACGCGGTATGTCTCATTCGCGTAGAGCATACACATTTCAAGAGAAGGGACTTTTTAATATCGCAGCAGTTAGAAACAAAATAAAAAACAAAACCGCTTAAAAACAAGTTAATAGTCAACAACACGTCACTGGATCTTAGAGAGTCCATCCTCAAAATACTTACATGCAATCGCTTGAGCAAGCTAGTGTCCGTGTTGGCTGATGTGCTCTGTTTGGCGGCCTTCCAGAACTGCTTCTGGGCTGAGTACCGATTCATAGGACATATCTTGATTAGACAATCGCGAAATTTCTCCGGGGGATCGTTAAGATCCCCCGCGGCAGGACAGACGACGGTACGGTCGTCTACCAAGCTTCAATAAGTACGCATCGGTCATTTTGTTGTCAACCTTTGAACTATAAATAAGACAAACTTACCCTAAAGTGCTGAGAAATCCGCATACATTTCCCTCCGAGTATATGGAGACGATGTCCCCCAGATGGAGGAAGCTGACCGATCCCATCGAACTGTCTACCATTTTGGACGAACTGGGGCTATTTCATTCACACAAACACACAGAGACGACAGACAAATATACATGGACCTTAACCTACATCACAAATCCCGCTTTAGTAGCGAGAACGCATGCAATATTCACTCAATGGATTCGATTTGGTTCAATTGATTTGGCCTAACGGGAATCAGCATTAGCAGTCGTTTGAAGCAAATTTTCTAAATGGCATCTTCAAGTGGCAAAGTCAGTTGAGCTGCATCTGTGGATAGGAAAAAAAATAAATAGGAAAGTTTTAGTGGCACGAAATGCTAGAATGAAAACACTCGATGAGAGGGTTTCTCTCATCGAGTGTTTTCGAGGGTCTTGTTTAACACAAAGATTTTAGTTCTATTTATTTGCGCTGGTAAAACCCCATGGAAGGTTTACAAACAATTTAGGAACTCGTGAATCATAGTGTATTATATACCTGTGGGTAAATAATATAGTAGTAATAATATAGAAGTTCGGCTTAGGGTTCGCAGTACCGACCCTTTTTGGCGAGAACCGTACTGAAGCCCTCAGTACCGGTAGTACCGGTAAAGTACCGGTACTCGAATATTTATTTTAAAAAATTCGAAAAAAGCTTCAAACTGAAATTGAATGCTCAAACTGATGATCTTATTCTCAGATGATTGATTTGTGCTGATCAAAAAACATGTTTATTGTTTTTAATTGCTTCGGAATGGCAAGACTCATTTCACAAAAGATATTTTTCGTATAGGGCACCTTCTTTTATTAAGAAATCTAGGCCACTTTGAAATCAATAACTGCTAAGTGGTGCGACATTCGTCGACTTGAACAGATGGTAAATGTATGCAACCCTATTAACAACAGTAAATCAAAGCGAGAATGGCAGTAAATCCGAGCAGGTTAATCGCATTTCCTTTCTTGCTTTTCTGAATATTGGTTTCGACCTTTATGTTGTTTGCTTACTAATCTCTTATGCATATCAAGGCTCCTTGCTTTCCTGTAAACTATGGAGTTTTGCTGAATTTCCGATCATAAATAATTACAAATCGCCTCATTTGAAGTAGTTCACCAAGTCTAAAACTGTTAGCTACTAAATCGCTGTTCGTTCTTTTATAGATAAAGGTTTAAGAGCAAACCAAATACAGACATTACTTAGACCATAGTCTTATTACGCGCCACTCAGTGAATAATGGAAACCAATCAGAATGTCGCTAATAAAACAAAGGTGTCATCTCAACGATTTATCTAGAAGGCAAATTAATATAATTAAACGTTATCTTGCAGACCGATATTTTGAAACAGATCCCCTGCAGAGTTAACATATTTGTCATAAAAAATCGTATAGTACCGAAAATACCGGTACTGGCTTTTGTTCAGTACCGGTATTACGGTACCAAAAATGGGTCGGTATTCCCGGGATTTTCGGTACCGGTATTACCGGTACCACAACCCTAGTTCGGCTGGGGATCATATTAAAAAAAACGAAGAATTTAAACTAATAATTCAATTTTTGGTCTTTTGACTTAAGTGCCAATACCTTATTTAGGACTGGTGGTATCCAACGGGGAAAAACGATCGGAAATGGTGAGTGAAGCTAAGCAATCATGTGAAAAAAATTCCCCCCAGATGCAAGATTCGAACGCGCAACCTTTGAGACTCCGGCCCAATGCACTAACCCTTATGCTATCCCTGGGTATGGTGACATCCCAGAAATAACACATGATTATCCCACTGGTGACGGTGATCGTACCCTGCCTGCAACACATTTGATCTATTTAATTTCCCCGCTAGAAACCAAGGCCCGGGTTTCTTATTATCGTCTGATGTCTAATTTTTAGTTCATTATCCATCGTACTTCGGTGGGTGACAGAGCTAATGAAGACTGTCGATTTCTGGTCCCTTGTCCAGTGAACAGAGGTATGACGGGAGCGAACCCGCCCCTTCGAATTAAACTAATAATTCATTTTTTGGTCTTTTGACTTAAGTGCCAATACCTTATTTAGGACTGGTGGTATCCAACGGGGAAAAACGATCGGAAATGGTGAGTGAAGCTAAGCAATCATGCGAAAAAAATTCCCCCCAGAGGCGAGATTCGAACTCGCAACCTTTGAGACTCCGGCCCAATGCGGGTTCGCTCCCGTATTGGGCCGGAGTCTCAAAGGTTGCGAGCTCGAATCTCGCCTCTGGGGGGATTTTTTTTCGCATGATTGCTTAGCTTCACTCACCATTTCCGATCGTTTTCCCCGTTGGATACCACCAGTCCTAAACGAAGAATTTAGCCGTGCTAAATCTAACCGTTTTGCAGTCATGACTACAATGATAGTTTCGTAAATCGGCAACAATAAATTCATTTTTGAGTAAATTAGTCATGGAATTTGCATTTCGACTTTGACTCATCACATTGACATAAGTGCCAGTACTTTATTTAAGATTTTTAGTCACGCATACCATAAGGGTTAGTACAGTGGGCCGGATACCCAAAGGTTGCAGGTTCTAATCCTGCCTCTGGGGTGATTCTTTTTACATAATTGTTAAAGGGAAAAAGAGATCGAAATATTGAGTTTTGTGTAATGTACACAAAACTCAATATTTCGATCTCTTTTTCCCTTTGGATATCACCAAAAAGTTTTAAATCTGCAATGAGCGAGTTTTTTTTTCTATTTTGATTGTAGTGGTTTTAACCTTGGGGTCATCCGCCTCTTCTGGGGTTAGAGAAATCTCTTTTGGGAAAAATTTCTATCCCTATGTGCGGGGTTTGGAATCGAACCCAGGTGAACTGCGTACAAGCTAATCGATTTACCAACTATCTTGGTGATGAATCAAATACCATGTATAAAAATCGATGCACTCTAATAACGTTCAAGAGCTCAGCCAAGGAAAAAAGTGTTGCAATATTATTTATATGGACGTTATTAAATATACTTCGACGATCTGTCAGTATTTGTGATAAGTTTATAGTAAGCATCATGTTTCAATACAGAGAAGTCAAACCAGTAATGTTAAAAACCCTCATATTGTTACGCGCACACTATGCTGCGCGTCATATCGAACGTCACCGATTTTCAATCGAGGAAATATGAGAATAAAGATTAACTATCATAGACTGGTTCTGAATACTTTTGCAGAAAACCGGTTCTTCGAACCAAAAGCGCCTAATAAATATTGATGTATAGTTGACGCATCCAAAAAAGGTGACACCTTGGAACCTATACGAGGCAGTCCAGGAGTGGAAAGATTAACAAAATATGTTCCTTTCCTCGACAGATTCAGACTCAACCAGAGTTAACAAAGGATAAGGATTAATTTATCCCTGCGCAGCTTGTGCGCAGAGAATGGCAGAAGATTTTGCGGAATCCCCCGCAAAAAATACACTTTTTAGTCATTTTTATTTCGAAAGTTGTCCCACTGGAACTGTAGAGCTAGATTCTCGGAAGGGCTCCCCATCAGAATCCCTCACTACAATTGCAGACGAGACGGGTAATGTCACCCACTAAAACACTGCTTAAGGCCACTTGCAGCGGGCCATGATTCTGAATGTGATATTCATTGTACGGTTCAGATATTTGCGGGCGCAGGGACTTCGCGAGCGCGTGATGCATCGCGAAGGGCTCGAGCGCATATACGTTAACATGTTCGATCGCGTGTGCGTTTGTATGTTGCGTGTGCTAACGGCTATATTACGTGTATGGATGATCGCGTGCGGACCGTGCATTTGATACTTTATTTTCGGTGTACGGTTCAGATACTATAAGAAAGTGAATTCTTCCATATCACTAGAGTTTCCGGTCATGTCGCTATGGAACGAGTTGTCTAGTGGATGAGTTTTTTTTTAATTGGTTCAACTGAAAGTATGGACCTAAGATGCTTGGACGGATGGTAAAGATTTCTGGGCGTGACCGATATATTATCGCGCGAACATCGGCGTGTGTGAGTTCACGTTTGAGACTGCGTTTGTAACTACTAAAAAGTAAGTACTAAAACGTTCACCGTATTACCGGTGTGTTATCAGGTTTGCGCGATCGTGGGCGTAGTTGTGCGTGGATAATCGCGAATGGCTTAAGCGTTCGTACGTTAACGTATTTGTCGCATGTGCTCGCGTGTATGTGACTTCGCGTGTATAAATTCGATTTTGTAACCGTGTGGCTATTCACATATTCGCGGTGGATGGTTACGCGGACCGTCACACAGTGGCACGACGAGTGACAAAACCCCAAAAAGCAATGTCCTGTAATTCTGTGGTAAATATTTATTTTATTTTTCTCTCAGCTTGAATATAAGTATCTCAGAGTTTTACGATAATCGGATGAAAAATTAATTTTTAACATATCGTTGAAACAAGTGATTTCGTGGATTTCTATTCAGTTCTATTCATTAGAATTGTTAGTTCCTTAGAACTTACTTCAAATGGCGATATCTCAAGAACTACGCGGCCGATTGGAGCAATTTTGAGTTCTTTAAAAAAAAGAATGAATATGCTAAACTATAGATGTGTAGAAATGTTACGTTTATTTTGCATCAAGAAAATGCTATTGAGAAATTCAACGTCATATCAGTAATTTATCTTTCTATATCTTTCCAGTTTTGAGATGGCCTCCCATAGGTCCCTTATCAAGATACTGACTCCAAATTTAGTGTGGTTTCAAGATGTACAGGCCTCATCTTGCGCCAAAGTTATTAAAACTATATTTTTGAAAATACCTATATGGAGACGCTCTGTAGCTTATAAATCTCCTTACAAATTGGTTGTCTGAACAACATCATAATACTGAAAAATTATTTATTTTTACTAGTTTTGTCAACCATTTCTACTATCCGATGTGATTGGCTACTATGATTAACGAGTATATTATCCCTTTAACGACCAACGCTTTCAAATGGGTTTACATAAAGGTAGTCGAAAAAAAAGAAATATGGAATTTCAAACATGATAGCAGAAATGGATTCAGCGACCCAAAATTAGTTAAAAACCCAATTTTTAGCCACATAAACCAATTTTTATAATTTTGTCACAACTTTGTATGAACAGGTGCCACTGTGCATCATTCTGATATTTAGTTTTCGGTGTACGGTTCCCATTCTGACAGGGAGTGAGTTACCCCATATCACTGGAGTTCCCGGTCATGTCGCCATGGAACGTGATGTCCAGTGGATATGAGATATTTGCGGATGTTTTAGATGATTGCGGTGACGGTGGATCTGTTACTTAATTTTCAGTGTACGGTTCAGATGCCAGAAGAGAGTGAGTTCCCGGTCATGTCGCCATGGAACGTGTTGTTTTGTTGATATGAGCGTCATTTTTCGATTGGTCTACCTGAAGGCATTGGACCTATGCTACTAGGGCCGAGGATAGGGATTTTCGGACGAAACCGGTTCATGATCGCGCAAACACGTGCGTTTTTAAGTTCACTCATAAGAGCGCGTTTGTGAATTTATAAGCGTTCACTTAGTCAACAGGGTGTTATACTCTTTGCGAGATCGCGGGCGTATCATGGTGAAGGGCGAGATCGTGGGCATAGATGATCGCGAAGGGTTCGAGTGTTTGTATGTTAACGTGTTTGTCGCTATCGCTAGCCTGTATGTAACGAATCTGATGCTTAATTTTTACTGTGTACTACAGATTCTAGATGAGATTAAGTTTCTCCATATCATTAGAGTTTCATTTCATTTAGTTCCTGGTCATGTCGCCATGGAACGTGTTGTCTAGTTAATATGAGCGTCGTTTTGTATTGATCCAACTGAAAGCATGAGGCTAGGCTGCCAGGATCAAGAATAGACTTCCGGAGGAGAACGATTCATGATCGCGCGAGCGGTGGGTTAATGCTAGAGACCGGGTTTGTGTATTTATTGGTATCAAAACGTTCACGAGATGTTTTAATGTTGGCGAGATCGCGGGCGTAAATATGTATAAATGAGTGCAATTGAAAGCTCGCTTTTGTTACCAGGTTTGTATTATCGCGAAGGACACAAGCGTTTGTACGTTTAGAATGAAAAAGATTGTGCGTGTATGAGAGAATATACAATTCATTGTGGTAATGAGTGTTAGAATGAATCTAATTTTAGATATCATAATAAATGCTGAATAAAGAAAAAAGATGCAAAGAGAATAATTAAAAGTGTATAAATTTACCGATGTTATTTTTGGTATACATGAAAAGTGAAAAAGCGAACTACTCGAACAGACTAATGAAGTAGAAGAAAAGATCACATTTAACATGCAATCAAACTACTTAAACTCGTCTAAATACCAGCAAATGATATTTATTTATCAATATCAGCAAATGATATTTATTTATCAATCAATATTTTTTTCGTGCTATGCTGACCGGGAATGTATGATTCACGTGCGTCGGTAAATTGGTACCGTACCTTATCCAACCCGATCTTCCCGAATGAATCGAATCGAATGGACGAACTGAACACCAGAAAAAATGACTAATGACTCCTAGAAAGGATTACCCACTATTCTATCGTATACGCCAGTTCTGCATCCATTCCCTGACCCAGCTGTCACAAATATTCAGACAACCACATACACAGATAGACATACGACTAGCATATAACAATTGTACACTAGTACTAAAAACTACAATTATTACAACACAACCTAAGCTTCTACTTTAACAATTTTTAAAGACTGTGAACGATGACGATGTCGACCGATAAATTCACACACGATGACCCCCACCGCGAGCCGTGTCTAAAGGGCGAACACGAAATTATTGCGACACCGAAAATATCATGCCAATTTTCTTATAATGTTTAAAATCAAACCAAAATTTTAGGGTAGTTTTATAAATATATTTACATCAAAAATCAAATGAAAAGTTAATCGATGGAGCCTTGAGTGTAAAATTGAACGCATTTTCGCTTGATGCCCGCCATCAAAGTCTTTACAGTGTCATCCGGTACCAGTTTCTCAGTTTTTTTCCATTTTCTTAACATGTCCTTCTCGTCTTTTACTGTCTGCTTGCTCTTCCGAAGTTCCCGCTTCATCATTGCCCAGTACTGCTCCACCGGGCGCAGCTCCGGACAGTTTGGCGAATTCATGTCCTTTGGAACAAAATGGACAGAATTGGTCTCATACCACTCCAGGACACTTTTAGAATAGTGGCATGATGCCAAATCTGGCCAAAATAGCGGAGCTTCGTCGTGCTGCTGCAAGAACGGCAAAAGGCGCTTCTCGAGGCACTCAGATTGTGCCCTTTGTCACGAAAGGCTCACTCCTCAGTCCGCAAGAGCAGGCTTAAATTTGTCGTCCACATAGAACTTGCTCTTGCCGGTGAAAAACTCCAACCCCGGAATTTGCTTAAAATCGGCTTTTATATACGTTTCGTCGTCCATCACACAGCAGCCATATTTTGTCAGCATCTTCTCGTAGAGTTTCCGTGCCCGAGTTTTAGCCGCCGATTGTTGCCGCTCATCGCGGTTTGGGAAGTTCTGTACCATGTATGTATGTAGTCCAGCTCTCTTCTTTGCATTCTGGGCGTAGCTCTGCGACATGCCGATCTTTTCAGCCAAATCACGGCTTGAGAAGTTGGGATTTGCTTTAATCATCCGCTTCACCTTTCCCTCCGTCTTTTTGTTCTCCGGTACCGGTTTTCTTCCAACTCCTTTGCCGTGATCCAACGTCAACTGCTCCTGGAACCGCTTCAACACTCTGGAGATGGTTGAATGGTGAATGTTCAACATTTTTCCCAACTGCTGGAGCGACAGGTCAGGAAATTCCAGGTGTTTGGAAAGAATTTGTTCTCTCGACTCGCGTTGGTTCACCTCCATTTTCGTTGAATCGAAAAACACGACTTCGAATTTGACAGCATGTAAACAATACACATCAATGAGAAAGTGTGCAAAATTTGGTTGATTTTTACCCAATGGTAAAAAAGTTATGCCCTGTTGAATGTGTCGCAATAATTTCGTGTTCGCCCTTTATTAACACTGTCATTAAGTTGTGGAACAATATCTCCAATCCATGTCGACCTGCCAGTCGGCCACGCCAGTGCCTGTGCACAATGGTTGATCGTTAATATGGGCAGGTGCAGAATATGAAAACACACAAAACATACGCCCGCTCGGTCTCCTCGATGCACCACTATCGAATAGGCGTAATGCAGTAACCATCTGAAAGCAATTGTCTGTCAAAGATTCTTTAGTACTGATGCACGAAATATCTTTGCATACCGTCACACCCATCAACAAAGGCGAGGGAACTAAATTGTATTAGACAAATTATTTTAAAAACTTACTTTAAGGGGGAGAGTGTTTCAGCGTGGAAAAAATGCGGATTTTTTCGCTGAAAGTACATTTTTATTTAAAATGAGTATAAAAAACCCTTAATAGAAAATTTATCTCAAAAACTCAACGTAAGAGTTAGGTATTTTTTACATAGAATGAGTATGCAAAGTTTGAAAGAAATCTGTTAAATAGTTTTTGGGCGCAAATCGTGTTTTTCCAGAGTCGTTCTACAAAAAGCTTCGTCACCGAGTCTTTTGTCGATATTTTTGCATAGAAAAATTACAGAATGTTATTGACATGATACACTATAATGTACAAAAGTTTTGATCAATTCGCTTCACGCAAAGTTCTAAGAAAAATCGCAAAAAAATCTATCTTACTCGGGGTGGTCGTCCTCGACGCATTTCTCCTGTATAATGGCGCGAAAAACTAAGAGATTCTTGAAACAGAATGATTATAATATGCAAGTACTGTGTATGTAGACCGCTAAAAACTGCCGAAAAAACGCTAAAAAGCTGTTGTCATTGCAAATGACGCTCTCAAGGGACACCAGCCATCCAAAGCTGTAAAAACTAGCTCGGAACCACCACCAGGAAAAGTGATCCGCGGCAACAGGAGATTTCTGGATCCAATAAATCACGCTATATAGTTTACATGATTGGTGAAATAAAAACTGAAGTTTAACAAACGCAAAAAAAAATTCTTCAGTTAAAAATGTTACGTAACGTTCTAGCTTACTCCACCTCCCCCATATGTCACGACATGTCACATTTTGTCGTATCACCCCACCCCCAACCACCTGAAAGTGTTGCATAATTTATGAATGGTCCCTAAGTGGTGCAGTGAGCTGACGTTATTCAGTACAGAAATATAAACGCTATATGAATGGTGACAGTAGCCGTGGTTTGAATCGATGGGCGTGCAAGTTTGTTTCGTCTTGAGCATTCTCGGCGAATATTAGGGGGGGTGTATACATAAAATAAAACGGTCTTGATGCTCCGTGTGAAAGTTATAAAACAATATTACCTCGCGGAGAAAATTCAAAGTGCGATGCCGGCAGATGGCGTAAGAATATGACTGTCGTGAATTGGAGATGCTTTTAAGAGGAGAATTTGATTATAGTAAAAGCAACGCAGCTAAATATACTGCTACTGTTATTTAAGAACATATGAGTTGAGATTTTTTAAATATGCACTTGATTCAAAGACTGAATCCGAAAAAAATTGGCCTTATCAATTGTTTGTAGCTTTTAGTGTGTCGATAAAAATAGCAGACATTTTAACTGGAAGTATAATTTATAGTAGATATTAATTTGCATTTTCGTAGAATTTCAACAAAATCGGTCAAGTAGTTGCAGTGATAGCTTCGGAGCAAGAAAAAATCACTATACAATTTTGGACACTAACTGGCCAATGTTTATCGGTAGATGAACAAACTGTAACAAAACAATGTCCTGGTTCTACGTTCCGTTGCGGAAGTTATCCTTCTGTTTCGACAGGCTACGCAACCGATTCTTAGTGTATAGGATAATTGCAGAGCAAGTGCTGCGATCCAACTGACCTCTAAGAACTAGAGGTGATCCAGTAAGTCATTTGGAAATATTCAAAAATGTCTGGTCGATGCTGCTTGGGAGTAGATTTTTGATTTCTTGTGTACAAATAAATGGTCATGTGTTTATCGCGCTTAGTTATTTTTAAAAGACACTGAATCTCTGATATAAAGAAGCGAAATCACAATCTTGTGTGTGTGTGACATTGCGCATTTTGAAACGAAGGGATTTTTTTGGAATAAAGCTTGTGAACAGAAAAAATAAATCGTTAATAGAATGAAAATGATGATACAATGCATGAATTGATTGGTTGTTTTCTGCAACGAATCATTTCGTGCATTGTAAATAGTTGCTTTCGTTCATTTTACGATCTGGAAAAATAACGGCTTAATGAACGAAATTTTCATTATTTTATACATTTAGTGCACTAGGCGAATGACCCTCAGTGGTTAAAGCCTTCATAAACATAATAATATATTTGGTGCACTCATGAAAGTTATCGTCGATGACGAAACTATTTTCCGCGAACAAAACGAAATGTTTAGTCCTTTTACTAAAAGTTTGTACATAGAACGAATATTTTCAGAAAGGGCGAATTTGTTTCTCGTACATTGAACGATTTCGTTTGTCGCACAATTTAATTTTCGTTCATCAAACAAAAATGTCCATATTTTTACATATTTTTCTTTTATCCGATCTTTTAGGATCGATGTTAAACTACATCAATTTTTTAGATTAATAAATAGATGAAAGATAGCCCATTTTTTTTAAGTTGAAGCAAAAAAATTCTGTGAGTTGACTATGAATCGATTTCGTTAATAATAAGAACATTATCCGTAATAAGTACAAAAATTAAAGCTCTTTTGAAGTTGTTTTTATTTTCATTGTGGGTTGCTCGTAAATAGTACAAAACAAATTTCGTGGGATGATAACGAATTTCGTAAATTGTAAGAATTATTTGATTAAATAAACGTGAAAATTTGTGATTTGTCGTTTGTGACGTCCCACTAATTAAATTATACCGTGCTATATAAAGTTCGACTGTACTCAATCGAACTTTATTCGCACAGCACACCGGTGACCAACTCGAGCGGTCGATCACCGAGGTCTATTGTCGACGCTGCACATTTGATGACGTGCAAGGCACATGGATACGGCGCAGCAAATTGTCACTCCAGGCGTCTAACGCTATGACCCTATGTACTATGTATCGATGTATGCATGGCAATCGTCATGCATATAAAAACTAAATATTGAATAAAATAATTCATTCTAAGTAAGACAAACTTACATGGCGACCGTGGCTCGTATCCGAGCAGTGATTACCAGCGGCACGAACCCGCACTTGTACTGTAGATCCGCGAATCCTAACAGCTCGTTCCGTTCTCGCGTGTGTTAAGTGAAAATGGAGAACTAAAGACCCAACTGATTAGTAGTGATCGCACAGCAACTGCCAATTACTCCAGAAGAACTTATACAAATAAAAGTGAGGAGTTCCAGTGGTGGAAAATTCGTCCAGTGTGCTAAGAAAAGTAACCAAAAGAATGAGAACTAGCCAAATTGTGAGATACGCCATTCCGTTAAACTACGACCAAGTGAATTAAGTGACCTGATGCTAAGTTACGACCAAGTGAACGAACCTTACTATTATCGAGAATGAGTACGTGACTGTTAAGCATTAGCCAAGTTAACCGAGATCCAGCCGTCCGACCGCTACCCACTCAACCAGTGACAGTTAAAAAAAATGGGGTCGCGTACAAGTAAAAATCCTACGGTAAGCGGAGATCCGCTAATAAATATAATAAATACGTTAGAGCAGCACGCGGTGTGGCAAGATGGCCAGGAGACTAAATATTGGATATTACTAAAACCGCCCTTTCAATCAAAATAACTACAATTATCGGGGACACCAAAATGGAAATAGAGGCCGCGGAATCCAGAATAACCGCGGACAAAGTTACACACGGGGTGGAAATACTCGTCAACATAATCAAATATTTTACAACGATGCGGAAAACTGGCAAGGCCCTCAACAGCCACAGCAGCAGCAGCAGCAGAATCAACATGCTCAGCATGTTGGGGGTATAAGCAACCCGCAAGAACAACAACAGCAAACACAACAAGCAGTCCCATTATCCCAAATAAGGAACCATTGACCAGATACATTTTCAATATTCATACCAAACCAACTAATTTTATCAATTTAAAACCAAAAATTTCAAATTATACTTGTACATTTTTGATAGATACGGGAGCAGAGATATCGATTCTGAAACCCAATAAATTAAACCAAGACGAATTTATCACAATAACTGACAAATGCTTGATTACGGGAATAAACAATATCAAAACTGAAACTAAAGGTTCTATGACTACAGAACTGTATACTAGCGATGGTGTATCGCTATTACATAAATTTCATATAGTGAATGACGAATTTCCAATTCCGACAGATGGTATTTTAGGTCGAGACTTTCTCACCAAATATCATTGTAATATTGATTATGACACTTGGACATTAACATGCGCTACTAGCCTTGGTCCAATTGAAATAATAATTGAAGACACTTGTGAAGATACAATTGTCCTACCACCTCGCTGTGAGGTTTATAGACAAATAAATACGAAGAGCACCAAAGAAGATAACGTTTTACTGTCATGTGAAGTTCAACCCGGAGTATTTTGCGGAAACGCTATCGTTAATTCAGAACATGCAATAGCTAAATTCATTAACACAACAAATAAAGCAGTAATAATTGATAAAAATTTTACTAAACAGATAATCCCTCTACAACAATATATAATGTATACGTTCAAAGAGGTTGACCAGGAAAACCGAAATACAAATCTCATGAAAGAATTAAATATTGATGGTGTAAATGCTGAAGCCAAAGGCAAATTAATAGAATTATGCAAAAAATTTAATAATATTTTCTCTTTGCAAGGTGATATGCTAACCTGCAATAACTTTTATAAACAAAATATAAATATTACCGACAACACACCAGTATACATAAAAAACTACAGAACTCCTGAAGTTCACAGAGCTGAAATAACGAAACAAGTTAATGATTTACTCGAGAAAGGAATTATTCAAGACTCCACGTCACCTTATAACACACCAATTTTGTTAGTACCGAAAAAATCCAATACTAAAGATCAAAAGCATCGTTTAGTCTGTGATTTTCGTCAACTTAACAAAAAAATTATAGCCGACAAATTTCCTCTAACTAGAATAGATGATATTCTGGACCAACTTGGGAGAGCGAAATATTTTTAGACTCTTGATTTGATGTCAGGATTTCATCAAATCGAACTAGACAAAAACTCAAAAAAGTTAACAGCCTTCTCCACACATCAAGGGCATTATGAGTTTAACAGACTCCCATTTGGACTGTCAATCTCGCCCAATAGTTTTCAAAGGATGATGACTATAGCTTTAAGCGGTCTTCCTCCGGAATGTGCTTTTCTGTACATCGATGATATTATTGTCATTGGATGTTCTATTGACCACCATTTGAAAAATTTAGAAAGAGTGTTCACCAAACTCCAACAATTTAATCTCAAGCTAAATCCTGCTAAATGTCATTTCTTCTGTGCAGATGTTACTTATTTAGGACATCATATATCCGCCGAAGGAATTCAACCTGACAAGGCAAAATTCTCCGTGATTGAAAAATATCCGGTACCCCAAAATGCGGACGAAGTACGACGTTTTGTCGCATTTTGTAATTATTACAGAAGGTTCATACCTTACTTTTCTGATATAACCGCTCCATTGAATGCAATTCTGAAAAAGAATGCAGTCTTCAAGTGGAGTGAAGAGTGTAAAAATGCGTTTGAAAAATTAAAACAAGAGCTTATGTCACCAAGAATTTTACAATTTCCGGACTTCAATAAACAATTTATTTTAAGCACAGACGCATCTAAATTAGCATGCGGAGCTGTGTTATCTCAATTACATGGCGATGCTGAACTACCTGTTGCATACGCTAGTAGAATGTTCACCAAAGGAGAAAGTAATAAGTCTACCATAGAACAAGAATTAACAGCCATCCACTGGGCAATCAAACATTTTCGACCATATTTATATGGAAGACGCTTTTTAGTGAAAACTGATCACCGACCTCTTATATATTTATTTTCGATGAAAGAACCATCCTCCAAATTAACAAGGATGAGAACGGATTTAGAAGACTTCTCATTTGATATCGAATACGTGAAAGGCAAAAATAATACGGTACCTGATGCTCTTTCACGCGTAACTATCAATTCTGAAGTACTACTTGTCCTGCCAGTTCAAACTAGGTCTAGAACTGGGAAAATCGACCAAAACAAAATAACAGTTGATAATGCTACTGAGACTGATCACCTCAGGGCTTATGAATCTGTCAACAATATAGACGCTTTCAGTTTACCAAAATTGGTCTTTGAAATGCGCCATTCGATAATATCAATAAAAATCACATCAAAAACAAAGAAAAAAGAGTTAGCATCAGTGCAACTTACTTACAAAAAAAAAATGTTATAGATGTCCAAAATGCGTTAAAGCAAATAAATGAAATGGCCAAGAAAATGTCAATAAAGAAACTAGCGCTAGAATTAAGCAGCATTATATTCAAAAAAATGAACGTTCAAAAATTTAAAGAAAGCTGCAACGAAACATTAAAAGACGTCTGTATAATACTATATAAAAAAGCTGCAGTGATAAAAAATAAAATAGATATTCAAAACATCATAGCTGAAAACCACAATACTCTCTTGGGAGGACATGTAGGTATAAATAAACTATTGATGAAATTACGAAGAAACTATTATTGGACGAATATGAAGTCCACAATAACCAATTATGTCAAACAATGCATTCTATGCAAACAAAATAAACACAAAATGAAAACAAGTGAAAAATTTATTCACACAACAACACCTGCTAAAGTGTTCGATTTGATATCAATCGACACGGTAGGTCCATTTACCAAAACAAATAATGGAAATCGTTATGCACTCACTTTGCAATGCGATTTATCCAAATATGTAATTATCACACCTTTAGTGGATAAGCAAGCTATAACAGTAGCGAAAGCATTCATCGAAAGTTTTGTACTTATATACGGTTGTCCATCTGCAATAAAAACAGATATGGGAACTGAGTATAAGAATGAAATTTTTGAAAATGTATGTAAAATATTAAAAATAGATCATAACTTTGCAACTGCTTACCATCCTCAAACAGTTGGTAGCTTAGAACGAAATCATCGTTTTCTTAATGAATACTTAAGACATTTCATTAATGAAGAGCGCAATGATTGGGACTCATTTATTTCATACTATGCCTTTTGTTACAATACTTCACCCCATTCAGATATAAAATTTGCTCCTTTTGAACTTGTATTTGGAAAACCAGTTAACTTTCCATTATATTTGAAAAATGCAGACACTATAGATCCAGTCTACAATCATGAACATTATTATTCGGAACTAAAATTCAAAATTCAACAAACAGTTTCCAAAGCTCGAGGATTACTAAATAAAAACAAAGTTATGAGAATAAAAGATCAAGCCGATCAAACAAATCCATTAAATGTAAAAATTAACGACAAAGTTTGGTTAAAAATAGAGAACAGAAGGAAATTAGATCCAGTATATTCAGGTCCATTTATTATAAAAAACATCCTACATCCCAACATTGTAATAGAACATTGTGAGACAAAAGAAGAACAAACTGTGCATAAAAATAGAGTGATTAAATAACCACAAATCTAATTTTATTATGATTTGATAAGACTACTGTGGTTACCTTAAATTAACAAAATTAGAATAAGCCTAACCAGCAGCATGATACTAGCTCAAAAAAACAAGAAACTGAGTGAAACGGTAAAAACATTAAGCCTGCCAATGCGTATCATTAGTGGTAAGACCTTGAAAACAACTAAAACCTACAAAATATTATATACAGAAAATCATATATTTTCATCCCAGTAAAAGGAAGGGAACGATTGCATTATTTTCAGCACTTGCCGAGAAGTGTAAAATTTAATTATTTAGAAACAAAAAAAAAAGTAAAAAAAGAAGAAAAGAAGAAAAAAATGGAAAAAAAATATTATAAAACTAAGATATGATTTTATAGGCATCTGGAGTGTATAAAATGATTTCACCTGAAGTCTCATCATTTTCTGTAGGGGATAGGTGTGACGTCCCACTAATTAAATTATACCGTGCTATATAAAGTTCGACTGTACTCAATCGAACTTTATTCGCACAGCACACCGGTGACCAACTCGAGCGGTCGATCACCGAGGTCTATTGTCGACGCTGCACATTTGATGACGTGCAAGGCACATGGATACGGCGCAGCAAATTGTCACTCCAGGCGTCTAACGCTATGACCCTATGTACTATGTATCGATGTATGCATGGCAATCGTCATGCATATAAAAACTAAATATTGAATAAAATAATTCATTCTAAGTAAGACAAACTTACACGTTCGTCAGTTATTCGTATTTTTCATCTAATAATTCGTACGATTTGTGAAAAAAAGTCGAAATAACTCAATAAAAGTTAAATTTACGTGAGCAACTAATTTGAATAGGAATAAGCTGGATTCATGCAAATATTTCATATATTTTACAAAAGTTGATTTTATGAAACCTATTCGAAGTAGATTTATGAGTAAATTTGTTGGGTGATGTGAATATTTTATACATAAATATTTTGAGAATTTTTCTGAAAAAACATTCATATTACGAAAGGTAGAAATTAGAAAGACTTTCATATATTTCATCAAACAATTCGTTTGACTACTGAAACCGATTCGCAATAAACCTCGTTAAAAGTAGTTTCGTAGTTTTTTACGAAAACTTGATTGATTCAACATATTTTTTATTCATTTCGTTTATTTGATAGGTACAAATACGTTAGCTTGGCGGCGCCAAATTCATTTTTTTACATTTTGGATATCTTAAAACTAGGAGATTACAATTTTGAAATATTTTTACAATTCTTATAAAAGAAATGTATAGAATTCGCTCAAACTTTCAAGATTTTTTCCGAGGCCCGGAGGGCCGAGTCTTATATACCAATCGACTCAGCTCAACGATTTGGGACAATGTCTGTGTGTGTGTATGTAACGGACAAATTCTCATTCGTGTTTCTCAGCAATGGCTGAACCGATCTTACCCAAACCAATTTTAAATGAAAGAACTAAAAAACACTATGAACGCAATTAATTTGTTTTTGATTCTGATGTTTAGTTTCCAAGATATGAATGTTTGAATGCGTAAAAATGGCGTTTTTTGCAGTTTTTTTTAGGTTATCTGCCGAAATTGACAATATAGATTAACAATTTATATGTTTTTAGATAGCTTAAACAAACACCTTTCGAACAAGCTATAGATTGTTGAAATCGGACTATTATCAAAAGAGATATTTAACATTAAATGCGGACGAAAGATTTTTATCATTTTCCATTGCCAGAAATATGACCAAAAACATGTAATCTATTATTAACGCCAAAACGGCTTATTTTAGGTCAATAGTATCTTCGGAGAATTTAATGGAGGCAATATGCCCTTTCTTTTGGTATTGTGCTTTTGCTGATTAATCCTCCTATGAGTGAGATATTTTCACAAATTTTCTTGGAAGTGATTATATCGAAATGATGCCTTCAGCAAATTTGTAGGTCTTACTTTTGCGAATAACTTTACTGAAGACTTCAAATATCTATTTTGAATACTTCAAAAGTTATGGCTTGTTGTTTGTGGATTACTCTTTGTCGCCTATTTATTGTTCAATATAGTAATAATCCATTGGAATAAGCCAAACATTATTTCGATAAAACGAATTTTGTATTTCATTTTTTCTATCTACAACCGCTAGAAATAATCACCGAACACTTCCAAGTTGTCTGGAAGGAACTTAATAACTTATCAGTGCAAAAATGTTCATTTGTGCGAACCTTCTGACTGCAATTTTTCCAACTTATAACCATCGGATCGATCTGAAACATATCGGAAAATGAAAGCGAAGTAAATAACTCCAAGCAACGGCGAAGCCAAGAGAAGGTTTTGGGGTTTAACACCATACAACCCCCACCCCCCACCACACCCAAAAAAAAAAATTGGATTGAAATTGAAAATTTATTGATGCAGACTGATTAAATTTAATATTACAATAACAGCTATCTGATCCGTAGATTGATAACCTGTTGTTGAAAACATCATGAGGACTTTTGATAAATTGTCGGAATGGGGTCCTGTATGTAACTAGATTAAAATTTCTTAACAAGTTGAAAATTTTCGGCAGGACCTGGACCTCCCGGATCTTTCTCCATGATCCGCCGCTGGTTTCAAGCGATGTTTCAATATCACATAGTATATCAAGATCGTGGCTGTCGATCCATTGTATGTATGTGCAAATCGTACTGAACATGTAATATTCATTTCCACCATTGTATTGAACATAACCAGCCATGGAATCGTAGTCTGGACAAATGAGACAAGTACAATTGCACCACTAGGTGGATTAAAACAGGTTTTATTTTGCGAATGCGTCGAGTTGAGACGAAAATGTAATATGATTAATAACGAGGATAACACTTTCCGAAAGTAGAGAGAAATTTATGAAAAATGACGATTTCCATTCGACTCTAGCAGGTTCTGATCGATTTTGATGAGCATTTGATTTTTGTTGTATGACCAATTATATGTATAGGTCAAACGTTTAAAATCAGTAATTTAAGGTCAAGATAGCATCATTTTGAAACCGCCAATTTCGGAGGTTTAGTATCTTCGATGAGTGTTACAAACGTTAAACAGCGCATTATTTGATAAAATAATTTTGACGGTATATTGTCCAAGAAGTATTTATGGTGAATTTTCTCAGGTTAATATTCATGACTACAATAAAGTCTCAACAAAGTCGCTAAAGACACGAACTCTGTTACTATTTTCTGAAAAATTAATTCTGCATAATTTTAAAACTTCAAAAATTACGGTTTCGGAATAATGGCGTTTGGACAGTATGATCGATTTTCACTAAACCCCCACCAAACCGAATTTCTGGCTACGCCGCTGACTTCAAGTAAGTAGAAACAAAGTCGTTCTACACTGCCCATAAAAGCATAAGAGTCCCATAATGAAAAATAGCAAGCCGAGAAAAACGCTGCTCAAGATTTACATTTTCATTGAGCCTGGGGAGCCTGGGATGGGACAACCATGTTAGGTATTTTTTCGATATTTTCTAAACAAATCTGGTTATCCTATATGTGCATTGTGATTCAGTGGTGATACAGAATGCAATCCAACAGATAACTCATTTTCGACAAAAATCCATATGGGACTCTTATGCTTTTATGGGCAGTACACTCGTTCACAAGAAACTTCTTCGAATGCTGAATATCTATTATAATACATTGAAACCCCGATTTTATCAGCCAAATATGAACATATGATTGATGGGCTCTATCAGACGAACAAGACTGGATTCGAGTAAATCCTTTCTTGAGCATGTTTTCCTTATCATGAAGATGGAAATATGCAAAAATAAAAAGTTCATCATAATCAGAAATAGTTATCAGACTATATCAAAGGACGGGAAGAATATTTTAACAACTTCAGTTTATTATAAAGAAAAAAAATGCCCGATTTAGTCAATGTCCCCATTTTGTCAGCCTAAGATATACCATGAGATTGATAAAAATGGGTCTTTATTGTATGTATTATTCACTGTGTTTCACATTAATAGGATTATTTCATTTTTGGGGATTTTTTTTATTGCATCGAACTACAACAATTTTTAGGTAGCTTTCAAGGGGTTATTTTATAGACTTCTTTCAAAATTTGGCGAACCTGTTCCAATTCGTATACCAATTAATTGGTATACTTAAGGGTTTATATGTTGTTGATGGAGAAAATACTGAAATTTTCAGCTTTTTTCCTACACAATATTACGAATAATTATAAAACAATTTTTCCTAATAAGTTTGCGAAAATTATAAACTATTTGAAATTTTTTAATAGTTTTATTTTTTAATTAGGGGAACATGGGGAGACTTGACCAGGTTTTCAGCTAAAACTGCATAAATCTCTAAAAAAGCCTTCAATCTCCCAAAAATCATCCAGATGTAATGCGCAAAGTTATTGCGCGTCTTCATGATTTTTTGCAGAATTATTAATTTAATTTTTGAAAAGTTACAAAAGTTTTTCTGTGATCGTTTTTTCTGGTCAAGTCTCCCCATTGCGGGGAGACTTGACCAAGGCGTGGGGAGACTTGACCAAAAGAATTTTGAAAAATCATAACAAAAAATAATGACATAAAACATACTGTAATTATTTTTTTCCCTATTGTCGAGATCCTTAGGTAGCAGTAAAAAATATAAAAGAGTTGCATTTGATAAATTTTGATTTTTTTTAAATGCATTTCTTTTTAAGGATTAACTGTACTGCTTGCATTGCATGTTCATACGTCACGAAATCAGTCCCACTATTGCTAACTTTGCTTACAAATTTTAAAATATAAAGACTTATGTTTGGGGTGGGATTTTTTTATGGCGTGATTTACATTAACAGTAGGTACCAAAGCATAATAAATATTAGGAATTTTGTCTTTTTCTTCAGCTGATCGCCACTTGGTCAAGTCTCCCCAACATAAGTTATTGCGTTCAATTTCATGCGAATTCTAGTAATAACTATTCCAATGTTCCAGTTTATGTAAAATCATTTCACTGCTTCACAAGGATTAAGATGGTATATTAGTCCTTTAATAGTAATTAGTAGTCGAGTAGATATGTCCATGCAAAGTTTGATAAAAAATTACATCATTTAATGCAAATTGATTAATCACGTAATATTTTCTGCAAGGAAAGGATTTTTTACTCCAAACTATCAAAATTACCTTAAGGGATCGAAACAAGCATAAAAATATTTTTGAAAAAAAATTAAGAATAGAATAGGAGACGCCATAGCCGAAAATAGAATTTTGCGCTTGGTCAAGTCTCCCCATGTTCCCCTAACCGTGATTTTTTAATAAATAGTGACCATCGCTTCGCAACGTAGTCTATTTTTCATGGCTTGCGGTGAGCACGATCTCTCGAATTGCTGAACTGAAAATTATGGAACAGAAATTAATTTTTAGTATTCTTTACAGATTTAACTCGGCGCGCAGATGGTTCTGAATTAGACCCGCTGGTGCCCTAAGACGATTTCGCTAGATTTTCAGAGCACTGTGCACCCAGTGCATTAACGCAAGTGACGGAAGGTTATCGAAAAGTTTCGTGAAAATGAAAATTCCAGTAATGATGATGATTTTCCCAAACGGTTCGTTTTCGAGAGGTTTTTATTTGTTCTTTGGCATTAGGATTAGCGATAATAATTCAAATCAAGGATACTACTAGGAAGTCACCTTTAGAAAAAGTCGATGTCGAAGTAAAATTTGGAACTATGCACGCGTGCACTTCAGAGATAGCGTGATATCAGGAGCTGCGATTTCATTTCAACGATTTTTTGTGAAAAGGGCGATACTTACAAATGTAAACATAAGGCTTTTTCATACATGCGAATGAGGGCTTTGAAACGCAACAAATTAACCTAAAAATTTTGATTCTACGATATTGCTTTCTTAAACTACAGCAAAAAATACAACGGGCGAAACTGTATTTTGTTTGTTTATTTAAAGTTTCGCCCTCCAAGCTCCATGCAAACAAACAGGGCGATGCTTTTTTTGCTAGCAGTTTAGAGGCTAAACTGTTTTTTTTCGTATTTTTTAGGATTATTAAGCTGATACCAGCTGTAAATAGTAACAATGATCGCTATTGAAAAAACCCGGACGAAATCGGTGGTGTAAAACGTTAGTTATTGTAAAAAACGCAACGGCGATACTTCAATGCTGATAGGTGGGACCGAAAAAGTAAACAATCGCCAAAGAGGCGAAAATATTCACTGTTGATTTTCTTTGAATGGTGTCACTGCTAGTATCGCCCTTTTCAAGAAAAAGCGTTGATTTCTTAGTTCTCAGTCGCGTTGGAAATTTGAGTAAAGTATAAACTTCAAATCGATTAAAAAAAATTCGATTTTTCTGGCTCATTACAATATATAACCCGTTTAGGAAAATTCAGTTTTCCCACCACAATTTAGATATTTTATTAACAGAGCATTAACAATAATTCGTTGGTATGTCTATTTTATGGGCCATTTTTTCGCTTTCCCGTTGATTTGGTTTGAGATTTCTAGCACTGATGTTGTCCTATGCTGATTTGAGCGATTCTCTGAGTCCTGCCACTATCCCATGTAGTATGTGTTATCAAAAACATCGCGAAACATGCAGTTCTAAATGTTCTCAAACGATATAATATCCGAAGAGAGTGATAAGAGTTATAAGAAATGTCTCATCACACTGTTAGGTGGATTAAAAGCGTTTTTTACAACAAAGGGGATTTTTATGTGCGGTGACCAATAAACCCTAAATAAATCCCAAAAAAGGGGATTTTTGCAGCTATCTTAAAACTAGAAATGCAATGCTATATACAACAGTGGGATACAATAGAAAAAAATTGTGCAACTATCTTAAAACTAGGAATCGAATTTGATATACAAAAGGAGGAACATAAGTTTTTTACGAGAAATGTTACAGTTATCTTAAAACTAAGAATATAATTTGAAAGGGGAATTTGTTAAGATGAGAAATTTAACACCTATCTTAAAACTAGGAATGCAGTTCGATATACAAGGTGGGAAAGAATATTTTTATGACAAAAACACAGTTATCTTAAAACTAGGAATACAGAATGCAAATGTGGTTTATTTCCATCATCGGTGTTGCAGCAGTTATATCAGGGACACAAGAGAGTAGGCGAATATGGTGACAAGACCAAACTTGCCACTTTCAGGTAAACGGGAGATCAGCGACATGACTTAGAGCTTCAGGCTACCCAGACATCAAGACCCGGATTGATGGGCGGGATTCATAGAACCTGCGGAAAATCGGGTCGCTCTCGCTTCAAATTGCGTGGTAAGCGCGATGACGGTCACACAATGGTACTCTGGTGCTGATCGGTTCCACAAGGCTTTTCTAAAAACTAGAAATAAAAGAGGGGGGCTAAATTGGGATATTTATCGTTTTTATGAACATATCAATAAGGGACATATAGGGGAGATCGCGATTTGCTAGCATATCCCGAACTGGCACATTGGGCGGTCTACCTCGGGCCCGAAGGGAATCTTTTCACTGAGACCTGGCGTCACAATACCCGGCGCATACCCAGACAACGTGCTCGATGTCGTGATAGCCCTCGTCACAAGCACACAGACTACGCAAGCCCAATACGCCGCAAATGCGCATCCAAGGTGTAGTGGTGAGACATTATACGAATGAAATCCCGACCTACATCCACCCCCCTGAACCAAGGGTTCTTAGATACCTTTGGGATAATGGAATGTAGCCATCCTCAAAGTTCACCATTGCTCCACGAGGTTTGCCAACTGTTGAGTGTCCTCTGACGACAAATACTAAAAAGTTCGTTGAAGCAGGTTGGTCTTTCGTATATTTCACCTTCCAATTCGCCCACCTTTGCTAAAGAGTCGGCCTTTTCGTTGCCCTGAATAAAGCAATGAGAGGACAAAGGAAATCTGATAAGATTTTTCGGATAACGTACACAAGGACTCCCGTATCTTCCCCAGAAAATACGGGAATCGCTTTTTGGGCTTCATCGCACGAAGAGCCTCGGTAGAGCTGTCCAAAATGGTGAAGTAGTGATCTGTGGGCTGAGTGTCGACTGTCGATGATCCCAAGGGTGTACTGAATTGCAGCTAACTCTGCGACGTAAACTGAAGCGGGATTGTTGAGCTTGAATGAAGCGGTGATAGTATTATTGAAGATACCGAAACCAGTAGACCCATCGAGATTTGATCCGTCAGTGTAGAACATTTTGACACAGTCGACTGCTCGGAATTTATTATAAAAAATATTGGGGATCACTTGCGGGCATATATGGTCCGGGATTCCACGAATCTCTTCCTTCATGGATGTGTCGAAGAATACAGTAGAATTAGAAGTATCTAGGAAACGGACACGGTTGGGATTTTACGAAGAAGGATTGATGCTCTGTGCCATGTAGTCGAAGTACAAGGACATAAATCGGGTTGGAGAATTAAGCTCGACGAGCCTCTCGAAGTCTTCAATCACCAACGGATTCAGAATGTCGCCTCGGATGAACAATCGATATGAGAGTTCCCAAAATCGATTTTTTAGCGGGAGAACGCCCGCCAGCACTTCGAGACTCATCGTATGGGTCGAGTGCATGCAACCCAAGGCAATGCGCAAGCAACGATACTGGATTCTCTCCAGTTTGATGAAGTGTATGTTCGCAGCGGAGCGGAAACAGAAACACCCGTACTCCATCACTGACAATATCGTTGTTTGGTACAACCTGATCAGTTCCCCTGGGTGGGCACCCCACCATGTTCCAGTTATTGTCCGGAGAAAATTGATCCTTTGATGGCATTTCTGTTTCAGATACCTAATGTGACATCCCCAGGTTCCTTTAGAGTCGAACCAGACCCCGAGATATTTAAACGTGAAGACCTGATTGATCGTTACACCCATTAATAGAAGCTGGAGTTGCACCGGCTCACGCTTCCCAGAAAAAAACAACCAACTCAGTTTTCTCCGTGGCGAACTCGATTCCCAGCTGAAGAGCCCAAGCAGACAAATTGTATCTTGTAATGGTCCTTGCAAATCGGCAGCTTTGGGCCCTGTAACAGAGACCACCCTCGTCTGCAAGTTGCTTTAGCGTGCATGAATTGGCAAGAAAACCATCAATGTCATTCGCGTAAAAATTGTAGGGCAGGGGACTTAGACATGAGCCCTGGGGAAGACTCATGTATAGCTAAATCGCGATGTTGTTAAGTCGCCATGCGAAAAATGCATATGCTTTTCAGACAACAGGTTTAGCAAAAAATTATTTAAAATCGGCGAAAGACCATGCTGATGCAGCTTCTCTGACAGAATGTTGATAGAAACTGAGTCAAAAGCCCCTTTAATATCCAAGAAGACTGTTGCCATCTGTTCTTTGTTAGCATAGGACAATTGGATTTCTGTAGAAATCAACGCAAGGCAATCGTTCGTCCCTTTGCCTTTGCGGAAGCCAAATTGTGTATCTGACAGTAAGCCATTTGCTTCGACCCAATAGTCGAGGCGAAACAAGATCATTTTCTCGAACAAGTTCCGAATACAGGACAGCATTGCAATCGGTCGATACAAGTTGTGGTCGGCGGCTGGTTTTCCTGGTTTTTGGATGGCGATGACCTTCACTTGCCTTCAGTCATGAAGGACAATGTTACCCTCAAGAAACTTGTTAAATAAGCTCAACAAGCGCCTTTTTGCAGTGTCAGGCAGATTCTTCAGCACGTTGAATATGATTCTGTCTAACCCTGGGGCGTTATTGTTGCATGACAAGAGAGCAAGTGAGAACTCCACCATCGAAAACGGTGTTTCGTTCGTGGTATCGTGAGGAGACGCGTACCGGGACCGGGACAGCGTCCGGACAGACCTTCTTGGCGAAAGCGAATATCCAACGGTTTGAATATTCCACGTTCTCGTTGGTACTATTACGATTACGCATACATCGAGCCGTATTCCAAAGTGTGCTCATCGCTGTTTCTCTCGTTAACCCGTCGACGAACCGGCGCTAATAACTGTGTTTTTTGGCTTTCATTAGAATCTTCATTCGCCTTTCTAACGACGTGTTCTGTTGATAGCTAGCGGGTAACCCGTCTTCCGGGAAGGCCTTACATTCCTCTCAGCGTACAGCTCTAAGCAGTCTTTGTCCCACCAGTTGGTTCAACATATGTATGAAACATTCGTATATTTTAAAACTTTTAGATCTAGTTATAGCATATTCATGCATATATTTTCTCAATGTAGTAACATTTTTGAACATAGTTCATTGAAACCACAACGGGAACTCAAAAAGTACTGTGATCATCAATCATTTTTAGTTTTTTTCCCATACAACAACGTGCCGTCCTACTGGGCACATTCGAGCGGTTCAAAGACTAATAGGCAATGGAATGCGTTGTCTGGTATGTTGCCGCATCAACGCGTGTGGATAGTCTGGATAGGCAAATAAATATAAATTGTAATCAATTATTGCCAGCATCAATTAGACATAGCTAAGGTTAATCTACACATGAATCCAAATGAGGTGGTGGATTTACATTTCACTTAAATCAATAAAGGTGAGAACTGTTTGGAATGCGTTTGCTATATGCAATGTCAGATTGAATTAATGAATGTAATTGTTGCAACCCATAATGATTAGATCGTTATTAGTTTTTCCCATACCACAAAATTACGACGCAAATATTTGATGCTTGAATAGATTGAATATTTTTATTTTCTTTAATGAGTGTTGCACACTGTGCTCCACGTTTACAGGTTGCTTTGAATTGCACGTTTTTTCTATTGTATCTTATGTCGCGGTAAGCTTTATATGCTACAATCAACAATGGGAACATTCTGAGAAGATTCAATGTATTAAATAGAAGTATGCCCATAAGACTCTTAGCAATGTGTTAGTTTTACTGAATTTGATTAGACTTCTCTGGATGTGCCTGTCGGAATCTAAATTGCAAAACTCTGCAAATATTTCGGCTAAGGATCCCGCATGTTTCTTCCAAGGTTGCCGCAACGACGCCACTTTGAGCGAGTTTCCATTGGGATCTTCCCCTGGGAATAAAAGCGCTATCGGCACATCCCCTATATTACCATGGATAGCGCAAAAGTGCCGATAGTTCAAATTTTACCTGATAACGTTGAGCTACTCAGGTCAAATACAGGAAACTTGTGCTGAAATAGTTGAGAAAAATGCAATAACTATAATGAACACCAACATACAGCCATCGGCATCTGCTGAGCCGCAAACTGTAACTCAACCAACGACTGTACCTAGTACCTCAAAACCGACAGTGTTTGCCGACAGCAAAAAAGTCAACACTAAAGGTTGATACACTTTTGTGATTCACACAAACAAGGGAATGGCAGAAACAACAGACCGTAAGCATCAAACCTACAGTAGCGGCGACGACATGAACGTGTACGACAACGGGTGAGAAGCCAAACCGACAGACCGCCGAGCTGGAGTAGATGACACATCAAATGTTTCCCCGCGACGAAAAAGGATCACCACTCGCAGTAGCGCGCACAAGATGCGGATAGTCGCAAAAATATTTTTATATCATGCATGTTGTAAATATATGAGACCCATGGTTCAGTCAACTTAACGCATTGATCCGTATCAAATAAAATGAGATTTTAAAAAAGTTTCCACCAACGTACTCCTACCTACCCTATATAAATGCAACCATAATAATTTGTCCCTGCAATGATGATGTTATCCGAAAATAAGTCCATTCTAAACTAATAAAGTAAGTACGATGGGAACAGAAATATCCCCGAACCAGATTACTAGTACACTGCCCACGTTTATTCAATTTTACTGCGACGGTAAAATGTTCGCACGATTATAATAAATTAGCGTCAATAATGCTTTCGCTTTCATTCTTCCGACCACCGGCTTAGTGGAACGAAGTGTATACACCTCCAACTGGAAATGATGGTGCTACTGCACAAGAAAAACACTACAGTTCAAAAAAATACAATTGCCTCAAATTCTAATTTTCCCCGACATTAGTTACCCGGTCTAAAATGTCGGACCAAACTCTATAACCACAAAAATTAGCACCGGAACGACTGGTGCTAAAGCGGATATTTACAAGCTATGGACCCATCCTGTTCAATGTTACCTAATTCATCATGGTCAGTAAGATGACCAGACTCGCCGGTGCAAAATTCACACTTACCTGAATAGAATAAGCGTATCCAAAAATTCCGCAAATGTTCCCTAACTGTGCGAGCGGAACTGTGCCCGAGTCCTGGATTCATTACATATACTATAATTGCAAATAATGGAGGCATACCTACACCCACTCCATTCGCAGCTCGTAAGTAATAAAGAACGGAGGAAGTCGGCCAATTGAAATTCAATGCTCGTAAAGCAAGTGAGCAAAACAAAAATAAACACGTTAAATTCAGTGTTCATGCACGACATTCGGAGAATGAGTCGCATTCTGTGGTAAATCATCGTCGCGATGTTGTTATTGTTGTTGTTATAGCTACCGGTGGTGCTAGTGATGACGATGATGAACCCGATGCCGAACGTCGGCTGGTAATTTATAAACTGTGAAATTGTGACAAATGGCACAACTCAAATCGTTTAATCCGGGGCAGCAACACTGCACTGCGCTGAGCAAACACAGCGAGGAAACGGATAGAGGCATTTCGTATTAGCGGCAATTATCCTAATTCTTATCCTTTCGCCTTTCGGACACGAGCCCCCGAGCAGCAGCGGCGGCAGTGGTTGAGAATTCAAGCAAAACTATTTGTGTAGAGCTACATGCCTATATCGATACGGATTTGCATGGGTTTCCGGTAGGAGCAATTTGAAAAAAAGGCACTTCTATAACTGCTTGTGCTGGGTATTGTGCAGTACTTACTGCTGTTCGTTTGATATCTTTCGTTTATTGAAGGTCAAATCGTAATATTTTCCATGTTATATAGCTTCATTTGGGTTTATGAGTTTAACACGTAACGGGTTTATGAGTTTAACACGTAACGTAAACAAACGACGTAGCTTTTTCGGGGATTATTGACCCCGTCTTCATTTGTAGCAATTCATCACGATATTTGAGCCCCAACCCCATACGAGAGAACGTAGCTTTAACCTTAATCGATTTCCAACGCAAGGGAAAATAGAAGATTACATTGTTCACATATTTGTGTTAGGTTGGACATAACTGTTACGATTATAAAAGTAAACAAATTGATAGCAGCTAGTTGAAGCAACTCATTACCATACAGTTTCTAAGTAAATACTCCGTCAATGTAAAACTTCTCCTGAAATATTTTTAAATTTTGTATAGTCAAGCTGTCAGTCACCAGAAATTTTATCTGTATCTAGGAAGATGCACGACATTAATGGTCCGGGACATTAAACTGTGTATTTAAAATCGTCCATTTCATGGCGAGAAAATGATTTTGAAAAGTTTTTAGCTGAATTCTCGATAGGGGCTTCTGTCAGAATCACTCACTACAATTGCAGACGAGCCGGAAAATTTCACCCACTAAAACACTGCTCGAAACCAATTGCAGCCAGCCGTGATTTGGCTTGTGATATTGAGTGTACGGTTCAAGTGGAAGAGTGAGTTCCTGTATATCACCAGTGTTCTTGCAATATCACCCTAAAACTTGTTGTCACAATAAGCATCATTTAGGGTACTACGATCGAGCGTAGGGGCTCCGATCGTTCCTGATTCATGATCGCATGAGATCGCACGTTTGTATAATCGCACTTATCAATACATAGGTATTAAAACGTTCACTTCATCATAGGGGCGTTTATTATGTTCGCGAGACCACGGGCGTAAGTTTGCGTAGATGATCGCAATTGCGTGTTCTCGTTTGTGACCAGTGTTGGATTATTGCGACTCGAGCGTTTGTATGTTAACGGGTTTGATTGCGTGAACGTATCTGTGTGTCGCGTGTATGTAACTTTGCGTGTATAAACTCGTTGGGGCCAATCGCGGAGGCGTCCGGATGCGATCGATTCATATTCGCGTGGTATAGGGTTTTGGTATAATCGCACCAGTGATTGCGTTTATTAATTTGAAAGTGATAACAAGCGGAAGATAAGTGATATTAACTTGATCACCGGAACGTTTTTAGGTATGCGAGATCGCTTAAGTGTGCGCGGATGATCACGATTGAATGTTCGTATGCGTGACCAAATTTGTATTATCGAGAAGGAAAAAGCGTTTCTATGTCAAAATGTTTGATTGTTTGGGCGTTTTTATGTGGCGTTTCCTAGCGAATGTATAACTTTGCGTATTTCAAATTGTTTAGATAACCGCTTAAATATTCGCGTGGGCTGCCGAATGCTCGCCTGCCTGTCATTTTAATATTTAATGTGGACTGCGCGGTTCAGATGAAGGAAGAAAGACAGCTTCCATATCTCACTGGGGTCTCCTACTATGGCGCCTTGAGACTTGTTTTGTAGTGTATTTAAGTTGCGTATTTTGGAGTGGGAGCTCCCAGACGAGTGCGATTCATGATCGCGGACGTTTATATGTTGCCACATGAGACCGCGTTCATTAAGTGGTTACATGCCTTTTTATTTAAAGAAAATCGAAATTTTTTTAAATGCAATTTTTAGAGCTTAAAACAGCGATTTTTTAAGAAAAACGCTTTTAATCCACCTAACAGTGTGAAGAGACATTTCTTATAACTCTTATCTTGATAACACATACTACATGGGATAGTGGCAGGACTCAGAGAATCGCTCAAATCAGCATAGGACAACATCAGTGCTAGAAATCTCAAACCAAATCAATGGGAAAGCGAAAAAATGGCCCATAAAATAGACATACCAACGAATTATTGCTAATGCTCTGTTAATAAAATATCTAAATTCCTCAATCAATGCATTGTGGTGGGAAAACTGAATTTTCCTAAAGGGGTTATGTATATTGTACTGAGCCAAAAAAATCGATTTTTTTTTAATCGATTTAAAGTTTATACTTTACTCAAATTTCCAACGCGACTGAGAACTAAGAAATCAACGCTTTTTCTTGAAAAAAGCGATACTGGCAGTGACACGATTCAAAGAAAATCAACAGTGAATATTTCCAGACTTGGTTTTATTTCCTATTTAAGAACTATTGTGTTTTTTACATCCTAGATTGCATGATTCAGTGATCGAAACCCAAAACTTTATGAAGTATTTGAAATTATTAAATTAAAATTTGTGTTTGCTATTGAAATTGACAAAATGATAGTATATATAGTATATATGGCGATTGTTTACTTTTTCGGTCCCACCTATCAGCATTGAAGTATCGCCCTTACGTTTTTTTACAATACCAATTTTACAATTGGTGGGGGTTTGTTGGTGAAAATCGATCTTACTGTCCAAACGGCATAATTCCGAAACCGTAATTTTTGAAGTTTTAAAATTATGGAGAATTAATTTTTCAGAAAATAGTAACAGAGTTCGTGTCTTGAGCGAATTTGTTGAGATTTTATTGTAGTCATGAATATTAACCTGAGAATATTCACCATGAATACTTCTTGGACGATATACCGTCAAAAAATTTTTATCAAATGATGCGCTGTTTAACGTTTATAAAACTCATCGAAGATACTAAACCTCCGAAATTGGCGGTTTCGAAATGATGCTATCTTCACCTTAAATTGCCGTTTTTAAACATTTGACCTATACATATAACTGGTCATACAACAAAAATCAAATGCTCATCAAAATCGATCAGAACCTGCTAGAGTCGAATGGAAATCGTCATTTTTCATAAATTTCTCCCTACATTCGGAAAGTGTTATCCTTGTTATTAATCATATTACGTTTTCGTCTCAACTTGACGCATTCCCAAAATAAAAACCTGTTTTAATCCACCTAATGGTGCAATTGTGCTTGTCTCATTTGTCCAGACTATGATTCCATGGCTATGTTCAATACAATGGTGGAAATGAATATTACATGTTCAGTACGATTTGCACATACATACAATGGATCGACAGCCACGATCTTGAGATACTATGTGATACTGAAAAATCGCTTGAAACCAGCGGCGGATCATGGAAAAAGATCCGGGAGGTCCGGGTCCTGCCGAAAATTTTCAACTTGTTAAGAAATTTTAAACTAGTTTTAATTTTAAAGTAGCAACTCCTCACTGCATACTCCCTCCGGGCTGGTATGATTGACGATTTTTAGATTGATTGCATAACCTTTCTATATGAGAAAGGTAAAAATGTACCAAAGTCCAAAAAAGTCAATTTTTGTCAAACATCTCAATGTTTCATGCATTTCAAAGACATTTGTCATCAAAAATACAAATTTGATTTTGAAAATTTTTCATTTTAGTTTATATGGGAATTTGCTGTGTGATTGCACTCTTCAACTCGTAACTCCGGAACCGGAAGTCCAATCAATAAAAAAATTCAATAGCAGCCGATGGGAAGGTTGTACCTTTCATTTGAGACTAACTTTGTGCAAATCGATCCAGCCATCTCTGATTAACAGAGGTCACATTTTTTTTCCACATACACACATACATACACACACAGACATTTTCCGATCTCGACGAACTCAGTCGATTGGCATATGACACTCGGCCCTCCTGGTCGGGATTAGATTGACGAATTTTAGAGTGAATGAGAAAGACAAAAACATTTTTAGCAAATGTTGAATGTTATGCATTTTTTTGGTGAGCAGTTCTATGTTTCATAGACATCAAATCAGTTTTAACTTCGCTTCCTATTAAATAAAAACCCTTATTACAGTACATCTCTACAAAAGCGAGCTCAATTTGAAAAGAAATCTGAGGATTATGATTGATTACAGAACTCTGAAATTTTCTATTGGAATGTTTTCAGGCAGGAATTTGATATTGATGCTATTAGACAACTGTGAAATCAAGACCAATAGATCAGTTACATATCAGGACCCCATTCCGACAATTTATCAAAAGTCTTCATGATGTTTACAACAACAGGTTATCAATCTACGGATCAGATAATTGTTATTGTAATATTTAATTAAATCAGTCTGCATCAATAAATTTTCAACTTCAATCCAATTTTTTTTTTGGGTGTGGTAGGGGGGGGGGGGGGTTGGTTGTATGGTGTTAAACCCCAAAGCCTTCTCTTGGCTACGCCGTTGCTTGGAGTTATTTATTTCGCTTTTCATTTTCCGATATGTTTCAGATCGATCCGATGGTTATAAGTTAGAAAAATTGCAGTCAGAAGGTTCGCACAAATGAACATTTTTGTATTGATAAGTTATCAAGTTCCTTCCAGACAACTTGGAAGTGTTCGGTGATTATTTCTAGCGGTTGTATATAGTAAAATGAAATACAAAATTCGTTTTATCGAACTAATGTTTAGCTTATTTAAATGGATTATTACTATATTGAACAATAAATAGGTGACAAAGAGTAATCAATAAACAACAAGCCATAACTTTTAAAGTATTCAAATAGATATTTAAAGTCTTTAGTAAAGTTATTCGCAAAAGTAAGAGCTACAAATTTGCTGAAGACATCATTTCGATATAATCACTTCCAAGAAAATTTGTGAAAATATCTCACTCATAGGGGGATTAATCAGCAAAAGCACAATACCAAAAGAAAGGGCATATTACCTCCATCAAATTCTCCGAAGATACTATTGACCTAAAATAAGCCGTTTTGGCGTTAATAATAGATTACATGTTTTTGGTCATATTTCTGGCAATGGGAAATGATAAAAATCTTACGTCCGCATTTAATGTTTAATATCTCTTTTGATAATAGTTGGCAGTCGTTAAGGTACGAGGAATACTCATAAACTAATGGAATTTTGTGAGTTTTGGGATTTTAGTTGATCTTAGTTGTTCTTCAATCGTGATCACCGCAAACCTCTTAAATAAAAATAAGGTTTCGGGGAAAAAGCCATAACTCCACCAATTATCAATACATTTTTATAATCTTGTGCTTATTTATTTGTGTGTGTGTGTGTTAACCATCCTAACTCCCACTAACTGGTAGTGATTTACAGAAAAAAGATGTTTGCATGTATTTTAACATATCCATGCAAATAACTTGGTTCAAGGATTTAGGTAGGTGTTAGCTCAATTGACTTTCCGATGACCTATTTCGTGTACAGCGCCAGACATGTTCCAAGGTCATCGTTCCATCAACCAGCCCCGCCTTACTGTAATGTTTGTATCAAATGGATTATAACATTACAATAAGACTTTCGATTCCTTACATGAGGTAAGAAATCGACGCGTATTTAGTGTATTTATTTGATTTTTGTATATATAAATTAGAATGTCTGTAGAAAAATATACCAGTTTTTCTATTTCCTTCCTCATTTCCTACTTACGCGAGTGACTGATACTTGCTTATCCATTTTTCGTCCCATTCCAAACCTTCTCCAGATATCCTCAAAATCTCCAGCTTCTTTCTCACGCATCAAACAGCCCGAGCAATCCTTTCTCTTGCTCACGTTTGCAAGTACAGCGCAATTTATCAACAACAGTATGCATGCAGCAGATACAGAAGACTCCACTGGCCACGCACGTGGTCCTGACCCGTAAAAGGTTTGGAAAATGTCGGAAGAAAAAGGAAAACTGACCGGCAGGTTTCCGAATGTGGAACTAAGAAATTGGTGCGACACCTATCGGGCGATAGCTACGGGTGACGCGGTGATAATATGGAATCGCCACTTTTTTCAACAAGTGACGCCGAAAAATTTTCACTTTTTGGGAAAGATTTATCACTGGGAAAAACACTTTTTTGCGAGTTTTTGATCTCCACTATTATTATTTACGTTGTTAAAACACTTTTTTCTTCCCCGCATCGGGAATAGACGGCCCGTATTGCGGGGGAGCACTTTTGACACTAATGCTGTGTGGATTTGAATCACTTTACGCCGGGATAAAAAACTCCAAAAAAATCACTGAATTCCACTTCCGATTTACGAAAACTGTTCACCGAGTCGTTCTTCGTATTTAAAAACACTTTTGTTTGATAATCCGTACCGAAAAACTACGATTTTGGACCGACTAGCGAGGAGCTCCAAAACAGTCGACCGATCGCGGCTATGGTACACACTCTGCTCTCCTGTTGCTGTCGTAGATGTCGGTGTCGGGAGAAATTCCTCCGTCGGGGAGCCATCGGTCGGAGTAGGATGAGTTCACCGTCGGCAGCTATCCAAGTATCATCTTGTGCTTATTTATTTCACTGAAAAGTGTACTACCGAAATAGGTTAAAAAGGTTACATACAAAGTACAACAGCGCGAGTGCTCGAGGGTTAACCCTACAACGGTTTCGTGACTTTTTTTATACGTAAACGGTTTTGTGGGGTACATTCGTACCCCAGCCCGAAAATCGCTCCATTATGTCTAATTTTTATTGAATTTATAAATAAATTGGATAGTTTTGTTCTAAAATTATTCGCAAAGCAGCCTGTACTAAAATATTCGTATTTAGCCTATTTTATTATGTAATATTTCATTTTTTATAGAAAAAGTCTTTAAAATATGCCGAAATTCCTTTTTTTCTTAATATGCCTATAACTGTGGTAGTTTCTAACCGATTTTGACCTTCTATACGGCGTTGTGAAGATTATTAAATTTTCTTTTGAACAAAAGGTAAATATTTCCAAAAAATGTCAAAAGTGGATTTATTTCGATGCTTTTTTGAACATCAAACGCCAATACAAACAATTAAGATATAACAGTATGCAGTAACGGCGATAAAACAGGAAGGCGTCGAAGGGATAGGTAGAGCCAGTGCATTGTATGAATATATAAAGTGTGTTCTAGACCCTGGGATACAGAAGACGACGAATTGAATGGTGCGTGTTACATATTATATACAAATCATATTCACCAATGGATTTTGTCTTTCATTCGCAAAAGCAAAATTACGATAACGATCCATGCGCTTTTTCTAGATACTTTGCTATAGTAGCTTTATTATATCAAATAACAAATTCTATTGTTCAGTAATGTTGAAGCTTATGCAATTTTACACAAGTTTCTCGCTTACTATGTATCGATATTTTGCTTTCAAAAAAAGATATAGTCAATTTTCCAAATTATGTACACATGACAAAAAAATTAACGTAAACGGTTTTGTTGGGTACATTTGCACGCCAGACACGCTTTAAGTAGGCACTGTTAAGTTGGTCAAGTGAAGCAAATATGTTGCACCTGATTTAATGGAAGTTTAATATTCAAATTGATTTATGATAATGATTGCTTGCAGTTCACATAAACCGTAACAGAATTACAGGGATTACAAATAGCTCTGGGGTACAAATGTACCCCGCAAAACAGTTCTAGGGTTAAATAAACCCCGCTGGAGGTAGTTTCCATTTAACAATTAGGGGAATTGTGGGAAAAACCGACACTGTGGGAGAAACCGACACTCCACAACTTTTCCTAGAAATCAAATTTTTATTCATTTCATAATGACACTTTATTATTGGTACGTTTATGTAGAGCATTTGAAAAAAATCGTATTTACGTTAGTATGCCGAAAGTCATAAAAATAAACAAAACATACGACAGCAGCGTTCATACTCGTCTGGATGTTAAATTTTGTTGGTAGATTTTAAGGTTTTAACCGAACAAAAGCTTTTCAAATCACCTCATTTTTCAGTATCTATTATTATCGGCCTTTCCTATGATTAACTAGATGCATTGAGGACGAGTGTGAGAAATTCAATATTTTTAATTGCTTTTATAAAAAAAATGTGCGCTGTTGGGGTAAAACCGACGCCCTATGGTTAAGGTAAAACCGACACGCTGTTAAGATGGTTGTGTATACTTACGATTCATTACAAAATGCTAGGGATCTTTGTGACACTTCAATTACACTATTAGCACACTATAGCAATAGCAGAAATACACAGAAATACTTTTATTATGTTTTACTCTTTAAAAATCAAAAATTGGAATTTTTGCTTATCTGTTTCTATCGAAGCTTTTGCTATTTCTGCAAAAAGCTCATCAAACCGAATTTCTAGTGTTCTCTTGGTTTGTCATAGACAAACTTTATGACAATGAGACAATGATCTTATGTATACCCCAGTATATCGTTGATGATCAGAGTCCCGAAAAATTAAAGTCTGAAAAAGATAGTTTTACTAAGAAGTCCCTCTCGCAGGTTGATGGGATTGACGGTATTGTAAACATCATCAAGCCACAATATATTCAATAGAGTTATCTAAATATAAGGACCTTCGCTCTTTTTAGTTTTTATTTGCACCAAGTTCTACTACTAGAGGTTAATTAGTTCTCATGTTAATAATCCACCAAACATTATGACTACTGAGGATTTGATTTATATAAGAAGCCCGCTTCAAGATGTTGATTACAATACGCCTCGATAGTGGTGTGTCGAGGAGGCCGGGAGGGCTGATATGAGCCTTTTGTCTGTTCTATACCTGTCCTCTATTCACCAGCTCATAACCAACAATCAACCAGTAACAAATAGATAATTGAGAAAGGATGTGCTATGTGTGGTGATTGGCTATTCAAGTATTAGTAGTGTTTGAAGTACTAATGTATGTCTCATGTGATGATCATAACTTCAGCTGTATCTTGTACCTATCTAATCTATTACGTCTCTCATATATTGTCTTTTATTTCTTCTTTTCGAGTCCTATACTGCCATTCTACACCCGCCTTCAGCTGAATCAACAACGATGGTGATAGTGAACGTCTTAACACTCACACATTCTCAAACGCGGTCTCAGCGGGAACCTACAAAAATGCCATCGTGCACGCGATTACGAATCGGTCACGTCCGAAAGTCTATCCTTGATCCTAGAAGCCTAGGTCCATGCCTTCAGCTGGACCAATTAAGAAAATACGCCCATACCTATTAGACAACACATCTCATGGCGACATGACCGGGAACCCTATCGATATAAACGATCCCACTCTCTGCCAGAATTCAAACCGCGCACTGAAAATTTAATATCAGACTCACGGTTCGCGCAACCATTCAAGAACACACGTTACAAAATCACGTCAGCGCACAAACGTTAGAGCCCCTCGCGATTTTCCAAGCAGCCTACGAACTCGCAAACATGATTACATCCCGGTGATAAGGTGAAAATCTCAGCACTCATAAACTTACCAACACGATCTCAAGTGTCAACCTACAAACTCCCGCGCTCGCGCCATCATGAATCGGGATCGTCCGGAAGTATCTATCCTCGGTACAAACAATCTAGGTCCTTGTTAATTATTAAAAAAATAATAAAATTGAAAAATAACCACCATATCCACTAGACAAAACGTTCCATGGCGACATGACCGGAAACTCTAGTGATATGGGGTAACTCTCTCCCTGTCAGAATGTGATCCGTACACCGAAAACTAAAGATCAGAATGACGGTCCGCGAATATATAAATCGCCGCAGGGTTTCAAAATCGAATTTATACACGCGAGCACACGGGACAAACACGTCAACATACGAACGCTTAAGCCCTTCGCGATCATCTACGCACACCTATGCCCGCGATCGCGTAAACTTGATAACACTGCGGCAATTGTGTGAACGTTTTAGAACTTACGAAGTTACAAACGCGATCTCAAACGCCAACCCGCAAATGCGCGATCATGAATCGGTCACGTTCGGAAATCTTTAACCTTTATTCTAGCAATTTAGGTCCATACATTCAGTTGGACCAATCAAAAAAAATAAAGCTCATATCCACTAGACCACGCGTTCTACGACGACATGATTGGGATCTCTAATGATATGGAAGAGCCCACTTCCTTCTGGAATCTGAACCGCACACAAAAAATTAAGTATCAGATTCACGGTCCGCGCGCGATCATTCTAGAACACACGCGAATATGCGAAAGGCACACGGTTATGAAATAGAATTTATGCACGCGAAGTTACACGTTAGCACACGCGACATACAAACGCACACGCGATCGAGCACATTAACGTACAAATATACGAGCCCTTCGCGATGATACACGCGATTCCGAGTCCCTACGCCCGCACATGCCTGAACCGTACAAAGAATATCACATTCAGAATCACGGCCCGCTACAATTGGCCTATTGCAGTGTTTTATTGGGCGACATTGCCTGTCTCGTCTGCAAATTGTAGTATGTGATTCTGACGGGGAGCCCTTCCGAGAACCTAGCTCTACAGCTACAGTAGGACAACTCTCGAAAAAAAAGATAGTTTTACTAAGAAGTGTGTGTGTCACTTATAAGTGAATGAATCCGATTAGCAGAACGAAGAACGCTTGCAAATCTTCTCTTACAAAACAAAATGACACTGAAGGTTGCGATGATGTGCGTAAGGATTATTTGGAAATACCCATATCACGAAATAATCTTATAGAATAAAATACTCTTATTTATAGTACTACGCTTTCGAACTTTCTTCTCCTCACTACATGATTAAGCTATAAAAAGCACATATTTGCATCATACATACTCACACTTTATTAATCACGCATATATCTCATTTTTAAAAAAGAGAGATTTAAAAAAAGTGGAGGGAAAATAAGTTAAAGGGGGTGTCGATCTTACCCCTATGGGGTGTCGGTTTTACCCGCAGTGCCTACAAAACGTCATTTTGTTATCCAAGTTTTACAACCAATAATTTTCAATGAAATTAATTTTTCGAGGCGCTGAAAAAATTATGCCTTGTTAAGAATTTTCTGAAGAAGAATTCTGCATAAAAATTATAATTTTATTGGTTTTGTGGCAACTCAGAAAAAGTGTTAAGCTTAAGGTGTCGGTTTTAAGCATAATTCCCCTACACAAATCACTAACCCTTTGCTAAGATTTAAAGCGAGACTGTACGTTTTGCGAGCCATAATAGCGATCTTGTCCTACTGAAACAGTCCATATTGATAACCTGAGCGACAATTGTCAAAATAAGGGTAGTTTACATATCGTCGCTGTTGTGCTATTTTATGACAAACGCCATTTTGGGGTGAACTGAGTTAGATATGCCATGTTACTAAATTTTAAAATCTCCATAAAGTCGCGTTTTCAGAATTTTGAAATTCTGCTGGGTTACTGAGATATAGCGAAACACGATTATGACAAGCGCCAATTTCTCGAGTGATCGAGTTGTGCTATCTTATGACAAAGAAAAAAGAGACAACATTCTTAGTTTGTTGGCTTGCTATAAGCCGAAAAGCTTATAGCAAGCCAACAGATGTTTCTAATGACATAGCTAATTCCTATGCAGATCAACCATAAGCATTAGCTAGGTTCTTGTCTCGGGAGCAAAACTTTTCCTACCATAGTTTTTTTCTGGGAATGGTTGGCTTATATATTCAAGATTATTGAACAAATTTCCTTTTGAGATTTCCACTTGTTTTGGAAAGTATACCGAAATGTAGTGATGGATTATGCAAGAAGAATATTTGTTTCGTCTAGTCACCTGTCAACAATAACATTGTTTGATAGACATTGTCTCTAAATTGTCAATGAAACCCACTTTTGTTTATTGTTTTTCCTGAATAAAGGAGGAAAATTGGGAAAATTTTGTGTTCCAATACCATCATTTTGCAACCTGATATTGCTGCTATCGCATGGAAAAGTATAATATTGGACATAGTGATCTATAACGCATAATTATACGAATCAGTTATAATTCATTTTTATATGAAATCTTCTGTGCACATTTGTGACACATCATACATATTTTATCATGAATACACACTTATGACACGTATGCGAGCGACTTTGGTTTACATTTTAAGCAAAAACTGTAAGTGTAGTCAACCGATCTTCACACAAATCGAGAGATTACTTCAGAAAAGATAGAAGTATCGAATGTCTTCTCCGAAAAGCTTCTAGAATTTATAAACTTTAAGATATTCAATCTCAAACTTTAAAAATCGTTTTTCTCGAAAAGTGCTAAATGGCGCTTGTCATAAGATAGCACAACAGCGACGATATACGAACAGGACGATGTTGGCCACCACTACGGCACAACAAAGCTGGACAATAGATCGATCTAAAATGACAGATGATTGCACCATTTTATCTGTTACCGAATGAATTCTTTTACTAACATCAAATGCGACGGCGCCGGTGGTTGAGTAGTAAGCGTGATCGCTACTCACCCCAGTTGGTCTGGGTTCAATCCCAGACAAGGTCGTTGAGATTTTTCTGAGGTGAAAAAAATCTGTGGTCATGCCTTCCTCCAGAAGGGAAGTAAAGCCGTTGGTTCCCGGTCCATCCTCTCTGTCGTTGGTGTTTTGCCTCGTAGCGGAAATAGGCCGACGGAAAATAACTAGAACTAATAGTAGCATTTCCATTACCGATAATAGTGACCATTACCAGTTTTTCGTGAAACAGATCACTGCCGAACTTTTATGTCACATAAACATATAAGAATTTTGAATTGTTATGATTTATCACTAATTATTGTTATGGGCGTCATTTCAACTGTTATTCTGCTACTATTCATTGGGCAATAATCCATGTGGAATTATTTTAATGACAAGGTAAGTACCTGTAACAGATAAGCATTACTCTGGACTGAATAAACCCAATATACATACCCACAAACAGTTATAATATGTGAACTGAAACTGTAAAACCACCAACACGAAGCTAAAGGAATCCTTTAACTCTATACACAACTTTTCGAAACGATATCTTCTCTGGTGAAAGCAGTAAATAAAAGAACAGCTGTACTTGCAATAAAAGTCAGCCATTCAAACAAAACGTGTTCCTCTTGACCGCAGCTCACATTTCGATTAGAAACGAGCGCTCTGTGTTTACTGCTGTGAGATGAAATCACATTCAACTGCCATATTTTCATCTCTAAACGAGCTTGCTCGAGATTCGACTGTCAATAAATAAACAATGTACTAATACAACAACTTACAATTCAAAGAATAATTTGGTTATCGTGGGAAGCAATCCGGAAAACCTCCGTTTCCCCTGCCAGTTTGTCTGTGGATATGACGCTATACTTGTTGCATACTCTAATCAACTGGTTACCACGCGGCTCCATAAAACGTTCAGCACATGGCGTGTGGCAGACTATGTATACTAGTTTACGCAAATGGCGAATTGTAGAAATTAATGAAGCAAATTTAACTATACTTGAACTTAATCGGTACAGGCATGCTTTTGCAAGCAACGAATTTTATATTGTTCATGGATGTATCAGTAAGTACATTAATCAACTGTATTTACTAAACTTGTTTGTACAACATACTTCTCACTAAATAGCTACGCTCTACCTAGCACCCACAGTTAGTCAGTCAGTCAGTAAGTCATCTATTTACATAAACATCCCATCGAATTAGTTGATCGATAAAAGCACAAAAGCTTTTCCCGTAATACTGCCACAAATAGAAATACTTGGCACTGATTGCCGTCTGACGGACGATGCGAGATGGCTTTCCTATGAACGGGCGATTTTAGCACGCTCTTGTTACGTACGTTATCTGATAGCATGCTGCTGCTGACTTGAGATGTTTGTTGACGTTGCGTGGCTTCTGATCTGATGATTCGTATTCGTATGTACGTGTATCCGTTGGACAGCTTAGATATTTTGCTATGTACATCAGATCCGCTCAGTTGAATGTTAGAAATTTGGAAGTTGTATATTTAACGGTATGAAACCTTCAATTTATTAATGTAATATATTGAACTAATTAAAGATGTGAAATTTTTGTTCAGATTGACAATACATCGAAATACAACTCTCGAACTTGACACTTGTTAAAGTTTTATCGAAGTTAAACTTTGTTTAGAGTCAATTAAAAAGGATTGTCAGCTTATTCTAGTATGTTTGATATCGATTAATGTTAATAGATATCGTACATTTATAGAAAATTTAGGTCATTTCGGTAATACTTTGAGTTGCAATAGTGTATGCTAATTTTTAAAGATTTTGCTCTTCCTGGCAAATTCAGACCAACCGATCACTCTAATTAAATAGTATTCGATTTTTAATACTACATCAACTGCGCCCTTCGCTCGGTGATAAACCATTAACTATCAGATTGACAACAGGAAAAAGTGCAATAGAGAATATAATTGAAAATGACGAATCAGTTACGAACTTCTGTTTAAACTTCGGTGGTATAACTAGATGAATACACAAATTAATAATAGGTGTTTCTGGCAGCTCAGAGAATAGAGCATCAAAAAACCGCTTCTATGAGATGAGCAGCTTTATACTGCAATATTTTCTCTATTACCATATTCACCAACAGTATGCTCAAAAAAAATTTTTTTGCGGCAACTTTGAATTAATAGACTGCATGCCATTCGATCGCAGCATTGAGAACAGGCTCAAGTAAAGTACCATTAATAAGCTATTACGTTTTATCGTTAGTTCAAATGGTTTGGACTACTTTAATGTTTTAGCACACCCAACAATTCTATGATAAGGCACATCCAAGGCAGCAGAATCCAGCTTATGCTCAAGGTACGCCCGGAAGCTTCCAATAACGGCTGCTGGGGCAGATGGTTTCCTTCCGACAGATTTCGACCTAATTGTGTGTATGTAATATGTATGTACATATGCTATCGTGCTGCTTGTTGAGTCCTTTCTATGTTTAACAAATAGCCCACCAGCAGGAAGCGGGATAGCAAACGGAAACGTGTCAATTGGATTGTTGACTTCCTAGACGAGGGATATCGTTTTGTTGCTACATGGTAGCGCTCTGAGTCATGGCAGAGGTAAAAATAACTAATTGGCGATAAACGTTAGAATGATTTTGTGCATTTCTTTCGGAAGAGCTAACTATTTTTGCCTTTGCTTTGACTACTATTATTTTGCAATACATTCCAGTTCGGCAATATTTTAGAGGGTTATATTGTGATTTTCAGTCATTAAAATAAAACGAACATGTTATGTTTTAATATGTCTACACAAAAGTAGGGATCGATATATTTTAATAACTGAAAAGCCAGATATAACCCTCTGAATCAAAGACAGTTGAAACAACAAGGTATGGGAAAAATGGCAACACGAGCCGTTCACTCGCCATTCACAAGAAAGCTTTCTGAACCTATGAAGCATTGTGTTTGCATAGAGGGATTTAATGAGAAACCGGCCGACTGCAAAATATGACCATTCGACAATTCGAACGAAACTTTGCAGTAGCGATTGTTTTATGAATCTCCATGATTTGTTCTACCAATTGCAATATTTTGATACAAGAGCAATTTTTCAAAAGAGTGTACACGTTTCTACGCACATTTATTTCAATTTATTTGTTTGATTACTGTATTTTAAACAGCAAAACTATCTGAGAACGAGTTATAGGGAATGAATACTTCTGGACCAAAAAAATATGCACTGAAAAAATGTTGAGTCATTTTTCACAAAAACTAAAATTTGTGTTACAAAGTTAACCCTTAATGAGGCAAGAGCTAGTTACAGAGTAAGAGAGTAAAAGAGGCCCAGCTAGTTACAGTTCTCTAGTTTCAACGAACTTGTAATTTGGAATGCAAATGACCGAGCGTTTTCGGGCTTTCGATTCTCTCACTGATAAAACAATAAGAAAGAGACTTTCGATTTTATAGGGTCTTAGGAGCGATGTTTCTTGAAGTCATAATTTTAGCTTGCCTTTTTGAGGGTTAAATTGCAAAAAAAAACATTTTTTTTAATTTTTTTATATTTTGTCAACCAAAGCATAAAGAGAAAAGAAACATTTTGAATGTGATTGTATGATGGAGAACTTGTCGGTGAAAAAGTTTTTGTAGCAATGAAATGTATTTAAATGTCATACTAATTGACATACAAAACTGTAATTTTATTACAGAATATGATTCTAAGTATCATTTTAAATCAAAATGCATTTAACGAAAATCTTTCAAAATGCGACAGTTGTCGAGATATTTGCAATTTTACTCTAACAAACCAATTAATTCATGTAATTATGCCATTTTTAAAAGTTGCTCGCGTAACTTTAAAAGTTATTTCAGTGCATTTGGATCATGGAAAAACTTTGAATAAAAAAGTTTTCCTAACAACAACTTTTGATACATTTTTTTTTAATTCATACTATTTGCAGCCAAAAATACAGTTTTATTTTTGAATATGATTCTAAACGCAAAATTCTCATAACAATTTTTTTTGAAATGTAGTCGTTCTTGAGATATTTTTTTTTTTGTTTTATTACGACCCTTTTATAAGTTATTCGCATTTCTCCATCAACAACAAAAGGTTTTTAAAAAGGCCTGTAAAATTCCCTGTAACTTAGGAAAAAAGTCAATCAAAATCATTCGCAAATCTCGAAATCTGACGGCTACCGATATGATACAGATATCTGCAAAATACGGCCTAGCTGCTTGTGCATTGTTGTTAGTAGCTTGAGATAAGCGAAGACAATTGCTTGCGATAGTCGTTTTACGTTGGCTTTTCATGTCTACGTTCCCGCTCATGACGTGAAAGTGAATGGCGTGATAACCGAGACCAATCTTACTTACGAGGCTCCTCTGAGGGATGGGATAGATTATTCCAAGGGCCCCTTGTTTCAGAGTAAGTGAAGATGCTTGATTGCAATCCCACGCCACAATGGGAACTCTCTTAAGGAACGCTCGAAGCGTTATTTAAGACACATTTCGAAGATGGCTTCGTCACATATTCTTTCAGAAAATCGTTATGATCACTTGCTAACTGACGAGCCTGTTCCTGATGATCCACAAGAGACCCGTAGTTTTTGTTTTCTCCGTGCTATACAGGAAGAGAAGATATATCACCTTCCCGAGATTAACTCATAAGAGCAACAAATTGGACTTGGAAAATTTTGAGATTTAACCATTAGTACCCAGCATTTCCTGTTACATAAAAAACCCCAAGCGCCCCTATTTTGCGAAAAAGAGGCTCAGTTCAGTACTGGACTGATGAAGCTCTCTGATATCGTCCATTGGATTTCAATGTTACAGATCCTTAATACTTAAGAACTATTCCAAGGATATCAATAAGGAGAAAGTCACCCAGCTTCGATATTTTCCATACACCCAATTGAAGATATCCCATTATTACTATATGTTGAGTTAAAATCCAACTAGTGGGTTGCTTCTCTATAGTTTTAGCAGAGATTCGCTCCTTTGGTCATCTACATTTCAGACAAGTTCAAGTTCAAGTCAGCAAATCGAGTGCCTTCAGTTTTTCGCAGAAGTTGGGTATCTTCATATTGAATCTTTGACTATTCCCTACAGAGAGACCATAATGCCAATATATACTATGGCCTATTATACGGTTACTTAGGACAATATGCACGGCGACGCCAGTTAGATGCGTGTGACCGCATAATTAAGACCAAGAAACCAATGCAGCGTAACTCCGCTGCGAACCCGTTGGACGAGAAAATCCGTGATTCATTCATTTGACCGGCTTACTCAAACTTAGGGGCTATGTTCGCGTTGTTCGAGTAGTAACTAAAGAACTTCATGAAAGTCAAGAAAACGCGATTATTGGCGCCCGTTCGTTAACAGCTAACCGTTAACAGAAACAGCACGAACGAAAACGTCGAATAGTCAAACCGTTTGATATTCGGTTTCGCCAAAAAGCTTTGTGTAGATTCAGTTTCGCCACAGAAGACTAATTGCGTCGAGAACCCCCACGATATCGCCAAAGATTCCATGTTTCCGATATCTTGGTTATTGTTCAAAAGGCTCGTCGAGTTTAATTCTCAAGCACAATTGATGTCCTTGTACTTGAAATACTATACGTCATCAATCCTTCTAGGTATAATTTCAACCGCGAGCGTTTCTTCGATTCATTTGATTGAACTGCAGTTTCGACATTAAGTACGAGATTTGTGGATCACATACGCACACAAGTGAGCCCAACTATCTATAATAAATTCCGAGAAGTCGACTGTGACAAATTGTTCAGACAGATCAAATCCCAATTGGTCCACTTGATTCCGTATCTTTAGTGAGAATATGACTATTTAATTTGAACTTAATGAACCTGCTTCGGTTTGCGTTGCAGAATTAGCTGCTATTCAGTATAGCCTTGGGATCATTGATGATACTGTGCCCACAGATTTTTCAGCTCCGTTCGGTGAAGCATGAAAAGCAGTTCCCTTATTTCCTAGGGAAAATACGGAAGTCTTTGAGCGCTTTACCAGACTATTCTAGCTTTGGTCCCGTTGCACTGCTATATTTCGGGTAATGAGAAAGCGAACTTGTTCTCAGCGCTTGTGATGACGGCTATCACGACATCAAACACCTTGTCTGGTCATGCACCGGGTAGCGTAACACCAGGTCTCAGTTACAAGATTCACTTCGCACCCGAGTAACACCACCCAATGTATCAATTCGGAATATTCCGGCAAGCCGCAATCGCCCATGTCGTTTACATAAATTATCCTAAAAACCACCAATATTTGAGTGGCTCAAAAATAATTTTTGTACGATAATTCCCCAACCGAATTTTTAAGATATAAGCAAAAACAAGAAATTTATGCTGTTCCTTACTTTAAAATTCCAACCGGATCCACTGGTACAAGTCATTTGAAAATATTACGATTTTCACAGTTTCACTGATAGAAATTTCCGACCTAAAACACCTATTGTTTTTCATAAAAACATGAATTTCACATCCAACATCCATCGATATGCATTATAAATGTTCATATTGAAATTCAAAATTTCTTAATGATGGATTCTTAATACACCCAAAATACAATCATTTTCAGCAAAACAGCCATAAAATAGTTACCCTTAATTTTGATACAACAATATTTCTAAATTTAAATTAATTTTTCAATTGCAATTCCCTAGTTTTAATTAGTTTAAAAGGTTAAGCAAAGATATTTTCGCTATCAAGCTAACGTGGTAAATAAACAAATTGAATAACAAGAGGTGCCCAGCGTTGCTTCGACGAGGTGAACGCCAAAATTGAACAGAAATAACGGTATGTAGTACTAGTGGCAATAGCACTAGTGGCAATTTACCAGTTACCCTAGGCTCTACCCCAAATAAGAACTATTCGCCCCTCAAATGATTCCTAAAGATGAACCAAACACTCTGTACTTATATCTTATCACACTTGTTGCGAGAATTGTTTGTGCTCCATGTACAATTACTGCATTTCCGAAATGCTTCAAACAGTTATAAATCGGCCGCTATACCTGGAGTTAGCAAGAATAAAATTTAATGGGTTTCATGTCTATTTCAATAGATAAACAGGTTGTTTTTCTCCGTCGATCACATAATGGCCAAAGTATACAAGAATCTCATTTAAAGCGTTTACAAGAATTTCAATCAATCCTACTCAAAGCGTTGCCAATACTTAGGCTATGAACCATTTGGCGATTTTTTTAACCTTTAGTTAAAATTTGACAGTTCGAAAGTTATTTTCTCTTGAATGGAAAAATTTAACCGAGAGAGCGAACCATTTCAAAAATTTACATGTGGATAGTTATTTAGAATTGACAGCTGCGATGACCACAAGTTGGTAGAGGTGTGAACATTTATCGATATTTTGAAATTAGTTTTTTTTCTCAGTACATTAAGTATGACAGTCATAGCCTCGAAAAGTAAACAGCCACATTATGAAATAACCCAAATAAATCTTAACACAACACGTTATCGTTTCCATCTTTATCCCTTAATTTTGTATTGAAAAATATTGACAACCTCAATTAGATACAGAAAATGTTTCCATCTTTTTATTCTACATCATGGGCAAAATTTTAACCATCGAGCTGTCAAATTTAACTATCGCTCTGTCAATTTTAACCATGCTCCAGAGTAGGGTTATTTTGCAAATAACTTTCGAAGTGTCAGATTTTAACTAAAAGTTAAAAATTTCACCAAATGGTTCACAGCCTTAGTTGTGATAAATCTAAGTGAATGATATGGCGGGCATCGAAATTATCAACACGTTTGATAGTTAGTGTATGTAATTCGATGAAGTTATGAAGATCAACAAGAATTCCGCTAGAACATAACATTTCATTTAATTGTGCTATTTCTAGTATTACTTGCAAGTTTTACAACTATAGGTACCATTTCATTGATACACAGGGTAACTTTTATAATTCATTTCAGCTCATTTATTCAACCTTCCGATGTTAACGCATTAATTATAAAAGCGTTTGAAATCTTTGTTCAACAGGTAGGATGAAGAGATGTGCGATCGATTAAAATTTTCAGCTTCGTTCAAGTACGTCTACATATTTTATACTAGTTAAATTATTTGAGCTGCCTTCTATAAACTAATGTCATTTTCGTTTTTGGCTGGGCACTACACTACGGTGTAGTCGGTGCTACACTCTTTCAAACTTCAGTGTAATCAGTCTGTCTCTTTTTTTGCACTACACCGGTGTAGCACCAGGTAAAAACGAAAATATATAGAAATATATAATAGACCAAGAAATAAGTAAAAAAAAAGTAACACACTGTTAGACAAGCGAGACAAATACCCTTCCGGCAGTCTCGTTGGTTCCGAAACGCTAGCAAAACCGTCTATGAGCGCCAAAGGTAGTTACTACCGCGACTTCCGGATGGATAATCGACCATGTACCCCATGTAGATCGAATACTAGCGCACCGTCTGCTCTACAGTATACGCAAGTTTTTGCCCCCAAAATACAATATTGTAATTGAAAGTACACACTCTGACTCTATCTAGACAATCCATCTTGAAACAACTATTTCTGAACGCATTGATCGCATATTGATGTATCGGATATAAATTTAAAATTGATTCCTCTCGCTGCCTTTGCTCACAACTATATACATATAAGCAAGAGTTCATGACCAGTTGAAGAGAGGAAAGGCAATAAGACAGTAGCTGTGGTAACGGTTTGAATCGCTGCCAGGGGCGGAAAACAAAGATCCACTATCACTACCAGCACTACTACTACACTACACGCGGCTATTTCGCACATACGTATGGAACACCGTGAGCTCGTGCCGCTATTAATACATGTATTTATTTATTCACTTATTATCAACACTCGTTCGACCGGTTGAATGCAATAAAGGCCCAGCGTCGGGCACGTTTTAGTAATAGCGAACGAGCCTCGCGCAAAGCCGATCGCCCGGCACTATGCGAGCAATGCAATGATGTTTACAATCTCGTGAATGATTCACGAGATTGTAAACATCATCATGATGTGTGGCAGTTGTTTGATTCATTGTGGGGCGTTGTAATATGCGCAAAAAAGAAAAGTGTAGATCTTTATTTTTTTGTGTGGTATAATTCATTTGAATTGTTATTCAGTTGAGAGATGTTCTACGCCCAACTATGTGTGTACTAGGTGAAAACTGAATACATTATCGCTATTGAAATGGCAATCATCATTTTAGAAGCCAACGTTTACTTTAGTGAAAACATCAATAAAGTTATCTGCAACGTAGTTTTGTTATGTAAATGCAAGATCCACGATAATATCAGTACCCCGGCCTTGGTATCTAGCGAGGAACTAGAATAAATCAAATCTATTGGGCGACCATTGTGTGTGATCTCGCTTTAGAGGCAAGTGGTACTGTCACCAATGCGATACTCGTGTGTTCTTCCTGGGACGTCATCGTAGCCCAGGAATAGTATAAGGGTTGGTGTATTGGAAAGGTGTTCCAAGCATTGCCTGTTCGAATCCTACCTCTGTAGTGATTTTTTCACATAATTGTTTCCGTTTAACTCACCATTTCAACCATTCTCTCTGTTGGATACCACCAAAAAGTCGTAAAGTTTAAGTTTACCGGCTCTAAATAGGTTCGAAAAGCAAGAATGTCAAATTTTGCCCTAAAATTTCTAATAAGGTAGACGATTTGAGAATGTAGTGAAGCAATGCAACTATGCTTTGGGCTAGCTAGTATCTAGTGTTCTGCCACTGCCAACAGTTGTGGCATTACGCGAATTTTGCACGAAATCTATATCATAATATTTAAAATTAAAAAATAAAATTTCATTCATGACATGTGTGTACTTTCACACAATGTGTTCAGTCATAATGTCAGATGAATGAGAACTATAAGAAAACCGATTAACTACTAAAGTAATTAATCCTTAGTTACCATTTTTACATGCGATTGATTAAAAACGACAATCGTTTTCATTAAAATGAATATTGTTTATATCACTGAATTGACATAATCGAAGGGGAAATTCTTCTGACTCCTAACTGTTAATTTTCTTGTCAAGCAAATATAAGAATATTTGCTTCTTTGGTTTTAAACAATCTTCAAAAACAAGTTACACATTTTTATCTCGTGTATTTCAGATTCCTTTGTTTGAACCACAACCGTTCCTTTTATTTTTGTTGAGCTGATCTATTTAGATGAATAAGTCACATAAGCAATAAGTGATACTTCATCTAAACACTGTGGCCATTAACTTCTTATGTTTTCGCGTAAGACCAAGCAGTCGTGATCCGGAACATTCGCTTTAAACGAAAATGGAGCTTATAGTTTCAGAATTTGCCACTATCTAGTTCGACCAGGTCAGTCATTCAGTGCTGATAACATTCAACAAAGTGATATCGTAATATTTAAAATAGTGTTCTTGTGATGAAAATGCAGGTAAACCGATTCATTCCATCCTACTTGACCCTACGGTATGATAAATCTTTTCACCAATGGCAGATCAATTCGTGCCAGTTCTGTGAACATATGACACATTGCGGAAAATCTTGCTCAGAAATCGCTGAGGAAAGTTCATCTCCAAAAATAAATTTCAATATACAGTATCCAAACGATTGTCCAATTTGTGGTTAGTGTTCAAACAATAATGTCATCTATACCTCATAATCAATAACCAGTACTACCAATGAGGAAGCTACTACCAAAGACGGAGTGGTTACATGTCCCATTAGGGGAAGAAGCTAGGAAGAACATCTGATCCTGAACATCGAGAGAACGATCCAACACGTAGTTGGAGAAGAATCAAATGTTTTCCCGTTGCGTAAAAATATTTTCAAGTGTAACGGCAAGTCGCGCGCACGAGTTCTGACGAACAACCATCAATACTCGTTTTATTATGTTATATCAAGGACCTATTTAGATAACGCACAGTTACCGCAACCTATTAATGAATTATAAACAAATCTTGCGTTTTGCATCATATTCAACAGCAAAAATCTTTTAGAATTTATGGACTTTCTGACAATGCAGAATATTCAAATCTACAAAAGAATACTGTCCAGTATTTAAAATTGTTCGAATATGTAGGGTATTTGAAGAAATTTTGTTTGTAAATATATATGTAAAATTTACATTGCAAAATATGAAAATTTTGATCTTTCGTTTAGCCAGGTCCTAACGAATGCTTAAGACGAAATATTTTAAACTGTGTTAAACTTTATTAGAAAATAATCCAAAATATTTTTTAACTGTGTGTTAAACTTTATTTAAAAACGATAAGCAGAACCTTAATTATTACGGTAAGTAAGGTTCAGTTTTCGGAGAGATTACTAATATCTTGAAATTTACGTAAAACATGTTAATAACAACACCAAAGTTACTCGAATTTATAAATATTGGTTAGCACAATCATTTCAGCATCACTCGCTTTCGACATAAGGAAGAGAACACATCGTGTCATCGTGGCTCTTGCATCCTGTTTGTGGAGACAACTTCCTTTTAATTTTTTGAATTTTGTTTTTAATTTTTTGTCACAAATTTGAAACTTTCAAATTCCTTTTAGCTGATACAAACATGCCACCGAGAAATCTTATCAATCTCGCTGTTGTGCTTCAGATATTACTCAACTCTAGTTGTTGCTTTTCTGATAAAGACAATAACCACAAAATTAACTCATAAGCACTGACATTCGTTTTTGGATTCGCGCAAATGATCATCTCTCTCACTCTCTCTCTCTCCCTCTCTCTCTCGCTTTTCGTATTCCATAACTAAAAACGAATGAGAGATGCTTCGCTGTTACGTATTTAATCATCGAAACGAATCGTTGCTCTTTAAGGCCCACGTTCTCACGTGTACCATAAAGATGTGCGTGAAGCTTACTAACGTCTAACATGGAGAAGTAATTATTTTAGTTACACTCCTGAGCTGCCTATTTAGGTTGCTCTGTGTACATCAATAGGCGTAGCGAGCGGCTAAAACGCTGATGCTAGTTGAACCATTTTCACGAAATCGTTTAGTTCGTGAGAATCGAGTACTGATACATAACCATGCATTGCTAGGCCCCATGCAAAACTGACTCAGACATCACTTCGTTAAAAGTTTAATAACTTCTTTCAGCAAAGCCGGGTTGATTAGCAGTCTTTAACAAAGTTGTAGACAATTAAATTATCTTTCTTATTTTCACTTACAGTGATAATACGATTCACATAGAGCCACCTAGCGGCGAAAATGCAAGCTAATGGGGTTTCTCCATGTAAATTGTTGAAAAATCTCATACAAACTTCAGGCATGTTGGTCCGGTAGTTAGACTTGTCCGATTTGCTTCAAATTTGGAGCAAATACTTCTGGTGTGACTAGGAATCGACTCAGGAGCGGGCCGATAGGGGTCATTTTTTTCTTGTCACTCTAATTCCCAGGCATAGGGGAAGTATGTTAAAAACTGACATCTTAGGTTTTTCTGGGCTACCATCAAACCAATAAAATTATAGCCATGTGCAGAATTCTTGTTTAGAAGGTTGTTAACAATGTTGAATTTTGTCAGTGGTTCAAAAATTTCATTTCATTAAAAAATTTTGGTTGCGAAACATGAACAACAAAGTTACTTCTTCCAGGCACTGCCCGGTAATATGGTGAACCTTTTAGCACATATAAATTTACAAACGCGATCTCAAGCATTAACCCACCGCTCGCACGATCATGAATTGGTCTCGTCCGGAAGCCTCTACCCTCTGTTCTAGCAGCCTAGCCTCATGCCTTTAGTTGGACCAATCAACAAAATGACGCTCATATTCACTAGACATAATGTTGCATGGCGACATGACCGCCAACTTTAGTGATATGGAGAATCCCGCTCTCTTCTTACATTCAGCACGTTGACATACAAACGTTTAAGCCCTTCGTGATCATCCACGTACACCAAAGCCCGCGGTCTTGCAAACATGAAAACATCACGGTGATCAGTGCGGTAAAATATCAATTTCAAACGAAAATAATCGTTTCAAGTAAAACTTCGAGCCTTTCACTGTAAACATACCACCACTATATCAGTTGAGTTCGGCTGCCGTCTTCGTTTGAGTCACTCAAAGTTCACTGTCAATTGAATAACAGGTTCTAGTCATTTGACGTTTTTGCCTGTTTAGTTTCTATTGAACACCAACCTCACATTAGCACGGTCTCAGCTAATGGAAGTGAACCATTCCAATGAACCACTCACAAATGAATATGAAGGAACACTCACTGACATAAAAATAACTCCGACCAAGATAATAAATAATATAGGGTAAAGGCTATGATAAGACGAGGCAACTCAAGACGGATACAGGTACGAGAATTTTTTCTCTGTATGAGAAAGGTTGTATTGTTTTTCGATGAAGCTGATAAATCAGGAGGATATGAAAAAGAAAAGAATAAAACAAATGACGTAGTGGGCTTTTCTGCTTAACAAACATAAAACAAATTCACTCAAAAATTTTTTTTTGTTTTTTGAAAAGGGCCAATAAGCATACTGTCAAAATTCACTTTGAAGGGAAATTCCGGACAAACCATTAATCGCAGATTATAAGTCATAGCAGTAGACGACAGAGAAAACTTTTCTCTTTCATAAAATGTTAACATCCATTCTCGGCGAGTTACGGTTCGTCCGGAATTTTCTCTCAAAGTGAATTTTGACAGCATGCTTATTGGCCGTTTACAAAAAACACGCGAGAAATGTTCCGAACCTTTCTTTCTCTTCTTCTTGGAGAGTTTTCTTTCCTTTCTTGTGCCCTGCTGAATAATTGTTGACAGATGACTGTATGCAACTAGCGAGGTTGGCAGTGCAGCAAATTTCTTTGTCATATTTAGATATGTTGCTATAATACACATAATAATGACTGTTTTATTAACTCACATTTCGCCAAAATATATCTGGAACTAATCAATCCAAGATTTTTATCATATACTACATGTTTCTAGCAAATGTGGTCAGCATAACAGCCTATTCATCAGAATCAAATTTGCCACAAACTTTGAAATAGAGATGGACGTACTACCAAAATACAGAAATATACAGAAATCGTATTACTAGTTGCCTTATCTTGTCTTAGGTGTAAACGGGCGAACTCGTTAAAGGTCCAAGATGATAGATAACGGAAATCGATGGTTAGTCATTTTAAATGAAGGCGTAGTTGGTTGAGTGGTAAGCGTGACAGCCACCCATCCCAGTTAGTCTGGGTGCAATCCCAGTCGAGGTCGCTGAGATTTTTCTGAGGTGTAAAATCTTCCTTCGGAAGGGAAGTAAAGCCGTTGGTTCCCGGTCCATGAGTTGATGGGTCGATATCTAGTTACTACCAAATATCGTCCTCCCGTGATACTTGTGGAGGGCGCAGTAGTATTTACGGCCTCTAGCAAAAGCAAGTATCGGACTAACGTTCCTTCTGCGATCTACGTTCGGGCCAGGCCGGCGCCGGTTTTGATCAATAAACACTTTAGGATTACCAGGAGTTGCACATTGAAAGATGTTTCCCTAATCCCAAGCACTACTACTGATTCCCTGTGCAACTTCAGCTAGTCTAGATCGATAACGGAGTAGCAGCTACGGGTGGTCGTACAAGGTCAAGCTCAAGCTAGAGCTCGATGGTTAAAGTCATTTTTAAATCAGAGATGAGGGCAACATGGATACCATTTGAAAGGAGGTTAGGCCATTTTGAAATCCAAGATTGCGGCCTATAGTGACCAAGAAACTGTGAAAACAACTATCAATATGGGTATCATTTAAAATAATCATAAAATACCGTAATTTATGAATTTAGGCCATTTTGAAAACAAAGATGGCGGTTTCGGGTAACCACCACAGTAAAAACCATGATCAATATATATCTATATCGCTTTTGCAATGATGGTCACTAGATGACGGAAACTGATGATTGAGGACATTTTGCAATCAATCAATCCAATATGGCGCCTTTTGGTGACCTCAAATCAATAAACCCACCTTCGATATGACCTATTTATAGCATTCATATCGAGCAGAACCTTTTCGAATTCTTTCTGAAAAAGAAAAGATTCTCGTAGACTATAGACTGTGCTCGTAATGTGTTCCTATAGAACCAGTGTGGAAATGTTTTACCTCTTCACCATGTCATCGGAATTGTACACAGGGAACTATTGGTATAGGTGCAAATAAATAGCTGAATTACATATTTGATTTTAGCAATGAATTTGACAGCTTCGTACAATTATGATAGCATACTGCGGCTATCATATTTCTTTTTCAAATTTTCTTAAATTCGCAGAGTTTAGACGAAAATAATGAATCTACTAATAACAGCTTATTGAAACTGGTTGCAATGAAAAATGTTATTTGGTAGTACGTTCATCTCTATAATATTTTTGTTGCAAATTTGATTCTGATGAATAGGCTGGCCAAATTTGCTAGAAACATGTAGTATGTGATAAAAATGTTGGATTGATTAGTACCAGATAAATGCGAAATGTGTGTCAATAAAACGGTCATTATTATGTGTATTATAGCAACATATCTAAATATGACAAAGAAATTGGCTGCACTGCCAACCTCGCTAGCTGCATACACTCATCTGTCATCTGGCACAAGAAAGGCATGATAACCAAAAATACGAAGCCAGTTGTCTCTTTTTGTCTTAGGTTTACCCGGATCTCATTTGACTGGTGCTCACTGGGTAAATTGAAAGCTGATCTATTCATTTGAGAGGATCAAACGAAGGAGGTTGAATATGAATTGCGACTCATTTGAAAGCAGCGGTGAATGAAGTGCCATGAACCCAGCTTCAGATTAACAACAACTGATGCGTTAAATGAATGTGAATGCTACTGCAGACGACTGATTGACTGCGTTCATTCAGTTTCGATTGAATGAAATGAAATTTTACTGCACTGACGGTGATTAAGTGAATGTTTTAGCCGTAATAAACTTATGAACGCGCTCTTATGCGGGAACCTAGAAACGCCCATGTTCGCGCGATAATGCATCGGTCACGTCCGGAAGTCTCTTCCTTCGATCTTAGCAGCCTTCAGTTGGACCAATAAAAAATGACGCCCATATCCACTAGGCAACACGTTCCATGGCGACATGACCGGGAACTCTAGTGATATTGCGCAACTTACTTCAAGAATACATGCGAATATGCGAGTGGCCGCACGGTTATCAAATCGAATTTATACCCGCGAAGTGACGTACACGCTAGCGCTAGCGAAAAATACGCTAACGACAACGCCCGTGTTCGCGCGATCATGAATCGGTTATTTCTGAAAGTTCCTATCCAAACCTTCAGTTGGACCAATAAAAAATGACGCTCTTATCCACTAGGCAACATTACCGGGAACTCAAGTGATATGGAACAACTCACTCTCTTGTAGCATCTGAGCTGTACACAGAAAATTAAGTACCGGTTTCAAAGTCCGCGGGCGATCATCGAAGAACACACGCAAATATGCTAATAATAACATGGTTATAAAATCGAGTTTGTGCACGTGAAGTTACATACACTCTGGTCCACGCAAGCGAACATGTTAATTGCTCTTCGCGATTATACATACGATCGTGAAGTCCCTACGCCCGAACCATACAATGAACATCACATTCAGAATCACGGCCCGCTGCAATAGGGATCTTTAATTTGGAAAAATTGTGCCAGTTTTTCATATGTATTGATAGCGGGTGTCCTTACGAGTACACTCATATCATTCTTAAACCTTAATTATTCTTTTATGATTTTTAAATTTAAAAAAACAAAATTAAATTCAACCAGCAAACTGACAGTAGTCCTACTAAATGACGTATCTGCAAATATCTCGTTCGCCGCATTGTTAACCGGGACAGCACCCCACACAGCATGATCTGGTACTTTTTCAATCCGCTAGCAGTCTGCCATCCCAAGTTTTATCTGCAAACTATGGTAGATCTGATAAGGCAACCTATAGAGTCGTGCAAGTCGCATGGGTTTGGATGTGTTATTGTCCTACAAGGAAACAAACTAAAAAATGTTTTTTTTCAATATGGTCAAAAAATTTAAAAAGGACTGAGATATTAACTCACGGTACTAATCTGCATCAGAATATGCCTTAACCCGCACACTCCTAAAGATCCCTATTGGCCTTAAGCAGTTTCTTAGTGGGTTACGTTTCCTGTCTCGTTTGCAATTGTAGCGAGTGATTCTGACAGACTCCAGTAGGTCAACTCCCGAAAAAATGCTTATACTTTCGGAAGTCGTTGTCATCCAATTCCACGGCACTCGTAATGCTGCAATGATAACGTTTACAACCTTGGCCATGGCGGAAAGTTTTACTAAGGAAAACAACTTACAATACATCGTTGAGCATGGCAATGTTAGAATCCAGACACCCGTTGATACAGATGATGACAAGGTAGATGTGCGGCTGCGTGATCTATCTCCGCGTACTAGCCATCAGTTCATTACAACTATCATGTAAGAATAGGAACCGGTGGAATCCGTTAAGTTGGAAACCTGTGTCGCAAGGACGCGAGTGGCGAATCCCATTCCTTCTCACCTGAACTTTCAAGGCGAAATAGAAGACGTTGTCAAATATCAAATGACACTGTGCACCTATGAAGGATAGACCTCTACGTGTCAGATCTGTAACAAGAAGATACAGTAGGGAAAACCATGTGCAAAAACCTCAACAAGATGGGGAGTGGGGGTAGCGTATTGGTAAATCGATTGCCTTGTACGCAGCGCACCTGGGTTCGAGTCCCGACCCCGCACATAGGGTTAGAAATTTTTCCTAAGAGATTTTTCTAACCCGAAGAGGCGAATGACCTTAAGGTTAAAACCTCTATAATTGAAATAAAAAAAAAACCTCAACAAGATCAACTGCAAACAAACCAAACACACAGCCCACAACAGAATCTATGCACAGCGTTTCCGACCGTTGTGCAGTACCGACTACCTCCAAATCAACAACCAGTACCCCCAAGGTAAAATAAATGACAAAACATACGGATATACGATCGTAACTCGTAGGTCCAACAAACAATCCAAAGCAGTTAATCGAGAAAACCTATACAACATCATTAGTGAGGACAGCATGAACGAAAATGATAAATCGAGAGAAGGCGGATATACACCACCCCCAAAGAAGATCTTTACGCGATGTAACAAAACGTGTACACAGCCTCCGATGGACAGGTAATTTAATTCGATTTATTTATTTCTATTTTTTCGAGAGTTGTCCTACAGGCAATGTCGCCCACTAAACACTGCTTTAGGCCAATTGTAGCGGGCCGTGATTCTGAATGTGATATTTATTGTACGGTTCAGGTATCTGCAGACTCGCGATCGCGTGTATCATCGCGAAGAGCTCGAACATTTGTACGTTAACGTGTTCGATCGCGTGTGCATTTGTATGTCGTGTGTGCTAACGTGTAACTTCGCGTGAATGAATTCTATTTTATAACCATGTGCCTCTCGCATATTCGCGTGTGTTCTTGGGTAATCGCGCGCGGACCGTGAATCTAATACTTTATTTTTGGTGTACTGCTACGATGCTTAAAGAGTGTGAGATCTTCCATATCACTAGAGTGCCCGGTGATGTCGCCATGGAACGTGTTGTCTAGTGGATATGTGCTTTATTTTTTGATTGATCCTGCTGAATGTATGGACCTAAGTTATTAGGACAGAGAGAAATGGTTTCCGGCCGTGACCGATTCATGAGCGCGCGAAAACGGACGTTTGTAGGTTTGTGTTTGAGACAGCGTTTGAAACTTCGTGAGTGCTAAAACGTTCTCCTTATTACGGGGGCGTTCGTATGTTAACGTTTTTGTCACGTGTGCTCGCGTTCATGGGACTTCGCTTGTACAAGACTGGATTTTGTAACCGTGTGGCATTTCCTATATACACGTGCGTTTTTGGATGGTCACGCGGACCTTCATTCTGATAGTTAGTTTTTGGTGTACAATTCACATTCTGACAGGGAGTAAGTTACCCCATATCACTAGAATCCTCGGTCATGTCGCCATGTAACGTGGTGTCCAGTGGATATGAGAGCTTTCTTTTTTTTAATAGATCTAATTGAAGGCATGGACCTAGTCTGCTGATATCAAGGATGGAAACATCCGGAAATGACCGATTCATGATCGGCCGAGTGCGGGAGTTTATAGGTTCACACTTTAGACCGCGTTTGAAAATTTATAGGAGTTGAGACATTCACTTTATCACCGGGATTTTATCATGTTTACGAGACGCGGGTGTAGGTGCCGGGGATGGTCGCGAATGGCTCAAGCATTTGTATATTAACGTGTTTGTCACGTGTATGTGACTTCGCGTGTATACCTTCGATTTTATAATGACGTAGTGTGTATTTTTGTTTGATCGCGCGCCGACCGTGAATCTGATGCTTAATTTTTAGTGTATGGTACAGATGGTAGTCCATTTCCCCATATCATTTGAGTTCCAGGTCATGTCACCATTGTTGTTTAGTGAATACGAGCGTCACTTTTTAATGGTTCAACTGAAGGCATTAGTCCAGACTGGTAAAACTTTCGGACGTGACCGTTTCATGATCGCGCTAGTGGTGGGTTAATGCTTGAGACCGCGTTTGGAAGTTTAAAGATGCCACGTTTACTTAACTACCGGGGTGTTTTCATGTAGGCGAAATCGCGGGCGTAAGTATATGTGGATTAATGCAATTGCATGGTCGCGTTTGTGGCCAGGTTTGTGTTATCGCGAAGGCCACGAGCGTTTGTACCTATATGAGTATAGATAGCGCATAGTAGAGATATACTAATAAAAGGAATAATAACATGCCGAATAAAGAAAAAAAAAAAGATGCAAAGAGCTTGACTAGAAGTGTATAAATTGAACAATACTATTTTGGTATACATAAATAATGGAAAAGAAAATTGATAGATGTACAAAAGAAACGGACTAATGAAGCAGAATAGAAAAACACATGTAACATGCAATCAAGCCCGTCTAAATGCAGCAAATGTTGCATATTTATCATTAACGACAATTTCTTTCTGTTAGACTTTCATCATGCTATACTGGCCGGGAATGGATGACTCACGTGCGCCGGTAAATTTATTTTACCCTAATTTATCCAACCCGACTTTCCCGAATGAATAGAACCAAATGCTCAGATTGATCACCAGACGTATGAGCCACTATTCTATCAGATCCGTCAGTTCTGCATCAATTCCCTGACCCAACTGTCACAAATACTCAGACGAATACATACATAGATAGACATACGACTAGCACATAACAGTTGTACACTAGTACGAAAAACTACGATTATCATAAAGCTACAACTAATAAGTTTCTACTTATTCTACTTTATTAAATCAATTTAATTATTAAATTATTTTAATTAGTATATGCACGATGACGAAGTCGACCGATAAATGGACACACAATGACTTCCTCTGTGAGCCCCGTCTACGAATACCACCAATAGAACAATATTTGCAAACACGGCACACAACAAAAGTCAATCTACGTCGATCCGCTAGTCGGCCACTCCACCACGCATAGACCAGTGGTTTAGCGTTGGTATGCGCAGGTGCAGAGTATGAAGAAACATAGAACATAAAAAAGGCGCATAAGCCCTCTCGGTCTCCTCGATGCACCACTGTCGAGGCGTAATGCAATACCCATCTTAAAGCAATTGTCTGTCAGAGCTTCTGTAGGACTGATGTACACAATATGCTCGATGCTGTTTGCAATACCGTCAAACCCCTAAGCCTTGGGGAGGGAATGCGATTTATTTATTTCTATTTATACAACAAAATATTAAAAACTACTGCTCATGCATTAAGGGGGCGTCTGGTGTAAAGTGCTCAAACCGAAGGTTATTTTGATTTACGATTTTGAAGGCAAGGTAGCAATGGATATTTTTTGTTATGTTAAGATTTATTTATACATTCATTTGCACGAAAAAAAATATTTTCAGTCACGCGGAGCCACACATACTAGCGTTCCAAGAGTAGACGTTCAACCATTTCCACGTCGAGGAGCACTGCGGCGAACACGATAACTCTCGATAAAATTGTCTGATATGGGTAATTCAGTGAGTTTTGTAAAGCTTAGTTTTGTAGTTAGTGGATGAACCTTAAAAACAAATAGAAAAAAGTTCTAGTTTCAGAAAATGGCTTCATGGAAACCGAAAGATCTCATATTTTACTGTAAAATTCGCTCACTTTTCTTCAAAATAATTGGGAAAAAAAATTTTATTCAGTTTTCTGTGGTTCATCGGAGGCTACACATATTGTGCATTCTCATAAAAAAAAATCAAGTCAATTCGTTTATTAGTTTTTGAGTTATCCTGTTCGCCAATTTGAAAAACGCGGTTTCGTGAAAAAAGTCTTTAAAGGGTGTCCCGCATCAAATTTCATCACGGAAAAAACGCTGTAAAAATGACCCATTGATTATTTTCTTTTGAAAATTTGGGTAGAAGTAGGCTAGAATGTATTGTTTGCACTGTATTTCTATCGCTGTCAGTTTTTCGAAAATTGTTGGCGATAGATTAAAATCTACGTGTGTTACACCAACACACCAGGCATGCATGGCTGTTTAAAACGAAAGAAGTTCATCGTGACTACAGAGATTGCGGGAGACTATTTTTGATTTTAAAAGAAGCTTATAAGAAATAAACAGAATAAAAGCATTTCTGCGTATTTCTGCTATTATCATAGTGTGGTAATAGTGTAATAGCTCAAACTAGATTTGATTTCTAGGGAAAGCCGTGAAGTATCGGTGGTACCCGTAATCCCCCTAGATTGTGAAGAATATGCGTATCTACTGTAGATTCTTACACAACCAGTAACGAGTGTAGTTCATCTTTTCTATCTCTCTCACCGGAAGTTCCCCTAAACACTTTATTTCAATTTCAACATATTGTTTTTATTAGGCCTGTACGGTACGGTGTAAACAATATATTGATATTTTTTTATTGGTTGACAGTGGGTTTTCAGAAAGAACCCGAACATTTTAGAATTCATTTCATAGTGTCAGTAGGATCGCTGCTCCACTGTTCATAACGGTCATAACGAAAGTTTATGTAAATTTCACTTAAAACAAAAACTAGAAAAATCAAGTAATTGACCTGGAATCGGTCGTATGTCGCTTCTCATAGGTCAACACAATTGCTTTGTATAGATTGTTGAAGCAGATAAGTAAATGAACTACAATGCAAGTAAAATGAATAATAAAAGCGTTTATGAGCATTATCTGAGGAAAAAAATGTGACCGTCATCAAATTATCAATATCTTAGTTGAACACCATGTAGAGCTTGGCAACCTTGCCGGCTGCCGCACGGTTCAAATTATACATGCCGCTCCAATGAATGGAGTACGCCATAGAAACGACGACTTCACGAAAGGGCTGTGCTAACAGAGCAGGAAGATGGAATTTCACTACGCGACTACACTGACCGTAAAGTTAACGTGAACCTATAGGTAGGTATCCCATCTAATCCATCAGCAGATCGGCTGCGGTTTTCCTACAATTGCCGACTATTGCATCGAGTGTGTTTTTTTCTGTACATTGACATATTAGTCGTATATACGGCCATATATAGCGAGGTAAGCCAAGCAACCGTTGTTCGGTTAGGATCTATTTTAGCAATCGTTTATTATTGTAACATCTCGATTGACCCAATTTGTGAAGACCGAGAGCTTTGTATTGTTGCCTAATGAAAAACCCACATGAAACAAACTCATAGATTGTCCTGAATTGAGATAACCTCCAGGACACGTTTTCGTGACGGCATACAACTGTTTCTTAGAACCAGAAAAAGGATGACATTCTAGTATGTTTCGAACTGGTTTGATCAATTACAAACGTTATGTAAAATTCTCCTTACTTTATCGAGGAGAACCGAACGAATTGTCATTCGATGGCTTTGTACGGATAACAATTATGTGAATAATATTCATGGAAACCGGATTTTGGACCAGCAGAAAACAGTAGCACCAGACAGCGAAGCTAAAACTCATCGCACCCCGTTGCCACAATCGAGGTCTGTCGATGTTTACTTTAGCAATCATTATCATTATCGGCCGTTTTTTTTTGTACATAATATTCATTGGTAAACATGAAAAGGCGTTGTGAATCACGAACGAGAAAGGCAAAACGACCAATTTTGCCTTAGCTCGGGGAGAACTGTGCGGTCGCAAACTGCACAGAGTTAAGTACGCGTTGAATCGAAATGAAACAGCTGCAGGAACGGATGTTTAGTGATTCACTTATTGAACACAGATCCGGAGGGGAACCGTAATAACAGATAAAACTGGTGGAGTCGATGAATGTTTTTGGTTCATCAATATGGTGCTGCTGTTCAAGAGTTAAACTACCGCATAAGTTTACCTTTTTAGCAAAGTCTTTGTTGCCTTTGGCCATATTTGACCATCGCAGTACATAAAACTAATTGATCAATAAAACGACACAGAATAGCTTATTGTTATAGGTTCGATTACTTACCAGCTTCTGCAATCCTATCGGTGGAGTATCCAATTCGCACGTATAGCTTCAGCACTAACCCGACAGCGCGCCAGTCAGATGATCCTGACCTTGTTCACCTTCGGTTTCCCCTCCCGGTTGGGAGACAAACAATGCACACAGTACAACGATGGCAATCAATGGCTGTTTTTGTAGCTGAATTCAACTTTTCTTCTCTCGGATCGGAGACACTCGATCGGTGTGTGCTCGCTACTCAGAGGTAGGCAACACAAAACTATTTACAACAAATATGCACATTTTTTACACTTCACAATATTTTAGCAAATCGTTTGCCACTTTTGAGAATTCTGGTTTTCTTCTCGCTATCATCAAACGAATGCCCTCTCCTTCTCTCTTTCTTTTTGTCGTCGTTTTTTTTCTTCTTTGCACTCTATTCTTCGATGGATTCAGACATACTGGTGATCAGATCTCCGCTGGAAAACACCATCAAAACTAATTTGTTAGCATGTGATTCGATACACACGGCTGTTGTTTACAATTTCTGAGCGTATAACATTACACTGTTCCAGGCGTGTGATCTCCCATCGGCGTTGCCAGTTTTTGCGGTTCGGTTAGCTTTGGCGTGAAAGGAAGAGGTATTCCATTTGCTCATCTCATATGGAAAAGCAGGCTGCGCTATCAGTCTAAAGCGAAGACTTTTCAACCGGGGCCCAGGAGGTTTAGTTAAAGGTACTATTCAAATAAGTTTGACACAATAATAAAATGGATAAATATGTGTAATGTCCCATAATTTTGTAGATTACTGGAACTTTGGCTTGAATTAACGAAGAACGAAAAAGGCTAATTTATACTAATTTAAAACAACAACGTGCTAAAACCAGAAAATGCGGAACTTACAGTGTCAATTCTCAACCCTCATACATGATTCAAAAGTCATCATTCCACTCATACAATACCATGCGTATTTCCCACGTACATTTTATCCCCTAAGAAATAAGTTTGCTCAGTCCAATGAAATGTGAGATCGATTGGTATCACCCGGTGGATAGGTGTACCCTTACAATGCCATCTAACCAACGAACAATTAAAATTACTTACGACAAAATATGTGCAATTTTGAAAATAATAAAATGAAGACTACTACTACCAAGGTGACCCATTTTCAAAGGTAGCACTGTTCACCTTATAAAACCTTACATTACACATGGGAGAGAACACATCGCACTTGCTTGTCCTACACCAAAAAGATTTTCTTTTAGATTTCTCTATTTTTAAATTACTGTAATTTATCCGATTCCAGTGCACAGTGGTCCAGAATGCAAATTTAGCAGGAATTTTGAGATTTTACTAAAACTAAACAACTTAGTCTTTGGAGAAGTTTTCGTAGTTTATGAGCCCCCTCTTTCTGTTAAAACAACAGTTAGGGTGGTTCTAATTTTACCAAGATCAAAAAATTAACTTTTTAATCATTCTAGCTAGAGCCAAACGACCTTCAGCGAAGTTGTAGAACGACAAATTTTGCGAAGTTGTAGAACGGAAAAGTTTGCTGAAAACATGTAAGCTCTTTCTGTCATACTTTTTATTTTACAATAAATTTAAAGTCGGAGCTTAGGGTGTTTCTTCGAAACACAGTTTTATTCAAATAACTTTTGCCGTATTCATTGAAAACGGAAGTTGTCTTCAGACAACTTTAAGATTGTATCAAGGCAAATAATTTGTTTCATGGCACTATATATCTAGCTATTTGCGTTGAAAAGTTATGATCACTTTTTCGCCAAAAATGGGGTTGTTCTGAATAACAATATCACTCATTTGGGGCAAATAAAAGATAATTCTTTTTGAACTATAAATAAGGTCGTGATTGGAGTTATAATTGAGCAAAAAATGGCGAGCACGATATTTTTTTAAAATTTCATAAAAATTGATTTAAAAAAAATCTATTTTTGAAATATTAAGTGCTTATAACTTCTGAACAATAAAAGCTAGAGTTTTGATGTATTAGAAGAAAATGTTCGTCTTCAAAAACTCTGAAAAACATCTGAAAGATAGGTTGTAAAAAATGAAAACTGAAAAAGTTATATTAAAAATTTGGTTTTTCATGAATTGACTCTTTGTAATATGTTTAAATTACTTTCACGGTGAACAATATAAAAAATATAGTTTCATTTTCATGATCAAATATTGCACTTTACAATACTTTTCTATTATTTTAAATAATGGGTAGGGTGGATCTAATTTTTTTAAAATCAGAAAAATAACATTTTAATGGTTCGAGATAGAGTTTCGCTGTCTTCCACAAAATGGAAGATAATGAAATTTTGAAAAACTTTGTCGAAGACACTGAAACTCTATGTCGTATACTTTTCATTTTACAATAAATTTACCAAAAAAAATTAGGGTGTTTCTTAAAAAATGGTTCTCTTTATATAACTTTTGCAGTTTTGATTTTTCATTAAGATCACTTTAGAAATACTTTCAGATATTTTGAAGGAGAATAATTTGTCTTAATATATTGAACCTCTAGCTTCGCTCGTTAGAAAGTTATATATACTTTTTACTAAAAATAAACAATTTTTTGAGTAAATATTGCAAGATATAAAAAATATCGTATTTGCCATTTTTTGGTAATCTATACTACAAAGCATGCTATTTCATAATAAAGCAACAGTATTCAATGTTGAGTGCCCGAATCGAAGATAATTCTATTTGAAAAATTTATATTTTTTATATAAAAGTTCTTATAATTTTAAAACGAAAAAAGTTAAGTGGTTGGTGTTATAAAGCAAATTATGCGCCCTAAAATGATCTTTAAGTTGTCCATAGGGTACTTTAGCGTAAAATAAAAACTTCAAAAGTTATAGAAATAAAACCCTTTTTTAAGGAACACCCTAAAGCTTACATTTGAATTTCTGGTGCAATGGAAAATATAAAAGCTAGAGCTTTCATGTCTTTAGCAAATTTGTCTAAAATGTGTTGCTCTACAACTTCATCGAAGACAGTTAAGCTGTATCTCAAACCGTTAAAAAGTTCTATTGTAAATATTGCTAAATTTAGAACCACCCTAGCATCGGTTTAAACAAAAAGAAGGGCCTTGCAAAGTACAACAACTTTTCCAAATATGTTGTAAGTCTAAGTCATTTAATTTTAGCAAAAAGTTAAAATTCCTGCTAAATTTGCATTTTGGACCACCGTGCAGTGAAACTTTTGTCAGCAGTGGTGCGTATGGGAAATTTTCTAGTTCCTTCTGGTAGTTGGATTTGCTATGATGATTTACATGTCATCGAATAGTCTTACCAACTTTGTGGTTGTCTTTCTGCCGCGGTCGTTAACCCGTTCATACCCATGTTGTTTGTGGACAACATTTTTAAACAGCTATAACTTTTGATTGAGACAAGCTTTGCTCACAAAAACAAGTAAGGCTAATAAATGTGACTATTGCCTTTCATTTGAGTATTAACAGTTACAAGGATCAGTTTTAGAACTAAAGTTATTGCAATTAGTCTGATTGGATTCCGACAGAGCAGTGCGGCCAGGGACAGTTCACGTTGATGGCGGAAAATTAATTTTTCATATATCTTCGTTATGTTGCAATATTATTGGAAATTGATAAATCTTATCAATTTAGACTGTCTTCCGCTACGTTTTCCACGCAATTAGACTATTGCAAGTATTCTTGGAGAATTGTATTGAGCATTGGAAGGTAAAAATTGAGCAGCTTCTAACACTGCGAGGGAAGCACCTATCTTTATGAAAAAAAAGCTTTTCATGTTTCTTGGCCCCACCGTTTTCAAGAAAAAATAGTTTTAAAACCCTACCTGAACTAGAAAAAAGTTGGACATGAAAGGGTTAACTATAGGGTGATCGTCGAAGATCAGTTTTTAACGACATTCAATTAGCTAGAGGATGTCAAATATACAGATTAGAAAACTAGTCCTTAGAAACAGATTGAAAATCTTTCGGACTAATCTATTGTCTTCTGTTACCAGGAGTCGACGAGTTTAGGCAGAGTTATTACGAATCGCTCAAGTCTACCAACGCTTGTGCCTCTTTACCATGAGAACTGATTGTCAGTTCTCATGGTAAAGAGTGACAAATCTGTCTATTACTACTGTGTACTTTTCTTCATATTAGCAAAAATAATAAGACCCTAGTGTATTTATTTCGTGGTTAAATAATCTCGCATCTCAGTAAAACCGATGCTTGACCACTTATTGCCCTGTTTGCTCTTCCGCAAATTTTTCTGTTACCCGTTTTTATTCTTTACTGCACCACTGTTAAAAATATCATTTTATTTGTATTAACAGTGATTTTTGTACGGAACGCCTTTTTCGCATAAAAATGAAATTAAGATTTTTTTTGCCGAGCACGTTTGAGTGTGGTGTCTGGTTGTATACTAAGATCACAGTGATCTAATACAATTTGAAAAACTGGAAAATATTTAAATAAGAAACTTTATTCTCTCCAGTATATTCGAGTTTTGTATAACGTGACAACTACTAACCTTAAAGTGCTTATTTGAAGAGTTTCAGTTTGCTATAAAATTCTTCCGAAATTTTTCAAAAATAAATTAAAGAAAAAACATGTTTTTCGGTGACTTTTAACAAATTTGTATCTTGTTTGGTTTGAACAAATTAATGAGAGAATGTTGAGGAAGATTGCCATTTCGAACCACCAAAAACACCGATCACGATACCTACACAGTATGCTGAGTGTGGCAAAACAGTTCCTTTCATAACGTGTGACTCGTCGGAAAAACAAACGAAACCGTTACTTTCATTCTAGCTGTGGTGATCTGTCAAGATGAGTGAGTTTCAGAAGCAAGAAGTGGTGCTCCAGCCAAATACGGAGGCTATTTACTTCCGGTCTTTCCGCTTAAGGAGCATAAGGCATTCGTGATGTGAAACATTTGAGGAAGCTAAAAATGAAGGTTATGCTGACGGAAGTCGCCTTTATCGAGTTCTACCATGTCAGGCATGCAGCGCTGATCAGCAAATTAGCCCAGGCGAAACCAGTTATTTTGCATAATAACTTGTAGCACGTGGTTTCTATGACGCCGCTATAATTAAGATCCTCATATATATAGACGACGAGAAAATCAATGTTCGGCGTCAAGAACTGATACCGCTAAATAACACCGGGACCATTAAAATATTCATATCACATTTGGAAGAAATGGAATTCACTATAAATCTAGGTAGTAATTCTCCGTGTTTTTGTGGTGGTATCCCTACACATCCTATATCCTTGCATATCCATAGTCTCCAATACCATTATCCGAACAACAATTGCAAAATTTATGGCTTCTGTTCAGGTAATATTGACGTAAAAGCTGCGTATAGTATCTCAAAATTTACAGCCAGCAGGGTCATAGAGGAAGTCCACACTCGTGACCCATAATAGTATGAAACAAGGATGAAATCAGATGTTCGCCAACATGAGCATGACAGTAACCCCGATGATGACACGGAAGTGTACGAGATAGAAATGAACAACCACCAAGACGCTGTTGATTGAGAAAAATATTTCCTAGCCTAGTAAACAGGTATCCACGCGCAATCGCTAGTCGCTCGCACGAGATCAGCTGGACGACCATTAACGTTTTATCATTTGTATTATTTGCATCATGGAAATATATAAAAGACTTACAGCTCCGTTCAGCTAAGACATTGCACCGAATCGAATAAACGAATTGTATAATAAAAAAGTTTTAGAGGACACTGAGCACAAAACTCTTCAAAAATTAGCACTTTATCGTTAGTGATTGCCATGTTTAACAAAACTCAGATGCTAGATATTGGTCAGAATAAGTTAAATTATACGCAAATTGAATACCGTAAACCGGGGTGACATTGATCACTTTTCGAAGTAATCATTGCATATTTTTAGACGAAACACATTTTTTTCAAGTTTCATATTTTTAAACCATGTACTGATGTAAGGAGAACAAGATTGGATGGTATTACCTAAAATTGTCTGCTTACAGCTATTTTTCCAAAAATGATTTCAAGTTGATGTCCGTTTTCGTATTTATGGTGACTTTGATAACCTCCATGTTCACCCACATTAAGTTATTGATGTCAATGTTTTTCATTCAAATGTTTGTTTAAACTAATTCTGGAAAGATACTTATTGTTAAATAGATGTTAATTGATATTATACAAAGTATTCAATGTACTGTAAAATTCGAGTAACCAAAATTCGTATAATTTGTGTCCAACTAGAATAAAAGATTCTGAACACTTTTAAAACTGGTAAAATTGTTTTATTTCAGTGCTTTATCAATGTACAAAATGTTTCATCCATTTTAACACGTTGGAATATTGAACAATAAAAAAAAGTTGCGAGTTTTAGCTTTAAATTTTTTTAAATAATTGCCAACTAGTTTCACAAAAAATGTATTTAAAATAAACAAACTCTTAAAAGTAAATTTGGTACATCACAAAAAATCTCGCTTGTAATTTATTACTCTTGCTCAAATCTGAGATTTATTTGTTTTATAAAAAATAGACACTTTATGAAGCTTCTTAAAAATAAGGTGAAGTCAAATTTCGGTTTTTTGTAGTTTTTGTACCCAAAAACCGAACAAAATACTCAAAAAGTATGACAAACTAGTATTTCATAGGTTTAGAGTAAAAATCATTTCAAACCAAAATGATTCGGTAGACTATTCTGGTTTAAAAAGCGATGTACGAAAAAAGTTTCGAGTGATCAAAGTCACCCCGGTTTACGGTATATGTAATAGGTTAGTGCACTGTACATTGTACATTTCAATTTGATGATAACAATGTAGCCAAGAAGACGTGCCATTTTAATGCAATAGTATTTCTATTAACACCCTATTTCATGTTTATGCAGGGAATGCGTTCCGCAATAAAACATTAATCCGGAAAACCGTAATATTTTTAACAATCGAACGATAAGCAAGGAAAACATGTAAAAGTAAACAAGCCAAAAAGTGGTAGACCCGCGATTTTAGTGAGGTGTTCATATACCCACGAATTGTATACATTTGTATACTACTAACCTCGCTAATATGCCGAAACGTGCACAATATGCGTAGGACTAACTGTTGTTTTTTTTTAATCTTTTCTTCCCATCGGATGTCAAATGATGCTAAACCACATATTAGTAAATCAATTATAATAGACTTAATGTTACAATCAGCGACAGCATTTTAGTCGTTTTCGATGGTTTCCAATTAATATCTATGTAAATTTGAAAACGACGTAACGATACTGTGAACAGACATCAGTTGGCTATCACGGAGAGCGACTAATATGTTGTAACTTGTTGGATCTATAAGTCAATAAGTTGGGATTATTGTCTCGATTTCATGTATTTAGCATGTGACATTCTTTCGTTTTATTTTTGTTCGCTATGACATAATAAAATGAGCTAGTTATATTGAAGGTACTATCAACGATACATTTAACAAATTTTTCGCAAATTATAAGATAGTAGTAATCAGTGTTTAGTGATTTTCTTTCCATTTGTGGACAATTTTCTTTAATAGATTAAATTCTGAGCAGTTTTCTTTAGTTGATTAAATCGTTGAAATATATATTTTAATCCTATTGATCACCAAGACTCTTTCCTGGCCGGGTCACTGATTTGCCAGGTCTAGGCCAGCCTTGAAAATAGTTTCATTTAAATAGAATATATCAAAAAATTGTGTTAGCTTGATGCCATAGAATTGGTAATAATAGCAAGACGCCAGATCAAGCATTTCTGCGCATCTACAAATCGCTTGCTAAATCAGAAGCTTTGGTGCAAATTTCGTCATCCTCTTCGTTTGAACATTCTAACAATATTTTTCTACTCATTTCGATATAGCGCCTTTCTACACCTTGCAAACGTGTAGTTTGGAATAACTTGCATTTTATAGCTCTGGGAAGAATTGTCGTCATATTCGGTTAGCATATAAATACTTTGAACTCTTGAAAATCCGTTGTTGCAACGAGAGTAAATTGTAACTTTAAATAAATAATAAAATCAAATTCAATATCAATAATCCGTCGATGTACTATAGCCTTTCTTGTGACAAAGAACATGTTTTTATGCAATAATAATCTCCGACAGGGAAACTTGTATTAAACCAATTTGCGCATTATGGGCACAAAACATAACTTAAATTAAGCTTGATTTTTATTGTGTTTCTAATTTATCTCATCAGTAACTAGCACCAAACTAAACTAGTACCCAAATTATCACTAGTTAGATATACAAAATTTGGAATTATTTTTATAATGAACTTCTCAAAATTTCATCAGATCAGAATTAAAGATTTTTTAAATAATTTTTAAGCCCCTCCCGAAACAAAATCCTGGCTACGGACAGCAGAGTGTATATCGAAATTATTAAAACGCAAAAGCAATAAGAGGTTCAACTTCGAATCAATACAGTTTATTTCATAGGATAATTAAATGATAATATGTGACGCGTCAGTTCATTCTAGATTCAAAATGTAAGGAATATGGTACGGGTTATGGAAACCATTACGAATGAGACTTAATATACAAACGCTCGATCGCTGCGCGATAATTCAAAACTAGATTTACACAACTACGCGATCTCACAAACACAAAAACTGGCGATTGACTAACAAGCGGCCCAGATAGCTCCTAGCCAAGAATTCTTTTTTTTTTCGAGAGTTGTCCTACTGGAGCTGTAGAGCTAGGTTCTCGGAAGGGCTCCCCGTCAGAATCACATACTACAATTTGCAGACGAGACAGGCAATGTCGCCCAATAAAACACTGCAATAGGCCAATTGTAGCGGGCCGTGATTCTGAATGTGATATTCTTTGTACGGTTCAGGCATGTGCGGGCGTAGGGACTCGGAATCGCGTGTATCATCGCGAAGGGCTCGAATATTTGTACGTTAATGTGCTCGATCGCGTGTGCGTTTGTATGTTGCGTGTGCTAACGTGTAACTTCGCGTGCATAAATTCTATTTCATAACCGTGTGCCTTTCGCATATTCGCGTGTGTTCTAGAATGATCGCGCGCGGACCGTGAATCTGATACTTAATTTTTTGTGTACGGTTCAGATTCCAGAAGGAAGTGGGTTCTTCCATATCATTAGAGATCCCAATCATGTCGTCGTAGAACGCGTGGTCTAGTGGATATGAGCTTTATTTTTTTTTTGATTGGTCCAACTGAATGTATGGACCTAAATTGCTAGAATAAAGGTTAAAGATTTCCGGACGTGACCGATTCATGATCGCGCATTTGCGGGTTGGCGTTTGAGATCGCGTTTGTAACTTCGTAAGTACTAAAACGTTCACACAATTGCCGCAGTGTTATCAAGTTTACGCGATCGCAGGCATAGGTGTGCGTAGATGATCGCGAAGGGCTTAAGCGTTCGTATGTTGACGTGTTTGTCCCGTGTGCTCGCGTGTATGTGACTTCGCGTGTATAAATTCGATTTTGAAACCCTGCGGCGATTTATATATTCGCGGACCGTCATTCTGATCTTTCGTTTTCGGTTTACGGATCACATTCTGACAGGGAGAGAGTTACCCCATATCACTAGAGTTTCCGGTCATGTCGCCATGGAACGTTTTGTCTAGTGGATATGGTAGTTATTTTTCAATTTTATTATTTTTTTAATAATTAACAAGGACCTAGATTGTTTGTACCGAGGATAGATACTTCCGGACGATCCCGATTCATGATGGCGCGAGCGCGGGAGTTTGTAGGTTGACACTTGAGATCGTGTTGGTAAGTTTATGAGTGCTGAGATTTTCACCTTATCACCGGGGTGTAATCATGTTTGCGAGTTCGTAGGTTGCTTGGAAAATCGCGAGGGGCTCTAACGTTTGTGCGCTGACGTGATTTTGTAACGTGTGTTCTTGAATGGTTGCGCGAACCGTGAGTCTGATATTAAATTTTCAGTGCGCGGTTTGAATTCTGGCAGAGAGTGGGATCGTTTATATCGATAGGGTTCCCGGTCATGTCGCCATGAGACGTGTTGTCTAATAGGTATGGGTGTATTTTCTTAATTGGTCCAGCTGAAGGCATGGACCTAGGCTTCTAGGATCAAGGATAGACTTTCGGACGTGACCGATTCGTAATCGCGTGCACGATGGCATTTTTGTAGGTTCCCGCTGAGACCGCGTTTGAGAATGTGTGAGTGTTAAGACGTTCAGTAGAATGGCAGTATAGGACTCGAAAAGAAGAAATAAAAGACAATATATGAGAGACGTAATAGATTAGATAGGTACAAGATACAGCTGAAATTATGATCATCACATGAGACATACATTAGTACTTCAAACACTACTAATACTTGAATAGCCAATCACCACACATAGCACATCCTTTCTCAATTATCTATTTGTTACTGGTTGATTGTTGGTTATGAGCTGGTGAATAGAGGACAGGTATAGAACAGACAAAAGGCTCATATCAGCCCTCCCGGCCTCCTCGACACACCACTATCGAGGCGTATTGTAATCAACATCTTGAAGCGGGCTTCTTATATAAATCAAATCCTCAGTAGTCATAATGTTTGGCGGATTATTAACATGAGAACTAATTAACCTCTAGTAGTAGAACTTGGTGCAAATAAAAACTAAAAAGAGCGAAGGTCCTTATATTCTGATAACTCTATTGAATATATTGTGGCTTGATGATGTTTACAATACCGTCAATCCCATCAACCTGCGAGAGGGAGATAGCTCCTAGCCAAGAATTCGAAACATTAATTATCCTGGCTTAGCATAAAGTAGGTTTATGCACCTGTTGCATCAATTTGAAGGTTAACGCTAACTTAACTTCCTATGGATAAAAAACAAGCGTTACAAGCTAAGACTGTGCTGTGAATCCCAAAATGTTGAGGATTTTGTTGCATAGTTTCAAACACAACAGCAATATGCTAGTCAGTACACAGCCAGGACATTGAAAACTCAATTATCACATAGATATTATTCAGCGTGTTGAGTATTATTCGTGTGGTCTTTGTGGATCCGATTACCAGTAATGCTATTGCGTATCTCGATGTTTTGATTTCCCATGCATAGACGAAACTATGTACAGAGAGCTAAAGGGTGTCCCACATCAAATTGCACCACGGAAAAAAAACACTGTGGAAAATAACCCGTTGGGCATTTTTCCTTAAAAATTTGGGTAGAAATAGAAGTGTATTGTTTACACTATATGTTTATCGTTGCCAGTTTTTTTCGAAAATTGGAAACAATGGCTCACTCGGAAAGGAACGTTGCGAATTGATTTTGCGCAAGCACCTTTAAAATCCCCAACTCTCATCGGAATAGCGGAAAACAACTCGGAATCGTGCTGTCAATGGTGCGTCATGTGATTAAACGATACTACAAAACTCTGAACATCGAACTGCAAGAGAAATGCGGTCAGAATGAATGTTCTATTAGTGATCAGGTTCACAAACGTGTAGTGAAAGCGTTTGAGCGTAATCACAATCCTTCGGTCAGGGATGTGGCCAAAAAGTTGAATCTGTCCAAGTCTTTTGTCCAAACAGCCAAGGACCAGGAGCGACTGCATACGTACAAAGTGCAGAAGGCTCCAAAACGTGACGAACGGCAAAATACGGTGAGAAAGTCACGGGCCCGGAAACTACTACCAGATACTGACGAAGCCTCATTCTCTCATCATGGATAAGACTTACATCAGGCCGAACTTCAGGCAGCTTCCGGGGCTCCTGTTCTTCACCGCCCAGCACAAGTTTGATGTTCCGGTGGAAGTAAGTAAGCAGAAACTTGCAAAGTTTGCCAATAAATAAATGATTTGGCAAGCGATTTGTTCATGTGGTAAACGGAGTGCGCCGTTCGTGACTACCGGGACTGTAAACCGGGAGATCTACCTCAAGGAGTGTCTACAGAAGCGTCTGCTTCCTCTGCTGAAGCAAAACGAGGGCCCTATGAGGTTCTGGTCTTCGTGCCACTATTCAAATATTGTCCTGCAGTGGTACGAAGCCCACAGGGTTACTTTCGTAACCAAGGACGTGAAACCCCCCCCCCCTCCTCCTCCTGACGCACCGGAACTAAGGCCCATCGAAAAGTAAAGCGTTGATCGTAGAGCAGTGGAAGAGGCACTTTTGTCTTTTAAAAGGGAGGCTACGAGAATCGGACTGACTATAAACTCTGACCAGACAATTTAGACAAAGACAAAATGCAGGTGATCGCTGGTAGAGAACGAGGCAGTTCGGTACGAGGTTGTCGACGAATGATCTGTGATAACGATGTTAGCTGTTGGGGCTTCGAAAAGGACTTTCTACGGTTGACGAGGTCAGCCAAAGGTCCGTAGCCCACAGCCGCTCCCAAAGCTTGCTCTATACAAATCGCTAATACTCCATGTTGCTTTGTACGGCCATAAGGCTTGGGTGTTCAAACAACAGGCTACCGAGTACTCGATGTGTTTGATTGCACAGTTCTACGATCAAAAATCGGAGGCACAGTAGAAAATGGAGAACGACGCAGAAGCATGAACCACGAACTGTATCATGCATACATACATGCTGACATTGGAAGGCTAATAAAACACGGTATACTACAACGGGCTGGACATGTAGTGCGAATGCCAGAAGAGAGATCAGCTAATGTTATGCTGAGCAAAGAATCTGGAAGAGGTCGTGCTTCGAGGCAGACCTCGCGCTCGCTGGTTGTGTGCAACTGAGGAAGATTTGCGTGCGGCGGGCGTTCAAGAAGACTGGTTAGTGGCGGCCCAATATTGAGTACCCTGACAACCTAAAATACAATCATGATTCGGAGTATCCGGATTGTTCGTCCACTATGAAGATGATGATGATGAAATGAGGAATGGGCCAATTAGACTATTTTTATGGTCCCAGACTATAATTCATTGGATTGGTACCAAAATAATCGCTTCATGCAATGATTTGGATAAGCTGCTTCTGAATTTTTTTTGGACAATTTATCCATTTTTGGTATAAAAGAGATATGCAAAAATGACAAATTATTAGGGTTTTCAAAGATACCTATTTTTAAGGATTGGGTTAAGGATGATTTTCTCAAGTAATTTAAGGGCGTTGAACCCATATTTAATACAAAAAGTTTTACAAAAATGATATATAATCATTATTTTATCGAATTGCTCGTAATGGTTCAAGTACAGAAAGGCTTTTAAATAGCCTCTGAATTTATTTTTGACAATTGATGAACTTTACTGAACATTCAGGGGTTTCAAAAATAAAGTGGTAATGGTCAAAATAAAATGCGTTTGTGCAATATTGATTCATGAGTTTTTATAACGCTTCGCATTATAATGGAAGTAAACTTTTTTATAATTACGAAGATACTCCATATTTACACATACTTGGTAGGAGCAAAGGACTTAAATGCAATTTCCTTACGTTTCATATAAACATATACAGTAGGATTCCGTTTTTGGCAACAATTTAATTTTTTTCAGTTGCCAAAACCGGAACCGTGCCAAAAATGAAACCTTATTTTTAAAGTTTGGATTTTCAATTTACGACTTCAAAAATGTTTCAAGGATTTTTAATCATATGTGAAATTTCCATTTCACATATGATTAAAAATCCAGAAAAAAAATAAGAAAATTCAATTTTATTCATGATTTTATCTAATTCAGACGTCGTACAGTGGGGCAAGCTTTCGACGCTCAAAACCTCTACCGCCCTGGGTATATATATTAGAGGATTAGTGTCTTCAGCAAAGTATCTTTGATGGAAATGATTATTATTTTGACAACTTTGGTTTTGATCTAGATAAGTAGAAACTGATCTAGATCAGTTCTATCTTTTGATAGAGGCATTCTATCAAAAAATTTCTTCGGCCAAGTTGTTTGTTTTGTTATTTTTAACACATGTAATGAAGACATTTATACTTTATAACCTATGTAGATGGCGCTACATGACATCTTTTAAAAATACTCGAGAAAATGAATTTTAACATTTGTTTATGAAAAATATACAACAAAAAAAATGTTTCAAAGAGTGATAAATGTTATCATGACATGTAAAGGTTGTTTTCATCAAAAATATTTAAAAAATTTACAAAATTTGTAATAACCCAGGAAGCGGCAGATGGCGGTAGCTGGAATTTTGTAGAGAGCTTTAACTTTATAACCAGAGAAAATAGTGGGGCAAGGTGGGCCTTTTTTCTGCAGACAAATGAAATGAGGAAAAAATATAATTCAAATGAAATAGTTCGCTAGAGAACTTTTGAGTAAACTAAAATATATGCAAATATTTTCTTGTTTTTGAATTCAAATATAATATTTCGGACTGAGAATAAATTTATCAAGTAATTCATAAAGTAATCTTATTAAAATTCCTTCTGTGTCTAGTCCTTTCTGTAGTTTTCCAAATTGTAGTTCAGTCATAAGGCTGTGCTTATTCTTTGCAAGAAATGTTTATCAATCAGTTTTCAAAATAATGCTCATTTGCATCCAAGATACTTTTCCGACAAGACACAAATCCTGTGTCTCGTCCAGTAGAATTCTCACAATCTTCGCGCACTTCTCGAGTGCAGTTCCCCCTCATTACGAGGGTGTAAAATATCATTTAATTCGAATCGCTTTTCTTCGGTCCACTGAACGTATAAACTCAAACAATTCACTGAACGGTAGTGTTGATTTCTGAAAATTATTGAATATTTTTGTTTAAAAAGCACTGCTCTTTTAAAAATAAATGAATTTATTAATTTTCCATAACTAACCAATCGTTGATCTTTCAAACGGAATTGATAGATTCAAAATCGAACTGCAATGCTTGGAGATATATAGGTTTGAAGAAAACCATTTTTGTTGTAAAAGTCACTTGCAACTTGTCCATATTATACATAAATATTGCATTTCTATACTTATTGTAATCATTAAATACAACAGGTATAGTGTAAAATACAGGTAACCCTCAAATGCATAACGCTGTTTTAAAACAACATCGCGAAAAACATCTCAAAATTATCACAGTAATGTATTAAAACTATGAAACAATTTTCACAAAATTAAAAAAAAGATTTGCGCCTTTGAGGGTTAATATGACTCCCATGTTTGGAAATGAAATCAAATGTGATATCAATTGATACAAAACCTATCTATTGCACATTTTTGAAGACTTATTATGTACAACAAAACTGTTGCCAAAAACGGAACCCATTTGTTGCCAAAATCGGAGTGTGCCAAAAAGGGAGCATGCCAAAAACGGAACGTGCTAAAAACGGAATCTTACTGTACTTAAATCTTCGATAAAATTCTTATATGGATTAGAGTAAAAGTCTATAATATTGACACTTTCTTTCCTATATCTTTGGGTATCTTTTGCTCGATCGCTCATTTTGTTAAATCACAAAATAAACTGAATTTAAGGAATGACCTGTATGGTATCTTCTAACTACATCTATTGTTCGGCATTTTTCCGCATAATGAATCATAGCCTTCTGATGATTTCAAAAGGGTTGTATCTTACATTCATAATTTGTAAAAAAACAAACGCCCACAACCTAATTTGGAGGAGCTTCTGATGCATGGGCGTTTGCACGTAGATTTATGACAACCGAATCGAGCAAATGGGCGCTTAAAACTTTTGTTCCATAGAAGTCTCCGAGAAAAATGAATAAAGCACAAGATTCGCTCTGGGGTTGCATCCAAACTTACCAACCAAAATATAAGCGTCAAAACGCCTAGAAACTTGAAATTTATTATTGCACAAAATAAAAATTTTGGGGTATCGATGAAATTACTGCAAAAATGTTCGTTAGTTCGAATTTAAAAGCAATGTTACAAAAAAGTGTACAATATTGCACATTTTCTAATTTGAGATCAATAAACCAATAAAATGGGAATCGGAATCGTCGGACACGACCATCCCAGCCAATATTCAGGGTATGTTGAGCAAGTACTTTCTTAACGGTAGACCACAGCTTCTTTGACGCACGCAAACGTTGTACAGTGAAAACCCGTTTTTATCAGCCCCCCAGTTTTTTCAGCTTTGTAACCCGAATTCGACAGCCAGCCACCACTGGAACTATTGGTACACCATCACTTTTGTTACACTTACCCTAGATGTACTGTATCTCCTGAAAACATTCATCTAAACTAAATTTATACAAAAGCTACATCGTCAATCAACGACTCAACCATTGCAACTATATATGCACCTAAATAAACAACTTTAACTCAATTCTCATGAATATCCAATTTTTGGTTCGACTTGACCTTGGCAAATTTCAGGTCCGACAATCGGGTCATATGAAACGAAACCTTGACTCACTGCACGAGTCAGCAACGATTTGCACTACACAAGCAAGGATTTGTAATTTAAGTTCCTACAAGCTAGCCCGAATCGTGTATGCATTTATTATAATGTTTCTGGCCTCTTAATTAACGAACCGAGCGAGACAGACTAGGCAGGTATAGGTAGTCATCGAACGAAAACTGGATTCGGAACTGGCAACGCCGTGTGATTGCAAAAGAGCAGGTATTTCTGCAGGGCAAATCGACATTCACTCCGTATAAGATGGAAGCCCTAGAAACATTTCGCCGCAACAGATTACTCAGCTGGCTTCATTTAATTCTTTGGTTTATACGCTGCTGTTACATCGTCGCTAATCAATTATGCACCAGATTACTAATCATTATCAGCTCTTCTCAAAAGGTGTCTTCCATGATTCCAGTATGACACTAATATTAGGCTTTCACGTTTCACTTATTTTTGCTAGGTAAACCCATATAGGCCGGGTTAACTTTCACACAACCTTCGGGCACACACCGTAAACCACACTTTTGTACCATATTCCATTTGAATTGACCAAGCAAATGCCAACTGGGCACAGTATCACCAAAAAGTTATTCCAGCTTCTAGGCACTTCCGAAAGAACCTGACACACAAAAAGCTCCTTCTCTCGCTTCGGCGGGTGCTACTCTGGTTGAATGTAAAATACGTGTGTGTTCGACTGAAGAGCAAAGTCCCAGCAATAGCAGCAGCAGTTGAACAAAAAGCAACAAACAGCTCTCCTTATGCCTACACCTACCTACCACTAACCGCGGAACAACTTTGCGCGAGGTGTCACGAGCTTGAAGCCTAACGAAAAGCGAAAACCACAACCAATCCGTTTGAACACTTGCGAACGACTAACGAAAATATGGGTGGTGTTTGGCGTAGGCCAGCAAAGCAGCACGGAAAGTAACTAGTGTGAGTGTGTTATTTTCATTCGCCGATTGACAGTTGGGGGGACGGGTCCAATTGGAATTGTGGGTGGTGTTGGGTGAGTAGAGGAAAGCTTGCACGCTTTGTTTTAAAGCTTTTACAGTTGAGAAAAACATGTGGTTTTATGTGATTGCTGTTTGGTGATTGTGCACTTGTAATTGTGACAAAATTTCAGTCGTTTAATTATTGAAATTTCATGAATATTATAACCGTTTGTTTGTTTGGCTTGCACAAAAATTATCGAAAGACCCCCTTTAAGCATGCTGTTAGTAAATAAAGTGGAGCGCGTTCACATGAAGTACTCAAACACAGAGCCTCATTGAGGAATTTTTACAGGTACCCGTCTAGTTAAAAACCGTTTGCGACAGAGTCCAAACAATAAGCCTGTTTTATAGGATTCATTAATAACACTAGTTTTCAAAATAAAAATAGAAATCTGAACTTTAATATTCGAACACCATTTCTGATGTAAAATTTTGTGCTGAGTCCGAAAACGAGGTCCAAAAAATTTACAGTAGAACAGTTTTCGAGTTACAGTACAAAAATGAATTTCACCTTTAAAATTAAATGCGTTCAGTGAAATCCAAATACCTCCGGTTGTAGTGCATCGATATGAAATATTATAATGTTGAATTAAAGGTAATTGAATGCACTTTCGATCGTTAGAAGCTTTTGTTTTAGTGCGACTACTGGTTCTGGCGTTATTTACGAATCTATTGAACTTTTTCTTGACTTTTCGTCATTTTTTGAAGAAAAATGAGCGTTTGGTCAATATTTTGGGCAAGATAATGCATTCCTAAAAATATATATTTTTATGGGAAATTGAAGCCTATTAATAACCAATGAAAATAAGTACTTACTAGTATAAATCGGATGGAAATGGTGAAAGTTATTCAATTTTTGTAGAATGGAGATTTTTGAGTTTCTCTGGGTCAAATTATTGAACCGTCTCGATTCCAATGTTTCTAGGCTTTGTTTCATAATATATGAGGGACTCTCTGTCCGGATTCTGTTAAACAAGTAAGTGGAAGAATTTTGAGAAAATTTAATGTGGGGTAATATTCGAACTCGTTTACCCAAATGATTCAAGACTTCTTAAAACAATAATTTTAGGCTTATTGAAATTATAAGTCATCGAATGATTGGTATGCAATACTGCGTGTAATATTTACAAGTGTATTACATAAAATAACACTCTTATGCTACAAAACTCGTTTAAAAATTAATCATCACACGTCATAAAATTCGTTTTTTGAAACGCTAGCTGCTCAACTGGATTTTGTACAATGTTAATACAAACTATACGAATCCGTAGAAATATGTGATACTACATACGTCAAGAATTATAAAATTAACAATTTGTAAAACTTTTAATTTGTTATCTTTCACAGAATATCTAGCAGTTCATGTTTTGAAATTATGAAGGACATCGAATAAGACTTATTTTAGGTTTAAAATCTCAAAATCTGAACTTCAGAATGATTTGAAGAACGTAGAATATTTTGTAATTGCACTTAGATGTTTTACGAAATATATTGTAGTATATTGAAATTTTGTGAACCAGTACAGTAAAATCGGTACATCGTAGAAGCCAATGTGAATCCCATATAATTTCAAATTATAAACTTCAAGACGTTTTAATAACGTAAAATAAATTGTTAGTAGAACAAAACGTGACGAAATAGGTGGATAAGTTATCATTCGTGAAGCTAGTGTCCGAATTTAACATTTTGCACCGTCATAAGCTTCCGATGTGTGAATCCAGGCGTTGTAGAGTGTGCAGTTTACAATGTTTCTTGAACACATGCGATTCTGTATGACACATTTGAACATTATGCGTATTTTTAATGCCAAATTTTTGATGACATTACTCTACAGAGCCTGAACTTATTGTTTTAAGAAGTCTTGAATCATTTGTATAAACGAGTTCGAATATTACCCCACATTAAATTTTCTCAAAATTCTTCCACACTTACTTGTTTAACAGAATTCTGACAGAGAGTCCCTCATATATTATGAAACAAAGCCTTGGAAAATTGGAATCGAGACGGTTCAATAAGTTGATCCAGAGAAACTCAAAAATCTCCATTCAACAAAAATTGAATAACTTTCACAATTTCCATCGTATTTAAACTAATAAGTGCTTATTTTCGTTAATCATTAATTGGCTTTAATTTCCTATTAAAATATATTTTTTAGTATTGCATTATTGTGTCCAAAATATTGACCAAAAGCTCATTTTTCTTCAAAAAATGACGAAAAATCAAGAAAAAGTTTAATAGATTTGTAAATAACTCCAGAACCAGTAGTCGCACTAAAACAAAATGTTCTAACGATCAAAAATGCATTCAATTACCATTAATTCAACATAATAATATTTCATGTCGATGCACTACAACCGGAGATAGTTGGATTTTACTGAAGACATTTTTAATTTTATAGGTGAAATTCATTTTTGTACTGTAACTCGAAAACTGTTCTACTGTGAATTTTTTGGACTTCATTTTCGGATTTAGCACACGATTTTACATTGAAAATGACCACCAGCTTATTTAATTCAGAAATGCTGTAAACTAGTGTAATTAAGCCCTATGCTATTTTTGTTTTTTGTTTCGATGTAGTTCGTGCTAAAGAACAGTGAGTTCATGTTTGTAATAATCAGTCGGACAAATGTGCGTAAATTTGGTATGGATGCATGGATTCCAATCGAATTCGAAAGGGGGGACGGGCATAGCGTAGTTGGTAAATCGATTGCCTTGTACGCAGCTCACCTGGGTTCGATTCCCAACCCCAGCACATAGGGTTAGATATTTTTCCAACCCGAAATTTTTAACCCGAAAAAATTAAATGGTTGTGTTAGCGCTAATCAACGGAAGGCAAGTTAATATACTAGTAAAATCGAGCAGCATCACAAACGATCTAGAACATTCCCGCAGTACATTTTTGCACGTATGATCACAACACATAGGCAGCGTTGCCAACATTTTTTTCAAAAAAACAGGAACCATTCTGGAAAAAACTAGATGCTCGAAAAAAACCTACTTTAAACTTGTAATGTCAACGATTCAATGAACGTAATTTTAAGTAAACAAGTATGTTCCATAACGTTAACTGAAAAGTTGAGTCGGTTTTTTGATATTGTTGTCCAAATTCAAAAAGGAAATATAAAAGCATTCCAATTTTATTGCAATAGACCTTTCTTGTCCGACCTAACCCCTATTTTTCTTATTTTTGATCGAAAGATATCATATTTTTAAGACCATTCACGGTAAAATGAGATTTTTAGGACCTTCCCTGATTTTTTAATGATTTTTTGAAAATTGAAAATTGCAAGAATGTTGAGTAATATTTTCACCAAATCAAGAATGGTGAGACTCGAAATACCTGTTTCGGCAGCACTGTTTTGCAAATTTCAGTTTGCTTTATCGGCAACACTGCAAATGAAGTGGTGAATCGCGATACTAAGTTCATTACTTTACGGTGACGTCACAAATGAACTCGAGAGTGTATCTTTGACAAATTGCTATAGAACATTGCATGAAAATGTATAACCTCACATTTCTGACAGTTCAGAGAGTTTGTTTACATGGACTCAGAAAATTTTTGATTTCACCCAGAACAAAGCTTGGTTCGAATTGCTTTTATATTCTAAGACCATGTAAACAAGCTCGCTAAACTGTCAATCTTGCAATGTCCCATTACTATTATAAGGTCTTGAAAAAATTATTTAAATCTGTAAAACTAACTCGATGCGGTAATGCCCCCCAAGAAAACATTCCATCGCACCATCTATATTTACGTGAGTGGAAAATACGAGTTATACATATTTCGACGTAAACCTAATGGGTTAGGTGCCATCATTGCAGGTGCCCAGTAAGGGTAATGTAACACTACGAATCAGTAGTAGCCGATTACATCGAGGAAGCACTCATCCAGCAAAAACTATCCAACGGATTCGTTCCGGAAAGCGTTGGATCGCGTTCTGATTGAAAGATTCCACGTTTTGGTAGTTGCACCCTAGTACCGAATTACGATTCCAACACGGTATTCCCACCGGTATCATAATCGAATTTGGTACCAGATTGTAAATCTTTGAAAAATAACTTAGGACTCGAGGTTTTGCTTACGTGACACGGCGACCAACTTAACATGCTGAACTACATGCTCTGGCTATAGTGTTCGACATTTTGAAATTCGCGCTATGCGATAAGCACGAGTTTGATAAGGGACGTTTTAACAAACTGCTTCAACGGCTCAAATTAGTGAAACAAGATGAAACCAAGAAAAAGTTTTTAATTTTATGTAGTTGAATAATTTCATAATCCCACAGAAATCTATTGGTTTGAATATTAATCCGGTAAAGGAATCTTCCTTTCAACAAAGAATCACACCAAATTCCCAAGGAAGATATTAACTAAGACATTGAAACGTAACCGTATAGCTTCTAATCTAATTTTGCTCAGTATTAACATTAGTCTGTATATTTCATCCATGGAACTATAAAAAATCGACTAATTCATCAACGCGGCGCTGCTGACGGAATCAGACTGTTTAATTCAAAGATAGGGATGTGATGTAGAGGGTACAGCATTTTTCAAGAACTTTTTTTTTAAATTGCTCCATGCAAATGCACCGTATGCGACAAAGATTTTATCCACAACATTTTAGTCTATCTGCAAACGTTCATACGGGTGACTATCGTCACTAGTGTCAAGTGTTTCTTTGCTAACGATTTAGATATTTTCAGACGGAATATACTAGTAGCCTATCATAGACAGGAATATATCAAGCAGAATGATGGGAAACAGGCAGAATTTGTTATATCAACCATAATTTCACCAGGACTTCGGGAATTCGAGATATGTGAGAAGCGTTTCTCCCGAAGAAATAACTTTCGGATCTATTTGTGATATCTGCTCAAATGTATTCACTAGAAGCGGGTGCAGCAAATGTATTTAGAAATAGAAATGTACCGTGAGCGGCGACAAAATCCCTCAACGCTACCCCACCGATCACATGCGGATAAATAGGATAAGCGATCGTTTAAATGCGCGTGGGCCAAAAATTTGCACAGACAGCGATATGCTCCTATATATACGACTAGTGAACCTAAATGTGATGAGATTAGATTGAATATTTTTCTACGAAAGTTATCTTCGACTAACCAGGCTTTCCAGTCACGAAAAGGGACCGCGTCAGCATCACATGCGATGAATATGCATAACTGACGGTCATGGTGTTGAGCGGCTGACCCTGAAATCTATCCCAGACCCGTATTCGTTCGTCCAGTCCGACCGATATTGCGTAACTCGGGGAACAGGCAAGTGCGACGATTGAGTCGTCATGGGCTTCAATTTTGTACATACAGGCACCTATAGATAACCAATTAATTTAATTATGTAGATTTAGGCCATACCGTAAATTTGGCTGACATACCCCGTATCAAGTCCCACACGCATAGCACACCATCCTGGTAACCAGATGCGCCCATATCGGCCTGCCACTGGCCTATGAAAATACATGTGATAGGACCGCAATGGCCGTTTAGGGTGAACTGCAATAGGTGGCTATCGAGCCGAAACTATTATAAGGTCTTGAAAAAAATATTTAAATCTGTAAAACTAACTCGATGCGGTAATGCCCCCAAGAAAACATTCCATCGCACCATCTATATTTACGTGAGTGGAAAATTCGAGTTATACATATTTCGACGTAAACCTATCGCTATCGAGCCGGAACACTTTAACAGTGTGGCCCTGGCTGCCAGTCATGACTGTACCGCCCGCCACTTCCAAACATGTCGACGGTGACCCTGCTGTGAAACTCCATGATACTCCTCGGATACGTGATGTTGAGCTGGCAACGCTGTGGACGGATTTGAGCCGGCGGATAGCGGAAATAAACTAATGCTTCCTGCCGAACCGGTGCGTTCGTGGGCTAAAAAAGAATAAGAAATAAGGCACTTGATGAAATACTCATTACAGACTGAAAATTAAATGACTTAGAATATGCAGTATTTAAAAGAAGTAAAATCTTTCTGTTCTGCGCCCTAGGTGAGCTAAAAAAATTGCTTGAAACATAGAACTTACTTCGCCCATATGCAGACGTAAATCCCCAATCGATCTGACAACCTTGCGTGTACGTTTCCAGTCTCAGAAAATCGATTCTTCCACTCAACCGTGCGACTATCACTTTGTCACCGGCGAGCTTTATGTTAGTTACCCCATTGTTGTGGGTGTTTTCGGCTTCATATATACCCTGCAATGAAACGTCCGTCAATAGTTGTAATAAAAAACAAATGACTCCAAACAATTTACCATAAAGTTACCAGTCGTTCCCTTCCAGAACTCCAACCGCCTGAGAACATTCGCTAGCGCTCATCTGCTCCCGGGGTGGGATGAAGCCGTATGATTGGACTTACTCTCCACCGCTGCTACATCATAGCCCTTGGTCGAATTATTCCACAAAAACCGAATTTGCAGATCCGCACAAATACAAACCTTTTAGGCATACACGATTATCATTTGTGAAATGTTTCTCACACTGGACGGTAACACGAAACCATTCTGGGTTAATATTTTCCTGCATCTCATTCTGATGATTGTGCCTGGTGAAGTTAAACTGTAGTTTTTTCTTCAGCTTGAAAGCAAAACTGGTCGGCGAACTCTCAGGAAACGGGAGACAGCTGATGTTTTTGGATTCCTTGGCAGGATGAAATACATCACGGCTCACAGAAAGTATATGTAAGCCGTGGAAATACATTATCAGATAGGTAGAGAAAACAGGAAAAAACAAAAAAGATGTCATCGATGTTTGAAGAGCACTTTTCACTTTAAAGCAGCGTTGTCAGATGGTTTTGTATAATAGGTTTGTTCTAGTACACAGAAGCTGCTCCGGAGCAAACAGAAGCAAAAAAAAAACTTGCTTTTTACTCCAGTTTGCTAACGGAAGAAGAAAAAAGCGAACATAGGAACGATTTTCTCTCTGTTTGCTTCGGAGTACTTCCACTTTCTACTGGTACTGGAACAAATCTAATATCGGTATAGTTCTAAATAAAAATAAGGTATACATCGGTGTGAAGATGTATGCTAACCAAAAGTTACCTGCAACTGCAAATTATTGGTTTTAAATTATAAATCATTCTAATGTTATGTAATCAAATCTACTGAGCTCAATCGATTTCAGAATCGGTTGTTGAGCTTCATTTGAAGTTTTGATAGTAACCTGGCAGATTGCTGAATCAATTTTCGGATGATTTGATGTGGAAAGGTGAATACATTTTCTAAAAAGGCCCATACGTAATATTAATTGATCTTATTATACGAAAATCGTTATTTTTTGGTAAGAAAAAAGAAATCGGTATTTTTAGTAACTTTATTGGTATTGAAATTAAAAATCGGTTTAAATATCGATAAATCGGTATATTCTGCAACACTGTTTTGGGGTTCATCTACGTCAAAACAAAGTTTTTGACAAATTCGAATGAACTCTTGGAGTTCATACCCAGTAAACGAAACGGCGAATAGCCAGAATAAAATAGATGCCGGCGAGCGGTAGGCTACTGGAACTTTGTTATAGGCTACCCGCCGTAACTTTATTTCATATTCCCCACTGGAAGTTCATCCAAATGGTGTAAAAGTATGGAGAATCAAGGTAAAATAGGACAGGGGAATACAGAGTAAAAGGGGCAGTTCGAAGAATTTTTGATTTTTTCAATAGTTAGAGACACCAAATTAACGTGACAGTATTCAGAATCGATCCAGCGATGAAAACGGAAGCTGTTCTGCATATAAATTTTTTTGACGAGAAAGGTCTATTGTAATAGTTACAGTCGAATTTTACTGTTTTGAAGGTTTCAATCTGCACATCCACAAAAACCTAAATTTAAGACTATTTCTTACGATGCCACTATAGCAACCACCTGAGAATTTAACAAATGTTCATCAAAATATTTGACACAATGTACTGCCACTTTTTTGTTTGAGTAAAATTCATTTGAAATCGAATAAAAATGTACATTCCCGAACTGTTTTACTCAGAAGTAGTATAAAAAGAATTCAGGCAACAGTGGATTAAAATCTTATAATGGGGCACTCGGCATCATCCCATCACTTCCTTGAAAATTCTACGAATTAAGTTACAATTTCTAAAAAAAAACTAAATAAATGAATATTAAAAAATAACTGGATAAAACTGGCTTAAATTTAAAAAAAACTGGAAGATTTTTCCAATTGTCTGTTTGACTGGATGTTGTAAAAAAATTGGAAGAATCCAGTTTAAACTGAAAGGTTGGCATCGCTGCACATAGGTAAGCAAGCAGCAGTAGCAACAATAGCAATAATAGCAGGAGCAGCAGTACATGCGGAGCGGTAATGCATCATCATCAGCAAGCGTGAGTGAACAATCGTTGTTATTTTGGTATGCTATATGAAATATCATTGGTATACCCACAGTGTTGGCAAAAAAAATGATTTTTGGCATTTAATTCGATCTATCAAACTTTGAACAGCTATAACTTGTTTTAGAGACATTCTAACACCCTACATTTTTCGGTGAAGTTGTTCAACACACCATATGTTTTTGCATATAACAATGATCCACCCTGTCTTTCAATTTCAATGCTTTCGTTTATCTTAGTCTTAAATTTTCCGAAAATAGCCAACAAAATCGATACAACAATCGAAATATTGCACGTTTACTTTCGTCAGGGATATGGTCAGTCTCGTATGGTCGAGTAGGCCTTTTACAATCGGGTTGTCAAACATCAATTGGGTCATTGAGCTATATATAGTTTTCCGTTCCATTCGATAAATTTTAGGTCCAATATACATAAAATAACATTATTTTAAAAAAATCGTTGTAATACGTAAAAACGATTTTATTGTTTTTTTAAAATAAATCTTATGTAAACATAGACAACCATACATAGGAAAACTTCGGTTGTTTACATCTGGCCTGTCAACACTCAAAATGAAAAAGACTATATACATTGAATGGAGTTTATGTCAAATTAAAATACCCCTGCGGGAAAACCGGGAAAACATGTATTCATTTTATCTGACAGGGCATCATTTGTCGTGAAATGCGATATGTCAAATGCTTCTGATAGTGTCAAATCAAGACTGTCAACATATTTCTTTATTTTCAATTTAAATTTTATTTTCACGTTTCCTGAGTTGGAAAAAAATATTGTTGTAATAACGAAAATCAGCTTTATCGATGTATGTAATAAAAAAAGTTTTTTTCTCATTTTATTACCCAATTGAGTTATTTGATGCCAACGAAACGCGCACATATTATTACGTGGATTAATCTGTATGAAATGGATAAAACAGCGTTTTACAAATGCTTCATTGCTTTTACATCGTTTGTTTTTCGGCACATATATGAAAGCTAAAAAGAACTAGCTACATAGACAGTACGGAACCATGCATATGATATTTATTTATTGTGCATTTAAATAATTGCTTTGAAACCTACTTTTGTTGAGTCGATAAAAATCAACTTCGGGTTAAATTACAATATATTTCTTTTGTTTAGTTTAAATGACTTTAAATTAACGAATATTTGAAACGCGCTTCATTTTTCGCTTTACCTTTTCGATCGATGCGTTGAACTTAGCGCATACCGTTTTAAACAACAGCTTCAAATGGGTAGAGTGACGACATGGGTCGGACTAACTATGGCTCAACATTTGCGATGCGAATTGAAACGAAACGAATTAGCTGAGATTTTAACCTTTTATCACTAACAGACTAACAGACGTAACACTATGAGGGAATTCCCTTAAAAAGCATCGATCCGGCAATTTTCCCTGAACACTAGCTCCACCTTTTATTCACAGTCCCAAACACTCATTTGTTGATGGGTTACCCCTCAGGTTTGGGAACAATTTTGCACTAGTGGTCTATCCCCCATATGCTTCTTCATATGTCAGTGGCGCCATAACTTCAAATGTGGCCACAGTCCCAACTACAAATATATTTAATATGACCGTTAAAGCAGGCGAAGCATTGTATTCGAGTGTTATGTCTGTTAGTCTGTGCTTTTATGCGGAACAAGTGGCTAAATAAATCAAATATCGCGTACTTTTTGAAATGAACCTATGTGCAAAAGAGAGCCTATCTTTGTTTAATTTCGTTTTCGATTATCACGGCTTCACCATGAATCTTTCCAATAATGTTCCAGTACATATTGGTAGGGAATGATTGCGACTAGCATATTATGCAAAGAGTTAAGGGGTTATACACAAAGTTGTGGCGAAAAAATGAGGCAGTGTTAAGTAACTTTCCAAATTAGAAGTTCTTGCACCAATGCTATGGAAGCTTTACCTTCCTGTATGCAATTTCAATTATTTTTCAGGGCTAAATAGTGAATTGAACCTATTTTAGCTCTATTTCTATTATCCGGTCAAATTGAAGCTGTTCATTAGTTCATTATCGTAAATAATTTCAGAGTTCAATCGTGATCGCTTTGTTAAAACTAAGTGTCATATTTTACTGGTTTGTTGGATTTGTTTCTTTTTTTATTTTGATTATAGAGGTTTTAACCTTAAGGTCATTCGCCTCTTCGGGTTAGAAATTTTTTTATGAATTTTTTTTAACCCTTTGTGCGGGGTTGGGACTCGAACCCAGGTGCGCAGCGTACAAGGCAATCGATTTACCAACTACGCTACGCCCCCCCATTGGGTTTGTTTCGGCATATATCACTGGTTTGTCGTTCTTGGCTAAATGCAATTTGATATCAGCGAAATGTACAAGGTTTCTTGTTGAACTACCGAAGCTGGAGTTTGACAGATGTAGCCGTAGTAGTTTTTTACCTCTTTTAAACAACTTAACCCTTTGCTGCTCAACATCGTCGTTGGGCGGGGTTATAAAGAATCGTTGTTAAATATACAATAAACGATTTTATGTTGTCACCCCTCACTAAGACCTCTTCAAACACTCCTATCATAAAAATACATTGTCTACTTGTTGAAATTATTATATAAAATTATATTTTAGTTGAAAGTTGAACAATTGAGGGAATGGAGAAAAATTTGGGATAGGTAATGTGTAGAACATAACCAGGGTGTTGAGATAGGACAATTATTTTGTGTGAGGTTTTTATAAATCCTTCAAAAATCTTGACTAAAGCATAATACTTTTACTGGTAGTTCTCAGAATTTACATTTCCAATAACTAAACTATTCAGCATTTCTTAACTTATATCGGCAGAAATTTTCCGCAAACAGATAGACAGATATACACCTGTATTTTGTGCGGAGAACTCGGCAATAAAATTGTTTTACTGAATCAAACTTAATGTGTTAATTTAACCATTTGAAAGAGATACAAGCAAAATTTTAATAACATGATACGCCAACGAATAGTCCTACGTCAACACCGTGGTTATGTCCCAGATATTACCCACCCCTAGTTTTCGTTTGACGTTTTCGGTAACCTCACTGTGAAGGCAAATGCAAATAAATATGATGAATTTTCAATCAATGACCTTTGAATATATGAAACTTTACTAAAATATGCTTTAATATTCATTAAGAAACGCGCTTGCCGTTTTATACTTCAAATTAATTTCGATAACGAGAAATCAACAAATTCAACAACGATAAAAATGTACTCACCTTTCTATTTTATCAACTTGCTTAGTGGGTGCCAATTTTCAGTGTTCATCTTGCTGAACTATGCAGTACTAGATCGCGGAAAAGTGTGATGTCAAAACAAAACTTGTTTTCTTTCGATTTCCAGGTAGGCTTTCAAAAATTACCAATACAATCAAAGCACGTTCTTGGTCTCTTTCCCCCCTAATTGATTTCGACGTTGATCCCACTCTATCATAAACACTCCGCTGACGTTTTTCATCACGCACACAAGTTATCGCCCTCGATTTGTGCTGACCTGGGTGGGTACGTTCGATTCAGTGGTTGAACATTGTTTTTCTAGAGCAATCCGCTTCCAGAAACTTCTCGACTGTTGATCTGGAAGTGTTGTCTTTTACATAAAACTGGTACGCTCGGGCCAGCTCGAGTTCAGTCATTGCGAAGAAATTCGAGAGTGCATTGTTTGCGTATTACAATTTGACCTCAAATAAAGTGGAAAATAGTTCCGTTTTTTTCAAGGTGATTTTTGCTTTTTCGGTTACGAAAAGAGTAGTTTACATTCAAGGTGATAACGTACGCACAGAAAGAAGTTAGAAAACGGTAAAATTTTCGTTTGGTGATAAATTGCGATTTGGATTGCTGACGTTATCGTTTGCTTCTAGAAGGTACGATCGAACAAAATGGGAAAAGATTTCTATAAGATTTTGGGAGTGTCGAGGGGGGCTTCGGATGATGAGATCAAAAAGGCTTACCGAAAGTTGGCGCTGAAGTACCATCCGGACAAGAACAAGAGCCCCCAGGCCGAGGAACGGTTTAAGGAAGTGGCAGAAGCCTACGAAGTACTATCGGACAAGAAGAAGCGTGACATATTCGACCAGTACGGCGAGGACGGTTTGAAGGGTGGACCCGGAGGCGGTGGCACTAATGATGCAAATGGATCATTCTCGTATCAGTTCCATGGAGACCCAAGGGCAACGTTTGCACAATTTTTCGGAACAAGTGATCCGTTTGGAGTGTTTTTCGGAAGTGATGGCGTCGGATCGAATATGTTCTATCACGAGATTGGCGGAGATATGCATGATCCGTTCGGACTTGGTGGTCGCGGTGGAATGGGAGGAAGTTTCCCTGGTGCTGCCAGATCGCAGTCGTTCAATGTGAATGGTTCGCCCAACAGAAAGCATAAGATGCAGGATCCATTGATAGAGCATGACCTGTACGTGACGCTTGAGGACGTGAATGTAGGTTGTCAAAAGAGAATGAAAATTTCCAAAATGGTCATGCGACAGGATGGAAGCGCTCGGAAAGAAGAAAAGATTCTGAATATTAACGTGAAACCCGGCTGGAAGGCTGGTACAAAAATTACTTTCCCGAGAGAAGGCGACCAAGTTCCTGGAAAAATTCCTGCCGACATTGTGTTCATCATCCGGGATAAACCGCATCCGCATTTTAAACGAGAAGGTAGTGACATTAAGTACACGGCGAAAATCTCCCTTCGTCAGTCACTGTGTGGGACCGTGGTCAAAGTTCCTACACTCAGCGGGGAACAGCTATCGATATCAACCGTTGGGGAAATTGTGAAGCCAAACACAGTGAAAAGGTTACAGGGCAGAGGCCTACCATTCCCGAAAGAGCCATCCCGACGAGGAGATCTGCTGCTGGCATTTGATATCCAATTCCCCAGCCAGTTGAGTCCAAACGCCAAGGACATCCTGGCGGATTTGCTACCATTGGATGGGAATTCCTAAAGCGAGAAAAACGAAGAATGTTCTAGAGCGACGGAAAATACGTCGCGTACGAGGCGCGTGACGAGATATCTCCCTCTCGAAGCTTTTCTCTCTTTGTTTGTTGACTGCCTGATTGGTCTGATTATGCCATCAATGAGAGAGCGAGCGAGAGAGGAGAGCGAAACCAGATTGGTGAAGCTTCCCTGTAAATATGTTTAGTGAATTTTAAATAGTGAACCAGTGCAGGTTCGAAAAAAAAATCGATAGCGAGCGAAGAGAGTCTGTAAATTATACTTCATAATACAAATCGGTGAAAAATTTGCTGTATGAGAGAAGGAAACCAAACACTTTGTTTTTGTGTACGTTAGCTAAATCTTTCATTTATCAAAATACCAATGTTAAATCACAATAGATATATGATTCCGTGTCTTAATGTGATGATAAAACTGTACATAAGAATGAAAGTAGCGTAGCCAAAATGTGCGCATTAATTGGCTACTTACAGAGGAGGAAAGTGCTGTTTAAAGTGAACTGAAAGACACACTTAAGCTTTGTTTTTGAAGTTATGGGAGAGTAACTAGAATAAGTTATAGTTATTCCTATCGTTTGTTGTAAATAGTAAAAATAGGATTAGTCGCTCAAACAGCTAATCGATTTGGTACGTTATAGTACGACATGTAATCATGATAGAAAATAAAAATGTATATACAATACTTTGCATTTTACTTATCAGAACTTGAAGAAATAGATACATATCACATTTCCGTTAAACCCATTTCACAGCGACGTACAAGGAAATGAGTATACTTCGCATCTCGAAACAAAAAAGGTTTCTTTGTATACAAGCATCCATGGAAAAATTGTTTCGTCTTGGTAGTTGCTTAGTGAATTATTCTGGTGGTCACTTTCGGTCAAGTGATGAAAAAATCTCACGTGACTAAGGTGAGAGATACCACCGAGGTGACAAATTTTGTCACATAAGGTGACTAAGGGAATATGCAAAATGATGAGGTGGCTTTTAGAATAAGAAAAACGAAGCGGATGAAGTGAGGCGCTCGATAATTTTAATCGTTTATTTTATTTGTTGGTGTAAGAACTTTGTTCAATATGATGATGTGGCGGTGGTCAGCTATTTTTGTCCGCGTCCCTAATCACCTATTTATCAACAGTTCTATCGTTGAAAATGAACTATCTTGGTTATGCAACTAATTTCCCTGATCTTATTTTATTGCAAATAATTAAGTAGGTTTTATTTTATTATATTCAGAATTGCACATATTTTGAGGTATGTAATTTTAAATGTTTGATTTGATGGCATTGTAAGGGAACACGTGTCCGCCGGTTGATGCTAATCGAGCTGACATCTTTGGACTGATCAAACTAATTTCTTTGTTTGTTTAGTGTTTATTTGACCAACTAGGAAACTAGTCCACGGGGCATTTAATGTGTGTGGGGAATGCGCATTGTCTTGTCAGAGTGAATGTTGATTCATATATTAGGGGTTGAGAATTGGCAGTTCGTGAGAAGAATCAGAAGCTATTTACCAATTTGCAACATTAATATCAAGCCCGAAGAATATATGCTCGGTGTTAGGTCAGAATGAAAGGGACGATCCATAAATGACGTAGCATTTTTTGAGTGATTTTTAACACCCCCTCCCCCATCGTAGCATTTCGTCACAAACCTCTAAATACCCCCTGGTAATTACGTAGCTTGACGGTAATTCTCCCCCCACCCTTGTCCCCGTAAAATTAAAAAAAATTAAGAACGATGTCAGTTATTCCCCTTTAAAAAAGCTACGTAACATGACATGACCCCCTACCCCCCCGTCGTCACACATCATCACAAAATACAATACTCCCCCCTCCCCCATATAATGCTACGTCATTTATGGATGATCCCAAATCAAATTAATTAATTGTTCGCATTGTATCCAATACTTTCAACTTGTCGTTAACTTTATTTCTTCATGAGTATAACAATATTGTAGCTTGATTATTCACGTAAAAGGTAACAGGTTACTTTCTTTTCGTTCTTATTATTATTCTTAATTAGCTTCATCGGTTGCATATTCGATATACAAAGCTAGTCGTATCAGGTGTTTCGGTAGTGCTTATTTTATACCGTTTAAAATGCGCTTAAGTTAGCTTAACAAAGCGCGCGAATAATGATAACATAAAAATCGGAGCCTCATTCAATTGTTCGCGGAGAAAGAAACCAATATAAAATTGTCATTTTATTTGCTATATCAATATCAAAGTTTATACACGATAAATAATACTTGTATTATGAAATCTTCAATTACATAGGTATTGCCAATGTTTCGAAACACTAAAGGTAATCGCTTTTCATGCGGCCCTATTCTGCGCGGCGTGTGAAGTGAGACGACTAATCTCACCTCAATCTACGAGACTTTTCTCACCCAATTCTGAAAAGTCATTTCGGATGACGTGAGACGCCCATTTAACCGCAATGGAGAATCTCACCTCTCCCGAGTCGACTCTAAGAATCGAGTGAAAAAAGTCACGTAAAGTGAGGTGAGTTTAGTCACCTCATGTCCAACGCTGCGCAGAATAAGGCCAATGGTGTTGTATTGTTTTTAGAATGTCGTGATTCACCGGAATGAAGAAACAAGGAATAATGAAATCGTGAACATACCGTTGGATTCGATTAAACATGAGCAAACATAATTCAACAAACGATAAATCTCTCATAAATTCTCGACAGCCGGCTGCCCAAAGCAATAAACACATGATAACACTTCTGAGAGTTGCATAGATTGTATCACTTATCAAGGTGAATCCAGATTTGTGTGACTCTTTACTCCATTCTACTAACAAAAAGTCCTTCCCGTGGCAAACGTGGAGATGCAGAGGTATACACGGTCTCCAGAACAACGTTTGCTGCACTAACATTCCTTTCCTTCCCCGAACACTGTAAGGACGTGGCCGGACGCCGTCATTGACATTGCAAAGTATAGAACTCTCGAAACGTACACATTGAGAATGGATACCTACTCCCAGGTCCCATTCGTTGGTTCTTTGTGCAATTTCGCTTGTTCTGGTCAATCGCGGAGTAGCAACTACGAATTTTACGGTCATCATGCTCATGCTCATTTTGTTCAATATGATGTTTAAGGACATGTTCATTAACCGAAACAGAATTTTCGATACTCTTGGTTTGAATATGTATTTCAAAACACGGAATGAGTCACCTACATCCTTGATGCATACCATCCTAAAAACTCCTCAACTAACAGCATCCAAAATTCACTAGTATAGATGCTATCAGAGATATTTTGCATAATCCATACCGTCTTCAAAAGTAGGTTTCGAACCTAAAAATAATGATACAGCAATTGAAAATTTATAAAGTAAGTAATTTTCTCTTCCCACTGAGACGTCCAAAAATTGTTTCAAAATCGTTCAACACGGGTCCAACGATGGACGTTCATTGAACGGTTATTTGGACGTTGTCCAAATTGGTCCAACGAACGTCCTTCATTGGACGATTTTGAAACCAACCGTTCTTAGAGGGTTGTTACGCTCCTCGGGCTTCCTGAATAATAACCCAGCTCCCCAGTCACCGTGGCAAGCAGAAAGTTAGAAAAAGTTGAGCAAAGCGAAATTGATTCTGGCAGCGTTTCTGCCAGTGTTTTGTGCGATTTGTGCTAGAATTCTGGCAAAGAATTCGCTCAAGTGCAACAACCGTTTCTGACAGAAGCAGTTAAACTAACCGATGCTGCTCACAGAATTCAGCCAGGAATGTACGGCCGAAACTTCTGTACGTTTCCTGACTCATTTTTGTCAGATGTTTTGCTCGATTCGTGTTAAATTCTACCAGGTAGGAATTGCCTTTACACAGTTTATGTCCGAGATATGCCAGGGTTTCGCTCGGTTCCTGTCAAAATTTGCCAGAAAACGCGAGCGATACCGAGTTCGCCCTACACGCAGAATTTTATTTATAGGATGCGCGCAGAAATCTGACGGGGTGCCAAACCAACCCAGTTAAGCTCAGCCGGAAATGAACTGGAATTCCGGCTGGTTCCAGTTCGCATTCCGGCTCCAGTGACACAACCGATTCTAGTTAGAATCGGTTGTGTCACTGGAGCCGGAATACGAACTGGAACCAGCCGGAATTCCAGTTCAGTTCCGGCTGAACTTTACTGGGAAGCTTTATAGAAATCTAGCAGAACAGTCTCTGTCAGAAAATTTGGTCATTGGATCGTTCAGTGGGACATACGCGCGACTTCCGGAGTGTTAATTAATTCATCGACCTCTTCGCACACGTTTTCGTCGGTCAACAGGAAAATTTCACAACTGTTAAATTTTCTATGGAGGTTATTCATTTTATTGCACCAAGAACCATAACTTTTCAGGGATTTCCTCTTGAGTTAGGAGTCTCGGTTTAGTCTTTGCCTAGGATAAGACGTGACAATAGGAGGGGGGGGGGGTCGAAAATCGGTTCCCTTCTTCAATATAGTGGATTCAAGATATAAAATATTGTCGGCATAAAATAAATTAACAAGACTCCATTTTCATTAATAAAAATAGCAACACTGTTCAGAAGATTTCGGCAGGGTGAAAATGTGCGAAAAGAAGGATGTCGAAGGAAAAATAAGAAGCCGATTGTCACGTCTTGTCTTAGGCACAGAGAACAGACGTCCATCTTCAGCATTCAACTTGTGTAAAATCTCTAACGGTTTCGAAGGTAGTTTGGATATCTAAACCAGGTGCGCTACTGTCGTCATGTTTTTTTTGTGGCTGAGTGCAACAGAATTGACAGCGGTTATTCCTCTACCCAGTCAAACTAGTCCGGAATCGATTCGGACTTCCAGCATGAATTCCAGCTCAAATGCGTCAACCGATAGAGTCGGAATCAGTTGTTTTCTTTGAGCTAGATTCCATGCAGAATCCATCCAGGATTTCGAACCCGTTCCGGAATCGATTTGACGGATAGTTGGGATAGGTTGGTGTGGCGGCGCTAGTGTTTTTAGTATATTAATTCAAATGTTTACACACGTTTTACATTTCTTATAAAAGAAATGTATAGAATTCGCTCAAACTTTCAAGATTTTTTCCGAGGCCCGGAGGGCCGAGTCTTATATACCAATCGACTCAGCTCGACGATTTGGGACAATGTCTGTGTGTGTGTGTGTGTATGTAACGGACAAATTCTCATTCGTGTTTCTCAGCAATGGCTGAACCGATCTTATCCAAACCAATTTTAAATGAAAGAACTAAAAAACAGTATGAACGCTATTAATTTGTTTTTGATTCTGATGTTTAGTTTCCAAGATATGAATGTTTGAATGCGCAAAAATGGCGTCTTTTGCATTTTTTTTGAATTATCTGCCGAAATTGACAACATAGATTAACACTTTATAAGTGTTTAGATAGCTTTAACGAATACCTTTCGAACAAGCTATAGATTGTTGAAATCGGACTATTATCAAAAGAGATATTTAACATTAAAGGTGGAAGAAAGATTTTTATCATTTCCCATTGCCAGAAATATGACCAAAAACATGTAATCTATTATTAACGCCAAAACGGCTTATTTTAGGTCAATAGTATCTTCGGAGAATATAATGAAGGTAATACGCCCTTTCTTTTGGTATTGTGCTTTTGCTGATTAATCCCCCTATGAGTGAGATATTTTCACAAATTTTCTTGGAAGTGATTATATCGAAATGATACCTTCAGCAAATTTGTAGCTCTTACTTTTGCGAATAACTTTACTGAAGACTTCAAATATCTATTTTCAATACTTTAAAAGTTATGGCTTGTTGTTTGTGGATTACTCTTTGTCGCCTATTTATTGTTCAATATAGTAATAATCCATTGAAATAAGCCAAACATCTTTTCGATAAAACGAATTTTGTATTTCATTTTTCTATCTACAACCTCTAGAAATAATCACCGAACACTTCCAAGTTGTCTGGAAGGAACTTAATAACTTATCAGTGCAAAAATGTTCATTTGCGCGAACCTTCTGACTGCAATTTTTCTAACTTATGACCATCGGATCGATCTGAAACATATCGGAAAATGAAAAGCGAAAAAAATAACTCCAAGTAACGGGGTAGCCAAGAGAAGGTTTTGGGGTTTAACACCATACAACCACATCCCCCCACCACACCCAAAAAAATATTGGATTGAAGTTGAAAATTTATTGATGCTGACTGATTTTATTCAATATTACAATAACAATTATCTGATCCGTACATTAATAACCTGTTGTGGTAAACATCATGAGGATTTTTGATAAATTGTCGGAACGGGGTCCTGATATGTAACTGATCTATTGGTTCAGAGTTCTGTAATCAATCATTATCCTCAGATTTATATTCAAATTGAGCTCGTTTTTGTAGAGATGTACTGTAATAAGGGTTTTTATTTAATAGGAAGCGAAGTTAAAATTGATTTAATGTCTATGAAACATAGAACTGCTCACCAAAAAAAATGCATAACTTTCAACATTTGCTAAAAATGTTTTTGTCTTTCTCATTCACTCTAAAATTCGTCAATCTAATCCCGACCCGGAGGGCCGAGTGTCATATGCCAATCGACTGAGTTCGTCGAGATCGGAAAATGTCTGTGTGTATGTATGTGTGTATGTGGAAAAAAATGTGACCTCTGTTTCTCAGAGATGGCTGGACCGATTTGCACAAAGTTTGTCTCAAATGAAAGGTACAACCTTCTCATCGGCTGCTATTGATTTTTTTTGTTGATTGGATTTCCGGTTCTGGAGTTACGAGTTGAAGAGTGCAATCACACAGCAAATTCCCCATATAAACTGAAATGATAAATTTTCAAAATCAAATTTGTATTTTTGATGCCAAATGACTTTAAAATGCATGAAACATTGAGATGTTTGACAAAAGTTGCCTTTTTTGGACTTTGGTACATTTTTGCTTTTCTCATATAGAAAGGTTATGCAATCACTCTAAAAATCGTCAATCATACCGGGCCGGAGGGTGTATGCAGTGAGGGGTTGCTACTTTAAAATTAAAACTAGTTTAAAATGTCTTAATAAGTTGAAAAATTTCGGCAGGACCTGGACCTCCCGGATCTTTCTCCATGATCCGCCGCTGGTTTCAAGCGATGTTTCAGTATCACATAGTATCTCAAGATCGTGGCTGTCGATCCATTGTATGTATGTGCAAATCGTACTGAACATGTAATATTCATTTCCACCATTGTATTGAACATAACCAGCCATGGAATCGTAGTCTGGACAGTTGAGAAAAGCACAATTGCACCACTAGGTGGATTTAAACAGGTTTTTATTTTGGGAATGCGTCGAGTTGAGACGAAAACGTAATATGATTAATAACGGGGATAACACTTTCCGAATGTAGAGAGAAATTTATGAAAAATGACGATTTCCATTCGACTCTAGCAGGTTCTAATCGATTTTGATGAGCATTTGATTTTTGTTGTATGACCAGTGGCGTAGCCAGAAATTTGGATTGGAGGGGGTTTTGACGAAAATCATAGATTTTTCAAAAATGTTGGCGGGTCTATTGATGACATTTAATCTGTAGGCCGCGATCGACTGGGTACTACCGTGTTCTGCAGTAATAGCGAAATGGGATGGTGTGAGCGGGCATGGGCGCCATAACCCTACCGTAGGAAGAACTAAACACCTGTCCTGTCGCAGGTGTCGGTTATGTTGGGTGGCGGACTACGAGACAGGTTAGGTCAAGTTCAACGAGTGGCCCAAAAACACCACTTTACTAACAATCAAGAAGAAAAGGATGAGCTGAAAACTCGCAACTTCGAAACCTTAGCAGTGGAGGAGCTTTGCTAGACGGGGCAGAAGGTGTGGAAATCCGGGGTCGAGCGACGTCACAAGAGCTGAGCAAAATGCACCAACGCGTGATTAGCGAAAGGATGTGTGTAGTGTGGATCAAAGGCCATTTCTTCAACTAGAGCATTATCAATGTGCACTGACCTCACGAAGCATGCTTTGGCCACTTTGTTTTTCGCATGTCAACAGGTTATTTTTTATTTTTATTTGAAGCCGTTTGCACTAAAAGATGCGAATTTTCGTAGTAAACTTAAAAATATGAAAAAGTTAAATTTGACCAAAGTTGCGTTGAAGCCACTTTTGCATACCAGGATAGTAAACGTCATCTACAAGGTGTTCTCCCAAATTCTTTGTTACCACCTATAACCGTTAGTAGGGGAATTCGTAGTGCAATATGGCCTATAATGCACAAATACGGGTTGCATTCATATCTTCAACCAAGCTATTTGCAATAATATTCTTGAAAACTTTGCTGAAGACACTTTGTCTCGAAATAGGTTTGATTGGAGTTAGTAATGCATCCAACTGGAAAAATTAATCACAAAATTATGCTACTAAATACTACACCACCGAAAGCTTATGGTTTCCAAATTATGGAATCTTGGCGCCATTCAATTCGATACCCAAATGTACACCATAAATAGCGAATCTTAACTAGTGGCACATTATATAAGTGATAACCCAAAAAATCAAATGCATATAAAAACCGATTCTGACCTGTTAGAGACAAGTGTAAAACGCCATTTTTCATCATTTTTATGTAGGCGTTTTCGTTGAGCTATTTTGCTTGATATTTACATGATATTTATAGGATCCTCACTAAAATATTAGTTACAAGATCCCATTCTCACAATTTACAAAAAGTCCCCATAACGTTTAAAACATTAGGTTCTCAATATTATGAACAGATAATAAACTTCCAAAATTATTTTTTGAATATTTAAATAAACTAGTCAGCATCAAACTTTTTTTGTCTTCAATTCAAATATTTTGGTTTGGAGGGGGTTTTAACCCCCAAAACCCCCCCTTGGCTACGCCACTGTGTATGACCAATTATATGTATAGGTCAAACGTTTAAAACAGTAATTTAAGGTCAAGATAGCATCATTTTGAAACCGCCAATTTCGGAGGTTTAGTATCTTCGATGAGTTTTACAAACGTTAAACAGCGCATTATTTGATAAAATAATTTTGACGGTATATCGTCTAAGAAGTATTTATGGTGAATTTTCTCAGATTAATATTCATGACTACAATAAAGTCTCAACAAATTCGCTAAAGACACGAACTCTGTTACTATTTTCTGAAAAATTAATTCTGCATAAAAACTTCTAAATTACGGTTTCGGAATTATGCCGTTTGGACAGTAAGATCGATTTTCACCAAACCCCCACCAATCCGAATTTCTGGCTACGCCGCTGACTTCAAGTAAGTAGAAACAAAGTCGATCTACACTCGTTCACAAGAAACTTCTTCGAATGCTGAATATCTATTATAATACATTGAAACCCCGATTTTATCAGCCAAATATGAACATATGTTTGATGGGCAGACGAACAAGACTGAATTCGAGTAAAACCTTTCTTGAGCATGTTTTCCTTATCATGAAGATGAAAATATGCAAAAATAAAAAGTTCATCATAATCAGAAATAGTTATCAGACTACATCAAGGGACAGGAAGAATATTTTAACAGCTTCAGTTTATTATAAAGAAAAAAATGCCCGATTTAGTCAATGTCCCCATTTTGTCAGCCTAAAATACACCATGAGATTGATAAAAATGGGTCTTTATTGTATGTATTATGCACTGTGTTTCACATTAAATCAAGGATACTACTGGGATGTCACCTTTAGAAAAAGTCGATGTCGAAGTAAAATTTGGAACTATGCACGCATGCACTTCAGAGATAGCGTGATATCAGGAGCTGCGATTTCATTTCAACGCTTTTTTGGGAAAAGGGCGATACTTAGGGTTACCAACCGTCCTTATTTTAAAGGACATGTCCTTAATTTCGATGATTTGGGAAAGCGTCCTTAATTTTACTTCAAATGTCCTTAGTTTTAATCTCAATCCATGTTATATTTGAAATCAATTAGATTAAATTCACTCAAGCGAATAAAACATTTTACTCGCTATTTTAGTTGTTCACTTCCTTAGAGTCTTTTGATTTGTTATGTTCATATTAATGATTCAAAAAGTTTAGTTCAGCCAAAAATTTTATTGCCTGAAGAAAAGTTACAAACTAATACTTTTCATGTTTCTCATCTTGTTGAGCGCTGACAAAAAAAAGATTTGTCCTCTAATTCGAACCATCGAATTTTAAACAGCTATCACTTTTTAGCACAGTCGGCAAATTTCTTAGTAACTTCATGGACTTTAATCAATAAGTTCTCTTAAGAAAAAACTTTGATTTTTGCAAATGAAGATGAAAATATAGGATTTCTCGCAATAATATCCATACAAATTTCAAATGTAACACGGCATGCCACGACTTAATACTCTGCATAGTTTCTTAGGACCCCAGAAGAACAAAAAAGCGCTGTTCTAAAAAAATATTGGAAATCTTTTCTTAACACCACTCAACCAAACACATTTAGTCAAAGATTAGTAAAATTTGTTAGTCTCGGTCAAAATTCAAAATTTCCTTATTTCGCTTTTAGCCCATTTGGTAACCCTAGCGATACTTACAAATGTAAACATAAAGCTTCTTTCATACATGCGAATGAGGGCTTTGAAACGCAACAAATTTACCTAAAAATTTGGATTATTCGATATTTGCTACAGCAAAAAATACAACGGGCGAAACTGTATTTTAACAAACAGGGGGATACTTTTTTTTGCTAGCAGTTTAAATGCGAAACTATTTTTTTTTCGTATTTTTTTAGGATTATCAAGCTGATACCAGCTGTAAATAGTAAAAATGATCGCTATTGAAAAAAACACGGACGAAATCGGTGGTGTAGAACGGTAGTAATTGTAAAAAACGTAAGGGCGATACTTCAATGCTGATAGGTGGGATCGAAAAAGTAAACAATCGCCAAAGGAGCGATACTATCATTTTGTCAATTTGAATAGCAAAAACAAATTTATATTTAATAATTTCAAAAACTTTATGAAGTATTGGGTTTCGATCACTGAATCATGCAATCTAGGATGTAAAAAACACAATAGTTCTTAAATAGGAAATAAAACCAAGTCTGGAAATATTCACTGTTGATTTTCTTTGAATGGTATCACTGCTAGTATCGCCTTTTTCAAGAATAAGCATTGATTTCTTAGTTCTCAGTCGCGTTGGAAATTTGAGAAAAGTATAAACTTCAAATCGATTAAAAAAAATCGATTTTTTTGTCTCAGTACAATATATAACCCCTTTAGGAAAATTCAGTTTTCCCACCACAATATAGATATTTTATTAACAGAGCATTAGCAATAATTCGTTCGTATGTCTATTTTATGGGCCATTTGTTCGCTTTCCCATTGATTTGGTTTGAGATTTCTAGCACTGATGTTGTCCTATGCTGATTTGAGCGATTCTCTGCGTCCTGCCACTATCCCATGTAGTATGTCTTATCAAAAACATCGCGAAGCATCAAGTTCTAAATGTTCTCAAACGATATAATATCCGAAGAGAGTGATAAGAGTTATAAGAAATGTCTCATCACACTGTTAGGTGGATTAAAAGCGTTTTTTAAATATTTTTGTTCGATCATGGATGTCTGTTCTCTGTGTCTTAGGTCTTTGCTAAAACAGTTACGGCCGATTTCTTAACTTGGATGAAAACCGGTTTTCGTTGAAAATCGGTTTTCGGCTAATTGGTTACCATAGCAACTTGAAAACTGGTTTTCAGCGAAAAGCGGTTTTCATCCAGTGAAGAAATTGACCGTTACAGATTGTAAAGTACCAGCCATGCATATCCCTGCCCTGTCTCCCCTACGCTGCAATCGGTGAAATGTTTCAGTCGCTAGTACTGCACGAAATAGAACGGTGCTAGTACTACCCCCGAGTTTGTCAGCTGAACGATGTGTCATCAAACAACAGTTGTCAAAAAAAATCATTGAAAAATTCCACTGGTATCTTCCGTGCACGTAAACATTCGCTGAAAAAAAAGTGAAAATTCTATGTAAAATCTTGTGATACCACGTAGAAAAATCAACACTTCGAATGTGGTATCTGTGAATCGACTATACGAGTAGCTATCGTCAGTGCCAACCGCGCAAAAATGCACCTCTCCCAGGATGTGTCCAGCGCACTGCAGCAGATCGAAATCATCAAGCAGACGGTGGAGGAGATGGAACCGAACAAGCTGCAGCTGAATGTGATGGACGATCTGAAAATGATAATCGATTTGCTGCAGGATCCGGTTTTCCGAAATATTGTACAAATCCAGGATTCGCTGGCGGAGTTGAACACTCAAATAACGCAGCATCCGTCGATACTGCCGGGGGATTTCGATATTGCCAATAGCGGAGAGTTGGTGCTGAATGTTCCACCAGCATCGGACTTATTCGATGCAGAATATCCGGACGAACAGCGGGTTCCATCGGCGCAGATTTCCCCGGGTAGTCCAGCTCCGACACAACAGCAGAGATTGAACGTGATGGATCATTCGTTGCAAGGTTCGCAGAAGGGGTTGCCGCAGACTCAATCGCATCCAGCTCCACTGAAAAGGACTAACGAGCTAATGGAGACTGCCGAGGAGGTGAGTTTTTAGGTGGAATAAAAATTCGATTTGCTTAAAGTTTGCTATTGTAGGATCAGCAAAATCACGACTCCCAAGATGACACATTAATCCACCAGGGTATGTACGATGCCCATAAATCAGCAACGGATCTGCTCGATGTGCCCGAATGGTCAAGGATTCTGGATATTGAGTTGGTCAATGATGGAACCGGACTTGGGTTCGGTATTATTGGAGCTCGTGCTACCGGAGTAACGGTTAAAACAATCTTGGCCGGTGGTGTTGCGGATCGTGACGGAAGACTACAGTCCGGCGACCAGATACTTCAGATTGGTGATGTTAACCTGCATGAGATGATCTCGGAGCAGGTTGCATCGGTTCTTCGCCAATCCGGAACTCATGTTCAGTTGGTTGTTGCTAGACCTATAGATGCCAACAATGGTGCCATCGAAGAGTATGACAACTCGGCCATTGTTCCAACGATCTTGCTATCTGATCCATTGAAGTTGAAACAATATCTAGCCGATTCGGGATTTTCAGAAATTTTTAGCGTTTATTCGATTGGCAATCTGGAACCGAGTGTTTTCGAAAAAGCCAGTCCAATAGAGTTCCCGGAAACAGAAGTGTTCACTGTTGAATTGATGAAAGATCAAAACGGGCTCGGTATCACGATCGCTGGCTATGTATGCGAGAAGGAAGAGCTGTCGGGAATTTTTGTCAAAAGCGTTTCACCTGGAAGCGCTGCGGATCTTAGCGGAAAAATTCAAGTTAACGATCGGATCATCGAAGTGGATGGTCAGTCACTGCATGGATTTTCCAATCACCAGGCAGTGGATGTGCTGAAGCAAAGTGGTCACGTTGTCAAACTTTGCTTGGAGCGTTACCTCCGTGGTCCAAAATATGACCAGCTGCAACAGGCCATCGCTGCGAACGAGATGAAACCACCGACTCCTGCTACGCCGCCTCCTGCCCTTACTCCAGGTGGTGATCTATCCAAGTACGGAAGCAACATTCTGGATATCGTGCCTCGGGCCGTTGACAAACGGTTCAACAATAGTTTTAGCGATGACGAAAGTAATCTTATGATGATGGGTGAACCAGACCAGCAGCTAGAGACGATGATGGCCCACAAGAAACTTGCCCGCGCTAAGGATTCGATGGATAGCAATGAATATCGTGAGAAGATTAAGGAAACTTCAATTATACCTCCGTCATCGGGGGAGGCAAATCTGGACCTGCTGCTGGCGGAAGGTACGAGTTCGGCTGCCTTTGCCAGTCACGGCAAACAGCGCAGTTCGTTGAAGGTTACTGAGGAAACGGAGGCATTCATCGCTAAGAAATGGAATAGCATTCTCGGTTCGAACGTGAAAATCATTGTAGCTAATATACGAAAATTCAACGCTTGCAGTGGGTTGGGAATATCCCTCGAAGGAACAGTCGACGTCGAAGGGGGTAAAGAAGTACGGCCACATCACTACATCAGATCGATACTGCCGGAGGGACCCGTCGGACAGAATGGACTACTGCGGTCCGGTGATGAATTACTCGGTGAGTTTTTCGGTTATTTTATGATTCTTCTATACTGTGTCCCTCGTCTTGAAGAACATGCACGTTCTAAAGGGTTAATGTTGAACAGAACAGGGGCAAAAATCGAAAACGAAAAAAGTTTTTTCCACATAAAGATAGATCTTCATAAATATTAATCAGCAGTACTGTGACAACATGCTACATAAGCTGATTGATTTTTATGATGATCTAACATACGGTGGGGTAAAAAACTGCTTTTTTCGTTTTCGATTTTCGCCCATTCTCTGTGAAAGCTTAACAAATTACTCCGTCACTGACAAAGCGACAAAATTCTCACTTGGAAAGCGGGTCAAGCCATGGATGGCTATCTGTAACGAGCGAGATGTTGTTGTCACGATGTCTTTGAAATGTTTCTAAGTGGACGAGACGCTGCGTCAATGGCGGAGCATTCTGTTTGATACTTGAATTTTCAGTTAATTTTCCACTAATTTCATGCGAATTTTTCGATGAATAAGACAACCAAGTTTGCAATATAACAGAACTTAAAACTAAACATTCAATCATTGTGCTAAAAATTATAAATGGACTGTTATGCGGCTACTTCATAAGATTCCTTAGAAAATAACCGAGTACCAGTCGACTGTATAATTTGACGCAGTGCGATACTTTGAAATAAGCCTGTTGACTAAACTCGTGTTTCTTCGTATACTCATCCTCCCGGGACCAATTTATTGCGGGAGAATTAGTGCTCCTGCTCTTGCACTCCTTCTTTTATGTTAAATGTTCGTGTTTTTTTTTTGGTATTACGATGTGTATCCGGTGGCGGATTTTCTTCCAACTCCAATATGCTCTTTTATTTCCTAACATGAACGGCTAAGCTTCTCTGCGTACTTTGAGCCATTTACCTCTCAACAATGTCGCGATCTAGTCGAATAGTTATCGGTCTTCAATCTAACCTACTCCGACATGGGTGGATCCAGAGGGGTCGTCCGGGGGGTCCGGATCCGGATATTCAATCGGTTGAGAAGTTTTCGTGGGTGAATGGAGAACAGTGAGTCTAGTTATGTAAACTAGGCTCGATGGAACTATCCAAGTCAGTCTTGGATATCACATACATTTGGAGCAACATCAAATGTTGCTACGAACTGGTGTCGAAGGGGTCAGTTAAGGTTATCTGACGTATTCTTGATGATCACACCATTTAAATGAAATGTGTAAGTAGCACTAACAAACATCTAATTTCAGGAACTGTACGAGATGGCGCTGTGGCCTTCGACTGGCGTGGTCCATTCTCATTCGGAAGTCTTCTTGGCTGGTTGTTACTTGCAAGTTGATCAATTAGCTTGGGTGGGGGACATGTTGACCCTGCTAGTTGTCGATTCTTTTGACCTTGGGTATGAGGCTAGTTCAAGAAAGGAGTGCAGGACTGGCACCAAGGAGACAGTTAATTATTCAGGACTCGATTATTAACTTCGACCAAGCACACCGGCTCTCAGTAATGATAAGCAGCCCTTTCGAGTTAGTCCTCCTCCTGAGGATCGGTGTTTAATAGGCAGAAAGTTGCTAATAATTTTGTAATTTTTTTCCCCTTGGGGGGCGGACCGAGATTCCTTAAGCTATAAGTTGCAGTCCTATCAACCCGCTCACAAAAAAAGAAAAATTTGGGGTCGATTGGTTTTGACCATACATCCTTATGCAAAGTTGTTCAGCATATCCTGGACTACCCTTTTATCTAATTGTTGGCATACTGCAAGATGAATTGTACTCTGTAGAATTGTACCCTCTAGAATGGAAAATGCAAAAAAGTAAGTTTTCCCATACCAATTTCCATACAAATTTCCAACGCAATGCGCTACGTCAGATCAAAACCAATTGATCCCACATTTTACAGTTATTTGGGACCCCAAATGGAACCAAAAAAGTGCTGTTCTGAAAAAACGGATCATTTTGCCCCACCCTAATGTACATACCTTTAGGTGAGACTGCGAACATGCTGCTCATCAACAAAACAGTGACGGCTAGAACGTAAACTCCGCGATGTTCGAGCCATTGCAGCCAGCGTTCACCAGTCGTCCCGGTCCTGTGTGCAGGAGTGGTGAAGGGGTCTTCCAAATCGATACCAACGGCAATCAATCGCGGCATTCAAACCTACAAATATACTACCAGAATGCCGGTGGTATGAATTCAGTAATCGAAGATTATTTGGTAGCAAGTTCGGATGAATGCTTCGACATAATCGCCCTCACAGAGACGTGGCTTAGCGATAGCACTCTGTCAGTGCAAGCATTTGGTGCCAACTACGATGTTTTCCGAACTGATCGCAGCTCACGCAACAGTCTCAAGGCTACCGGCGGCGGGGTACTTGTGGCTATCCATCGTCGATTGAAAGCGCAACTGATTGACGATACTTTGAGGGTCTGTGTCGAGCAGGTGTGGGTGCGAATCAAACTGGCTGGCTACGCACTTTTTCTTTGCGTGGTTTACCCAGAGGCGACGCGTGGTTCCACCGTCAACCTGTTCAATACCACAAAATCCCTCAAATTCGACGATTCTAACATCAAACGAATAGTGCCAACGAAAGATGTTCGGCGGACGGGTTTTTCTGATCGCAGGAGATGAGCAAAACAAATTTGTTGTCAAAACCCATCGGTGAATTATCAAACAAACATCTTGTGGAAAACCTAATTCAAGAGAGTCCCGCAGAAAAAGCAAAAAAGATATATTACATCCGTATAGGCAACCACTTACTTCGTATTGAAAAAGATTTCTCAACTTAAATTTCAACAACCATATCTAAAGGCATTATTGATTCGAATTAACCTCCAATGTAGAATCTTATTTTTTACACATAGAATTATTCCTTCTTCTGTATAAGATAGGTTGAAACATTTATTAACCTGTTTGAAATCATCTATTAATTCTACCAAACAGGAGAGAAATTTAAATGTTCCATATGCAATACCAAAAAATTAATTTTTCTCGAAAAATGTCGTAAGAACGAGACTTTTAACATTATGGCAATAGAATGTGAAACGATTCGGATGAAATCCATTATGTCCATTTTACATTTTCAGTAGACATGTTTTCAATGTGTAAATGCAAAGAACAAACAATTTCTACGAAAAAGAAAGATGGTTCATTACTTTCGTTGAACCAACCAAACCCATAAGTGCTTATAACTAATAAGTCCCAAGGGCGTGGTTCCACCGTCAAAAAAATGGAAAATTAAAAAGCGCTCTCGTTTCGCACACAGAGCTCTAACGAGCAAATGGACATCGCTACACCGCACGCTGGTTCAATATTTGATTTGAACCGGTGCAAAAGAGAATAGAAAAAAACCGTCGTTCATGGCTCTCAGGCTGCTGTTGCAGCCATCACCCATGCTGCTGCTCCCTCCAAAGCGTACGGTGAGAGTACGAGATGCGTGCATGTTTGAGGATGAACTGGTGAAACCATTTTCTGAAATTTTACTGGAGACCGGTTGGTTTACCGTTCAAATCTGAATAACTTTAGTGTTTTATTTCTCCCTTCATTGAAAATATTTTGCCGGGTTCTACAGTTAATTTAAACTTGAAATGGGTTTCGGTTTGTCTGATTTGGCTTACCTGTTCAATGAACAGGTTGAACGTACCGACGCGTCGCCTCTGGGTTTATCTTCCACCGGACCGCACTCGCGATTCGACATTGATTGATTCACATACTGAGTCACTGGAACGGATTTCCGCTCAAGCAAGCCCGGTTGATGAGATCCTGATTGTTGGTGATTTCAATTTCTCCGGATTAAAATGGCGCTCTGCTTCTGACGGATTTATGTTCGCTGATCCCGAACTGTCATCTTTTCATGCTGGTATCACCAGTTTGCTTGACTGCTACAGTCTAAATCTGCTGCGCCAAACGAATAATGTGGTGAACGAGAACAACAGAATCCTTGATCTCTGTTTTTCGAGCAAATCTGACTACGCGCCAAAAGTTACCGCAGCACCGTTTCCCCTGGTAAAGTCTGTTAGACACCACCCTCCCCTGCATATATTGCTTGAAGCGATTCGAGTGAAGCATGACTGCAATGCTTCTGACACCGTCAGCTATAATTTTAGAAAAGCCAACTATAATAGCTGTCGTTGGGATTTAGAACCGACTTGGTTCTAGCTTAGCAACGACGTGTTACTGAGCTTCGCACTTGCTTCCTTAATGGATTTGATAAAGAATTTATTTTATTTTTGGTTTTTAAAGTTTCTTTTACCCGGAGGGAAATCTAGCAGGTCATAAGCCGGAAGTACGACTTATGATGACTACGGTTTTCCTAGCGGGTTGTACCTTGGAAAGGAGAAAAAGAAATAGATTATATGATAAAGTATACTTCACTACCAACTCCTCTGTTGGTTTGATTGACGTCTGCTGGGCGCTGGTAGGGACCTCTTTAACTGCGAATCACTACAAAGAAAAAAAAAACGTGTCATCGGTTTCTACTTAGAAAGAAAAACGACTAAACCTCTGCTATGGGAAAAAAGCGACTGAACGACTAATTTAATTTCATATTCTTAAAACTATATATACAAATTCCTAATCTAACTATTCACCTACCTACTTAGTTCTAGCTATCCACCCTTTTCGCTCACTCCTACCGTGATGTGTTTTTTATTCCCTTCCGCCGTCCATTCGGTACGGCCGGCAAATTATGTTCCTGCCTTCTAGACTGTTTTAGGGTGGGTAAACAATTCAAATCCTAAACCCTTTGCGCTGGTAAACAAATCAATTCTATATCTTTCGGCGCGGGTAAAATTATCTATTTGGTATCGGTCTAGGCCGGATACCTTTACGTTGGATTTTTTCTCAGGACCGTCGCTAGATCACTTTATTATTATTTTTTTCTTTTAGGCCTTCGTGGCGGTACTTGCGCCTCGCCGGGATCGCCTACGTACACAATGCTGTATTATTTGGCAACCGTCTGAGAGTTTTATTACTATCGTCCCTTCTAGACGATAATTGCTTTCTTCGCATTTCCTCATGGTCCTTGCCAAGTAACTTACTATCATAAATTTCACCAGTTACCTGGAGTCTCGTCCCTGGTGGAAGCTTAGACCACCGTATGAATGGTGCAATTAATGCAGCTTGGGACACGAGCGTCGATGAGTAATTACGGCTATCATGAGGCCTTTTGTTATTATTGGGTAATTCGCCCACTCTCAATATATGCTTCCTTGAGCAATTTACTGGTTGATACATGAAGGCTTTCAGCCAACTTCAAACGTATGCATATATGTACCGTGAAGCGATCCTGAGCTCGACAATAGCATTATTGACTTCCTGTCGAATATCCACTGGACTGAAATTCTCGACAATGATGATGTCAACGTTGCAGACCTTCTCCAATGTTATGAGCTATGCTATCGATCGCTATGTACCCAAAAGAAGTGGCCTTCAATATAAGCACCCAGCGTGGCACACTGCCGAGCTGAGACGGTTAAAAGCGACTAAAAGAGCCGCTCTGAAGAAGTACTCCAAGTTTGGGGGCTACGTGCTGCGACAACACTACGTTCATGTTAACCAAGTCTATAAAAAGACATCGAAGCGTTGCCATGCCGATTACTTGCGAAACGTGCAACGTGAGTTGAAGTCCGAACCTAAAACATTCTGGAAGCATGTAAACGAGCAAAGAAAGGAATCCGGGTTGCCTTCAATGATGAGCTATGGAGGACGTATGAGCTCTAGTTTACAGGAGATCTGCCAACTATTCTCTGAAAAGTTCGCGAGTGTTTTCTCCAACGAGGAACTGACACCGACCCAGGCTTCACGCGCGGCTCTCAATGTGCCTCAATCATACCAGTCTTTGAACTCTATCAATATCGACAATAATATGGTACAACTGATGAAGGCTTCAACCTCGGCAGGCCCAGATGGTATACCAACTATTATTCTAAAAAAATGCTCAGCCGGTCTAATTGAACCTCTTTGTCATCTGTTTCAATTGTCGCTAACAACCGGAGTATTTCCCGAACTCTGGAAATCCTCCTTCATGTTTCCAGTTCACAAAAAAGGTGATAAAAAGATAGTTGACAACTACCGTGGTATTACAACGCTAAGCGCAGTTCCTAAGCTGTTTGAAATGGCTGTGTTGGAACCCATCTCCAGCCACTGCAAACAGTATATCTCCGAGACTCAGCATGGATTTATGCCGAAACGTTCAACATCTACGAATCTTCTGTCGTTCACAACATACGTTACAGATGCTATGTCGGACGGCCTTCAAACTGACGTTATCTATACGGACCTTTCAGCTGCTTTTGACAAGATAAATCACGCTATTGCAGTGGCAAATTTGGATAGACTTGGCTTTGGTACTAATATTCTCCGTTGGATGCAATCGTATCTCAGTGATCGTCGTCTAGCAGTCAAGATAGGTGATTGTGTATCCGAAGAGTTCTTTGCTTCATCTGGTATTCCGCAAGGCAGCCATCTCGGTCCATTGATTTTTCTTCTGTATTTCAACGACGTTAACTTTTGTTTAGAAGGACCACGGTTGTCTTTCGCCGACGACCTCAAGTTATACCATAGAATCCGGAATACTGATGATGCAGCTTTTCTTCAACGCCAACTGGAAACCTTTGCGGAATGGTGCGAGATCAACCGAATGACCCTAAACCCCAAGAAATGTACGGTCATTACGTTCTCGAGGAAAAAAAACGCCTATTCGATTCGATTACTGTCTAGCTGAATCCACAATTGACAGAGCGAATTGCGTCAAAGATCTCGGAGTTTTTCTCGATGAACAACTGACGTTTAAACAGCATATCAGCTATATTGTCGCAAAGGCATCACGCTGTTTGGGGTTCATAATGAGAATATCTAAGCACTTTTCAGATATTTACTGCTTGAAATCTCTCTACTGCTCACTCGTTCGATCAACTCTGGAATATTGTTCAGTTGTGTGGAACCCTCATTATCTCAACGGTGTCCATCGAATTGAGACAGTACAGCGCAGATTTGTTCGGTTTGCCCTTCGTCGATTGGTCGAGTGCGACGGGATCTATTCCGTGCTATGACGATTTCGGATATTTTGCAAGATCGAATTGACTGCCCCGAGCTTCTTAGTGCGATAAACATGAACGTTCGCCCTCGCGCCCTTCGCAATAATTTATTCCTCCGATTACCTCTTCGCCAGACTAACTATGGAGTAAACGGTGCCATCATTGGTTTGCAGCGGACCTTCAACAGAGTTTCATCCGAGTTCGATCTTCACATTCCACGTAGCAGATTACAATTTGACTTTTTAAATAGATTAAGAAATTATCATTAGGACCACACTGTGTCTGTTGATATTAATTATAGATGTCCGCATGTTGATTCTCGGAGCCTGTCTGACTATGTTACCGAGGTATGCGAAGGCGAATTGCCGGTAGTCCAGCAGGCTGTTTTCGTCCAGGAAAGATATCAGCCTTCCATTAACCATGCGCTCTATGGTTTTTGCCTTTCTGATATAAAGAAAAGCTATGCAATCACTCCAAAAATCGATTTTCCAACCGAGGCCCGGAGGGCCCAGTGTCATATCCCATTCGATTCAGTTAGTCGAGATCGCAAAATGTCTGTGTGGGTTGGTGTGTGTGTGTTTTTATAGTAAGGTTAAAAAAGCTTCAAAGTAGTGTATTAGCACTATGTGGGACTCACGACTCACGTTCGTGCCTAACCACTAAAAACATTCCTTACTTTTTACGCCCTTCTTCCCCACGGAACTACGTCATCGTATTACTTCGGGGGGTTGGGGTTCGTTGTGCTTTCGTCGCACCTCTTTCTTCTGCTCTATCTCAGAGCCTCGCTTGGTTCATGGAGTGGCTCGACCTATGAGCTTTGATCTAAATCTCGACTCTTCTCTTGCTTATTGTCTCCATCTATCTACGTCGCCGTTTAGCTCTCGTCCCCGTGAGCGGTTTAGGTGCTTATTCATTGAGCCATTTAGCTCGTGTTGCCGTGAGTCGTTCAGCTCCCAGCCTTATCACGATCTACTTGGATAGTCCCCAACGATGAACTCACACTCCTCCGACCGATAGTTCCCCGACGGAGGAATTCCCCCCGACACCGATACCCGCTTCCTTGAGCCATTTAGCTCCCAGCTTTATCGAGATGAACTCGGATATTATCCTACTCCGACTGAGAATTCCCCGGCAACGGAATTTCTCTCTGTACCGGTGTTTATCTCGTGAACCAATTAGCTCCCCTTTTCGTCACGATTCTGTCGGGTAGACCACGGCGGCGAATCTACCCTACCGTGAATTCCCCGGCGGTGGATTGCTCCCGACCCGATGTACCTTTCTGTGAGCCATTTAGCTCCCCGCTTCGTCGACTCGGTGTAGTCCCCGGCGGTGGAGCTAGCCTACTCAACGGGCCAGCCAGTAGGTGCTGAGGTCTATCCAGCGAGGTCTATCCAGGTCCGGTTCACTGGCGCCCCAACGACCCACTGCTAGCTATTCGACACGGTCTACTCGGTCTAATCCCCGACGGTGGATCTAGCCTACTCACGAGCTACCCGGTAGAGTGTCGAGGTCGGTCCGGCGATTCCGGTGAAGCCTGACGTCCGGTTCACTGGCGCCCCGACGACCCTAACCTAGTGCTATATCGCGTACTACTCAATTGGTCCCCGGCGATGGACCTAGTGTACACCGCCGGAGAGTTCCCCGGTGGAGGAATTTCTCCCGAAACCCGATTTGTGGTTTCCCGGCGGCGTTCTAGCCAGTGGGTCTACTTTGTTGGTCCCTTCGCCACTTCCTCTGCAGCTCGGAGAGTATACTCATAACCACACTGTTGACAGCGTGCCAGATACGCTCGTCGCAGCACATCTCTTCGATGATATTGTCCACTGTCACACCAGGCATACCCCTTCGGACTTCCTCGAATCTAGGGCATTCGAAGCCTACATGTTCCGGCGTCTCTTGCACGTTCACACACTCCGGCAAAGGGGTGACGAAGCGTGTCCAAACCGATGCAGGTACTTTCGGAAGCATCCGTGCCCTGACACAAACTGCGTCAAATGGAAGTTCAGCTTTCCATATTTTCTATGTACCCAAGCAGACACATTTGGGATGAGTCGATGGGTCCACCTTCCTTTCTCCGCGTTGTACCACTGTTGCTGCCACTTAGACAACGAGTCCACCCGGACCAGTCTCCTTGCATTACGTTCATTTCTCCGCTGGTAGCATTCCACGTCCTCAGCAAGAGTGATGGAGATGGGAATCATCCCGGCAATTAGACATACCGCCACCGACGATATCGTTCTGTACGCACTCGCGACACGAACAGCCATTAGGTGAAACGTGCTTGTCAACTTCGTCCGGTTCCGCTTTGAGTTCAGCGCAGCAGCCCAGGCCGGTACGCCATACCTCAGTATTGAGGATGAGGAACCCGCCAGGAGACGTCTCTTGCTCTTCCGTGATTCGTCATGATCCGTTAATTGTCCTCGCAGCCTTCTCACATACATAGTCGACATGGCTGTTGTAATTTAACCGATCGTCGACCATCACACCCAAGTGCTTCAGCGCACGCATCGATGGGATGGACCCCCCGACGCTGATCTCGACACACTGGATTTTTTTAGAGTTGCTGTGGTGAGCCAGCTGCAATTTGACGTCTGCCATCTAGGTGTTCACGATGAGGATTGTCTCTGCCATCAACCACCTCCCCAAGGGTCTCGCCGGTTATCGTCAGGACAACATCATCTGCAAAACCGACGATCTCAACTCCTCTGGGCAGTTCCAGTGTTAACACTCCGTTGTACATTATATTTCAGAGCGTTGGGCCGAGTATGGAGCCCTGAGGTACTGCCGTCGTGACCCTAATCGACCTCTTCCCGATGTTCGTTTCGTAGACCAGTACGAAGTAACTTTCCAGAATCTTGCACAGATAGTCCGGAACCCGCATTCTGTGGCAGCGTTGCGGCGATGGCCCCCCAGCTAGCACTGTTGAACGCGTTCTTCACGTCGATCGTGACCACGGTGCAGTAGCGGTTTCCCTTTCTCTTTTGCTTCGACGCTTTCTCCGCGCTCTCGATGACTGTGCGGATGGCGTCCACCGTCGATATCCCTTTCCGGAACCCGAGCTGCCTCTGCGATAGTCCGCTCTTACTTTCAGAGTAGGTCGTCAGCCTGTTGAGGATGACACTTTCCAGAAGTTTACCAAGAGTATCCAGCAGGCATATAGGCCGATACCATGCTGGATCTCCTGGTGGTTTCCCTGGTTTTGGCAGCAACACCAGCTTCTGGATCTTGCATCTATCCGGGAAGTAGCCTTCGTCCAGGCATTTCTGTAGGACTATCCTGAACATGTCCGGAAACGCCAGGATCGCAGTCTTCAGTGCCACGTTGGGGATACCACCCGGTCCGGGAGCTTTCTTCGCTTTCAGCCCTTTTGCCACAATAAGGAGCTCGTCGTTGGAAACTTGGTTGTCACCAGCATTTCCACCGACTACATCAACGTACGGTGTAGGCGGCCATACGGTTGGGTCGTGCTTCGAAAAAAGACCCTCCACGATAATTTTTAGTTAGCGTACATTTCGGCTGGCGTCATTGGACCCTTGATCCTGGCCATAACGACACGATATGCATTGCTTCAGGGGTTAGCGTCTACTTCTCTGCACAGCTCCTTGTAGCAGGTGGACTTGCTTAGCACTATCTCGCGTTTTAAATCAGCCCTGGCCGCCCGGAATGTTACTTTACACTCTTCTCTGACCGCCTCTGATCTTACTCTTTGAACGCGTCTTCTGACTTTTAGACAGGTAGCCTGGAGGATGCTGAGACTTTCGTTCCACCAGTACACCGGACGCCGATAGTTCCTCGGCTCCATTTTCCTCGGCATTGTTACATCGCACGCCCTCGCTACGGTTTCCGACAGCTCATCGGTGCTCGGAATTGGAGTGACGCTGTCAGCACGAAGTGCTTCCCCAAAAAGGTTTATGTCGAAGTCCTTTATTTTCCACTTCCGCTCGCCAGTCCTCACTCTCCGCGTTACAGTACAATTCCGCCGACCAATGGTGTAGTGGATAGCCTTTTTTTTACAATGGAGAATACATTTACGTACTAGCCCAGTACACGTGCTATTAGTAGATGCCAAGCTACCACACGGGGTGTACTGGGGGCGAGTCGGGCTCGAATGGTGACGCTGCCATTAATACCGACTAAACTACATTGGGCTCCACCATCGTTCCCCCCAGGGACTACCTCTCGGTATTACTTCTGGGAGGATGGCTGTACTTGATGTACTCATTCACTCTCGCTCAGGGGTTCATACGTCCTGTATGAGGCTTACTTGGGTGCTCTCTCTGTCGCACCTTGATTCACTCTCTAACACTCCACATGAGGCTGACTTTTGTGCTCACCTTTTTCGTTCCTTGCGAGGCGGACTTGTGTGCTCACCTTTTTCATACCTTGCTAGGCTTACTTTTGTGCTAGCCTCTAACATACCGTGTGTGAGACTGACTTGGATGTTCACCCTTTCACTCCTCTGCCACGCCATGAGGCATCGATAGCTAAGTCCCAACATACTACGCTACGACCCTCCCATTTTTGCATGAGGCAGTCCACATATACGCCTATACACTCGCTCTTCTGCCTTGCTTCGAGGTGGCTGGGTTTACCCCTTACGCGGTTGCCAGTCACTGCGCCAAACCTGCCTCAGCATGAACAGACCATTCACTCACTTTTCTGCGCTCGGCCTTTTTCGCTCCAACTAACCAATCACTAGTTAGTCGTGCCCGTCGTCTGTTGCTCGGTGCGCCAAATTACCTGTAGCCTACAGGCAATCTGGGCGGTTGCAGTCGAGACTGCGTTCCACTTCTCCACCGATTGACACATCCGCTGAATAAGGTTATCAGGGGTTGTGTCCCAGCCACAGACGTCAAGCATTGCTCTTCTTTCGACGTCGAACCGATGACATACGAACAGTATGTGTTCGGCAGTTTCGTCTACACCTGGGCAGTCCGGGCAGGCTGGGACCTCCGCGTGTCCGAACCTGTGGAGGTACTGTCGGAAACAGCCATGGCCTGACAGGAATTGTGTCAGATGGAAGTGAACTTCGCCATGGGGTCTGCCCACCCAGCTCGATATGTTAGGTATCAGCCGGTGGGTCCACCTACCTTTCGAGGAGTTATCCCACTCACGCTGCCATCTGGCGACCGAGGTCACCCTGGTGCACTCGCGGGCTCCTCTATTTCCACGTAGCCCGAAGCACTCCTCATCTTCCCGAATGACCAGCCCGACTGGCATCATGCTCGCTATCACGCAGGATGCATCGTGTGATACCGTGCAGTAGGCAGATATCACTCTGAGGCACATCACGCGGAAGGTGGTCTCCAATTTCCGTAGGTAACTGGTTACCCTCAGTGCTCTTGACCATGACGGGCCGCCGTACCTGAGGATCGATACGGCAACGCCTGCCAGTAACCTACGTCTACTGGCGCACACCTTTGAGCTGTTGGACATCATCCTCGATAGAGCCGCGACAACAGCGACGCTCTCTTGCATGTATAGTCGACATGGCTGCCGAAGGTCAGCTTGTCGTCTATAATGACTCCGAGAGACTTCAGACTCCGCTGTGAGGTGATCACGACTTCTCCCACATGGATAACTGCATGTTGTGCCGACTTGCGGTTGTTGACGATAACTACCTCCGTCTTATGCTGAGCGAGCTCCAGGCCTCTCGCGCTCATCCATTCCTCCACCGTGTTGATCGCGTGTTCTGCAGTTAGTTTACCTTAGGGATTGACTCCCCGTAGACCTCCAAGGTTACGTCGTCGGCAAAGCCGACGATCTTGAACCCCGTCATACATGAGGTTCCATATCACCGGGCCTAGGATCGAGCCCTGCGGGACTCCGGCGGTAATCGGAACCCTTTTCTGACCGTCATCGGTCTCGTATAGCTGTACGCGGTTCTGGAAGTAGCTTTCCAGGATCCGGTACAGACCCCCCGGTAGGCTAAGCCGGTGTAACGAGAGCGCGATGGCATCCCAGCTTGCGCTGTTGAATGCGTTCTTCATGTCAAGTGTCACTAACGCACAGTATCGAATGCCTCGCCTTTTTCGTTGGATTTCGCTGGATCTCGGCAGTCTTTATCACTGAGTTGATAGCGTCCACTGTGGACTTACCCTTCCGAAAGTCAAACTGGTTGTTTGACAGACCGTCCGTACCTTCTCCTTACGGGGTTAGCCTGTTGAGGATGATCCTCAAGTAATTTGCCAGTCGTGTCGATCAGACAGATTGGTCTGTACGCCGATGGGTCGCCTGGCGACTTTCCGGGCTTCGGCAACAACACCTTTTCCATCTATCGGGGAAACGGCACTCGTCAAGGCATCTCTGCATAGCAAGCCTGTACATGTTCGGGTTCGCTATGATCGCGGCTTGTGGCTCGAGACGGGAAGAGTACTTCGATAATCGTCGCCAACCGGTCCGGAGACCGTTCTGGGGGTGAAGAGCCCCCTTTGGTCTTGGCCATCACGATTCTGTAGGCGTCACCCCACGGATTCGCATTGGCACTCTCACTCAAATTGTCGAAACACGCTCTCTTGCTGTTTTTAATGGCCTTGTTAAGGGCATCGTCGGTGCGGGCTCTTTGCATCCTACGTCTAGCTCTGAGGCAGGCTTATCGTAGAGCTGCAATCTCGGCACTCCACCAGTATACTGGGCATCTGCCGTTTCTTGGCAGATATGTCGGCCTTCTTCCTTCCCTCCCTCTTGGAGGCCACTGTCTGGGTTCCTCTGTCGGACCTTTCTCCACCCTCCACCCTCTTGGCGTAAGCCTGCTGTTCCTGTCTTGCGGCACGAACAGCCTTCTGGAGCACTAGCAGGCTCTGTTTCAACTCCTTGCTGATATTTTGCTTCGCGTTAGTGAACTCGATTATAGTATCGAGCTGCTCCTCCACTTTACGCATCGCGGATAGTGGCCCAACCAGCGCGTTGGTAGGGTGGATAGCCTGGTGGTCGCTATGTGTATACTGCTCACTAACTCGCCAATTCATGTTATCCATCAGCGACGCGCTGCAGAATGTTACGTCTATGATGGATTCCCGGCCGTCTTTGCGGAATGTGCTAGCGGAACCTTCGTTGCACAGCCTTACGTCCAGCTTTGCCAGTGCTTCCAATAGGCTGTAACCTCTTGCGTTGGTCAGCCTGCTACCCCACTCCACGGCCTATGCGTTAAAGTCTCCTCCTATAACAATCGGTGTTCGTCCGACTAACGAGTCAGTTAGTGCGTCCAGCATCCGATTGTACTGCTCTGGTGTCCACCCTGGGGGAGCGTCGCAGCTACAGACGAATACGCCGTTGATCCTGGCGATTACGAAGCCTTCGTGTGTGTTATCCACCACCTCTTGAACAGGGAAACCGCCCATCACTTGTATTGCAGCCATCCCTGCACTATTCACAACCCAGTTACCGTTATCGTGGGGAACAAGATACGGCTCTGGAATAATTGCAACGTCGCACTTCGTTTATGTTGTCGACTGCCACAACAGTTGCTGTGCAATGTCGCAATGATTGAGATTAAGCTGGGTTATCTCCATCATCATCTTTGTGTTTGTGTGTGTGCGTGTGTCAAATAATGTCACTCAATTTTCTCAGAGATGGCTGAACCGATTTACACAAATGCAATCATTCCAAAAATCGATTTTCCAACCGAGGCCCGGAGTGTCATATTCCATTCGTCGAGATCGCAAAATGTGTGTGTGTGTGTGTTTGTGTGTGTGTCAAGTAATGTCACTCAATTTACTCAGAGATAGCTGAACCGATTTTCACAAACTTAGCTTCAAATGAACGGTATAACGCTCCCATAAGAAGCTATTGAATTTTTAGTTGATCGGACTTTCGGTTCCGGAGTTACGGATTGAAGAGTGCGATCACACAGCAAATTCCCATACAAACTGGTAACCCTATGATGTCTGAATGATGTAATACATATTTCAACATTACTTGGATTTGCGGGTCTAGATCACTATTGATCAATCGAAGTAGTTTTGAACACATTGGTTACCTATGACAGATCTTGATGCCCCCGGGGATCTCGCCAAGTTCCCGAGCTAATGTCACACCTATTTTCCAGTAAACTCTAGCCCGATTTTTACAAAATTGATTTCAAATTAAAAATCTAATATTTCCATTAACTGCTGTAGAAATTTCATTCACTTCTGACTTTTGGTTCCGGAGTTACAGGTTGGTTATTGCGGTCATATAGGAATTTGACATATAAACCGGTACAATAGTAAAATCCTAAAAGTTAAAAATAAATTGACATGAACATCGAATAACTTCGATTCGTAGGCCTAGATAACTGATGGCAAATGAAAGATTTTTCGAATATATTGTTCACTATCGATAATTCCGGAAGATCCGGGTTTCGGGCGTATTCCAGAACTAAAGCCACTTCTGTGATGACTGAACCAATTTTCATTAACATAGTCTTAAATGAAAGGTATAGAGTATAGGTAAAATGAAAAAAAAAATGAAATGTAAAATGAAAGGTCTAGGTATAGGTAAAATGACCCCTATCGGCTCACCCCTGAGTCGATTCGTAGTCCCACCAGGAGTACTTGCTCCAAATTTGAAGCAAATCGGACAAGTCTAGCTAACGGACCAACGTGCCTGAAGTTTGCATGGGATTTTTCGACAATTTACATGGAGAAAAACCACCAACTCGTATTTTGCCGCAAGGTGGTACTGTATGTATCGTATTATCACTGTAAGTGAAAATAAGAAAGATAATTTAATTGTCTACAACTGAACCTTTTTGTGAAATAACCGTAAGATTTAACTCTATGGTATGTTCAGAAGAATTGTAGTAAATATGTTTTAGTTAAAACATTTTAGTTCCACATTTTACCACATAGAAGGCGCCAACACTAACTTTTCAACGGAAAGTGATAAAAATTAGGTATCTTCCACAAAGTTGTAGAACAGACATTTTGCAATAATTCTTCCGAACATCTTGATATTCTATCTCTCTCCAATGAAAAGTTAGTGTTGGCGCCCTCTATGCGGTCACAGTGGGAACTAAAATTTTCCAACCAAAATATAACTCGTATTATGTGTTACAATTCTTCTGAACATACTATTGGGCTAAACCTATAGATTATTACACAAAAATGCATAGTTCATGGGAATCGAGTACTGATACACAACCATGCACTGCTAGGCCCCATGCAAAACTGACTCAGACATCACTTCGTTAAAAGTTTAATAACTTCTTTTAACAAAACCGGATTCACTAGCAGTCTTCGACAAAGTTGTAGACAATTAAATTATCTTTCTTATTTTTACTTACAGTGATAATACAATACATACAGTACCACCTAGCGGCAAAAATGCGAGTTAGTGGGTTTTCTCCATGTAAATTGTAATCATGCCGATTTTCTTGTGGTTTTCTACGAAAACTGTGCGTACTTTTGCGCCACCTTACTCTAATGTGCAGTTCGGTGTGCCAATCCCACCCCCCACCGATTTACCCCATTTTATTTAACGTTTCGCAGCAAGTCTATAGTAGATCTGTGTTTTAGATCGGTTTCGGTGGAAGGCAGCCTCCTTTGATGGGCGTCCGGTCAGTCTATGGAGACCCCCCAAGAAGTGAGATTTGGATCACTTGTTTTTCGCACTACTGACTGGGTGACGGGACACTGTATTCGCTTAAAACTATATCATGGAGGGGGGAGAGGTAAGAGTAGTGCCGGTTGGCGAAAACTGAATTGATATGGTCGGGGTGGCTGAGCTCGAGCGAAAAAAGTTCCCGGTAGCGTAACCGAATACTTACTTTTTCGGGCAATCACAGGGCCACATCGATAAAAAACACAATCAATCACTCCGAGTGATCGATACGATATGGCCCCTAGATGAGATCTCCATTAAACGGACAAGGTGGGGGTCTGCCCTGTATAATTCTTCCCATTCAAAGTCGTTGGTTACAGCAGCGCCTGCCATCATTGTTCAAAGGATTATTTCAAACCATTGGTGATAATAGGGGCACTCGATTCGAGCTTTCGTTGCGGTCAAACATGAGTATTACACAATTCTCCAGATATTTTTGTTATACACTCAAGTTTTTTTTACGCGGTTTTTTTTGCGCGGTATTTTTTTACGTGGTTTTTTTTTTACGCGGATTTTGAAATTTACGCGGTTTTCATTTACGCGGATTTTGGAATTTACGCGGTATCCATCAATGAGGTTCCCTTAATCGCGGATTCTTAAATTTAAGTGGTCTTCATTTACGCGGATTTTGAAATTTACGCGGTTTTCATTTACGCGGATTTTGAAATTTACGCAGTTTTCATTTACGCGGCTCGTATCCCCCGCGTAAAAAAACCTGAGTGTACTAGTTTTTAGGAACGAAACACGGATATGGATGCCAATATATACGCATTCCAACGATATTTATGTTTGTGTTTTGTTGAATCTTCAGTAGCTGCAATTATGTTCTTGTCATATTTATAATGCCCCACAGTACAATATAAAAAAACCGTTCTGATCAGAACAAACGATTGTTCGACAGTAACAAACCTTATCTGTTCCCGGCATCGTTCTAAAATTGTCAAACTTGTAGGATTTCACGGTAATAACTATGAAATTTGTTGATTAATGGTTTATGACTATGCCCCACGGAAAATAGAAAAAGAATGACCGGATCGGCGAGAATGAAGATACGGTGAAAATTGACCGTTTTATTGGACACAATGAGAAAAGCTATGCCCTCGAACAGGAATCGAACAATCGAGGAACTGTGATGACGTCATCACAAATTCCCAACAGTATCGCGATCACCGATACAGCCCCAATACCTACTAAAGGGACTCCTCGACTCTCAACGTTTCGCCATCGCCTCCTCTCTTCGACCGATCATATATCTCTGTCTCTCTTTATTTGTTTGTATAGTATTATAGATATTTCAACAAGAACCACTTTGGCACCGTTTCCTAATATCCGTAATAGTTACCAGGATTGAAACTCTGACAAACAATTTGGCTTTAGAAAAGCTCAAATTTAGCTAAAAATTATTTTGAAAATTGATTTTGAAATTCAGGCCGATATGACCCACCAGAACCCCATCCGTTACAAAAAGTTAACACCTCAAGAGAGTTAACCTTTCCGCATCTGAAATTGGAAGACTCATTCAATTACATTAATTTGAAGATGTTTTATCGAGACATTGTTAGATGAACATTAAAAAAAATCTATCTTGAAGATATCTCACCACACTTTCACTGAAGTCAAACTTCGATAGCGACTTCAACCGAACAAGGAAGCACAGACGAAATATGTTCTGTCAAATACATAACTACGATAACTTGCCGAAATTGATTTTCGTTTTCTGTTCCACTTTCAGAGGTCAACGGTCAGCGTCTCCTCGGGATGAACCACCTGGAGGTGGTTTCGATTCTGAAGGAACTACCGCAGGACGTTTGTATGGTGTGCGGACGTGGTGAGGCGGATATGTTGCAGTTCACCGAAGAGGCACTCATCAGCACCCTGGAGGAAGAGATAGCAAAGAGTCGTGCCGGAGCTGGTGGTCTGCAGAGTAGCCTGACCCCGTCGGAACGCTTGGTTAAGGCAAAAAGTGACGGAAGTCTGGCTACAACAGGTGGGCCTAGCGATGGGTTCTCGAAGATTAAATCCAGAAGTTTGGAACCGTTGACCGGTTTGGCGATGTGGAGCTCTGAGCCACAGATCATTGAACTGGTCAAGGGGGAACGTGGGCTCGGGTTTTCGATTTTGGACTATCAGGATCCGCTGGATCCGAATGATACGTTGATCGTCATTCGATCATTGGTGCCCGGGGGAGTTGCTCAATTGGACGGCCGATTGATTCCTGGCGATAGGTTGTTGTTTGTAAATGACACTATTTTGGAAAATGCTTCGCTGGATCAAGCTGTGCAGGCGTTGAAGGGTGCTCCGAAAGGTGTGGTCAGGATTGGAGTAGCGAAACCACTGCCGATGCAGGATTCATCGATATCGGCTTTCGAGGATAAAAGCGGGGAAGCTGGTGCGGGTGCTAGTTATCCCGTTAACGACGCCACTCGCATCTCCACAGGCAGTATGTTATCCATGACCAAACCGGATATTATTATGGAATGAGTACGTATAGTCATAAGCAGAGAGGGATTACAGGGCTGTTTGGACTTGTATAAGCAGCTATCAGATCTTTGGCATTTTATTGAATATCTTAGTTCAATTATGGACGACAGATATTTGGTTTAAGTTTGCTCTGAACTTGAAAAGCTCATTCTTCCATGTAAAAGCTCTCAGAAAACAACGCGCGGTTTTTTTTCTGTAAACATAGTCCCAAAACCGTGTGCCACCGGCGTAAGCAGTTTGCGAACCTTGCCCTTACCCGGTATGCTTATTTGTATGAACTTAATTATTTTTTTTCCATTGACTATCGACATGACATAAGTTATCTTACTCCTCATCCAAAATCCATCCATTAATTCTTCTATAAGTTTTTTGATACTATGTTCTAAAAGCACTACTTCAGCACTGTCTCGCAATAAGTCGATTTTGTCTCCGTTCCATGGTAATTTAAAATCATCGTTACGATCTAAGCCGTCGAACAGAAGTACATTTACCTTACGGGACGATATAAGAATTCCACCAGTAAGAAAAACATTATTACTATTTTATTTTTTCTTGCAAAATTAAGTTTTGGTTTCTGTTTCGTTTCGCTGTTATTGTTAAGGATATCGTATCCAGCAAAACAAACAGCAAACAGAATAAGTGGTTTACAATGCTATCAGCTCTAAAGATACCTATTTGAGCGTAATATATCCTATCTGTATACTACTTTTGAGTTGCACATAGATGCCGTGATATAACACGAACATAACTGACGCTTTGTTGTTACCCAAGAATCGCTTCACCTTATGACACGTTTGGCCGAAAAACATTTTCATTTCAAAGTGTCACTAACTACTTAATTAGTAATTTACGAGGAAAGGTATATTTTCAGCATTATACGAAGATAAGTACACTATATTCAAAACAGTGAGCTACATAGGTGCAATGATGATTGATTTTGAATTTATTTTACAAATACTTGGAAACACTAATCGTCCCGAGGGTGTAGGAATAACCATCCATCAAGCCTCTCATTAGCTTCAACTACTTGAATCACGCTCATAGCTCAGTTCAAAATAAATTATGTAATTTTCAACATTTATCATTATTTGCGCTTTTTGTCGAAACAAATTCGTGAATTCGTTTCTGACTTATGACGTTAATCGGATATGATATAAAACCAACGGAACAAAACATCAAACAACTACAGTAAAACTTCGTTAGACTGGGAATAGTATATTTCTTTGATTCACCAACTCGATAGAAAGTGAGTATATCACATCAAAAAAACTATTCACAGGACTAGCGGAATTGAGCTGTATTTTCTCAATATAAACAGTTATCAAAATTGAAACTTTGCGGTGGATACTGCAATCGAAATTTAAGGTTGCACAGAGAATGCGCAAAATTCGCAAACGAAAAAAGCAGTTTTTTCTACACCGTATGTCAGATCTTCATAAAAATCAATCAGCAGTACTGTAACAACATTCTACATACGCTGATTGATTTTTATGAAGATCTGACATACGGTGTAGAAAAAACTGCTTTTTTCGTTTGCGAATTTTGCGCATTCTCTGTGCAACCTTAATGGAACTGTAGAATTTGTCGATGCTTAGAGCAGCAATGTAAAGTACGTGCATCTGCCGGCAAGTAGGAAAAGCAGTAGTTCCGTCCATGGGACATATGTTCCGTGGACGGTTTGCTCGTAGATTCGAAATCAATTTCCATGATAAAAATGATCACATATAAAAGAAGTAGACAGTAGAATAGACTGAACTAGAATTTGACGCAGGTTCAAAGTAGCTCAACTCGATCGAAAGACTAGAGAAAACGAATGACGTTTCTTGATCAATTATTTCTCTTGAACAATCAGCTTAGTTAGAATACGGAATTAACCCAGCACCCGTCTTAGTATACAGTCCTTTCCTACCTACTCATTGCTCATATAGAAAGTATTGATTGACTGGTGGCGGTTAATTGAGTCGATGTTGAAAAAATAAAATTCAACCCTGTTACTGAATTATAAAACACCAATCTATTGTGGATAAATCGTTTGAAAATAATACTATTCCAACATTACAACAGTTCATGGTAATAATGATGATACGAGGAAGATTTATTTCTATGTTTAGTTTTTCGCAAAATGGTGTTTTATAGAGATACCTTCTTCTACACAACTAATTAATTCATTTTTTCCCAACTTGTTTGTACTTAAAGCCATGATTGGCTACTGTTTCTGTATTATAATACAAATCAATTGAATATTTAACAAGAAAATCACAATTTATGATGACATGCGTAATAGTTGTATAACAAAACGAAAAGGGTGTCACAATACTTAACTACAAGTGAAAGTAATGATAATGCTATAATGGTACATATATTACAAAGAAAGTTTATTTATATACAATGTTTAGACAAATCCATTCCACTTAGTCTTATAGTTATTCTACGCAATTATATATTCAATATGACAGTAAAGAGACATTTATTAATGGTACGTAATAAAATAGCATGCGAATTCGATCGGTTGCGTTCGTTCTGTTTCAATTTCAATTTTGGGATATCACAGTTCTTCGCGCCCAAAGTGAAGGTATCACTCTTGCCTAAGCTGACCAACGCACAGTGGGGCCGGGCTGGTCAATACCTCCAAAATTTATTGTCGATTTTTACACCTTTTATATTTTTTTCTAAATGTACATAACCTAAAGCTGCATTCGCCAAATTTTTGAGTCAATCGATTGAAAAATATAAGTACTACATTTTTTTTAACCGTACAAGGTCTTGAAAATCTGCAAGAATTTGAGTGACAAAGTTTTTGTTCATTCTAATTCATCTCGCTTTAATAGGTACTACAACGTTAATTTAACAACATATATAGGCGTTTCTAATAGAAAATCATCTCAGGAATTCAATGGTGTATCCCGATTTGAGAAAAAAAATGAGTATTTAAAAAGTTACCCATAAAATCAATATGTTGTTTACTATGTTGTTTAACGCGGACTTATTTACATTCAGAGTGTCATCTCTTTATCGGTAAAAGGATCTCATCTAGTACAACTGACGCAGAATTTCATCTAGTTTTCAAAAATCATAGTGCCATCTTGCGCCGTTTTGCGCCGAAGGTTGATGTTTGGACATTTGTAAAATTAGTTTTTTCATGGAGACGCCTGGTATTTTTTGATTCCATGAAGTTTTGCATTATTATTCACCGGTGGATTTTTTTTTCTGAACACTGCTTGTAAATTCAGGGTTTGGGGCGATTTCCTTGATACAAATATAAGTATGACTTAACCGTCTTGCAACTATGACTCTTGGTTCTACATTTTCAAAGTTATCTGCAGTATAGAAAAATTCAAATAAATACAAGCCAACGAAGCAAATCAACTGCAACTATTATTATATCTTGCCATGAATCTTATCTCTTTGGTAGGTATTGGTCGTTAGCTTTACTGATGACCGATGTAAAGTAAACACGTAATTGTGAGAAGTGTTCTTTTTTACCCGATTTTTAGCTATTGGCCAGCAATGCAACATTTATTTTCAAGTGCAAACTCCCTATTGAATCTATCACAATCAACAATCAAATTCAAAATCTCCCTCAATAATTCACTTCCAAATTAATTAGAGTTTAATGCAAAAACGCTCACGCCTTTATTTCAGAGCATACACATACAGTGCAAAGTATAGGAAGGAATATGGTAAAAATGCGCAGAATGTTTTCGTACAAAAAACCAAGTCAGTACCCACAAAGAGAGATATTCATATCATCATTGGAATTGAAAATCAATAGGAAAGTATTGAGAGGGTTAGCTGCAGTATGCATCTTTTGAGCAACTGTGAATAGAGCATAGTAGAGCATGATTTGAGATCTTCATCAAAATCAAAAAAAAACCTGTCATCTTTTAACAGTTTTGGCGATAACTATAAATAAATAAACCAATAAAACAAAAATTAAAGGCATTCTATCAAACACCTTAAGATATGCTATCTTTTATAACTATTCTAAACGTTTATAAATTAGTACATGAAGATTATCTCTTGAAGAGCTATGAAGGGATGATTTTTTCTACGATGGTATTCAGATTCGCGAAATTTAAAAAAAAAACTTAGAACCACCCTAGGCTGTCCAATTTTCATTTTAGCTTCCTAATTTAATCAAAATCGAGTTCAGCGCACCCTTATATGATATTTTCAGACATTTTAAACTTCTTTTGAGGTTTTGTCCAGCTTTTGTATTGAGTGAATCCACTGTGCAACCCCGATCAGAACGACATTACAGAAAGCTATCAAATTTATATCTCATGTTGATATTTATTACTCACTGTGCTATCTTTGTGATATCCCAATCAGCAAGGCAAGCAAACTTATATCAAGATTATATCTTCTGGTGATATCATTGAACTGCTTATATGATATTAATGTACGCATATAAAGATGATGTTATAATATATTACATATTCTTTCACAATTATCTTTGAACGCTAACTGTATACTGTAAAGCGGGCAAATGATCATTTGGTTAAAACCCCAATAAACAAATCAATCGACAAACTGTGAATGATTGTTATATTACTCAAATGACCGTCTATTTACTAATACGCTGAAGCCTCTTTTTATGCGTCGTTATACGACTTTTTAAAGCAAATTTTCGAATGTTTTATTGATTTCCTAATATTTGACGTGTCCATATGGATATTCAAAGTTCCACCATTTTGAGAATAGATAAGTTTTAGATGCAAGTGGTCGGAAAACTTGAAAGTAAGATGTTTAACTTACTTAGTTGCATTTTGATTAAGAGATCACCTATTTTCTGAGACACTCGTCTGACACGCAATTTCGAATGTGGGGCTTATGATTTCAATGTTTCCTGAAGCCTTTATTCAAAAAGTTTTGGAATTGTAAAGTTATCAACAATCTATTCTAAAGATTATAATTTTCATATAAAACTTAATTTAAAGAAGATGGAGGAAGTATCAAGCACTCCAGACGAAATAAAGAAACACGGATTCAAATAAAAAAGCATTTTTTTATTTGTTATGGTTTAGTCAAATGATAATATAATTTTTTTTAATCAATTGTGCATATTGCAAAAACAAATTTTCAGAACTTAGAAATCTGTTTGGTATATACTGATTTCCACAATACCGTTATGTATTTTGAGGATCTTCGAGGATCTTCACTCCGGTTTCTCCAATTATTGCGGGTTTTTCATAAACAATCGATACTTGTCCAGTTTGTGGGTATCTGATTTTGTGCGTTCTCCGAATTACCAAAGTATTGCATTTTTTTTATTGAAACCCCCGCATAAAAATGTTTTAGTTTGAGATTGTTGTATCTTTTTATTCCACCTAAGATAAGTTTTACATTTTACGGTTGAACTGACAATTGCTTTGAATGCGCATATGTACTAATGTTTCCGTTGTACTCGATGGTGCTTCGTTCGTCTTAAAAAATCATAGAATAAACAAATTTTCGTAATAAACAAGATACTAGATTCATTTTGTAGAAAGTTTAAACAGGAATAAGGCGACCTGTTCAAATTGTTGAAAGATTATTATTTGTGAGTATGCTGCATAAAGCTATCAATATTTCAAAATGGCCTAGAAATCTCTGAATCCCAGCTGGTATTATTGTATGCTGTTACAATTTAAATATGTGTTTTAGATAATGCTTGAAACAGCTTAAAACTTTAATGTAAAAATATTGAATAATTTCCTTCTAAAAATTAAAGAAAATTTAGAAAAGAAAATGTATTTTAGAAAACATGAAACATTTTAAAATTTCTCACACCGAAGAATCCAATTTCAATAATTTCACGAATTTTCTGATTATCTGTTATAATATTCGCAGTTGATAGATTCAACTATTGAAAAAAATGTATTTCTGGGAATTTATGATGTATGAGATAATTGTACTGGTTTGCTTAATCTTCCCCATATTAAAAATGCCAATAACAAAACCCCGAAAGCGACTTCACTTGAAATCTCAAAACGCAAACCTCAAAACTTTGGTATTTGTTTCTTTGAATCTATTCGGAATCGTTAGTAATATTTGTCGTATTCTCCGTAAAATAATGTAAACTGTACGAAAACAAAGCGCATGATAGAAGGAAAACAAACAGTCCTTAGGCTTTGGAAAAGTTCAATGTGTGCGTTCTGGAAACATCTTCTGCATCTATAATCGTTTTACCCTTGACGGATGCGTGGAATATTATGCTAACATTAAACATCGGTCGAAAGCAACGTTGTTGGTTCATGCAGGAAACATCCCCATAAAACTTAGAATACCCAGGTTCAAATCGCAATATCCACAAATAACAATCAGCGTGTCATATATTCATAATAACAATCAGCCAGCATGTATGCAATCATTTGATAAAACTATAAAAAGCTTTTGCTACATGAAACTTTTTGCTTCCAAACGAAAAACGCCTTAATGTGTGTTAAATTTTACTATTCTATTTTTAGACCTGCACGCTAAATTCGTTGATACTATACAATAGGTAATACAAGCTATATTGGCCGTGCGAGGACCTAACAAAATTTGTTATAATTCTGATAGAAGCCTATCACAGGTTGTCATATTTTTAATATATACTAGAAGAATTTCTGTTATGTTTTCTGTTATTTTACCAACTAACGAGACCAGAGTTATAACACAACTTGTTATCATAACAAAGTAACACAGTCTGTAATAATTTTGTTATTTCTTTCTGATCGGGACGGTAGACTAGAAAAAAGTCCGAACACATTTCATCATGGACTGTTTAGTTCATGTTCACTATATTTTACTACAGGCGATGGAATTTGAAACAAATATTTTCTGGACTCGCCATACAGTTAGGGATATTTGGCATAATGAACGCTTGGCGTAACATTTACCCTTATTAAAATTATATATATATATATATATATATATATATATATATATATATATATATATATATATATATATATATATATATATATATATATATATATATATATATATATATATATATATATATATATATATATATATATATATATATGTATATATGTATATATATATATATATATATATATATATATATATATATATATATATATATATATATATATATATATATATATATATATATATATATATATATATATATATATATATATATATATATATATATATATATATATATATATATATAAAGAAGGGCATGACAATGTCTGTGCATATTAATTAATAAATATTATTAACAGCATAGTGATGCACCCTACTTTACAAATAACGCAATTATACATCTGCGCTCTGCTATAGTAACATGTTATTTTTTTATTCTAGTTATATAATAGCGGAAATTTTACTTGCTATATTAACATCACGTTATCTAAAGGACCCTTTTAATCCATTAAAAATAATCTGTTTAAATGCGCATATCTTTGGTTGTTTTTTTTTTGGTGATCCATCTAAATACATATAGATTGCATGATTCATCCAATATGAAATATATTTCCTTTGGGTAGATTCCATGTTAAAGTAACGGAACAAATCTAAAATTCCTAAAATCTAAAATTGACATTCAAATCACTCCTTTGATGGAAACTATAAATGTTATCCATTCGAAAGGATCTCTGAGGCCATTTACATAAAAAATGTAGTCAATTTTATTCGCTCATGATAATTAAAAGTTTATGATACTATTACTTTTTTGATGTAGTTGAGCCATGTGTAGACAGGGCCACATACATCTTGGAAAGTGTACAGAGCATCGTTTGTCGGTGAATTTTCCCTGTACATTCGGCTCATTATTTCTAGTGGATTATTCATAATTATGCTGAAAAAATCCAAATTTCTAAATGTTATCCTTAATCGTGTTAATCACATTATACTAAGAATTTGTTTGGTATACAGTTTTGACCCGTTTTTATAAACTCCCGGTTTAATGCACCCCCGATTTTATAAACTTTTCGTACCCGATTTTATCAACCTCATAAAATTAAAGGTTTTTGCTCACACTTAAGATGTATAATCTTATAATAGTAGAGTGTTGTGAGAATGAGTACATAAACTGTTAGAATGTGGTAAATATGTCATTTTGTAAGATAACTTATCTAAAATTGGTTCTTTTAAAGAGAGTTTTTTATTAGATGCTCAGTATCTTGAGATTCTTTTTCATTTTTAAGTGCTAGTCTCCAGATGGCCTGTGTATGTGTGTTGTGTATTCCTTTGTTTTGCCTGAGTTTCAGAGAGTAAATTAAAGCTGCACACAGAATGACAGTTGCTTTTGTGTTTCGTGACAATCCGTGATAAAAACTACTCGTATCCTAAAAATATTTGTTCTAAATTTGATGATACTTTCATTATCGGTAACTGAAGTGTTGTTATATGTTAAAGAAGCTAATAATTAACTTGCATTCTAGAGTATGCCAAGTAGGAGTATTGAGAAGAGACAGCGTAAATCGCTGACATTGCACGACAAGATAAACATCCTGAACTCCCTGAAGAATCCAGAGGTAAGAAAAATTGATTTAGCTGGACAGTGCGGCGTCAATAAGTCAACTATACGTGCTATCGAAAAGAATGCTGTGTCGATCTTATCTGCCGTTACGAGTAAGCCTGGTAAAAAGTTTAAGTACACTTCTTGTGGGAAGTACCGGATGTTGGAGGACGTTTTATTTCTTTGGTTTTTGAATCAAAGACGACTGAATCAAGCTGAATCAACATCTTTTTTGATTGAAACAGCCAAAAAGCTCGCTCCAAAATGCTCTGTTCCTGACACATTCGCCTTCTCACTTCATTGGGCACACAATTTTAAAGTGCGCTATGGAATCAGGCGGCTAAAACAATGTGGGAAAATTTTGACTTGTCCGAAGAACTTGGTATTGGTGAAATTCGCGAAAAATTCCTCGAAGAAATTGCAGTGAGGGAATTAACAATTGACATGATTTACAATGCTGATGAGTCCGGATTGTTTTCAAAAAAAACACCAAATCATACATTGGTAGGTCCTAGCGAGCGAAGTGCAGCAGGCAGTGCAGTAAAATTTCATTTCATTCAATCGAAACTGAATGAACGCAGTCAATCAGTCGTCTGCAGTAGCATTCACATTCATTTAACGCATCAGTTGTTGTTAATCTGAAGCTGGGTTCATGGCACTTCACTCACCGCTGCTTTCAAATGAGTCGCAATTCATATTCAACCTCCTTCGTTTGATCCTCTCAAATGAATAGATCAGCTTTCAATTTCCCCAGTGAGCACCAGTCAAATGAGATCCGGGTAAACCTAAGACAAAAAGAGACAACTGGCTTCGTATTTTTGGTAATCATGCCTTTCTTGTGCCAGATGACAGATGAGTGTATGCAGCTAGCGAGGTTGGCAGTGCAGCCAATTTCTTTGTCATATTTAGATATGTTGCTATAATACACATAATAATGACCGTTTTATTGACACACATTTCGCATTTATCTGGTACTAATCAATCCAACATTTTTATCACATACTACATGTTTCTAGCAAATTTGGCCAGCATAACAGCCTATTCATCAGAATCAAATTTGCAACAAAAATATTATAGAGATGAACGTACTACCAAATAACATTTTTCATTGCAACCAGTTTCAATAAGCTGTTATTAGTAGATTCATTATTTTCGTCTGAACTCTGCGAATTTAAGAAAATTTGAAAAAGAAATATGATAGCCGCAGTATGCTATCATAATTGTACGAAGCTGTCAAATTCATTGCTAAAATCAAATATGTAATTCAGCTATTTATTTGCACCTCTACCAATAGTTCCCTGTGTACAATTCCGATGACATGGTGAAGAGGTAAAACATTTCCACACTGGTTATATAGGAACACATTACGAGCACAGTCTATAGTCTACGAGAATCTTTTTTTTTCAGAAAGAATTCGAAAAGGTTCTGCTCGATATGAATGCTATAAATAGGTCATATCGAAGGTGGGTTTATTGATTTGAGGTAACCAAAAGGCGCCATATTGGATTGATTGATTGCAAAATGTCCTCAATCATCAGTTTCCGTCATCTAGTGACCATCATTGCAAAAGCGATATAGATATATATTGATCATGGTTTTTACTGTGGTGGTTACCCGAAACCGCCATCTTTGTTTTCAAAATGGCCTAAATTCATAAATTACGGTATTTTATGATTATTTTAAATGATACCCATATTGATAGTTGTTTTCACAGTTTCTTGGTCACTATAGGCCGCAATCTTGGATTTCAAAATGGCCTAACCTCCTTTCAAATGGTATCCATGTTGCCCTCATCTCTGATTTAAAAATGACTTTAACCATCGAGCTTGAGCTTGAGCTTGACCTTGTACGACCACCCGTAGCTGCTACTCCGTTATCGATCTAGACTAGCTGAAGTTGCACAGGGAATCAGTAGTAGTGCTTGGGATTAGGGAAACATCTTTCAATGTGCAACTCCTGGTAATCCTAAAGTGTTTATTGAACAAAACCGGCGCCGGCCTGGCCCGAACGTAGATCGCAGAAGGAACGTTAGTCCGGTACTTGCTTTTGCTAGGCAACGGCTTTACTTCTCTTCCGAAGGAAGATTTTACACCTCAGAAAAATCTCAGCGACCTCGGCTGGGATTGCACCCAGACTAACTGGGATGGGTGGCTGTCACGCTTACCACTCAACCAACTACGCCTTCATTTAAAATGACTAACCATCGATTTCCGTTATCTATCATCTTGGACCTTTAACGAGTTCACCCGTTTACACCTAAGACAAGATAAAGCAACTAGTAATACGATTTCTGTATATTTCTGTATTTTGGTAGTACGTCCATCTCTATTTCAAAGTTTGTGGCAAATTTGATTCTGATCAATAGGCTGTTATGCTGACCAAATTTGCTAGAAACATGTAGTATATGATAAAAATCTAGGATTGATTGGTTCCAGATATATTTTGGCGAAATGTGAGTTAATAAAACAGTCATTATTATGTGTATTATAGCAACATATCTAAATATGACAAAGAAATTGGCTGCACTGCCAACCTCGCTAGTTGCATACAGTCATCTGTCAACAATTATTCACCAGGGCACAAGAAAGGAAAGAAAACTCTCCAAGAAGAAGAGAAAGAAAGGTTCGGAACATTTGTCATTTTTGAGTGAATTTGTTTTATGTTTGTTAAGCAGAAAAGCCCACTACGTCATTTGTTTTATTCTTTTCTTTTTCATATCCTCCTGATTTATCAGCTTCATCGAAAAAAAATACAACCTTACTCATACAGAGAAAAAATGCTCGTACCTGTATCCGTCTTGAGTTGCCTCGTCTTATCATAGCCTTTACCCTATATTATTTATTATCTTGGTCGGAGTTATTTTTATGTCAGTGAGTGTTCCTTCATATTCATTTGTGAGTGGTTCATTGGAATGGTTCACTTCCATTAGCTGAGACCGTGCTAATGTGAGGTTGGTGTTCAATAGAAACTAAACAGGCAAAAACGTCAAATCACTACCCAAGTAACCAATAAGCATTATAACGTAGCCTAATATCTGCGTTAGATCCACATATAAAGCTGTCCTAAAAAGCCGTGAAGCCCTAAATACTTATATAATGCTGATATTATGCCAGAAAAGGCGAAATATAGTGCTATTACTGTGCAGAGATTGACAGCTCGTTTCTGCAGTACTAATGCTATTATATAGCAAAACCACACAAATGTCGAATTTGAAAGCCTTATATCGGCACTACTAATGCTATTGAAAAGCTTCAGTTGGTTGTCATTGTCCGCCATGGTTTTAAAACCATTTCTTATGTTTCCTTTCGGTATGATGAGCAAAAAGGAAAAAATTTAAAATAAAATATTCTAAACAGAATAACCGTAATTGACTCTGTTCTAATGCATTGTAATGAATATCCTTAATGGGTTTTCGTTCTCACAAGATATGAATGTTTACGAAAATTACCTTTAGTAAGTCTCGAACTGAGGTACCTTGCCTCGTCCTTCACGGTAAGTGCGCTGCGTTTGTTTCCTGGACTATATTGCATATGTTCGATTGAAATGAAATATGCCGAATATAATCTTCAAGAAGAGTTGCATAACAAATAAACCCACAGCATTACAATAGCATTATATCAGCTTTTTATTTGCTCTATAATGGCATTAAATGTACTTGTAAAGCTTACATGCTTTAAAGATCCTTGAAGCATGTACGCGTTATATCAGCTTTATATACGCATATAGAGCAAGCTATAATGCTATATGTCGGCTGTGCAGTTATGCATTATTGATGCTAATATAGAGCTTTATTGCGTTGTTAATGCTGTAATGGAATTGCAATGCAACATTAGTGCAAATGTATAGCCAATATAGTGCAATGGCTTAATGCTTATGGTTACTTGGGTAGAACCTGTTATTCAATTGACAGTGAACTTTGAGTGACTCAAACGAAGACGGCAGCCGAACTCAACTGATATAGTGGTGGTATGTTTACAGTGAAAGGCTCGAAGTTTCACTTGAAACGATTATTTTCGTTTGAAATTGATATTTTACCGCACTGGCAGCAGGACGTAAGGTGTCCAAAGATCGCGTGACGTTTATGCCATGTTGCAATGTGTCGGGAACTCATAAATTAGCCATGGTTGTTATAGGAAAATCTAAAAATCCACGTGCCCTCAAAAACGGTAATTTACCAGTTATCTACATGTCATCCAAAAATGCTTGGATGACCAGAGAATTGTTTCGAAATTGGTTTTTTGAAAACTTTGTACCAGAAATTCGAGAGTTTGCTCCGCAAAATAACATCGCACCAAAGGCGATTCTACTGCTGGATAACTGTTCGGCACATCACACTAATGCCAAATTATGCAGTGAAGATGGGCAAATACAAGTCTTCTTTCTTCCGCCGAATGTTACAGCCGCTATACAACCAATGGACCAGAACGTTAATCAAAATATTAAGTTGAAGTATCAACAAAAATTAATGCTGGAGCTAATGGCTAATGATGATGATACGAAAATACAAGAACGACTCTTAAAAATTAACATGAAAGATATATGCTTTTGGATTCATGAAGCTTGGCAAAATTTCGAACCAAAGGTCATACGTCAGTCATGGAGAAACATTGGATATATCAATGAAAACAAGCTAATTGGGTCATTAAATGAGAAAAAAGTCGTTTTTTATTACTTACATCGATAAAGCTGATTTTCGTGATGGCAACAATGTTTTATTCCAACTCAGAAAACGTGAAAATAATATTAAAATTTAAAATAAAGAAATATGTTGACAGTCTGGATTCTACACTATAGGAAGGATTCGACATATCGAATTTCACGACAAATAATGCCCTGTCAGAAAAAATTAAGGCATGTTTTCTCGGTTTTCCCGCAGGGTTATTTTTATTTGACATAAACACCATCCATTGCATATAGTTTTTTTTTCATTTTGGTTGTTGTCCTGATAGGCCAGATGTAAACAACCGCAGTTTTCCTATGGATGGTTGCCAAGTTTACATAAGATTTATTTAAAAAAAAACAAAAAAATCGTTTTTACGTATTACAATGAAATTTGTTTTGAAATAATGTTATATTATGTATATTGGACCTAAAATTTATCGAATGGAACGGAAAACTATATATAGCTTAATGACCCAATTGACATCAATGACTTACCTGGCAAAACTACTGAACGCAGTACCGAATGAACCCATTATACCGCATAACCTGGCATTGCATTTATCGCTCATATGAGTAAATGCACCCGGATAGTTTGCTACTGCGACAATAAAAACTCACATTTTCACACGAAAAGTTATTGGCACCCACACAACTTCTCCGGATAAATACAACGTGTTATTTCTCCGGATAAATAAAACAGCCGGAGAATGAGTGAATGAGTTTTTCATGGAATCTTTTCTTCGCTCGCTGCTTTCCTGCCGTTATTCCAAAACACGAAAAAACAAGTCTATCATTTTTCTTTGCCGCTTTTCTTTGTAATTAAGTGTATTTTTTTAAGTTTTTATTGATTTCCACGAAATTAAAATTTTATCACCTTCTCCGGTGAGAAGGAAAAAGTCAAATAAATTTTATCCGGAAAATCATTCTCATGCTATTTGTGGAGACGGAGAATTTTGCGACTGATCTTATCTCGGAAAAGTTGGACATCGGATAAGCTTCTTTTCGCGTGAGTGAGAGAGAATTACAATGCCTGCGCATAACATAGAAGAGCGTTTTGACAGAAGAAGATATTTTGAAGCTTGTCACAGAAGCAACAGTTAGTGACGACATGGAATCTGCTGAAGAACAACAATCTGTTGAATCCGAACGAGCTGATATACTACTCAAAAAACCTGGCAGCTTTACGGTAATAGAAAAAGTGATCGAATGAGCCGAAGAGGATTCTCAACCCATAGGTGATATTTTGTTTCTGCGTCGTCTCAGGGAAACAGCTCTTGTGGACCCGAATATAAATGTACAGTACAAGACCATGATTTTCACTGTGACTGTTCAGTAATTTTACAATAATTTACAGTAAGTTTTAGTGTTATGCTACAACACAAAAAGTTTCACTGTAAAGTTGATTGCAATTATTTTTATTTTTATGCATCTACTATGTTGACACGTACAAATGAATCGGTGTACTTTAATTTACGAACTGAAATAAAACAGAGAAAATTTCGCATTTAACACAATTTGTAGCGAAAAAAGACGGTAACTTTATTGAAAGCGCCTCCTTTTAACGTCGAATTAAATAAAATTTGCTTGTTACTTTTGAGGGCATTAATCACCAAGTCTTGTTTATGGAATACTTGGTTATCGACAACGAGTTTATCTAGAAAATCTGGACATATAATCAAGTCTGACGTACCCTTTTCATCAACAACCAATTATGGTCGACTAGGAAGCAAAAGGCTGTTCGCACTGACAGGTGATCTGGATTCGTATTTCAATAACCAGTCAGCTTAATATCGTTTCTCGGTTGTTTTAAACCATTATAAATGAGAAATGCCATAAATTTTTTTCCCTATTTTATCAACTTCCCTGTTTTATAAACCAAAATTTTCCGGTTTGTTGATAAAAACGGGTCATTACTGTATTTATGACATACCTAATCGTTAATTTATCACTGATACTGCTTTTTAAAATTATGTGGTTAATTACTACACACTGTTCGATAGAAGATCTCATTTAGCTTGTAGGTATCTCAATGACTACAAGTAGGAGCTGTGTAACGTCTTTAATGTTGGTACAAGTACATTTTTTATGAAGTGAGTACCGCACTCATCAAGAACAATGGAAGTTGTACATTCCCACAACTACATATTAACACTAACAAAATTCTCTGCCATTCGAACCAAACCGCCGTACTGTTCACATCGTGAAATATCGTTTTTTTTTTGAAGTAATTTGTGAGGATGTCGGCTACGGACGAGGAATTCTTCGAGTTTTCTGAAGAGGAGACTCCAGAGCCAGCACCAGAAGTGTTGAAGTCATAAAAAAATAAAGATCTACTTGCGGTTCGAGGATTTGTACACTATCTAAACAGAAAAATGGTAAGTAATATTCTGAGGTTCGTTTATACGAACACCTGGTCAGATCTGCTGAACATGTGTTCGGATTTAACCTTGTTTTACACCTTAATTTTATTATAATTACATAATCTCAGATAATGGTAATTGTTCCAAAACGCGACTTTATAGAAAACTGACCAATTTGTTAACGGTCCAAATGGCGTAGCCACATTAGCCAGTGAAAATATTTTATTTAATGACAAAGTAGTGTTTATTTATTCAGTAATTGTTCTTAAACAACTTAAACTAGCAATAGTACTTTGAGTATACTTGACAAACGAGTGGATCACAGGTTTGCTTGGGCATCCGACGGCGCGTTGGGAACTACCTCGTCCATCGGATCCACATCGGGTTTGCATTTCCATCGGATCCTATGACGCGGCTACGCGGGTAAACTGCATCACACTAGGTTCGCCCATTACCATTCTTTTTCGAGAACAATAACGCTGTTAGTATAAAAGAGTTGTTACAAAATATTTTCTTAGTTTAAACCTAAGAGAAGAGAAGACAATCGCGTAGCTAGTTTGATCCAGCCCTAACCTCAATATTGAACCAGTTTCTGATTGGTCGTTTTGCCAGTCATGAGCGTTCATAATATTTACAAACGGGATGGAAAACAGTGCTGCTGAATCTATTCTGGCTACTTTTCACACACATCAACATTTCATGCAAATTTAATAAAAGTCCTGAATGACGATATAGCTACGTGTATTGTTAAGAAAGACATGAATAAAAATTAAATTTTTAAAAGCAGCTAGCATAGTAAATTCATGGTTGAGGTGCGATCTTTGAGGTACAATTCCCGCGTGTTTTTTGAAAAGGGCCAATAAGCATACTGTCAAAATTCACTTTGAGAGGAAATTCTGGACAAACCATTAATCGCCGACTATAAATCACAACAGCGGACGAAAGAGAAAACTTTTCTCTTTCATAAAATGTTAACATTCATTCTCGGCGAGTTACGGGTTGTCCGGAATTTTCTTTCAAAGTAAATTTTGACAGTACGCTTATTGGCCGTTTACAAAAAACACGCGAGAATTCTTTTCAGCAATTGCGAAAATCATACGAAAGGAATCTGGCAACGATGAACGCGTGTTGCCTTAAGATTTACGGAAGGGTCTAGTCTAGAAGCCTGTTGTCTCTCTTAGGTTTAAACTATTAGGGCTCTCCCTCCGTTTGTTTGTTCGTGCGTTCCCTAAAAATAAACCATTTGATTTTGAACTTGAAAGGTCAGATTTCGGGATACACGCGATTCGGAATAATTACCTCTCAAGTTATTCGTTTATTGGCCCATTTAAACATATTAATTTTTGTTTCTCCTTTATTTACAGGAAGATGGAACGCACTACTGGGAGTGCAAAGGAAGGAGGACAAAAAGTACTGGTACCCATCAAATTATTTCACAGAGTGATCACAGCTGTGGTCCTGACCGTCTGTCTGCTTTCTCGGCAGTGTTCACCCTTATGTCTTCGAAGTCCGAAAATCTCTACAGGACTGTTTTCGCGAAATTGATCGAAGTAGCTGAGACATTGGATATTGAATTGAATCCATCGGTCATACTTAGTGATTTTGAAAAAAAGCAATCATAAACGCGTGTAAGCTCGAGTTTCCGGAAGCGCAGCACAATGGTTGTTTTTTCCATTTGAGTAAGAATATGTGGGACCATATTAAAGATACGAAAACGACTGCCTTATTTAGCAGTAACCCTGCGAATTTTAATATATTTAAGAAGGTGCATGCTCTGGCTTTTCTCCCGTCGGAGAAAATTCCAGAAGCTTTTGCAGAAATTAAAAGTTCGGCACCATCAGACTTGAACTCTTTTTTTGAGTACTTTGAAGACTCATTATGTTATCGCGAAAGTTAAACGGATCGCCAAAAATGGGCAGCTGGTAAGATCCGAACCATTCTTTCCTCCAACGCTACGGTCCGTGTACGAAAGGGTGAAGTCGCACATTCCTCGCACATCCAACCAGATTGAAGCCTTCCATCGACGATGGGGAGTAATAGTGGATCGGAAACCAGGAGTCTTCAAAATAATTGAAGAGCTTCAACAGGAAGAGCTGCAAACGGTTGGGTTTATCGAAGCTCATCTAGCTGGTACACACAAAAAAGAAATAATGGTAATAATCAAGAAACTGATTTGAAGATATTTACAATTGTTTCCAATTTTGAACAATACAACTTAATGGACTATATAACGCGAATAGCAGCGAACCTCGGTTCAAAGTGTAAATAAATAATGTTTAACACATTAGTTGTTGACCAATGAACCTTGTAAATAAAACGCAATAAAACATCTTGTATATACATATTTATGACAAAAGTTATTACGATAAATGTGCCTCCACTTCCCAATAAGTATTATGCCAAATGTCCATTATGCCAAACGTCCATTATGCCAAATGTACCTACCTCTGGACAGTGGCGTAGTAAGAAAATTTTTCGGGGGAGGATATGAAATTTTTTTGTATGTATATGAAAAAATATTCTAAAACATTCTAAGCAGGAAATGTTCAAAAACCAACTCAGGGAACGGGTTTGGGTAGTCAAGGTAGGAAAGATAGCTGTTGGTATAGAATTAATGCTCTTCCCCTACGGGGACAATCTGGGCGGCAAACTTCAGACTGTCTAATTTACTAAGCCCTTCAGTTCCCTTGTGCCATTCAGTACCACTTTCTCGTTGAGCTTCCGACTGGTTCGCGAACTACTCGGTCTAGTCCCCGACGATAGATACTCCGACGAAAGTTCCTCGGTGAGAGAAGTTCGAGCCAACCAGCCAGGTGCTGCAGTCAGTTCGGCGATTCCGGTAGAGTAGGGCATCCGGTTTGCTGGAACCCCGGCGCGACTGGTGGTCGCGGTCTACGCGGTCTCGTTCCCAGCGGTGAATCTGACTGTAAGCTGACAGAGAGGTCCCAGACGAAAGAAGTTCTCCCGATACCGATTTTTATTTGGTTTCAGTACTACAACTTCTTGAGCTCTTTGGCTCCGTAACCGGTGCCATTTAGCACCGCAACTCCTTTAAGCCATTTAGTTCTCTTCTTGGGCCATTTAGCACTACTTCCTTGATGGTCCATTCAGTCCTCGACTTGTTCGCGAACAACTCGTTCTAGTCCCCGACGATGGACCTGACCTACTCCGACAGAGAATTCCCCGACGAGAGAAGTTCTCCCGAGATCGAGCTAATCAGCTAGGTGCTGATGTCAGTTCGGCGATTCTGGTGAAGCAGGGTGTCCGGTGCACTGGTGCGCCGATGACCCGCGACTAGTGGTGTCTCGTCGCTGTCTACTCAGTCTAGTCCCCTGCGGTGAATCTAGCTTACGCTAACGGAGAGTTCCCTGGCGAAAAAAGTTTTCCCAATATCGATTCTTCTTTGGTTTTCGCTATTTTTCTATCGGAACGACCGGTGGGGTGCCGTGGTCGGTCTGGCGAATTCGCATGGAGCGCGACGTCCGGTTCGCTGGCGTTCGCTGTTATATACGAATATCTTTATGATATTTACGAGCACCATTCGTCAAACCGTCCACATCAAAAGAGCAATATGGAGCCATTGTTGCTATACGCCAGATAATTGTTGTTGTCTGACTATTTAGTAGTCGTATCCGTGTCCGCCGGTTGCAGGAAGATTTCCTGAACCTCTTTCGCTTCCAGTTGATTCAGAATCTGGAGCAGTACAGAATCAGTGGAGCCGTCGCGAACTGCTCGTTGATTTTGTATGAATAATTTTGAGTTCTTCTCTGCCGGAGCAATATCGGTGCTGACATCGATCCTAAAAGATCGAATGCGACCAACGAAATCGTTTGTAATATACATAAACGTTTATTAAAATAAACGAAACATTTCGTTTCTTTCATGAAAAATAATGTCGATAACTTTCGTGCAATGTAAACTAAATAAGTAAAAATTACGAAAACTTTCGTTCATCAAGCGGCCATTTCTTCGTACCACAATAAAATCGATTTGGCCACATCGATTTTTTTAAATAAAAAAAAACGATGTTGTCACACATCGATCCCAAAAGATCGACTGAAAACAATAAGGGGCTTATAAATACGAAAACTTGTCTAAGATAAACGAAAAGATTTCGTGCGACCAACGAAATCGTTCGTAATATACACAAACGTTTATTAAAATAAACAAAACATTTCATTTCATTCACGAAAAATAATGTCGTTATCAACGATAACATTCGTGCAGTGTACATTAAATGTGTAAAATTTACGAAAGCTTTCGTTCACCATATGGCCATTCTTGTTCATGAAATGAACGAAACTTACTATTTACAATGCACGAAAATACTTAGTTGCAGAAAACGACGAATGAATTCGTGCATTGCATGATCGATTTCATTTTATTTACGAATTTATATTATCAGTGCATCGTACATCCCATTCCAAAGTGTTGGACAGAGAATGGAGCCCTGAGTAACGCCCGCTGCGACTCGCATTCCCTTCTGCCCTTTTGTTCGTCTGGTACAGCAGTGCTCTACTCTGGAAGTAGCTCTTCAGGATCTGGCTCATTCTTTTATGCCACGCAGCGGCATTGGTCTATTCGAGGCTGGATGGCCCGGTGACTTCCCTGACTTTGGCAGCAACATCAGTTTCTGCACCATCCTCATTTCGGGGATTACCATCGTCTAAAGACTTCAGCAGTAGCATCCTGAACATGTCCGGATATGCCAGGATCGCAGCTTACAGCGCCACGGTTGGTATTCCACCCGGACCGGGGGTTTTCTTTGATTTTAGTCACATCGATGCGTCTTTGAGCTCGTCGTTAGTCACTTGCCACTCGACTGTGTTACCTCCTTCTTCTTCGCCGTACGGTGTCGGTGACCAGGTAGTTGAATCGTGATTCGGGAAGAGACCCTCAACGATTATCTTTAGCTTACCCGGGCATATTTCAGCTGGTGTCGACGGACCCTCGTCTTCGTCATGACGACTCAGTACGCGTACCCCAGGGATTGGTGTTTATTTCTCAGCACAGCTACTTATGGCAATTGGATTGCTAAGCTTAATCTCCCGTTTTAAAGAGTCCCTACCTTCTCGAAACGTCGCTTGCGCTCCTCTCTCACTATCCGATCTTGCGCTCTGAGCTCACCTTCTGGCTCTAAGACAAGCAGCGTGTAGCGTACTAAGCTACTCATTTAACCAGAAAAGTGTACGCCGTCTACTGCATGGCCCTAGTTTTCGTGACATTGTAACATCACAAGCCGTCACAATCCTTCTTGTTAGATCAGCCGTATCAACGTACTTGATTCCGTTGTTCGCCGAAGTAACCCAACAAAGAGGTTTTCGTCTTCCACTTTAGTCCTTCTTCGTGCTGCAGCAGAGTTCCATTGGCCGATGCGGTAGCGAATCGCCTGGTGATCTCTATGGGGATACTTCTCTCACACTCTCCAGTCCATGTTCGCTGTCAGTCAAGGACTACAGAATATGGCGAAATTTCTATCGGTACCGATATCCGTTTCGTGAACCATTAAGCTCCTAGCTCCTCGCTTCGCCGCGATCTACTTGTTATAGTCCTCGGAGGTTGAGCTAGCCTCCACAACGTGCCGACCGGTAGGTGTCGAGTCTGTAGCGAATTTTCACTACAAGAAAATATTTTCACAAGATAACTTTTGCAAATCAAACTTTGAGAATTTCATTTAAAATATTAGACATATTTTTGTTTAACATATTCAATTTTTTCAAATTTCTCCAAAATATTTCGGGGGGGGGGGTGGTAAATAACATGTTTTCTGCAGAATTTTTCGTAGGTTGGTTTTTTCGAAAAAAAATGTCAAAAATGTAGTCGGAGTTTGGAGAGACAGGAATAACTTCTCAGCTAGCATCAAAATATGGTTTTAGAGGTTGCTGATTACGATTCTGATAATAGAATTTGAAAATTAAAAATGGCGGCTACAAAATGGCAGCCCTTTTTTTACGAAATTTGCGAATTTTGTTACAATAAGCATAAAACTCAATTTACCCCTGGGCTTGGGTGATGAGCCTGATGGGCGCGTACTCTTGCTTGGTCGATAAGAGTGGGAGATCCGATCGAGTGCTGGTTCATTGATCTCTGAATCTCATGACTAATAATCATTCGATCGAGTGTTTTGGCAGACGACTGATATGGATGTTTCTACTTTCAAATGGGGGAACATACTGGTTCGGTTGTTCGAGGACTCATTTGATCTTGACAAAATAGTGATCGAGTCATTCGATTCGGATCAATGGACTGTCATCTATAAGCGATGATCAGACTGAAGGGGGGTGTTTTTATCTCTTAAATCGCTCTGGCTCATGAAGATGGTGAGTAACACTCATCCATAACGAATCGGATTCGTTGTTTTCAGAAACAGAGATGACAATCTCTTATGGATGGAACTTTCTCTTAAACATACTGTTCAGCCACTAGTTAATGCTCAACTAGATCAACTTAATAAACTGAAACACGTAGTTTTTGAAGAAATTCATATATTAAAGTTTAGCTGCCCGCAATAACTAAGTTTATTTAAGTTTTGGGAGGCCGTTTATGCATCTATCATTTAGAATTTGGTTTCTGCATAGGATCATGTATTATATTCAATAAGCCAACATTTGTCGTGCATTTTTTAAGGTTCTTAAAAGACCTGTATTTGAATATTTAAATTTTGAATTGTAAATGTATTCTACTTCGCTCCGGTTATGTCCCTGACATTACTCACCCACTTTTTTATTTGTGTACAGTGTACATCTGTATTTTTCATAATTCGCCCATTGTAAGTGGATTCATTTTAAAAAGACAGAATAGTAAAACTTAATCTCAGCTCTGAGTCTTTTGTATTTCACATAACACGACTGTTATTGATAAATGATAAAGAAAGTTTGCCGGAATATTAAATATGTCAAAAAACCCTAAAATTTAGAATACGTAATACCACGTAACAGTTTCACGCTTTGCTGAATCGTCATTCATTTACCAGTCAGTCGGGTGTGCGAATGAATTCCCCAATACTATGTCTACCCGGGAATAATCCGGATTATTTTATGACAACAATGTTATTAATTTAATTTATTTCGTGAGACAACATTTCACCTAGATCCCAAAATGGCAAACATTGAAGTGAAAATTGAGCAGAGATTTCTCCCCTCTTTCCGCGCCCTGCCCTTCGTTCGATGGATGCTGCAGAACAGTGTAAATCGTCCCCGGAAAAGGGGACGAATGAAAAACACACATTTAATTAACCACCGCACATAAACACCGACTTCGTCGACCCCTCGCTAGCGCTGGGTGCAATAGATGTACATATCACTTTCTACGGCAAATATTATAGCAGATTTGCAGTTCGTCGCTCGCGGCCGGAAGGGACAGGCAGTGTCCGACCGTCCGACCGACCAACCGACGGCTCGAATGGAAGGAAAATGTTGGTTCGTCGCTGACTGACTGTAAGCCGGGATAAAATATGATTTATAAACTGGGAAGCGATGAGCGATATATGAAGACTCGTGCTGAATTTATGGTGGCACTTTCTTCCCTGTATAGGAAAAAATAATCAATTTTTTAAATAAAGATTTGCAGTAGGCGAAAATCTAATTGTATTGCTCTTAGAAAGATTGATAAAAAGAAAGAAACCAAGTCATGAGACTGAGTGCAAAAAAGTCAGCTAATAATGTGATTTAGGTTATTTTTCGCCTTTTGTCAATCGATATGTGTTGGGTGTAGTTTTCCCTAGCGATCGAAGTCAATACGAGATAATAATGATATTTCGTTCGATGTCGTAAAACGTTTTCCGTCCAAGGAGGGAGGAAATGGTCAATGAAAAATGTGATTGAATTTTCGCACAAACTCCACAGATGTGATTTAGTGTCGCATGTGAGTGCATTGTGTTCCATTTATTTTTCTTACTATATTTGTTACTTGATGTGACTTATGGTTGTTGTATGTGAGATCACTGAAATACATATTTATCGTTAGAATATAAATTTCGTTTACAAATATTAAATCGTTTATATATTTTTTGACGTTCAATGAGCTACAACTTCTAAAAGTTTAAGTGCTTTTACATCTCTATGTAGTGAAACCGAAGCAAACGATAAGGCGGCGGGTTAAAATCCTACCACTAAGCGATTTTTTAGTTCGAACATTACCCTCTTGGATCTGCACCGCCTGTGTAAATGCCAAATTTCAAAAAAGTGTGAAGAGTAAAAAATATAGGAATAGCACAGGTGAAATCGCTTTGGGGTAGCTCCTGCTTCGATATGAATTTCGCGTCTGCCACTGCACGGAAAGTGATAAATTTTTATTAGTCCATTTCCACTGCCGCCACTGCTCCGGATGCCATGTCATCCGCTAATCGCTATCATTGCCATAAGCCAGCGAAGGGCAGGCACAGCATAGTGATCATCAACGAACCACACAGAAGCATCCGTAGCCCAAAGCGTTTTTCACGGCGTGCGGAGGAAATATTTATTATTCCACTTTTGACCCCTTTTATTATTAGCTTCTTTGCTGTCTGTTTCTCTCTCTACACGGTTATAAACTGTGATTGCGTCGTTTGCACCACCCTTTCCACTTCCAACCATCATCAGCCTCTCATCTTCCTGATCCGCTTTTCCGGTCCTTACCGCGGCTGTGTCACGTCCTGGGCTAGGAACGATATAGGCAGTTGTAGTCCACCCGTCGTCACTGACTGGCTGGACAATCCTCTGGAAATGTCCTCCGAGCGGATCTACGGCAGCAGAGGCAACAGCCAGTTGTTGTCAACAAGCAATGCAAATCGGCTTATTTTCTATTTCCTATTATTATGATTATATTGTACCTTGATTTTCCAATAAAATTTATATCTTTTCCGAAGCAGAGAAGGACACTCCGGTTTGTCCCAACACCATAGCGTCATTACAGTGTTTGGCAATGGTGCTTGCGTGGTGACAATTTCATTGGTTCTGTTCCCGGGCAAGGATTTAGGCGAGTTGCTGGGAAAAGCCTAAGTGAAAAGGGGATGACCTCGAGTCATATTTTACGCTTAGCGAAACAGATTCACTTTTCGCAACACGATAAGTTGTGTCGGAACAAACAATGCGATCAATAATTGATCTAAATTGTTTTACAATTACAATTTACTAAAAGTACTAATTGCTGCCATAGAACAAAATTTTAAAAAAATGGTTTAGATTTTGTTTTCGGTAGTATAACACTAGTTTATAATATACTTTATATTGTACAGACCGGGAGAACATTAGGATCTTACTTTAAGAAACACATCGGTGCAATAGCAAAATAATCTAGGGAATCAAGTAAATATTTACCATATCACTTCAAATCTAGTCACTGGAGATGTTAATTCGTTTTTTGACACGACTAGGTGCGTTAGTTTACGGGGGGAGAGGTGGTTATAGCAATAAGCAACATTTGGATTTTTGTGGGCCAATGAAAAAAACATAGATGGATACAGTTTTAGAATTCAAAAAGCCTATATTTTCGTATTCTTTTAAAATTTCTTTCAAGGCGAAAAAACAAAATGGCGCCCACGGTGACGTTCTGTCTAATAGCGTTTTCGCTTTTTCTTGGTGCTACACCGGTGTAGTGCAAAACAAAAGAGATAGTCTGATTACACTCAAGTTTTGTTATTTTTACATTTCTTATAAAAGAAATGTATAGAATTCGCTCAAACTTTCAAGATTTTTTTCGAGGCCTGGAGGGCCTAGTCTTATATACCAATCGACTCAGCTCGACGATTTGGGACAATGTCTGTGTGTGTCTCATTCGCATTTCTCAGCAATGGCTGAACCGATCTTATCCAAACCAATTGCAAATAAAAGGCCTATTGCCCAGACAGAACGGTACTAATTTGTTTTTGATTCTGATGTTTATTTCCTAAGATAAGGATGCTTGAATTTCCAAAAAAGGTACTTTTTGCAGCTTTTTTTTATATTTCTGTCGAAATTGATAACATAGATATACACCTTGTACATTTTCAGACAGCTTATACGAATACCTTTCGAACGAACTGTAGTTTGTTGAAATCGGACTATTAGCGAAGGAGATATTTAACATTGAATACGAATGACAGATTCTTGCCGTTTCTTAATATATAGAAATAAGACCAAAACATGAAATTGACTATTATCGCCAAAACGGCTCTGTTGAGGTCAATAGCATCTTCGGAGAAGTTATTGGATTTAATATGCTTTTACTTTTGACATTATGTTTTCACTGATTAATCCCCCTATAAGTGAGATATTTTCATTAATTTTCTTTTATGTGTCAATATTGAGAAGATGTCTTTTGCAAATTTATAGCTCTTTCTTTTGCGAAAAACTATACTGAAGACGCCAAGTGTCTGTCTTCTATGATTTAATAGTTATAGCATGTTATTTATCGTTCAATATAGTAATATTCAGAAGTATTTGTAGACAGGGATATTCAGAAGCGACATGCTGTTTTTATGGGATAAATTATGGGAAAATTTGAAAGTAAAATGAACTAAACGTACGGTAAATGTAATTACTGCTTTGCCCTTGAGAAACAGTACCGATATTTGAGTGGAGAGAGGGCTATTTGTTCAGCTATGTAAGCTGTCAGACTATCTATAATGCCTTTGTAGCATGTACTTGAAAACTCGAACTTTGTAACTTATGGATGCAACAAGGCTGTTACGGTAGAAGCGAGATCAAGGGCTACGCGGATCAAAAATCGCGAACTTGCACTTTTCTTGCACTACCGCTGAGATCTCAGTAAAACCTACAATTATTTGCTGAGACTCGGGAAATATTTCGCTGAAAATCAGCAAACAAATGACACTTTTCATAGAGATATCAGTATAAACATTTACTGATTACGCGGCTGTGCGAGAAAATACCGAGCTCAACTAAGTGTGTGTATCCTGAAATAACACAATCTTTCAAATCAGTAATCTAGTTTGCTCTAACTCGGCCAGATAAAGATACTGTAACTGCGCAAAGCAACAGATTTAAGATTTCTTCCTTTCTCATATAAAGAGAGGCAATGCAATCACTGTAAAAATCGACTTTTTAACCGAGGCCCGGAGGGCCGAGTGTCACACACAATTCGATTCAGTTCGTCGAGATCGGCAAATGTCTGTGTGTGTATGTATGTGTGTGTATGTGTGTGTGTCATTTAAACTCACGCAATTTTCTCAGAGCTGGCTGAACCGATTTTCGCATACTTAGTTTCATCTGAAAGGTATAACGCTCCCATAAGCTGCTATTGATTTTTTAGTTGATCCGACTTCCGGTTCCGGAGTTACGGGTTGAAGAGTGCGGTCACACAGCAAATTCCCATATAAACTGGTACCACCATGATGTTCAAATGATGTAAAACATATTAAAATAGATGTAACATTACTCTAGTTTGCGGGTCTGGATCACTAATGATCAATCAAAGCAGCTTTGACCACATTGGCCACCTATGACGGTTCATGACGCCCCCGGGGAACCCGCCAAGTTCCTAAGCTAATATCACACCCATTCCCCAACGAATTCTTTACCGATTTTTACAAACTTGATTTCAAATGAAAGATACAGTAATACTATTGACTGCTGCTGAATTTCATTCGGTTCTGACTCTTGCTTCCGGAGTTACAGGGATGTTAGTAGGGATACACTGGAATTTCCCATATAAATCGGTACAATCGTAATACCTCAGAGGCTAAAAACTATTGAAATGGTCACCAAATTACTTCTAATCGCAGATCTAGATCACTGATTGCCAATCAAACATTCTTTGAACATATTGTCCACTATAAACGATTCCGGAAGTCCGGAATTCCGGGCATATTCCACAATTAAAGTCACATCGGTTCTTCGGTGATGACTGAACCGATTTTCTCGAACCAAGTCTCAAATGGAAGGCAAAATATGCAGTTGAGCATTGCGTCGCCCCCCCCCCCCCCCGCCTTGCCCTTACACCTAACTCCTTCATCACTCCCCTCCCCTTGGACCACCCTCACGCCCGCATTTCTTTCATCCACCCAGTATACCGAAATAAGATGAAGGATTTCTGACGCATCCTCCACTCCCACTCTACTAACCTCCCATTCCCTCCACTTTCAAACCCATTCCACCAACATTTCAAAATATAATCACATGAAGATAACATTGAAATCATGCTGATTAAGCTAATTAAATATTATTCTGTTGCCTTTGTCATATAGAAAGGTTATGCAATTGCTCCAAAAACCGACTTTCCAACCGAGGCCCGGAGGGCCGAGTCTCATATAAAATTCGACTCAGTTCGCCGAGATCGCAAAATATCTGTGTGTATGTATGTATGTATGTATGTATGTATGTGTGTATGTATGTGTGTATGTATGTGTGTATGTATGTGTGTATGTATGTATGTATGTATGTATGTGTGTATGTATGTGTGTATGTATGTGTGTATGTATGTATGTATGTATGTATGTATGTATGTATGTATGTATGTATGTATGTATGTATGTATGTATGTATGTATGTATGTATGTATGTATGTATGTATGTATGTATGTATGTATGTATGTATGTATGTATGTATGTATGTATGTATGTATGTATGTATGTATGTATGTATGTATGTATGTATGTATGTATGTATGTATGTATGTATGTATGTATGTATGTATGTATGTATGTATGTATGTATGTATGTATGTATGTATGTATGTATGTATGTATGTATGTATGTATGTATGTATGTATGTATGTATGTATGTATGTATGTATGTATGTATGTATGTATGTATGTATGTATGTATGTATGTATGTATGTATGTATGTATGTATGTATGTATGTATGTATGTATGTATGTATGTATGTATGTATGTATGTATGTATGTATGTATGTATGTATGTATGTATGTATGTATGTATGTATGTATGTGTGTGTATGTGCGGATTTGTTAACAAAATGTCCACATCGGTTTTTTGGAGATGGCTGAACCGATTTTTACAAACTAAGATTCAAATGAAAGGTATACTATTCCCATAGGTTGCTATTGAATTTCATTTTCAACCGACATCTTGTTCCGGATTACGAGTTGAAGAGTATGGTTACAAACCAAAATTTGTTGATTTGTCCACATCGGTTTCTCGGAATTTTCTGAACCGATTTTAACAAACTTGATTTCAAATGAAAGGTCCATCAGCTGCTGTTGAATTTTGTGTGGATCCGAGTTCTGGTTCCTGAATTACAGGGTGATACGTACGATCACGCAGCAAATCTCGATTCTAACGAATTCTGCGATGAATGTAAAAAGGTGAAATTTTTGCCTTTCGCAATAGAAAGGTATTGCAATTGCTCTGAAAACCGATTTTTCAACGGAGGCCCGGAGGGCCGAGTGACATATACCATTCGATTCAGTTCGTCGAGTTCGGCAAATGTCTGTTTGTGTATGTATGTGTGTATGTATGTATGTATGTATGTGTTTGTGCGTATGTGTGTATGTGACCAAAAATGTCGCTCATTTTTCTCAGAGATGGCTAAACCGATTTTGACAAACTTAGTCTCAAATGAAAGGTGCAACGCTCCCATAGGCTGCTATTGAATTTCTAATGGATCCGACTTCCGGTTCCGGAATTACAGGGTGATGAGCACGAACACGCAGAAAATGTCGATTTTAATATATTCTGCAATGAATGTATAAAGGTGAAAATTTTTCCAAAATATGACCACAACTGCTTCCATTTGTAGTATTAGGTAACTAACATCCATTCAAAGTCTATTTGGCCACATTGGCCACCATCATCGGTTCCGGAAGCCCCGGCGGAAGTATCTAAATTCAGAATAACAGTCACATCGGTTTCTCGGACCGATTCGACTAAACTTGGCCTTAAATGAAAAGTATTGCGTCCCCGTAAATGGCTATTTAATTTCATCCCGATCCGACTTCCGGTTCCGGAGTTACAGGTTGTGGCGTGCGATCACATAGCAAATTGTGATTCAAACCGATACTCCGATGAAAGCAAAAAAGGTAAAAATTTCGCTAAAATGTCTCTCAAACAACTTAAATTTGCTGTTCTAGGTCACCGACGGCCAACCAAACTTTCGTTCACTACATTGACCACCATAGACGGTTCCGGAAGTGCCCGGGAAAAGCGGCCATCTTTCAAAATTTACGAACTCACATCAGTTTCCCGGAAATGGTTGGGTCGATTTTCACAAACTTAGTCCCAAATGATAGCTATAATATCCCCACAGATGTTTATAAAATTTCGTACGGATCGCTTATATGGGGCCGGAAATATAGACTAAATCGTCCGGTCACATATGAAATTCCCATATAAGCCGGAACTCAAATTTTTTTTTCAAAGGGGGGACCCCATGAAATTTCAGAAATCGAATTCGTATTTTTGATGCCAAACATCTTTAAAATGCATGAAACGTCGAGATTTTATGTTATCTCGAAAAAAAATTTTATTATTAGAATCGACTTTTTGGGACTTCGCATTTCGATTTCGCACCTTTTTTCAGTTCAATATTACCGTGGCTGTTTTTTCTTTTTCAAAATTTTAGAACTCGAATAATGATTCATTTTCCTGTATATAGTTGTCATGTGATGTACAATAATAAAATGTAATATATGCATTTAAAAGCTTTTAATGAATATAAACAACGCACACATTCTCGTGATTCATGATTGAGAGAGGCACAATTGCACCGCTAGGTGGATTAAAATAGGTTTTTAATTCAGAAATCATTCTATTGACAGTATTTTTCATTCTGGCGCGATTTTCATGATGCATTTTGTTGTAACAGTTCTGCGAAAAATAAAGGATAAAACATACCCAGGTTCACATACAAGAGCTGTATTTTTTATGGATACGAACTCTTTACCCACTTAATGCGTTATTCCACTTTTATTGAAAATGCGTAGTTTTCTACGCATTAATTGGTATTTTATTTTATTAGTGTAGTTCGACAGTGCTTGTCTTTCCTACCTGATAAACTGGCTTATTTATTGCCATCCTTATTGCGAGCAAAGTAAGCCATATTTATCCAGAAGAAAGCCGAAGAGAGGATTGAAAATAACGAAATGTATGCAAGAGAAGCATGACAAATTTTTGCATATTTTTGTCTTCTTCCGGTAACATGATGCTGCCATTTGCATTGCTGCGTTCTGATCAGCAATACACGGCTATGTTAAAAACTGTACAATAAAGTTAATTTAAAATTCACTGTTTATGCCATTTAATAGACTGATTATTTCGAGAATTTTTGTATTGCTATTGTTGAATGGGATTTATAACATAAGTATTGTATCAAATAAAATATTTTTTTCGAGCAATTTCATCACAAGATGGCGGCTCTGCAGCATTTATAGCTCATGCGCGTTTTTTGGAATGGGGGCCACGGTCGGAAATCTATCTCCCGTGATTTTTGACCTAGCGCCAAAAACTAAAGTTTTTCTGATTCCATATGTCAATAGCGATGTATGTAGGATTTTTTCGATATTTTGATTTTAAGCGAAATGACGCAGTAGAACGTAGAAAATGCCATAAAAATCTACACAAAATCAACAAAAAGGTAAGCAATAAAAAATTTAATCCTGCGTACGTGACTAGAAAAATCAATTTTGAATATACTGTGAAAATTTCAAAGCGACCAAAAATCATTTGCTCGAGTTACATTTCCGGCCAGTGGTTTCGAGAAAAACGCGGTTAAAGTTTGCAGTACACATGGGTTATACATAAGAAGCGTTGCGGCAAAATTGAAAATTATATTTTTGAATTGTTTTCGTTCTCCATGTTTTGGGATATCATTTTTTACAACCTAAAGCACATTTTAGACTAATAAATAAAAAATCGATTGTTTTAAAATTCTACAGTGGAGTAACCGCTTAAACAATTTATTATTTAAGATCCATAATTGACTAAAACGTTATTTTGCTAATAATGGTGCATACTATCGAGAACGTTATAGAGTTGTATTGTTAGGCGCTAGCCACTCCAAGGGCTTGAAGAGCTTCTCTAACATTACACTTAGTAGTTTGTCAGTTCAGCCAAATCCGACTGTTCCAAATTAAATCAAATGCTTATAGAAAAAGAGTGGAAGCTTACATCTTTTGAAAAGTTTGTATCAGTTGCTATTCTGCAACACATGAAAAATGCTATAAAAATTATTTATTTGCTTCAGATAATTATGTCGTCCATGGAATGGAATCCTGAAATTTTAGCCTGGTGGGGCTTATTATACGATCCTACCCAACTAGTCTACTAACCATGCATATAGAATTTGGCAGACCTACTTTGCTGAAAATGAAGTAATTCTAATTATCAGCACGATTATCCAATAATACCTGATATACCAAAAGTCCAGTAATTTTAATTAATAAAAATTATAATTAGTTACTTCCTATAGTCTGCCATCTGTCTGATAATGAATTGACAATTATAAATTTACAAATTGAACCTGATACTGGATGCAGACAAAATTTCTTGGGCCAATCGTTCTGAATTTGGCACAATTCTTCTTCTTCACATCATTGCCCAGGCAACTACAAGAGCTTTTTGCAAAGTGCTAAATATTATTATTTTACAATAACATGTTAATCGTTGTTTTAGCAATAATCGGACTTTGGTTTCAAAGTACTACGAAAAAATCGAAAATCGACCAAAAAATAAAAGCTCCTTTAATTACTGGTGAAATGCTGTGAAAAACAACTGTGCAAATATCTCAACGTTTGTCCAGTAGATTTTGAGTTATGGTGTATACCGCAAAACAAGATTTCGATGTGGCGCCTGACTGAAAAGACAAAGAATCTGTGCATCGAAAAAAAATTAAAGTATCCAATTTTTTGCCGATAACACCTTACACAACCCCCCTTAATTTCCAACACGATTTAAGCGATTTTTCCGTATTCAACTTTTTGCGTCATTTTGCCAAGTCATCTGTCTAGTCTCAGCTTTCACAGCTCTTTCATACCCTGAGCTTATCTGTTCTATCATAAAGAATTAAACGAAAATTTGTACTACAGCGGAAATGCAAATCGTTCAAGATATGCTAGAAAATTATAAATTACGAAACAATACAAGCAAGCTCCGATAACATTTAAATAACGATCAAAATGAGAATATTTGTAACAGTTTGTTTGCCGTCATATTTAAAAGTGTTATTTAGGCTATATGGCATGGCTTCATTTACAATTTTTTATTAAATCTTAGTTTTGAACTCTTTCAAAAGCAGTAAAAATATAAATAAACTTCCACTTGCTTATGGCGTTCTTTGTGAGAAGATACAACTAGAAAAGGGAACAAATTGTGATTATATATTCTTTTCCTCATGTAAAAATAACTAAAAAATTGTGAACAAATTAAACTTCACTCATTTTGATAGCCATAGGTAAACTAACGAACGAAAACAATTTTCGTCTCTGAATCCAATTATAAAATTTCGTTCGACAGTTTGTTTCAATATGATTCGACTTCTGCTAACCTGCAATATAACTCTTTGATGTGGCGTTTTGAAATGAGCGTGTAGCACCTTCTAGATATAGGACGATAAAGAATATTTAAAAAAATGCATTTAAAATTCGATTACACCTGTTTTTCGTACGGGATAAAACTTGCTTACTTGCCCTTATATGGCTGCCCCTTGTAGTTTTTTTTTATATTGAGAGGAAGAATTCTACAGCTATCTTAAGACTAGAAATACAGTACATACAAGAGTGGGGGAAAAGATTCTTTTTTATGAAAAATTTTAAAACAAGGAATCCAGTTTGATATTCAAAAGGGGAGGAATAGTTTTTTACGAAATATTTTCCAGTTATCTTAAAAATAAATATATAGTTTGGTATATAAAAGGGGGAACAAATATTTATGAGAGATTTCACAGATATCTTAAAACTAGGGATATAATTCTATTTACAAGAATTAGTATTATTGCTTTTTGATCAAAATAGATGTTGGTTAATTACTTGATTGTTTATTACAGTAGTTTGCAACCTTCGTCTAACTCGAAAAGACTAAAATCGTTTAAAATTGTTTCATTAAAAATGCTGAACAAAATTTTAATATAAGAATGAAGGGATTTTTCATCAAACTATCATGGATTTCTCCTGGCTCCTGGTTTCAACGGTTAAAGGACACAAACAGTTCGTTCTCCAAATTTCTTTTGTGCTTCTACTCACGGTCGTAAAGTTAAGAATAATTACTATACAACCGTCAGATTGCAGCTTCTAATTACGATTCTAGAAATTCGATTTTATCAATCTATCAAGCAAATTACTTTGTTGCTTCCTCTGCTTCCGACAATCAGTGTTGCATCAACCAGGTCCCGAGCCGCAAACAGTATTTTTGATGTCTCTAACGCCGTTAAAAGTGCGAGCGTCTTCCTGTCGGGGTGCCATCATTCCGCTCTGCCAGAAAGAATTAACTGTGCCAAGATAAGCGCGTCCTGATAAAAAGCAGTCATTTGTATGCCGGTCCTGAAATTAGCATAGTAAATTATGACGTATACCACGGTGTACTTCGGCAACCGACAGTTTAGCGGATCTTGGCACGGTACTTTTGTTTCAAATTGACTTGAAATTCGGTGCGCTATGTATGCGCCTCAATTGTAAGGGATAGGAGGAGGGAAAGCGTTTTTTGAGTAGCGTAAAACGATCTATTACATCCCAACGGCATCGCGAGCGCGCGTATTGTTCGTGTTTCCTGTATCTTAGCGGAAGCACCTTGTTCTCACGCAGCAAGCAGCGTGCTGCTTGAAATAAGGGGTTCCTCCGCGGGTTGCTTTCAATTTGCGTGCTGATTGTTATCTTCACACTTTGTTACACCGCCGGCGTTACCGTGAAGCGATGGCGCGGGTTTATGATTTATGGGTTTTATCAATTTGAAGCGTTTTTCTTTTGAGGATTACGATCAATTTATGCAAATTAGACACTCTGCCTTCGTCGAACGATTGGCAAGGAGGCCCTAAATGCCGAAATCTACCAGGCGTCTCCATCCCAACGACATTGTCAGACTCCGTTGTAGGCAATCAGCCGTAATGGGCTGCACACTTCACTGCAAAAGGTATAAATTTTAGACAAAGAACATCAAATGGAGCGAAAAGCCGAAACTCTTTCTTCGCACCTTGCACCTCGAAGCGTGTTCGGCCACTTTCTGCCAAGCTGATAACAAAGTTCCCACGGAGCATTTTCCTTTTCATGCCACGGCCAGGCGTAGGAGCTAGTCGAGAAGATGCAAAGGTAGAAGAGTTTTCCCGTCACAGAGCTATGGTTTGAAATATGAATTCGATATTTCAACGATGTTAAACAATGAACGAGTTAATTCATCTGTAAGAAAACAGATAAGAACAAATAAATCTACAAAACATTTTACTATTGAAAATGTTCCGTTTTCGGGGTATGCTTCCGATTTTCTCTACCAATCAGCAAAAAGTGGGGCTACTTTTTCTTCCTAGAACTCGTGTTTCTGTAGGGTTTTGCGTGGTTGCAACTGATGTTCGAATGTCCCAAAGAATGCTTGTTGTAATGGAGAAATGTCTCGTGCTGTCCTGTTCAGTGGATTCTGCTGACACTAGAAACCTTATCCAATGGAAAACATTGTTCGGCGACGACTATACTTTATCACTTTTGGACACTTTATATTTTAGGAATAGTTGCGGTATTGTTGTTTACATCTGTCATATAGAAAAGTTTATTCAATATCGAATTTTTCAACCGAGGGCAGGAGGGCCGAGCCTCATATTCCAACTCGGTTCGTCGAATTCGGCAAATATTTGTGCGTGCGTATTTTTATAGTAAGGTTTAAAAGCTTCAAAACTATGACCTGTAGTGTATTGGCACTGTGTGGGACTCACTTGCATGTCTAATGGTGGTATTTTACACTATGGTTCCAAAACCATATTTAAGAAGACAACATTTCATGCGCCCAAACCGTTTGATTTAGCTCTATAGTGTCGTTGGGCAATTACAACTTTGCTGAATAAACTAGAGGCTACCTTTGGTGGTTTATGTGTTATGATTAAAAAAAATATTCAGCGGGTTTCTTATATTATCTTTTCATGTATTAATTTCTCGCAGATGATTTATTTGAAAGACTTTTAGAATTTTAATTGACATATATTTTTATCGATGCGATCATGTTTATAGCTCTTACAGAGCCGGCGGATGACGTGGGTAGTATGGGTAATACTACCCATTTGAAAATATCCGAGTGGGTAATTACCCACTCAAAATTTAAACTTGTAGCTTGAGCATGAGCTTGCGCAACCTCCCCTCAGTGCTACTCCGTTATTGATCGGGACTAGCTGAAATTGCACAGAGAATCAATAGCTGATAATGTCTGAAAGTAACACACCATCCTTCAATGTACAACTCCTGGTAATCCCAGGTTGATATTGATCAATACCACTCTTAGAAAAAATGAAAATTACATTTGACGTAAATGGCAAGGCGACGTATTTTTTCTGTCTGATAATAGAATTTTACATGTTCTGATATGTAAAATTAAATAATGTGACTCTTTTGATGTAAAACTCAGACTGCATGACTTAGGAAAAGCCAAACAACTCACATTTTTACATGTAATGAAATCCTAATTTATGTGAATTAGGACGCTCCTTTTATGTGCATCTGGCACGACGTAAAATAACAAGTTTTTTTTTTGCTGTGCAGTGTCAGCCAAGCCCGAACTTATGGCATATTCGTTTTTGACAGTGCACTACACCGGTGTAGTCGGTGCTACACTCATTCAAACTTGGGTGTAATCAGTCTATCTCTTTCTTTGCACTACACCGGTGTAGAACCAAGAAAAAAAAACGAAAACGCCATTAGATCGCAGTAGGAAAGGGAAGGAATGTGAGTTCGACACAAGCTTTCACCTAGGATAGGATCCGCCAGCTCTGTCCCCTGTTTTTGAACCAATTCTGAACCAGCTCGTGATTGGACGAAAGTGACATAGGCAAACCTTCGGCTTGGAAACTAAAAGTACTAAAGGGCTGCTTGGAAGTGTTGTCATATTGTGATATCAAACACAAAACGACGATTGTTAACTGTGTTGATTTTTTTGTTTTCTCGAGATACCGCTTTCTTTCTATAACATCGAAATCAAACATATTATCCAGAACTGAAGTTCCCGAGAGATCAGGTAGCGCGGTTATCATGGATTCTGTTCTGTGTGCGGAATAATGCGGAAATGCCTCTTTTCGAAATCAACAGGCTGTGTAGCGTAAGTATGAAAATATTTTGAACTTCATGTAAAAATTATCTTTGTTCCAGTACCGAGTAAATTGGAAGTACTGAGCAAACAGGGAGAACGGAAGTCGCTTCTTGTTCTTCCTTTGGTATTATCGATACTGTTGAATTTTACAGTTTTCAACTGAATCGATCATCGGTGTAAATAGGAGCGTATATTTTCTACTGCTGTTTTCTCCGAAACGATCACATGTAGTACTGGAACAAACCTATACATTGCTCCAAAACAAAAATTAAACCTTGCAGAAAAGTAGTTTTAGAATATTTAAAATAAATCCGAACAGAGAAGATTATTCTTGTGACAGAGGTTGCTTGACTCAGAAAGCAACTTACAAAAATGAAGAGGCATGAAGATATTTTTCGTAATGTCCAACAACGAATATATATTATTTTGTTTTGCTGTATTCCGATGGAAAAAGACGTTATGATCGTTTGAATGTGGATATAAAGACTAAATCTTTGATTTTTCCAGAAGCATGAAATTGGTATACGACCGAAACAAAACAAATATGGCAAAATGGCAACATTGGTCGAGTGGGGGTATGTCGTTTTCAACAGGGATTAGTAAAATATAAGAAGAACCCTGCTGGCAAATCCTATCCTAGGCTTTTACTAGAGGCCGTATATACCATTGCGTACTCCACAAGTGTCAAGGGATATTGTTAGTAATGACAATGATTGGAAAACAGACTAACAAAAGGAAAAGCAACAAAAAGCTCCTAATAGAAAAAACAAAGAGTGGAAACCAACCTGGGGCTATAACTAAGAAATATCGATTATTTTCGCGACGAGTATATGAAATATTTTTGAGCGGCTCAAAATTAACTGAACTGAAAACCTTATTCTATTATTATCTCAACTATTAGGGAGAGAGAGAGAGAGTGAAGCAAGTAAGTTTAAAACGAATAGAAAAGAAAAATTATCAGAATTATTCTACTACTTTACTACAAAAGCACAAGAGAGATGGCCTGGGCCTGCCACACCGTTACCGACCGGAACCAATTGAGGCCGCAGAATGTTCATTAAACAATTCACTATTAATTTAGTAGCTACAATAAACTAGAAAGTCTAAAAAGTTCAGCAGATGATGCATATGGTTGAGAAGTGCGGTCATGTAGTAAATCTCCATCTAGCTGTACAAAACTTATTAAAATGGGTGGGCTTGTGTCTTGTCGCCTCGTGTGCAAACTGTTTTAAATGAGACACGATCATAATTCGATTCACACGATTTGCAAAGAAAATAACGGTCCATTGTGTAAGAGATTCGCATAACACAGTGGGGGCATTACCCGAAATGCTCCGTGCGCGACTGGCATATTTTAGACCCGTTAGCCATTAAGTCCTCGGCAGCGAAGTAAACCTTAACTTAGCGACTCCTATTTTCAGTCGACTGTCCTACGACATGGGTGCAGGAACCCAGTGGCTCAATTCTTGGTTGAATGCCACACGGTCTCGGGGCAGGTTAAGGTGTACACATCAAAATTTGATAATCGAAATCCAGCAAAACTTCACCGAACTACCATCAGCCGAAAGCCTAACCAAGCGCCCAGCCAACAAAAATCCGTCAAAATGATGATAGGCGAAAAAATTTCTGTTAGAGCCAACGTTTCTAACCTTGTTTCCTCCGTTCGCCCTTGAGAATATTTTAAACCCTCTCTACAGTTTTAACCATAGAATGGGTAGCATAACAGTATGGAATTGGGGTTCCCTGTTTGACGGCTTTCTACCACCGTCCATACAGGTGGTCCATAGTGTAATTTTTAGCTGGTTGAAACAACATTACACAGCTTATCTAGGCTGCTCGGAGAAAGAAGCTAACGTTGAAGGACAGCTTCCTTAGATGGCCAAGCAGCCGCCAAATATTCGAAATATTCGGATTCAACTTGAAATGAGCAATCAGCGCTCTGTCTGTTTTTACGTGTTGTTTCCGGTTCTCGTCCAGCTCCTCACTTGCTGTCCACTGTTATCCGTACCTGGAACTTTAAGCTGGATTTTGAGACGGACGCATGATAAATATTCATCAGTTTTTTCATATCGCGATGCCACAATCCAGGGTTTTGTATGTAGGGGCACAAAATCATTTCACGAACAATTTGCTAATTGTATTCCATCTTGACCGGGACCCCACTGCACAGTGGTCGAAAACGCCAAAAACGTGAACTTAATTCACTAGAGGCCAAACCATCGAATATATTCACAGGGTGTCTTTGGAGGAATTGTTCGTATGAATATTCCCCACAATCTGATAACAATTGAAATTAGGCATGGCTTACTATGATCGAATCAAAAAAAATTAACTTTTTATACAGACAAAGTAGAAAGTTGGTGTCTTCGACAAAGTTTTAGAAATGCTCATAGTGAAAAATTTTGTTGAAGAACTTGAGCTTGTAGAACTAAAGGCTATCGAAGGTGTTTTCTATGGCAACCCCCTTAAATCTAGTTTTTTTAATATAACTTTTTCATTGTGACTTTTCATGCAAACTATGTTCAAAACAAATGTGTAGGTATCAAAACTACATAATATTGCCGAAGACTGCATGTAAAAAAACTCATTGGTTTCAAGGTTATTGAAAATTTTTACATTTTTTTTACGCCAACTTCAACTACGTATAAGAAAAAAAGGTGCAAACCAAAATGCACGAACAGGCACTTTTTTCACTGTCTAAACTATGAACAATAAAAGTAAGAAGGTTTGGTGCGTGGCATTCTAGAACCCTATGAATAGGGAATATTTACTTTATCATGTTTTTTACCTCTTCCATCATCATGAAAATGAATCAATGTGTTCGTGGCGTTGGTAAAAAATTACTGATTGATTTTCATGAGAATTTTTCCAATGGTGTGAGGAAAACTGCTTTTTTCGTTCTACAAGATGGCCGCTCTTCCAAGCTTTCTCACTTGAACCTTAAAGCTAAATCGAATTTTTCTGCTACTTAAACGAAAGCTTCTATCTAATTACAATTTGGAATTTAGAACAATTTGTACTTACTACGTAAATTGTAATTGATTCGTTTCCACAGTAACTGAGATACACCAGATTTTTTCAGTCATGTCATGTAAAAAACAAAAAAATTGGCGAGTTCAGTATTTTTTATTAAAAATATCATGTATTTTCTTAAAAAAAACGTCAATAAATATTGGAGAAGGGGCCCTGGTCAGTCGTACGACGCACACAAGAGCGCTGAACGGCACTGACGTCCATCTTCCGGAAACAATTCCGGATCATGGTGGGCAACTGCTTCGTATCCTTAGTCCGTCAATTATTTTTTGTACACTAGGGCACTGAGCTAAAAAATCCTCAATGGGACGGCACTGGGGCAAGTTGGTTCCTTTCTTTCGGCACGTACAGTATCTTTTTCTGCTCAATGTACTCCAGCGTCTTCTTGGCGTAATGGGAAGACGTTTTGTCCGGTCAGAAGACGTACTTCCCATCCGCTTGAAGCTCCTTTAAGAATGACAGGAGAATTTTCTCAAGACACTCCTCCTGGTACACTTGTTGATTGTTGGCCAGACCGCTCGGCTTGAACCACGAATTTGAAATCCCTCTGTCCGATATGGCGATGTACAGCATAACTTTTTATTCCAATTTATGCTTAAACTTATGTTTTAATTCGGGGGTGTGGCCGACTTGTCACTGGAATAGTAGCTGTCATTTCCTGGAATGTGGGTCTTCGAGAGCGGAAAGTAACTTTCGCGTCCAACACGAACGACGTCGCGTGGTAGTTCTTCGGCATCCACCGGCACTGCGATTTCACGATCGCTATCTGCTCGTCCGCGTACTCGGGGGACCGAGTCTTCTTTCGACAGATAATGTCCTCCACCTTGAGGGTTCGGTGAATCAAGGTATGGGGGCATTGATATTTTCGGCCGACGTCACGCAAACTCGTTCCGTCCTTGTAGTCGAATAGCTTTTTCAACGCTTCCATCTTCCCCTCAGTCATCTCGCCGGACGTCTTTCCGCTCCACGCTCAGGGATGCCAGAATCCGGTAAACTGTACTCACGGGCACGTTTTCGACTCGAAAGTGGCCTACCGTAAACTTTTTTTCACGATGACCATTCGTTTCGTAAAACCGTACAACACGCTCGCGGAGTGCTTACTGTTTCGACGTCATCTTCGATTAAACTGACAGCACCAGAGCGAAAAGAAACATGCCATCCATTTCTCCAGAGAGCAAAAAAAATTTACCCTCTTTTCTTTAATTACAGAAAGATATTGAAATCATTCTCATTTTATATTGAACACCCATTACGAATACAACCATTCAAACGGTTGATTTCAAGGCCTCAAACTAAAAATTGGACAGCTTCTATCACCACAAACCACAATTCGCCCAATTCACTGGCGGGAAAAAATTAAATGAATACCCCACAGCATAGGCGCGGGAAGATCGTTATCACATAAATGTTTCCCAGAGCAAGTCATTATAGTATCTACGCCCTGGGACGCAAGTCGGAAGGAAAATTTAATTTGTAATCAACTTCTGGTGGTACGCTGTACCGTGACTACTCTTCACTGGCACGAAAATTTTCGCATGGAATAAGATTCAAAAGATTCAACGGGTGGGCGACGAACTGGCGGTAGGAAAATCACTGTCGCGAGAGTTCCCTTTTGGTCGCAGCATTACGTGACGCGACGCGGAAACTCATTACGATTATATGATTATGAAACAATAAAAGTGGAGAAAATGTATCTATTTCTACGAGCGGGGAGAAGGCCACGGGTTGTTTAGGGAATAGAGGGAGGATGAAAATGGTTCCTTCCTTCACTGTTTTTGATTGTTTTCGAGTGTTTACAGTGGAGAACGGGAAAAGGAAACCGCTTAATGGTTTTATTGTGGATATAACTTTTTGAAGTTAGATTAACCTAGTTTGTTCTGTTGTAAACTATTGCAAAGAACGATGGCATGAAAATTTGAAAGATGAGCTTGTTTCAATACTGATGTAATTTTCAGAGTCTCACAACCGAATTCAAAGAAAAGTATGCAACTAATTTGAATGCTTGTACCGATAATGTTATATATACCATCAACAATAGAAAGTCGCGAATTTTTTATGATGTTTATCAATCAAAGATCGCAGTATGCATTTAGAATAGGAGTGCCAGTCTTGAACAGCATGTCTTTTTTTACGTTTCCAACAGAATCCTGATATAAAAGAGCAACAAAAATTTTAGTCTAGTCCAGTGAACGACGAGGATTCCAATCATCATTCGGTCCAAAAACCATTTTTGGACAGTCGGCAATCCAAACTTTGCAAGAAGAGTTGGTCGGTGTTAAGTCAGACCGGACTAAGTGACAAAATATTGATTTTGAGAAAAACGAGTTTAAAGTTTGAATCGCCGCATCCTTTACATTATGATTGGAAATTTATTTTTGCCATAATTCTTGTTTATTGTTAAATATATCAAATCTGGCAAAAGTCGAATATAGCTGACGAAATTCTTTATCCAGTGCTATCATTATCTCATTTTTTGATGTTTTGCGACTTAGTCCGGTCTGACTTAACACCGACCAGTTCTTATTGAGATATCTGATGTTTAAAATACGCACACTGAGATCTCGAATATTTATACTACCGCCCTCCCCTTTAACCATTTATTTTCCTCCCAATTAGCCGTGTAAGCGATTTGTTTTCCTCCCAATTCAAAGTCAAAACGGCACAATACTAACGCAGCTGGACAAGTCTATAGCGGGCATATCGTGATGATTTACAGATCGATAAGAAACGATTAGCAATAGGAATTTTAAATCATTTATTGAAAGTCATGAAGTTTCTACACATCTCCAACTTCAGTTGCTGACGACTAAGTTCTAGGTGGCAATTAAAAGGAAGTTATCGCTAAGAAGAAAGCCTGTTCTTATACAATAAATTATAGGAGGATAGGTGTTTTTCACCTTGTTTTCAACATTTTCGATTTTTTCTCGAAAATGAAAAGGCAAAATCGATTGAGGGTTTTTGCATATTACAAAATAAACTTTAGTCTTGAATAATAATTTTTAGTTGCACACGAAAAGCTCTTCACCACTTCCTTCCGGCTCTACAAAGTAGCTAATGGAAAAAATAGATGAAATGTGGTACCATGGATTGGCGCTCGTACGTTCATCGGAGTTGAAAAATGCGAAAAGGGTCTTAAAGCGTATTAAATTATCTAGTCCTTGACACACCTATTTTGAAAATAAAACATTATAGGCACATCTATTTTGTTGCTTAAGCGCGCACCGTTGCGTCGTCCAAACAACAACAAAAAAATCTTCGATTGCATAAAAAACTCACTATTAAAATTTTCCAAAAAAGGATGAGTCAGGGACTAGATAAATTAAAAAGGTATTCAACGAAATAAAAGATAGTAGTTTAAACCAAAATTTATTTATTTTTCTTGCTTCAGGAGGGAGACTGGGACGATGTTTAATTTTTTTTCCTGAAAGAAAGAAACCTATTTTTTTAGGAAAAGAAAACTCATATACTCCCTTAAAGGGTATGTTCTGGATAAGAGCTAATAAATCTTATCATTAAAACACCATATGTAAAGAATTCGTCATGGTAACCGAATAAACATATACCAAAATTTGTAATGAAATTGGCGTTTCGATTTTATCTCATCAGAAACCGACACTAGCTTAGTGACAGGGCTAAGTTAGCGCTGAATTGACGATAGCTCCAAAAACAAAAACATGATTTGTTTTCCTGAGCAAACCCCTAGTCCTGCGTGATGTCCCTAGGCACGATAAGAGTAGGACGGGGGTCAGCCGGAGGCCCGCTTTTTTACCTAAAAGTTAAACTTGTTATGTATGAAGCATTCTCAACACAGGAAATACTTAAGGAACACCCAGGAAAATTCGAAGTAGGGTAAAAAGGTATAATACGCTCCACCGGGGCAAAATGCCCCTCTTCGATTCCCAGGATTCCTGAATTATCTAAAAAGTAAAAATGACTGATAACAGTATCGTTTCATGAAATCAACGTACTAAGTTAGTTTGGTATTTTTAATATGTTGCAAAACAACAATATACACAAAAGATTCAAAAGAGCTACTTAAATGTAAACTCCCACTTCTCCATGAGCATTACAACCAATTAGAAACAGTCGGATTCGATAGAACTATTTCAAATAGCTTACTAGAATATTATAGTTACTATCTTAGTTTTTAGCTTAGCTTAAAACTATGTGTGTGTAGAATTATTCATTTATTCACAACAGTTCATCACCGGCTAAAACTCCCCACCCATTGTTGTGGGGCATCCCGATCAGAACGACATAACAGAAAGCTATCAAATTTATATCTCATGTTGATATTTATTACTCACTGTGTTATTTTTGTGATATCCCTATCGGCAAGGCAAGCAAACTTATATCAAGATTATATCTCCTGGTGATATCATTGAACTGCTAATATGATTTTAATGTACGCATATAACGATGATGTTATAATATATTAAATATTCTTTCACAATTATCTTTGAACGCTAACTGTAAACTGTAAAGCGGGCAAATGACCAGTTGGTTAAAGCCCCAATAAACAAATCAATCGATCAACTGTGAATGATTGTTATATTGCACCAATGATCGTCTATTTGCTAATACGCTGAAGCCTCTTTTTATGCGTTTTTATTCAACTTTTTAAAGCAAATTTTCGAATGTTTTTTTGATTTCCTTATACTTGCGTTTTTCACATGGATATTCAAAGTTCCACGATTTTGAGAATAGATAAGTTTTAGATGTAAGTGGTCGGAAAACTTGAAAATAAGGTTTAACTTACTTGGTTGCATTTTGATTAAGAGATTACCTATTTTCTGAGACACTCGTCTGACACGCAATTTCGAATATGTGGCTTATGATTTCAATGTTGAAGTCTTTATTCAAAAAGTTTTGGAATCGCAAAGTTATCAACAAGCTATTCTAAAGAATATAATTTTCATATAAAACTTATTTTAAAGAAGATGCAGGAAGTATTAAGCACTCCAGATGAAATAAAGAAACGCGGATTCAAATAAAAAAGCATTTTTAAATTATTTGTTATGGTTTAGTCAAATGATTCTATAAATAATTTTCTTTTAATTAATTGTGCATATTGCGAAAACGAATTTTCAGAACTTAAAAAACTGTTTGATTTATACTGATTTCCACAATACCGTTATGAATTTTGAGGATCTCCGAGGATCTTCAGTCCGATTTTTCCTATTTATGCGGGTTTTTCATAAACAACCGAAACTTGTCCAGTTTGTGGGTATCTAATTTTGTGCGTTCTCCGAATTACCAAAGCATTGTAATTTTTTTTATTTCAACCCCCGCATAAAAATGTTTGAGTTTGAGATTGTTGTATCTTTTCATTCCACCTAAGACAGTTTGACATTTACAATGAACTGACAATTACTTTGAATGCGCATATGTACTAATGTTTCCGTTGTATTCGATGGGTTCGTCTTAAAAAAACATCGAATTAACAAATTTTCGTAATAATCAAGATACTTGATTCATTTAGTAGAAAGTTATAAAAGGAATAATTCGACCTGTTCAAATTAATATTTGTGAGTATGCTGCATAAAGCTATCAATATTTCAAAATGGCCTAGAAATCTCTGAATAAATACACATCCCAGCTGGTATTATTGTGTGCTGTTACAATTTAAATGTGTGTTTTAGATAGTGCTTGAAATAGTTAAAAACATTAATGTAAAAATATTGAATAATTTCCTCCTTAAAACTAAATAAAATTTAGAAAAGAAAATGTATTTTAGAAAACATGAAATATTCTAAAATTCGTCACACCAAAGAATCCTCAAAAATTTCTCGAATTTTATGATTATCTGTTAGAATATTCGCAGTTGATAGATTGAACTATTGTAAACAAATCTCGACAAACATATGATTACGGCCTAAAAGCCAACTGTCAAAATCCACTTTGAATGGAAATTCCGAACAAACCGTTACACGCCAATAACAGATGTTGGTAGTAAACGAAAGAGAAAAGTTTTCTCTTTCATAAACTGTTGTGAACTGTGTTAGACTAGTAACGGTTTGTCTGGAATTTCCATTCAAAGTGGATCTTGACAGTTGGCTTTTAGGCCGTAATCATATGTTTGTCGAGAAATGTATTTCTGCGAATTTATTAGATGTGAGATAATTGTACTGGATTGCTTAATCTTCCCCATTTTAAAAATGCCAATAACAAAACCCCAAAAGCGACTTTACTTGAAATCTCAAAATGCAAGCCTCAAAACTTTGGTATTTGTTTCTTTAAATCTATTAGGAATTATAAGTAACATTTGTCGTATTCTCCGTAAAATAATGTAGGTAAATTATCCGCTAAATGTTACCATATCGCATCGACATTATTCCTAAAAATCGTGTAAATCATGTTAACGTACAAGAGAAGCACCGAAGCGCACTATTCAGAATCTAAAAATAGCCGCGCTTTCCTAATCTGAAAAGATATTATAAAGCTATTCAGTCTATCGTAATATAGGCAGCTGTAGTAGTGAACAAAACTGTACGAAAACAAAGCGTATTATACAAGGAAAACAAACAGTCCTTTGGCTTTGGCAAAGTTCAATGTGTGCGTTCTGGAAACATCTTCTGCATCTATAATCGTTTTGCCCTTGACGAATGCGTAGAATATTATGTTAACATTAAACATCGGTCGAAAGCAACGTCGTTGGTTCATGCAGGAAACATCCCCATAAAACTCAGAATACCCAGGTTCAAATCGCTATATCCACTAATAACAATCAGCTTGTCATATATTCATAAAAACAATCAGCCAGCATGTATGCAATCATTTGACAAAACTATAGAAAGCTTTTGCTACATGAAGCTTTTTGCTTCCAAACGAAAAGCGCCTTAATGTATGCTATATTTTTCTATTTTATTCTATTTTTAGACCTGCACGCTAAACTAGTTGATTCTATACAATAGGTAATAAAAGCTATATTGGCCGTGGGAGAACCTAACAAATTTTGTTATAATTCTGATAGAAGCCTATCACAGGTTGTCATATTTTTGGTATATACTAGAAGAATTTCTGTTATGTTTTCTGTTATTTTACCAACTAACGAGACCAAAGTTATAACACAACTTATTATCATAACAAAGTAACTCAGTCTGTAATAATTTTGTTATTTCTTTCTGATCGGGATACTCACCGATTGCTGTGGAGCATACCGTCCTCTTGTTGTGGGGCATATTACACTTTCACCGGGGGTATTTTGCCCTGGGTGAAAGAAAAAACTAGAATTTAGGCATCTTTGAAAAATGTTTAATGGTACTTGTATCAGGATGTTTTTAATAAAAAATGAAACGGGTACTAATTTCTAACTAATATAACAATAAATTAGAGTAGTTAGTGAGAATATCATAGTGCTGAATGGTAAAATATAGCTATTTTTGCTTAAGGGGGGCGTATTAGACTTGTTTACCCTAATAGAATTCACTTCTCCGTATCTTAACATAAATTTTTTATCACTATATCAGGAGTGCGTGGAGATAAATCATGTAAGCGCACCTCTCAAGGGCCGTTGCCTATACAGGGTGTTTGGTTCATGATTAAGAACCTCTCGAAGGGTGATTGACTGTCATATTTGGAGAAAAAAACCGTTTTACATGTACCATCAAATCTCAACCGTTACAGAGTTATTGAACTTTTTGTGTAAAAAACTTATTTATCCTAAAATACCATTAACTCAAAAAGTAAACTTTGTATTTTAAAACTTCTAGTTCCATTGGAAAGCTGAGAAAATTTTCTATTGAATGGAGTTCTCATATCTTTCAGTTAATTAGTTTTAATTATCTTTTAGTTGTAAAGTAGATAAAATTTGTTGTTTTTGATGATGTTTTTTGTTAATCTTCTCAAAATAATGAATTATTATTATAGCAATATCTATTGTTCAAAAGTTAGGTTTTACAACGATTCATAATTTGTTCTTCAACACCATATTCCTATCTCTTCTCGTTTCTTCGTAATTTTATTACTAAACTTTTCCTGTAATCGACTTGCAGGTGCTTAAAACACTCTAATCTAAAAAATATGCTTTATATCGTTATTTTCAAGACCTTATTGGAAAGCTGAGAAAATTTGCTTTCGATGTATGTATAAATATCTTTTAGTTAAGTGTTTAACTTTTTGCCTTTCTCATATAGAAAGGTTATGCAATCACTCTGAAAAACGTCAACCTAATCCCGGCCCGGAGGGCCGAGTGTCATATCCCATTCGACTCAGTTCGTCGAGATCGGAAAAAGTCTGTATGTGTGTGTATGTATGTATGTGTATGTGTATGTGTGTGTATGTGTGTGTATGTATGTGCGTATGTGTCAAATAATGTCACTCATTTTTCTCAGAGATGGCTGGACCGATTTGCCCAAACTTAGTCTCAAATGAAAGGTGCAACCTTCCCATCGGCTGCTATTGAATTTTGGATCGATCGGAATTCTGGTTCCGGAATTACGGGTTTCAGAGTGCGGCCACACAGAAATTTCTCATATAAACCATAGGAAAAATTAAAAATAGAATTTTTATTTTTGATGCTAAATGTGTTCAAGGTGCATGAAACGTCGAGATTTGATGCAAACTCGAAAAAAAATTTGACGACGATTCACTTTTTTGGATTTTGGCACATTTTTGCCTTTCTCATATAGAAAGGTTATGCAATCACTCTGAAAAACGTCAACCTAATCCCGGCCAAATTTTTTTTCGACTCGCATAAGGTTTCTGGATTTTAACAGGGGCGTAGTTGATGGTTTACGGAGAGGGGTTACACCCCCCCCTCTACTGTTCACTCCCCTCCTTTAAAAATCTCCTTAAATCAGCCCTCAGACCACCACCCCATCCAGCCCTCATACCCCTCCCTTTCAACTCCATCATCTTTAAACCACCACTATATCACAAAGCATACCAATTTAAGCTGGGGAGTCGTTCGTCCTCCTCACATACCCACCCCCGCATGACAAAATGAGTTAGCAAGCAGATAACATTGATCTAATGCTGATTAGGCTAATGGAGTATGATATTTCTAGAGAAAATTTTCAATAGGACGTAAGTAACATTGAGAGCCTCTCTTTGTTTACTTTCTCTTTCGTTTATTACGACGTCATTATAACACTTTGTACTAATTTTCCAGTACATATCGAAAGCCGACGGTTTTTACTACAATATTACGCAAAGAGTAGAGTAGTAAATGTTGAAATGGCCGAATAATGAACAGAAGAGAAAGACCTCAAAGAGAATCTCTCATTATTACTTACGTCCTATTGAAAATTTTCTCTAGATTTTTTTTGTTTCAAGTGTTTCACCGTCGACACGTAGCTCATCAAGTTCGTGGCTGGCATGCCATTGTGTATAAGTGCAAAGTGTACTAAGAATGTAATGGACATTTCCACAAGTATGTTGAACATAAAAAGCCTCCGTGCCATAGTTTAGAGAAATGAGAAAGGCACAATTGCACCGCTAGGTGGATTAAAACAGGTTTTTTGGATGGGAGTCGACTGTAAAAACTATGAGGTTATGTGTTTGGGCTATGCAGTCTGCGGTTTACAAAAACACTATTTTGGCTTTATCCGACGTTTCGGTCCGTTTGGGACCTTTTTCAAGGATTCGAAAATGTGTGTTCTGTGGTCCGATGTCTTGTTTTGCATCAAGCAATTGTCATTGGTCTATCCAAATTTCGCCGTTTCGATCGTGTCCACATCGATTTTCAGATCGAAACGCTTATTCTTCTACCTCGGAATTCGGGCTGAACGGATTTCAACCAGCTGACAGAGTACATATATATGATTTATAGACTCCCAAACAGCGTAACCGATTTACATAAAAATTTACACACAGTAGGCATTTGTTATGGAGCGTGTTTGTGTGCTATTGGTTGGGGATTATCTGCCCGCCAGATGGCGCTACGGAACAAATTGTGTTTTCCTCCTATTTCGTTGAAAATCGCAGCAGCGCGCGATGGGTATTAGCTAGTATATCTATAAAAATAAGGTCATGACACTAACCATAATTTGCCATTTCTCACACGCCTCCCCCTCTTTCTCACTCTCTCCCTTTCATTCTCTCTCTCTCTCTCTCTCTCTCTCTCTCGCTATCTTCCTTCGTGTTCGTGGCAACTGTCACGACTCACATCTATCTTTCTTCCTTCGCGTTCGTGGCAACTGTCACGACTCATATCTATCTTGCTGTTCTTTGTCCATTTCTAAGTTATTTATTGATGTCCAAGTCAACTTCATGTGTGCGATGTAATTGTGAAGATTTGAGAAAACAAAACTTTTTTTATCTGCTGTCACCCTACAAATAGTTTGTTTGGCACTTTAGTGGAGAAGAGAGCCACTCAAGCCGTGTGGTGTCCGGTGGGCTGAAATCTGTTTGCACTATTTCAGCCAAGAATAGAACCTCTGGAAACTGCTCGTAAGAGGCAACATGCTAGGAGTTCTAGGTCGAGGTATTGCTCCGTACCGAAGACTTAACCTGGACGAACCTTATAACCTTTATCAATTCTGTATTTAGTGAATCACTGACATATAGCCACCTTTGCTGGTTTGCTACTCTCGATTTTGAACCAACGTTTTGAGTTTCTTCTGACGGTTGTATATTAGCCGTAAAGGACGAAATCTAATTCTACACTAAGTAACAGAATATATTAATATACCGCCAAGGTTTAACTTCCAAAGCTTTGGTTTAAAAGCCGTTTTAAAAAAAGTAAACTTTCGTGCAGGAAATTTATTGAATTGGCCTAGGATGGAGCTGTCGAATTGCACAAAAAGTTTTTTATGTTGCAAGCGATCTGTAGATGTGTTAAATTAGGTTTTTTTTTAATTAAATCTGGAACCGTCTACCGACAAATCTACATATACGAATACTTCCAAAAGTGACTTCTTTTTTTACTTTTGCTTTCCTAAACAGTGATAAAAATCTCAACATTCCAGAACTTCACTTTGACAGAAAATGTAGGGCCATCGGAAGCTAAAACTTCATAATATCGCACTCCTGGTCCTTTCTTCAAAATAATCCAGTGCAGTACTCTACGTCACTCGTTCGAATTTGCACCGCTCATATGGTAGTCGGTATTTGCTAGTATTGCTGTTCTCCCGTCCATTCTTCTTCTGGATCACCGAGGGATCCCCTGTCGTAGTGTTTATTATATTTGTTACGCTTAATAAACCTGTCGTTTGCAATTGGTATTTAATCCAATTATGGGAACGTGTCTGATAGGGAGAGTGGAGATACCAATTTGTCATTAACATTTCGCAGTGAATTTTTTCACATTCATTTGGGATATCTTTTATACATTTGTACGCTTTCTTTGTACTGCAAGCTTTGAAAATGAGTATTGAAGTGTTAATAAGAAGCATTACTCCCGATGGCCGGCTGTTCGGAGTTTAAATTGTTCATTTCGAATTCTCGGAAATTGATCGCGAGCGACTTCGTACATATTGCAAAGAGCATATTGTCTATAGATGAATAAACCTCTATCATATTCCACGCGGCTTTATCCTTTCATTACGCCCCACGGAAGAATATTTTTTAAAATGCCTATTTGAATGGATTGGAATGGAATGCCTATTTCTACTGAAGGTCGCACACCTGAAAACTTTGATCCAAAAGAAAAGATAAAGACACAATATCTACCCTAGATATATCCTGATTCATCTTCCTACCTACTAACGCCAATCCTACCTCTGTCCCATCCCAAAGGACCAAAGGAGTGACATTAACCTTTTTAGCCCAGTCATTCCCAACGCTTTATCATATCCCCTGAAAACTGAAACGGTCGGTACGGTTGTCCTCGTTTCTTCTTTCATCAAGGTTCAAAATGATTCTTTAGTTCAATTATTCAGTAAATGAATAATTGGATTGCCGTATAATTTTGAATCATCTTCAAAACAAACTCTGCACAGTAGGCCTGGCTGTTTTAATATTTGCGTAATATTACAATATGCTACAAATATTAATGTTGACAAGAAAAACACTAAAGATAACTGCAGTGTTTTCCAGGATGCTTTTCAATACTGGCTGTGTAAGAGTTAGAATAGAATAGAATAGAATAGAATAGAAAGTTAAAAATTTGAGAGAAACGAGATATAAGGAAAATTTCGCTAAAATCGGAGAATCGAACTTAAGATGTAAATTTATCCATTTAAAAGAGATACAAGCAGAATTTTAATAATATGATACGTCAACACGCGGTTATGTCCAGGACATTACCCACCCCTAGTTTTTTGTTCGAAGCTTTACCTCTTTGTCGATGGAAGTAAACTGGTTTCATTCGATGGCTGGCCCATTTGGATTCGAACATGAACTGAACCGAGTACAAAACCGAGGGTCGTATGTGGCCGAAATGAAACATCTCACCAGCCCGCGGAAATAAAAAAAAACAGAATTATCTCCTGTTAGCTGTAGCTGGCCATTCGGAATTACGGATTTGAACAAATTGCTCTCCGGCGTGACCGTTGCCCAGGATGGTGTGTTGCCTAATATTCATGCCATTCTGCTGCAGAAGAAGACTAAAAAGAACTTAGTTTTTCTTTGTTGGCAGGCGAAACGGTGTCGAGAAAACGCGAACCGGCCCTTCTCAGAACGACCAATGTTGAAGTGTTTTGATTTGATATTCCTTCCCGATCAGAACGACATAACAGAAAGCTATCAAATTTATATCTCATGTTGATATTTATTACTCACTGGTCGTCAAACGGTGGGATAACAAAATTCTCACAAGTTTCCTATCTCATGCCTCCACGCGAGTCTAAGTCTATTGATGACATTTGGTCCTTAGACCGGCGACGACTGGGTGCTATCAGCCTTCTGCCGATAGTAGCAGAATGAGAGAGTGCGAACAGATCTAGTCGAGAAAACATTGCCGTAAAAATGAATAGTTGATCGGAAATTAGCCCCAATACGAATAATCTGACTAGTATCTATGATCACGGGTCAATACGTATTGAAAATTCGCCGCGTCTGTTTTTATGAACCTAATTTCAAGCTCCGTTATTGCTAACAAGCCCGTGCATCAGGTTAACAATCCTTTATATTTCCCTTCAGTGTTCGTTATTATCGCTCGTATACTTGTATTCCACAAATCTGATATGGAAAATAAGAAATACTTTCCTTGATTTATAACATCTCGCGCTATTTTTGCCTGTATAATGTGTCTCTCTAGCTTGTCACTCTAGCCTGTATAATGTATCACTCGGTAGTTTTCAAGCCAATAAATATATCGTAGAGTAGAAGTAGCGAATTCTGTCCAAATACTGTTGCAATAAATAGTGATCCGGCCCATTACGCAGATAAGATTAGCTTTTCTAGGCAATACTCCCACGGTCGGCCGAGTGGAGTTCAAATTGCTTTTGTTTAGGGAACATAGTATACTCTCGGTAGCCGGCTGCCCAGAGTTTAAAAAGTAGGTGGAGTATCAACACTTCCTGTCTACCTTATCCTTTATCCTTCCCCGTGAACGATGGAGATGGGGGCGGCCGGCAATGATGGCTATCATGCTGTTGAGGTTTTAATATGGGTCGAATTGGTATGAATTCCTACTTACCATTTCCTAAGCAACTCTTATTAGATAATCAGCAGTCAAACATGATGAAATCAGTGTGCAATCCGCCAAAATCATAGTCACAACGCAACGCAACGCAACGCAACGCAAAACATAATTTTTGTTTGCACTATTTGTAATTTTGATTTAGTTTGTCATTATTTGTAATTTATTGTAAACTTTCATATACGATTGCTGGTTTGCGGGGTTCTAGATCAGATATTATACCTATTTGATTTGAATTCAACACATTTAATATTAAACCCTTCACAGTACACCAGAATTCACATATATAAACACTTGGAAAAAATGAAAATTACATTTGACGTTAACAACATTGCGACGTATTTTGCTGTCTAATGATGGAATTTTACATGTTTTGACATGCGAAATAAAATATTGTGTCTCTTTTGATGTAGAACTCGGTTGAATGGAGATGGAGAATTGTGAATTGAGCGCATTTTTACATGCTCTTGAATGTAAATTCTAGTTAATTGTGATGCTTCCTTTATGTGCATCTTGCGATATGTAAATATTTTTAAGTGTGTAGTTATTATCAAGTATATAAACCTGACCAATATGCAATAGATTTTAATGCTCATCAACATTATAGAATATACGAGAACCACATGTTTTGCACGAATTTTTATATTGCATAATTCATTAACATTTATATTGCATAATTCATCAAGCATGAACCACTTTGTTGAAATTAAAGATACAACCAAACTGTGCAAAATGATCGTCGCAGTTACTTCCTGAACATTGCTCACGATATGAAAAGAATAAAATAAGTGCCGGTTAGGTACATTCGCGGAACACCCCGCAGCATCTCATTTAGTCCCACGAAAGCAGCGAAAAATATACTGACATATGTGCGGAAAAATCGTTTCCACCACAGTCAATGAGTTTGCACCCTCTATCGTGTTTCGTTTCATTTTTTTTCGATGCCTCTTCCTACATTTTCCTCATCATGCTCACTGTCAAAGGTACAATTGACATGGTAAATATGCGAGCACAGTGCGCTTAGGGAAACCCTCGGAGTCCTTGCATCCATCCCACATAAACAGGATTGTAATGAACTTGTAGTTTGAACACCATTAAGCAACCGGGAGTTGCTTTTCAGTAAAGGACTGCGGGCAACCAGCATTGCACTTGGCCGGATGGTAGAGGTGGTGCCGATGTCGGTGCTGCTGCTACTGCTGCCGCTGCTGATGATGATGATGATGGCAATGGTGATGGTGACTATTATTACTACATTCTAAGGTTGGCATATGGTGCAGAAACCGCGGTAGTACAATGTTCCAACATTTAAAAGGATCTCTTTATTAAGCACGGTAGCGACGTCAGGCAGCTCATCGCTTATGGGTAAAGCCGTAGGGCGCAAAATGGGATGAGACATGGTCCGTTTAGGGCCAAAAAAGAAAAGCCATAGGGTGGAGGGAGATGTACGTATGTAATAGAAATTCACTTGTTGTTGTTCTTTGTGATTATTACCTTTTACTCGAGCAGGTTGGCAGTTTCTATCAACCGGGAAGTGGGATGGTGAAACAGATGGTCGCACAAGTGAATTTTAATCAGCGCAACGGATTGAGCGGGATAAATATTTGGTGTACGAATACGGCTTCAATTAGGCGATTTAAAGAGGTTTTAAATAACCTGCAATGTTGGATTATTTATTAATCTAGAAGGGCAACATATTGTTAACAAAACACCATGCTATTCTCAAAACATATTTGATGAGCTAGATTGTTAAAAAGCAGAATCTTTTATGAATACATAAGTTTATTGAGAGAGTTATCAGTTTTTCCTAGAAAAAGCTGGTTTTAATTCACCTAGTGAACAGTAGGACGAGCCCGGATTACTGTCGAAGGTTATACGGTATGTTTGGTAGTAGTTTTCTAAAATAGTGAAAGTCTCACGGATATTTTCTTAAGTTTTGAATACATACACGAAATGAATTTTAACACCACATTTTTCACTTAGTTGTAGTGCAATATAAAATTTCTTACAAATAAGCAACTTGTTGTCACTTTTATTTTTGATGAATGTACAATACTTTATTTTTTTATTCAATTCGTTTATTTGATAAGGTACGTTTGCGTTAGCTTAAAGGTGCGATTTTTTCATTGTTTTACATTTTGAATTTCTTAAAACTAGGGGGTTACACATATCAATATTATGTTGTTTTTATATAATGAAACTAAAAAAAACAACTAACTTATAAATATACAAGAGGGGATAATATAATATTCGTAAGATTAGGGGGACGGGTCATTTTGTGTGTTATTTCTATAGCAATGACTAGTTCACTTTATGATTTTTAGAAGGAAGATTGTTGGAGTTATTAATTATTAACTAAGCGGAACATTTTACAAGCTTATTAACTAGAAATAACTAGAGGGAGTGGTTCAATTGTATTAAGATTAGGGGGAATTAATTAAGGCTATTTTTAAGTATTGGTACTGTTGGGCATTTCTTAACGAAATTAAATATTGATCGACTAAAACTAGAAGATAGGGGGGCACATAAGTTTTTGGAAGATATTCAATGGGAGGAAGGGGGGGGGGAGGTGCTGAAGTCCTACATCTGTGACAAGGATTTCAGATTCGAATGGATGCATCATGTATTGGGACGCCGGGCGGTCTTCCCCGAACCGGAAGTGGTTCCTCCAGACAACTTAGCACACAGAAAAAATATTTTTGTAATTTTTAGTCTATTTTCATGCACATATTTGGAGCATGAATAAAAATGTAAAATTGAGTTCCACCACAAATCCACACGACTTGTCGTGCTTTCTTCAACGAATTTAATCATAATTTTACACGTTGATTGACCACTACAGTTTCATTAAACGGAAAACCAATGCACTTCAGTGTATTTTTACTCCAATATTGCTGTAAAATGAATGACATGTAATATTACACGTATGATAATGTAAAATCGTATGCTTTTTGATGCTCCAATTGAGTGATTTTAACGCAATTTTCATTCAAATTTTTGATTCAAGCTTTGTATGTTTACATTCGTATTGATTTACATGTCGTTTAAATTTCATTATTTTTTTGTGTATAGTACGGCTCAGATGCGGATCGGCAACACACCGCGTTGCGCGTGTGATGTTGTACTGTAGGTCTCGTGTTGTTAGGTCATTCGACAGATGTTTTGTTTCGTTTTGTGTGTATGAGGGACATGTAAAGAATATCGCGGCTTGCGAGTACACCTCGAACCGGGACACTGGGTCATCTTCCTCGGCCCCGAAGGGAATCGAATAGTTGAGATCTGGCAGAACAGTGCTCGGCGCATGCCCAAACAATATGTTCGATCTCGTGATAACCGTTGCAACAAGCGCAGATACCGCTATCCGCGAGCCCAATACGCTAGAGATGAGCGTCCAGCGTGTAGTGATTGGACATGAGCCGAGACATGACGTGAATGAAATCCCGACCCACATCCATCCGCCTGAACCAAGATTTCGTCGGTACCTTAGGGATTATTGAGTGTAGCCACCTTCCCCGTTGACCATCGCTCCATGAAGTTTGTCAATTTTCGAGGATTCTCTGATGAGTAATAGTGAAAAATTCGCTGAAGCTAATTGGTCTTTTGTATATGTCACCTTGTAAAGCGCCCGCCTTAGCTAAAGAGTTCGCTTCTTCATTACCTGGAATGGAGCAATGCGAGGGAACTTAAACTGAGGTAATCTTGTACGATCTTACAGACAAAGCACGCAAATGCTCCCAGATTTTCTCCAGTAAATATGGAATGTGCTTACTAGGTTTCATTGAACGGAGATCCTCGATTGAGCTGAGGCTATCCGAGACAATAAGGTAATGATCGGTGGGAAAGTATCAATGATCCCAAGGGTATACTGAATAGCAGCAAGCTCTGCTACATAACTTGAAGCAGGATCATTGAGTTTGAATGAGGCGGTGAGGTTTTAATTGAATATACCGAAGCCAGTGGAGCCGTCGAGGCTTGACCCGTCGGTGTAAAACATCTTGTTGCAGTCGACTTCTCGAAATTTACTATGAAAGATGCTTGGGATCACTTGCGCACGTATGTGATCCGGGATTCCACGAATCTCGTCCTTCATGGATGTGTCGAAGAACACAGCTGAATCAGAAGCATGGAAGAGATTGACATGGTTGGGATAATATGAAGAAGGATTGATATTTGTGCCATGTAATCGAAGTACAAGGACATAAATCGGGTTTGAGAATTGAGCTCGGCAAACCTTTCGAAATTGCAATACTAACGGGTTCAAGATATCGCATCGGATGAGCAATCGATATGAGAGTAGAGGTGTGCGCCACGCCGCCGCCGCCGCGCCGCGCCGACGATTGCATGTAAAAATAGTAAGGCGTGACGCGGGCGCGCCTCCGATTTTTACCTGAAATCGGCGGCGCGGCGCTCTTCTATATATGAGAGGTCTCAAAATCGATTTTTCAACGGAAGAACGCTCGCCATTACTTCTAAACTCATCGTATGTGTCGAGTGCATGCAACCCAAAGCAATACGCAAACAACAATATTGGATTCGCTCTAGTTTGTTGAAATGTATGTTCGTTCGCAGCGGAGCGGAAACAGAAACTCCCGTACTCCATCACCGACAATATCGTTGTTTGGTACAGCCTGGGTGGGCACCCCACCATGTTCCGGTTATTGTACGGAGAAAGTTGATCCTTTGTTGGCACTTCTGTTTCAGATACCTAATGTAAAATCCCCAGGTTCCTTTAGAGTCGAACCATACCCGAGATATTTGAAAGTTGTAATCTGAGCAATAGTTTGACCCATTAATTGAAGCTGTAGTTGCGCTGGGTCACGCTTCCTTGAAAATACGACTAGCTTAGTTTTCTCCGTGGAGAACTCGATACCCAGCTGGAGGGCCCAGGCAGACAAATTGTCCGAGGTATCTTGCAATGGTCCTTGCAGATCGACGGCTTTGGGTCTTGTAATAGAGACCACACCGTCATCTGCAAGCTGCCTTAGCGTGCAGGAATTGACAAGACATTCGTCAATGTCATTCACGTAAAAGTTATAGAAAAGGGGGCTTAGACATGAGCTTTGGGGAAGACCCATGTAGCTAATTCGTGGTGTCGATAAATCACCATGCGAAAAATGCATATGTTTTTCAAACAGCAATCTTAGCAAAAAGTTGTTTAGAGTCGGTGAAAGACCATGCTGGTGCAGCTTCTCAGAAAGAATTTTGATAGAAACTGAATCAAAAGCCCCCTTTATATCTAGGAAAACTGATGCCATCTGATCTTTGCTAGCATAAGCCATTTGAATTTCTGTTGAGAGCAACGCAAGTTCGTCCCTTTGCCTTTGCGGAAACCAAATTGTGTATCTGACAGTAAGTCATTTGCTTCAACCCAATTGTCGTGGCGAAACAAGATAATTTTCACGAACAACTTTCGGATACAGGACAGCATCGCAATCGGTCGATATGAGTTGTAGTCGTAGGATGGTTTTCCTGGTTTTTGAATGTTAATGACCTTCACTTGTCTCCAGTCATGAGGGACAATATTACCCTCAAGAAACTTATTAAATAAATTCAACAAGCGTCTCTTGGCAGAGTCTGGCAGATTCTTTAACAAGTTAAATTTGATACTGTCTGGCCCTGAGGCTTTATTGTTACATGACAAGAGAGCAAGTGAGAACTTCACCATCGAAAACGGTGTTTCGTTTGCGTTGTCGTGAGGGGACGCGGCTCCTTAGATCATTTGTGCCGAGGCGGAATCCGGAAAAATACCTTCTAGGCCAAATCGAATATCCAACGTATTGAATATTCCACGCTCTCATTAGTACTTTTTCGGTTTCGTAAGCGCCGGGCCGTACTCCAAAGAGTGCTCATCGATGTTTCTCTCGTTAGTCCGTCGACGAACCGGCGCCAGTAGCTACGTTTTTTGGCTTTTATCAAACTCTTCATGCGCGTTTCCGCCATCGCGTACTGTCGGTAGCTAGCTGGCAGCCCGTCGTCCCGGAAGGTCTTATACGCAGCGGCCTTCTCCGCGTACACGTCTGAGCACTCTTTGTCCCATTATGGATTGGGAGGACGCCCGCGTGAGTTCGCGTCTGGTACGCGTTTAGTCTGAGCTTGAATCGCGGTATCGAGAATCAAGCCAGCCAGGAACCCGTACTCTTCCTCCGGAGGAAGCTTTTGAGTGCACTCGATTTTGTCGGATATCGCGGACGCGTAGCTCTTCCAATCAATATTTCGTGTGAGGTCATACGTAACATTGATTGTATTCAGTGGCCCTGAACCGTTAGTAATATTAATTACGATTGGCAGATGATCGCTACCGTGGGGATCAGAGACTACCTATCTAACCTATCTAACCGCAGCGATGTCGAGCAGAAGGACAGGATCTAAGGCGCTCGGACGCGCTGGAGGGGCAGGAATCCGTGTCATTTCACCCGTATTCAAAATGGTCATATTGAAGTTGTCGCAAAGCTCATGGAGTAGGGTAGATCGATTATCGTCATGAAGGCAATCCCATGCTGAACCGTGGGAGTTGAAGTCACCTAAAACTAGCCTCGGTGCGGGGAGCAGTTCCGCAATATCGCAAAGCTGTCGGTGGCTAACTGAGGCTCTAGGGGGGATGTAGGTGGAAGCAATTCAACGGTCTTTGTCTTTAATTCTGGTTTGGCAAGCGACAACTTCAATGCCTGGTGTCGAGGGGAGGTCGATTCGATTGAAAGAATAGCACAAAAGTACTCCTCCGTCTTCTCGATCCAAGCGAATAATATTAAAATCGTAGAAGTATACACCCAAAACGGCGCGCTCAGATTTTCTGTTTTTGGGCTCACAATATCATTCCCAAAAGCGATCCTTTTTTTATTCATTTCGTTTATTTGATAGGCACAAATGCGTTAGCTTGGCGGTGCCAAATACTTTTGTTTTTACATTTTGGATATCTTAAAACTAGGTGGTACAATGTTGAAATATTTTTTTTTACAAAGGAAAAGAAAGTTTACAGCTATCTTAAGACTAGAAATAAGATTCAATATACAAGAGAGGGCCAAAAGATTTTTTATGAAAAAATTTAAAACAAGGGATTCACTTTGATATACAAGAGAGGGAGTAATAGTATTTTACGAAATATTTTACGGTTATCTTAAAACTAACAATATAGTTTAGTACACAAAAGAGGGAACAAATATTTATGAGAAATTTCACAGAAATCTTAAAACTAGGGATTCAATTCTATTTAAAAGATGGAGGACAAGAGTTTCAATAAAGAGTAAAAATTATAGCTATCTTAAAACTAGGAATACAGAATACTAATTTGAATTTTTTAACTAAAACTTATGCTTGGTCAAGATATTCAGAGGGTGGCTTATTTCCGCATTAGTGTAGCAGCAGTTGTATCAAGGACAGGGGAGAGACAGGGAAAGAAGAGCAAAACTTGCAATTTTCGCTCGAACGGGGGGGGGGGGGGAGGGGAGGGGGATCAGCGAAATAAATTTGCGCCTCAGTCTAGTAAGTCGTCGAGTACCAGATTGGCGGATGGTATTCTTCGGACCCGCGGGGAATCCTTTAAAAGTCATCGGACCTCGAGTCGCTCTCGCTTCAGTTTCCTTCTATGCAGGCGTAGTGGTAAGGGCGACGGCGGTTACATAGTGGCACTCTGGAGCTGATCGGTTCCACAAGGCAGGAGGAAACTCTAAAAACGAGAAATAAAAGAGAGGGGCTAAATTGGGATATTTATCGTTTTTATGAAGGTATAAATAAGGGACATATAGGGGAAATCACGAGTTGCCAGCATATCTTGGACTGGTACATTGGGTGGTCTACCTCGGGCCCGTAGGGATTCCTTTAACTGAGACCTAGCGTCACAATACCCGGCGCATACCCAGACAACGTGTTCGATGTCGTGATAGCCCTCGTCACAAGCGCACATACTACTCTCCGCAAGCCCAATACGCCGCAAATGCGCATCCATGGTGTAGTGATTGGACATAAGTCGGGACATTACACGAATAAAATCCCGACCCACATCCATCCCCCCGAACCAAGGCTTCGTTGATACCTTTGGGATAATCGAATGTAGCCATCGTCCAAGTTCCCCATTGCTCCACGAGGTTTGCCAACTGTTGAGCGTCCTCTGACGACAAATACTAAAAAATTCGTTGAAGCAGATTGGTCTTTCGTATATGTCACCATTTAATGCGCCCACCTTTGCTAATGAGTCGGCCTTTTCATTGCCCAGGATAGAACAATGAGAGGGGTCCCAAACAAAGGTAATCTGATAAGATTTTTCAGATAACGTACACAAGGACTCCTGTATCTTCCCCAGAAAATACGGGAATTGCTTTTAGGCTTCACCGCACGACGAGCCTTGATAGAGCTGAGGCTGTCCGAAACGATGAAGTAGTGATCTGTGGGCAGAGTGTCGATGATCCCAAGGGTGTACTGAATTGCAGCTAACTCTGCGACGTAAACTGAAGCGGGATCATTGAGCTTGAATGAAGCGGTGATAGTATTATTGAAGATACCGAAGCCAGTGGACCCATCGAGATTTGATCCGTCAGTGTAAAACATTTTGTCGCAGTCGACTTCTCGGAATTTATTATAAAATATATTGGGGATCACTTGCGGGCGTATATGGTCCGGGATTCCATGAATCTCTTCCTTCATGGATGTGTCGAAGAATACAGTAGAATCAGAAGTATCTAGGAAACGGACACGGTTGGGATTGTACGAAGAAGGATTGATGCTCTGTGCCATGTAGTCGAAGTACAAGGACATAAAACGGGTTTGAGAATTAAGCTCGACGAGCCTCTCGAAGTTTTCAATCACCAACGGGTTCAGAATGTCGCATCGGATGAGCAATCGATATGAGAGTTCCCAAAATCGATTTTTTAGCGGAAGAACGCCCGCCAGCACTTCGAGACTCATCGTATGGGTCGAGTGCAAGCAACCCAAGGCAATGCGCAAGCAACGATACTGGATTCTCTCCAGTTTGATGAAGTGTATGTTCGCAGCGGAGCGGAAACAGAAACACCCGTACTCCATCACCGACAATATCGTTGTTTGGTACAACCTGATCAGGTCTCCTGGGTGAGCACCCCACCATGTTCCAGTTATTGTTCGGAGAAAATTGATCCTTTGTTGGCATTTCTGTTTCAGATACCTAATGTGACATCCCCAGGTACCTTTAGAGTCGAACCAGACCCCGAGATATTTAAATGTGAAAACCTGGTTGATCGTTGCACCCATTAATAAAAGCTGGAGTTGCGCCGGCTCACGCTTCCTAGAAAAAACAACCAACTCAGTTTTCTCCGTGGAGAACTCAATACCCAGCTGAAGAGCCCAAGCAGACAAATTGTCCAAGGTATTTTGTAATGGTCCTTGCAAGTCGGCAGCTTTGGGCCCTGTAACAGAGACCACCCCGTCGTCTGCAAGTTGCCTTAGCGTGCATGAATTGGCAAGACAATCGTCAATGTCATTCACGTAAAAATTGTAGAGCAGGGGACTTAGACATGAGCCCTGGGGAAGACCCATGTAACTAAATCGCGATGTTGTTAAATCGCCATGCGAAAAGTGCATGTGCTTTTCAGACAACAGGTTTAGCAAAAAGTTATTTAAAATTGGTGAAAGACCATGCTGGTGCAGCTTCTCTGACAGAATGTTGATAGAAACTGAGTCAAAAGCCCCCTTAATATCCAAGAAGACTGATGCCATCTGCTCTTTGTTAGCATAGGCCATTTGGATTTCTGTAGAAAGCAACGCAAGGCAATCGTTCGTCCCTTTGCCTTTGCGGAAGCCAAATTGTGTATCTGACAGTAAGCCATTTGCTTCAACCCAAGTGTCGAGGCGAAACAAGATCATTTTCTCGAACAGCTTCGGAATACAGGACAGCATTGCAATCGGCCTATACGAGTTGTGGTCGGAGGCTGGTTTTCCTGGTTTTTGGATGGCGATGACCTTCACTTGCCTCCATTCATAAGGGACAATGTTACCCTCAAGAAACTTGTTAAATAAATTCAACAAGCGCCTTTTTGCAGTGTCAGGCAGATTCTTCAGCAAGTTGAATTTGATTCTGTCTAACCCTGGGGCGTTATTGTTGCACGATAAGAGAGCAAGTGAGAACTCCACCATCGAAAACGGTGTTTCGTTCGCGGTATCGTGAGGAGACGCGGCGTGGCACGTTTTCTGTACCGGGACAGAGTCCGGACAGATCTTCTTGGCGAAAGCGAATATCCAACGGTTTGAATATTCCACGTTCTCGTTGGTACTATTACGGTTACGCATACGTCGAGCCGTACCCCAAAGAGTGCTCATCGCTGTTTCTCTCGCTAACCCGTCGACGAACCGGCGCCAATAACTGCGTTTTTTTGGCTTTCATTAGACTCTTCATTCGCCTTTCTAACGACACGTACTGTCGGTAGCTAGCGGGTAACCCGTCTTCCCGGAAGGCCTTATATGCAGTGGACTTTTCCGCGTACAGCTCTGAGCACTCTTTATCCCACCACAGGGTGGGAGACCGTCCATGGGTATTCGCGCTGGGTACTGGTTTAGTCTGAGCTTGATTCGCACTGTCGAGAATCAAGCCAGCCAAAAACCTGTACTCTTCCTCCGGAGGAAGTTCTTGAGTGGATTCGATTTTAACGGATATCGCGGTCGTGTAACTCTTCCAATCAATGTTCCGTGTGAGGTCATATGAGACGTTGATTGTTTCCGATGGTCTTGAACCGTTAGCAATTGAAATCACGATAGGCAAATGATCGCTACCGTGGGGATCAGGGATCACCTTCCACATGCAATCTAACTGTAGCGATGTCGAGCAAAGCGACAAATCCAACGCGCTTGCGCGTGCTGGTGGTGTAGGATTCCGCGTCATTTCTCCCGTATTTAAGATGGTCATGTTGAAATTATCGCAAAGATCTTGGATTAATGTTGATCTATTATCACCATGAAGACAGCCCCATACCGTACCGTGCGAGTTAAAGTCTCCCAGAACTAGCCGCGGTGCCGGTAAGGATTCCGTGATATTACAAAGCGTTCGGTGCCCTACCGAGGCTCTAGGAGGAATGTAGATGGAAGCAATGCAAAGGTCTTTACCTTTGATTAAAACTTGACAAGCGACAATTTCAATGCCTGGTGTCGAAGGGAGGTTAATTCGGTTGAAAGAATAGCACTTTTTGATCCCCAAAAGTACTCCTCCATAGGGGTTTTCTCGATCCAGACGAATTATATTAAAGTCGTGGAAGTTGAGATTTATATCGGAAGTTAACCAAGTTTCACATAATGCGAAAGCATCACATTTTAAACTATTTAGTAAAAATTTAAAGGAATCGATTTTCGGGAGGATACTTCTGCTGTTCCACTGTAGAACAGTGATCGAATCGGTGACCTCGTTCGATGACTTAGCCATCGAAGGATACGATCGCTGCAAGGAGGGGCCATTTAGTAGTCAACTGCTTCAAAAATGTTGGCACTATAGGGAGAAAACGTATCAGAAGGCTTTTAAGAGGATCAGTAACATTGAAAGCTGTGAAAATTAAGTCCACTATGTCAGAAAATTTCATTAGTCCGCTACTGGGCTGAGTATCTGTTTGAAAAAGGGGACACTTGGGGTTTTTGGTGTCCCTGGAAGTGGTGGATACTCCTTGTTAGAATTAAAGTTTCCAAGTCCTGGAGCAAATGACTTCGGCTTTTGTGCATCACTTCCGTTGGATTTATTGATTGTAGTTGGCGCACTCTGAGTGGACGACACCTTGGCACCCTTACGAGGCAATGTAGGGGAGGCTGGATTTCTCCTCTTCCTGGATTCCGCTGGGTTAACCAAAGATGTTCCCTCTCGTGGGTCGTCAGATTCTTGCTCAACGCCAGCCAAAAGAGCAAAGGAATTTTCGGACAGGACAGATGGCGAAGCATTCTTTAGCATTTCTGCATAAGAACGCCTTGAGCGTTCCTTAAGGGAGCGCTTAATTTTATCCCCGCGCTGCTTGTACGCAGGGCATGATTTAAGAGCATGTGAAGGGCCCCCGCAGCAAATACACTTTTCAGTTTCTTTGTCGTAAGAGTCATCCTCATGCTCTCCTTCGCATTTGCCGCATCGTTTCTTATTTCCACAATATGTGGCTGTGTGGCCCAACTGCTTGCAATTGCTGCAGCTCATGACCCGCGGTACAAACAGGCGAACTGGTAGGCGAACCCTGTCAAGGAGGGTGTAGTTGGGAAGAGAGGACCCGGCGAATGTCACCCGAAGCGAGCCTGATAGAGAGTAGGTAGTCTTACCTCCCTCGGTGTTTGCGGTATACAATTGTTTGCATTCCAAGATCTTAATCTGCTCAAGTGAGGGGTCCTTAAAGCAGCCAACCCCGTGCTCCAACAGTTCTTCGCATTTCAGGCCCGGTTCGGACACTACCCCATCGATTTCACAGGCCACACAAGGCACGTACGTTTTAAATTCCCGCGTAAAGCGCTCACAGCAAGCAATCGCGTTTGCCTGGCCGAGATCATTCACTAGAACACGTATCTTGTTTGCCCAAACACGTGTTATCTGAGTTACGGCCGGGGAATTAGCAGTCAGATCTTGAGAAAGTTTTAATATATTAACCGGTTTCTCTCCGGTCCGAAAATATACCACCCATGGCCCAGAGGAACCTTCTGGGTACTGCTTTATACGGGGAGCAATGCGAGTATTAGGGGGATCAGGGACTTCCATGATTACATCAGATGGTATTTCGCCCTCGGCCATTTAAGCACGAGGGCAGAGCGTTATATAAACGGGAATGTGTCTTATTATTTGATTACAAGGTAGAGTAAAAGTAGGGAAAAGGAAAGAAAGCAAACGAGGAAAAAAAATAAAGCAAAACTTATCTGCAAACAACGTCGATTGTTCCGCACCAGCGAAAACAATGTACTGGATTTACTGCCGGCACCAGCAGAACGGCAGCTAACGAACGAACAAAGGATGACCTTCACTCACTGAAATTTATACACCGAACACCACTGTGAAATATAACGATCCGTTCCGTTGAAAGGTTGGGAGACGTATGAGCGATCCTTTTTGAACTTTGAGCTCATACATACATTCCTCCACCCATCCCATCACTAGCAATCTCATCATCATTGCTGCTGCATTGCATTTTGTTTTGTTTCATTCTTTTCTCCGCTGCTATAAATAGCCCGTGACCTGAAACTTCTAGTAAAAAATCCTGATATCAGATTCTATATAAGAACCGACAAACTTCTATTGGGTAAAAACACCTCTTTACTACCCGTACCATGACGACACACTGATGCAGTAGTAAAATGGCATATATAGGCCTCACACTAATGATGAGTGAGATAATATTGTTTGCCTCCCCGCCGCCACGTCGGTATTTCAGCATCGTCATTGACGCATTTTGCTTTGTACCATTTCCCCGCTGTTATTAATATTTCATTTGTATGTATGTGTTGGGAATTAAACCTTACTAGAAAAAAAAAATAACGGGTAGCAGGACTGGAACCGACAAACATCTACTCGCTAAAACGCCTACTTTACACCTTAGGCCATAACGACACATAATGAGTAGTCATTCGAATGAGCTATGGAAACTTCTCATCATTGCAGCAGCGTTCATAAATGGGACAGCTTGGAGACGGTGTTATTCAAGTTATCTCTCCACTGCACGAGCCAGCAGCGTGTAGCTATGGGGTACGATATGGTGTTGCACAAGTATGAGGTTGGTTGAACACTAACACATCGTTTGGGAGCTTTTCGCTCACAGTTCGAGAGCGAAAAAAAAACAGATGCATTTCCGCTCTCACAGATTCGTTTTGGGTGCAGTAACTCCGGAACCTGATGTCGGATTAGAATTAAATTCAATAGCATCCTGTGTCATTCATTTGAGATTAAGTTTGAGAAAATCGGTTCGGTCATCTCCGAGTAACCGATATGCGGTTGTTGGTTACATACATACACACATGCATGCAAATTTGCAGAACTCGACGAAGTGAGTTTTTCGGCCCCTTCAAGCCTCTTTTAAAAAGTCGATTTTCAGAGTGATTGCATAAAGTTTATGTGGGAAATTCAGGGGAATCGGATTTTTTATTCATATCTCTGGAACCCATACTTCGGTCAACCCTTTATTTACGACTAAGAGTATGAGAATCGAGTCAGCAATATATGAGAAACAGGTGTGACTCTAATTTTGGAACTTGGCCATTTCCTCGGATCTTCCTGAATCCTCAACGGCTCTCAATGTGATCAAAGAAATCTAAATTTCAAGCAATTCAGAACTCATATCAGCTAGTTCTGCATCATTTAGATGTAATGATTATGCCGGTTTAATTGAGAATATTCTCATGTGACCACATACTTCAACCCGCAACACAGAAACCAGAGCTCCGATTCCAATGGAATTTTATTGCAGTCAATAGGGATGCTGTAGCTTTCATTTTGGGTTAAATTTGAGGAAATCGAGTCAGACATTTCTGAGCAGCTGATGTGAATTCAGTTCAGAAACTTAACCACTGTCCCGAAGCTTCCGGTTCCGCCGAAGGTATCCAAAGTGGTCAATGTGGGTTTTATTGGGCATCAGTGTGCTGGAACTGCAAACTCAAGAAATTTAGAACACATTTTATGAAGTTTTGCATCTTTCAGATAACATGTTGATTCCGATTTATACGGAACTTCATGCGTGGCCACACTTTTCAACCCATAACTCCGGAACCGGAAGTCGGAATTAAATGAATGTACCATAACATCTATGGGATCGTTGTACCTTTCATTTGAGACTAAGCTTGATAAGATCTGTTCGGCCATCTCCGAATAACAGATGTGCTTGTGTTGGTCCCATACGTACATACAAACGCACACCCACACACGCACATACAGGGAAAACCCAACTGTCGAGGCGAAACAAGATGATTTTCTCGAACAACTTTCGGGTACAGGACAGCATAGCAATCGGTTGATACGAGTTGTTTTTCCTGGTTTTTGAATGGCGATGACCTTCACTTGCCTCCAGTCATGAGGGACAATATTACCCTCAAGAAACTTATTAAATAAATTCAACAAGCGTCTCTTGGCAGAGTCTGGCAGATTGTCGCAAAGCTCATGGAGTAGGGTAGATCGATTATCGTCATGAAGGCAATCCCATGCCGTGCCGTGAGAGTTGAAGTCACCTAAAACTAGCCTCGGTGCGGGGAGCAGTTCCGCAATATCACAATTCGATTCGGTTGAAAGAATAGCATTTTTTGATCCCCATAAGTACTCCTCCGTAAGAGTCTTCTCGATCCAAGCGAATAATATTAAAATCATGGAAGTGTAGGTCTATTTCTGAAGTAATCCATGTGTCGCATAGTGCAAAACCCTCGCATTTCAAATTATTTAGTAAGATTTTGAACGAATCGATTTTCGGGATAATGCTTCTGCAATTCCACTGTAGAACAGTGATTAAATCCTTGACCTCGTTCGCTGAATTAGCCATCGAAGGATACAATCGCTGAAAGGATGGGCCATTTCGCAGTGAACTGCATCAAGGGATCATCCATAAATGACGTAGCTTTATATGGGGGAGGGGGGAGTTTTGTATTTTGTGATGATGTGTGACGACAGGGGAGTAGGGGGTCATGTCATGTTACGTAGCTGTATTAAAGGAGAATAACTAACATCGTTTTTATTTTTTTTTAATTTTACGGTGACAAGGGGGGGAGAATTACCGTCAGCTACGTAATTACCAAGGGGGTACTTAGAGGTTTGTGACGAAATGCTACGATGGGGGAGGGGGGTGTTAAAAGTCACTCAAAAAATGCTACGTCATTTATGGATCATCCCCAATAATGTTTTTACTGCGGGGAGAAAGCTTCTCATGATGCTGTTAGGAGGGTCAAAAAATTTTAAAGCTGTAAAAATACGGTCCACAATGTCAACGAAATTTATTAAGCCAGTGTTGGTTTCTTCCTCTGGCTGAGATATGATAACATTTGGGGTTTGTGATTTTCTAGGAAACGCTAGGAACTCCTTTTCTAAGCTCAGGATTCTGAGACCGGGATCGACATGCTGCGGTTTTGCACCAGTACTTCCTTGAGTAGTTATTTTAAGGGGGCCATGAAGAGACATCTTCTGGCCTTTACGACGAAGCTTGGGAGAGGAAATGTTACTCCTTTTTCTATTACTTCTAGGCACAGCAGAAGATGTTCTCTCCTGGGGTTCATCACAGTCGCCTTCGTCAGTAGACAAGTTGGTATAGATGTTTGTAAAGACAGGTGGCGTAGCTATCTTAAGCATTTCTGCAAAAGATCGCTTAGAGCGTCCCTGAAGGGAACGCTTAAGGTTCTCCTCGCGCTGTTTGTACGCGGGACATGAAGGAAGATCATGTGGGTTTCCCCCATAGTAGAGACACTTTTCAACATCTCTTCCACAGGAATCATCCGCATGATTCCCACCGCATTTCCCACAACGGGTTTTATTGGTACAATGGGAGACTGTGTGTTCCAGTTGTTTGCAATTAGTACAGTTCATGACCCGCGGCACAAAGAGGCAAACAGGTAGACGAACCTTGTCAAAGAGGAGGTAGTTGGGTTGGGCAGAGCCGGCGAAGGTCACCCGATAAGAGTCTGAGTTGACGTATATTTTCTTGCCGTCAGCTGCGACTGATGCTGAATGCAAACGTTTGCATTCCAGTATCTTCACTGGCTTAAGCATGGGGTCTTTGAAACAGCCAGTCCCATATTTTAGCAGGTCCTCGCAATTTAGACTCGATTAGGAGACGACCCCACTGACTTCAACCCTGTTAGCTGGAATATACACGCTGTACTCCTTCGTAAAGGGCTCGTAGCCAGCAATATCGTTTGCCTGAGTTGAACTGTTTACAACCACCTGAAGCTTATCAGGGCGAATTTTCGATATTTCTGTCACGGCCGAATACCGATCCGTTAGAACTCGAGAAATCTGCAACAGATTCAAACATTTTTTTTCTTTGGTCCGAAAGAAGATCACAAATGGTCCGGTGGCCGAGCTCGGATATACTTTGAGCCGGGGAGCCGATTTTGTTTCGACGTCCATCTCCCCTTCAGATGAACCGCCGTCAGGAGAAGTCATTTTTGCGCGGGCCTATTGCCCAGTGCACGTTATTAAGACAACCATGGAGGGGAAACGTAAACTAATGCTTAACTTGTGTAGGTAACGGTATCCAGACGGCTTACTAGAAGAATACTGCTTCACTGGTCACTGACCGGCTAACGGTACTCGGAAACAGAAACACAAAAGAAGGGAAAAATATTGAAACCTCAACTAGGCATAGAGTGTGCGAATAACCTTGAACGCGGATTAGCACTATTTGTCGCTATAGAGTGTACGGACCGATGACAAAATACTTCTATCTCGACTGAGTGCTCGATAACGAATGAAGAATAAAAACTTGAAAAGATATTAAAAATAACTTTAACTTTCAAAGTAGTCTTGATGGATTCAGCAATGATGTCTGCGATAGTTATCTCCACAGTTTTACCGAAGATGTCAGAAAAAAATCAATTGAAATGTTTAGCTTTCAGGAGATTTATATACTAAAAATAGAACACGAAATAAAAGAGCTTGATATTTTTGATAGGTATTCCGAGCACACTATTAACGTAAACAACGAGAAAAATCAATCACCGTTTGGATCATTATTTTTATTTCAAAAACACGTCATTACTAAAAATCGTCCATTTTCAAACCAATAACTAAATTAGTAATAGAATTTGCGTTTTGACTCATCAGAATCCGACTGTAACTTAATGACTAAGCTAGCTTGTGCTAAGCTTGTGTCGAATTCTGATGAAACGAAACGCAAATTCAACAACTAATTCATATATGAGCTTTAAGGGGGCTTAATGAATAGAAAGACAACACCGTATGAAAGGACATATAATGTTAACAAATTCCACTAGGTATTTATTTAGCTATTGATAGATTATATGTATGTATGTATAATCTATTAAATCATGAGGGAAAAAAAATTCAGTAGCCCATTTGGCACATTTCGATGTTACGAATTTCCCACGCTTTATTCCCGTTAAATGGCACCGAAAAGAAAATGCAATCTTTTATTCGCCAAATGCCACATTAGGCTGTAATCAAATTAAAATGAACTCTTAAACATATGAAATTTTATCTCGCCACATATATCACAATTTAGCTTCGCTTTTTTTCCTGTAGCGGGTTCCTATTCGGGTGTCATTATGATAATGAAACGGGTAAAAAAGCGAACATGTCGGCAAATGCAGGGAACAGCCCGGCAGCAGCACAAGGACTCAGCATAAAAAATTGCATTGCGCATATGCGCTTCAAATAAATGAATGTACTTTTTGGTTCCTGCCGGCTCTGTGCGTGTATGTGTTTGTTTTTCGTTTTGCAGTGATTCAGGAGCAGCCAGCAGTATGTACATATAGTTATTGCTATAAGCAGTATTGCTGTTCCGCACCGAGTCAGAGCGGGGAATATGGTTATGCACATAAATTTAATTTTGCAATGTGGTTCATAGGAAAATTTTGTCTCCATGCAGATGTGCGTTTTGTTGTGTTGTTATTTTTCAAACTGGGGCCAACAATATGCTGAATAGGAATTTCTATAATGGAGAGTTTTGTTTTGATATTTAAATTCGCCTGCAGCGGCATGGAACTTGTGGCCGAGTGCAAAACCATAAATATGTGCCTAGAAGCAGATTTTGTTAAACACAGAAAAATATGTTCCGATGTTTGCTGTGAAAATAAATTAAATTATAGTTTCTTTTCAAGCCGCCTATATGGAGCACCAGATTTTATTTCAAATGTGAGCATGAGTTCTACGGAGTGGAATCAAATTATCAAATCGATACCCAATTTTCAATCCAACGATAGAAATGTTTCCACTAAATTACGTGAAATTCCAATTTGTGGAATCAGGCGATACGATTAATAAAATTTCGATTTACTGAAATGAATCTGCAATCCATTTTCATCGTTTGTCATTTCTATATCGAAATCGGCTTACTGGTCTGAGAATTTTCCTAGTCGAAGCTGAATTGAAAAAAAAATAGATCTCTGATGATTCGCCACAGCTCTCATCAGTGGGGTTTTCTGAATGCAAATACTATCAACAGCAAACGCTAGTCCCGCGAGGGTGACAGTGATTCTTATCTCGGTGGGGTACACATTGTCGAAGTAACTTTTTCCTCCGAGCGTGCACTCGAAGAAAGAAAAAATATTTTGCGCCATCGTATGATGGACAAAAAGCGAATAACTTGGCGTACAATATTTTCAATTTCCATAAACCGTCATAAAAAATAATAACACTATCTGTTTGCATCAAACGCCGAGCAAACGGAGCCCCGGCAGGAGCCCGATTCCGAAAGAAATATGAAACTTGACATAAGCATGCCTCCGCCCCTTTTTCTCCGACTGGCAAAACTTGCCACTGCTGTTGCTTGGCTACATATTTTTTCGTAACTTATGCTGGGTTTGATTCGTTCTTTATGCGAACACGTCCGATGGGGTGAGAATGGGTGGTACGCTATGTATGGTGGGCACATAAAAGAGCATCTAGACAAGGGTTAAAATTTCTGCCCGAGCGAACAGGGTGAATTTAAGCTCCGCCCAGTGCAGGAAAGCTCGCTGCTTCAGTATCCTTGTTTGGTTGCCTCTCGCTGGCGTTATCTCTCGCTCTCTTTCTCTTTTGAAATTCATGTTTGATGTGTTTGTTTGATGTCTGGGAGAGTGTAGGCTACGAAAATACAAAATTGCAGCAAGTAAAGATTTGGGTGATTCCATGCTTTACTGAGCCAAAACTTTAATTGGTAAAAGAGTCGAATATTTAACACAAATTCGATGAAAATCCGAGTTTAGATACAACAAATAAGTATTTGTATCATTGGTTGTCAAACGGTGAGATAGCATAGTTCTCACAGGTCTCCTATTTTATGCCTCCATGCGAGCCTAAATCTATTGATGACGTTTGGTCCTTAAACCGGCAACGACTGGGTGTTGGCAGCCTTCTGCCGATAGAAGCAGAATGCGAGGGTGCAAACGGATCCTTAAAAATGAATAGCTGATCGGAGATTAGCCCCAATACGACTTTAATCAGGAAAGTATCGATGATCATGGGTCCATAGTTACTGAAAAATTGCCGGGTCTGCATTTGGGAATCTAATTTCAAGTTTCATTATTGCTAACAAGTAGGTGCAAGTGCAGTAGGTTATCAGTACCTTGTATTTCCCTTCAATGTTCGTCATTATCGCTCGTATGCACGTATTTTATAAACAATCTTATATGACAGGGCAGGATCCAGGTGGTTTCTGAAGTTTTGAGTTTGAAATGAGCATTGTACTATTAGAAGTTTGGTTTTTAATATTTTGGCTTTCTTCGTCAGTAATTAATACCAAATTAATGCTAGTTAGATAAGTTTTAACCAGCACCGTGAACGCTTACACTGAGAGAACATATTCTGTAAATCTGCTTCGAATAGGTTTCGTACAGAAAACTTTCTACAAATATATGAATTTTTCGTACATTTGATAAATCATTCGTAGTTCTACGGAAATATTTTTATTTTCGCTTCATTTTTTTTTTGAAAAAAAAAACCACGAAACAACTTTCGTACGGAATCTGTTTCATTAATCAAACGTTTGATAAAATACAGGAATGTCTTTCTAATATATGCGAGTATCTTTCATAATATAGACATTTTTTCCCTTAGAATCCCACAAAAAATTCGCTGAGCGAAATTATTCGTAAATCTATTTACAATAGGTTAATCCGCGTAGGTTCCGAGCATTTTTCTGCATTGTAAATAGTTGGTTTCTTTCATTCTTTCATTCATCAAACTATCTTTCGTCATTGAAACGAAATTTTTCTTTTTTTTTACTTAATGTTTGTATACATCACAAATATTTCTAGTTGAAATGTCACCTGAGATTTTTGGTGTTCCTGATAGTGTTGAAAACTCTTCGTTTGATCTCAGAACCAGGAGCTGTTGGCTTCGGCTTAATATCAGAACTTCCTCGAGGCGGCATAATGATGGTGAGTTGCATAGCTCTTTTTAGTATTTCTGTAGAATATCATCACTAAGAGTGTTTTAAGGAAGCGCCTACGCGTCCTCGGATATTGTTTGTTCGCGGGGCACAAAAATGTGGATTCTTCCCACAGTAGGCGCACTTTTCAGCATTCCAATGCACAGTGGGACGAAATCAAAAAAAGACGGGCATTGATATTTGCGACAGAAACTTCGATATCTTTAGAAAGATTTCTTTATTTTTAATATAATGGCAGCAAATTTTAATTTAAGAGGGAATATACTCAAATGAAAAAAAAATACTTTTTCGTATATTATTTAATTGGTAAGGTGTCTATGGAAAGTTTTTAGAGGAACTCTTTTTGAGAAAATTTGTTGAAGATTCTAAATGTGAAAATGGTGTACATGTCGACATACCCCGTTATAAACAGTTTTTTTGCTATAACTTTTTATTTTATTTTTGGCAGTTTCTAATGTTCAGAAAAGTCGTAGATGCTTCCGGAAGTCGCGCTAGTGCACTGAATGCACGTTGCTCTGAAAATCTAGCGAAATCGTCATAGCACACTAGCGGCTGCTCATTCAGTGATTAACTGAAGTCGCTCTGACCACATTGACCACCTACGACGGTTCTTGATTTCATCGAAGCAGGAACTGAATAATGTTCAAAGGAGTGAAAGAAAAATTTTAAAGGCAGAGTTTTTATTTTTGATGCCAAATGTTTTTTTAAATGTATGCAATGTCGAGATGTGGGTAAAAATTAACTTTTAGATATTGGTGCATTTTTACCTTTCTCGTATAGAAAGGATATGTAACCACTCCGAAAATCGTCAACCCAATTTTTTTTCGACTGACCTAAGGTTTCTGGATTTTAGGAGGGGTATAGCTATGGGTGTGCGGAGAGGGGTTACCTCCTCCCCGCACTGGCCACCCCCCCCCCCCCCCCTTCAAGTTCCCCTTAGATCACCTCTCATTACACCCCCCCTTAGACCACCACCCCATCCATCCCTCATACCCCCCTCCCCACTCCTTATACCACCACTATTTCACAAGACATCTCAAATGAAGCTGGGTGGTTCGTTCGTGGGTTTTTCACGCTTCCCATACACTCACGCCCGTATGACAAAAGTAGCTAGCAGGAAGACAACATTGAGGTAATACTAATTAGGCTAATTAAGAATGATATTTTTTGTTTTAAGTGTTTCACCGTCGACACGTAGCTCATCAGGTTCGTGTCTTTCGAGCCATTGTGTGTACGTGCAAAGTGTACTAAAAATGTACTACACTTTTTCCACAATTGAAACGAACATAACCAGCCATGGAATCTTATAGATTGGAGAAATCAGAACGGCATAAACAGGTTTTTTTTCTATATTTACTGGTTGTATTCATTTAATCTTTTTCACATATTTACTTTATTAATTTAATTTTTTTATTTTTGTTACTCATTTTATTTATATTATCCATGCAATTCATTTTCGCACAACAATCTAGCCAAAGAAATACTCGCAGTGTAACACTACTTTCATTTAGTTCGAAATCCTAGAAAATTTAACGTAACAAATGGATAACTAACAACTAATTTTCATCAAAATATTCTCATTTGGAGTTGTTATATGCGTACGCACGAATTTTGCGTTTGATAATTCCCCAATATTTCTCTATATATTTCTCTATAGCACAAAGTTCTGGATTGTTCGGAGGTTTGCAGTCAGTTTGGTACAAAGTGTATGTTGTGCACTGCATTCCACTCGTTAGCCGTTTTTCCACAATAGCAGGACGCCAAATCAGGCCAAAACCACACAGAGTTTGATATTAGCAACAGTTGTGAATTGACCAGTTTCACAGTAAAGGTAGCAATGGCAGCTAAGGGAGAAAGCACGTAGTCAGAGAGAATTGGAATATTGTTGTCTAAAGAAATTTCATCGTTGGTTATCTCTCTGTCGAAGCGGTTGAGAGCTAACTAATTCAAGAAAACGGGCATCTGTATCGGGAGAAATTCTGCTGCTGGGTAACTCTCAGCGCCAGTAAACAGATAAGCGAATAGCGTTAGAAAGGATATGAAACCCTGCGAAGGTGGTTGTAAAGCGGTAACGGAAATAATATGACATAATTAACACAAAACAAAAAGAGCAAGAGTGAAATCACTGTTGAAGTAATATCTAGCGGTGGACCCGGAAGGATAATGACTGGAAGAAACAAGGGGTTTAGATTTACTCGGTATGCTTCCTACGAACCACTGCAGCGAGAATCTGATACTACCACGAGCCAGGGGGCAGTGGTGTCTGTTGAAAATTCCTTCTTGATAAAGGATTTAGGCTCACTATGTTGAGCTGAGTGGATTGGTACACAAGACTCGGTTCTCCAGGCGTGGTTAAGTTGAAAGTTTTCTATACATTTCTTTTGGCATAAATCTTAAATTTAACTTCAAGGAACTTATTTTTTGCGGTGATGGCTTCGGATAGTAATGGCGCAAATAGTTGAACTTTCTTTGATGTTGCAGAATTAATCTGGAAATTGATGAAACTCGATCAAAATTTTATTTTGCTCTATATACTTGTTCAAATAAAAGAAGCAGACCGAATGTTTGGTATGCAGAAACTCAGTTTGCGTTAAATTCTCGACGTATCACCGATGAATTGCAAATGACTGAAATAGGGCCAGCACTATTGTTTAAAATGCATGTAATTGTCCAAGAAGAAAACGTGTGTCTTGAAGAACAGCTCATGAATGAAAGAAGGATCCATTTTATTATTAATTCAACGAGTACACGATTATTGCTGCTTCAATATTGGTTATTTCCCATATTATTCCGTTCAACGAAGCTGTCTGATACTCGGGAGAGTTTTTTAGTGTATTGTGACGAGTTACCGAAACGAAAAAGGTATCTTCACAAACGTGACATCCGTAGCTTAACTCAAATGCTGCAATGATATACTGCAAGTTCCATAGTTCCAACGTAATGTTTGCTCATTATTTTGCCTCATTTTTCAATATTTGGATACACCTGTATTGGTGATACATTTGATAGGCTTGATATGTGGTTCAACCAAAACTGTTCACTTGAATTGAGAAAGCAGTCAGCTCATCCACCGAAAATAGAAAAAACTTTACCCTTGTAGGGGATAAATATTTCGCATGCTATTTTTCATTTTACAATGTCTCGTTAAAGTAATGCGAAGGTATGCTAAAAGCGTAGTTTTGATAACAAACGTAAGGTTGACATCTCTACAATAAAGAAAGCGTTGCGATTACTTTTATTTTTTTGTGAATTATGCCTATTGTCCATGATTCCTAACGTATTTATGTCAAACGTCGCGCGCCCGTTTGTCACATCTTTACGGTACTCAGGCCCGTAGCCAGGATTTTGTTTCGGGAGGGGCTAAGAATACAATACGTAATGACCGAGCACACAGCACCAGAAAACCTAATGATATTTCGAAACATCGTTGTAGTCTAAGCCTATGTATTTGCGAGCAACTTAAAGACTTAATCACTCGCAACACGGCTCAATGTGCTAGGTTAACGAAGCCGTGGATCTATCATATATTTACAATGTGTGAAACTTAAAACAAAAAGTGGAAATCCGACAGATCACGCACACACAATTTGCTATTTGCTGTGAATATCTTCTTTCATCTGGGAGGAACAAGGGCTTCTTCGCCTACTTTATCTTGGCGGTCATCCAAATCACTCTCCATGTCGCTATCGTTATCGTTAACGCTGTGATGGTGTTCGTGTTCAGATGTTCTTACTTGTCTCAACTTACGGATCACAAACTGTCTTTGGTATTAGCTTCCTGCTGGCTGTTTATTTGGGGGTACCGTACGCAGATTACGTTTTGATGTCTCTGCTGTTTCATCATACGTTGCGCCTGTATATATATATATATATATATATATATATATATATATATATATATATATATATATATATATATATATATATATATATATATATATATATATATATATATATATATATATATATATATATATATATATATATATATATATATATATATATATATATATATATATATATATATATATATATATATATATATATATATATATATATATATGGGTCATTCCATGCGAAGTGATCAAGGCACATGTAATCGACCTCCACGGATTTGAACAAAATTTAGAGGAATTGTTCATCTAGGGCCAATATATAAAAACCCAAATTTTTGTGACAATTGAACCACCCCTCGGGTCATGGGAGCACCCCCCGTTTTGGCAAATTGTCAAAACCCTTGATTTTCTTTTGATCATATCTCCGGTTCTATTTACTCTAGAATCAAACCACAAGATGGCTTTTGAAGAAAATTGTTCAAGGAGTCTATAAAAAATATTATTTTTTGCCGACAGTGTTGCCAAGTATGCAATTTTATCAGTTAAATATTAAAAGTTAATTTTTCTCAAAATACGTATATTTTAATTTTGAAAATTTTAATGCCATCGCGTTCCTCAGACATTTTTACATAAAAAACACTTATCATCTCAATATAATATGAGCGCATCCTGAGATACACCGTTTTGAAGAGAAAAAACCGCAATTTCCCATAAAATCGCAAGCGCACAACACTAAAAAACCAACTCGAGTATTCTGAGTTCAAACATAATTTTTCGTGAAGTAGACGAGAAATGATGAAAAACTACGTATTTGGTTTGCTTCTAGCAGATCAGGGTCGATTTTTATGACAGTTTGAAGATTTTCTCAATTTTGGCCAATAAAAATGGATTTTTATATGAGAAAATCGGAGTTTTTCCCTTCAAAACGGTATATCTCAGGATGCGCTCATATTATATTGGGATGATAAGTGTTTTTTATGTAAAAATGTCTGAGGAACGCGATGGCATTTCAAAATTAAAATATACGTATTTTGAGAAAAATTAACTTTTAATATTTAACTGAAAAAATTGCATAGTTGGCAACACTGTCGGCAAAAAATAATATTTTTTATAGTCTCCTTGAACAATTTTCTTCAAAAGCCATCTTGTGGTTTGATTCTAGATTAAATAAAACCGGAGATATGATCAAAAGAAAATCAAGGGTTTTGGCAATTTGCCAAAACGGGGGGTGCTCCCATGACCTGAGGGGTGGTTCAATTGACACAAAAATTTGGGTTTTTATATATTGGCCCTAGATGAACAATTCCTCCAAATTTTGTTCAAATCCGTGAAGGTCGATTTCAAGTTTGCATCTTTTTTTGATCACTTCGCGTGGAATGACCCATATATATATATATATATATATATATATATATATATATATACATATATATATATATATATATATATATATATATATATATATATATATATATATATATATATATATATATATATATATATATATATATATATATATATATATATATATATATATATATATATATATATATATATATATATATATATATATATATATATATATATATATATATATATATATATATATATATATATATATATATATATATATATATATATATATATATATATATATATATATATATATATATATATATATATATATATATATATATATATATATATATATATATATATATATATATATATATATATATATATATATATATATATATATATATATATATGTATATATACAGGGTGTTTGGTTCATGGTTAAGAATCTCTCGGGGGGTGATAGACTGCCATATTTGGAGAAAAAAATTGTTCTACACACCATCAAATCTCAACCGTTACAGAGTTATTGAACTTTTTGTGTAAAAAACTTATTTGTCTTAAAATACCTCTAACTTGAAAGTATACTTTGTATTTTAAATATTTCAGTTCCATTCGAAAGGTGAGAAAATTTCCTATTGAATGGTGTTCTCTTATCTTTTAAGTAATTAGTTATAATTACCTTTTAGCTGTAAAGTAGTTAAAAGTTTGTGTTTTGAGGAGGTTTTTGCTAATTTTCTCGAAATAATGAAGGATGATTATTGCAATATCCATTATCCAAAAGTTGGGTTTTAGGACAATTCATAATGTGTTCTTGGACGTCATATTTCTATCTTTTCCCATTTCTTTGTAATTTCATTACTATATTTTTCCTGTAACCGACTTGCAAGTGCTTAAAAGACTCTAATCTAAAAAATATGCTTTATATCGTAATTTACAAGATTTAATTGGAAAGCTGAGAAAATTTCCTATCAGTGTATGTACAAATATCTTTTAGTTAAGTGTACTAAATGATTTTTTACTAACGAAATAACTCAAAATTTGTGTTTTTTTGAGAGTTTTTTAATTATTCTAATTATTAATCAACAAAATTTATCGTTACTATTGTTCATTTGATGCCCCTTAATATTCTCTATAACTTTTTATTTGACACTTTGTCTATATCTCTTTTCATTTTGCTGCTATTTAATAGTTAACACAGCATGAGCTCGCCACAAATGTAGTGGGTTCGAAATCGTTATTTTTGCATATGAAACGATGTGATAAAAACGATTTTGCGTCGAAACCAAAAGAGATAATTGAATGAAGTCAAAGAAAGAACTGTAGAACTTGCTGAGATGCATTATTTCCATGATAATAATGGTGATGTTTATTATTTACTATTTAAAGAAAATCAACGAAAATGCTAATTTACTTTTAAAAGTATACTAAATTCACTTAACTGAAAGGTATTAATACATTTTTCACTGTAGAATTTTCCTGGTTTTCGAATAAAAAGAAAAAAAAAGTGCAATAAGTGCCATAATTTTTCAATTAGAGGTGGTACTAGTGAAAACGAGATAAAAATATCCAAGTTGAATAACCAAAAATCGTGAAAATAAGAAAAGGTAAGTGTATCATGTCAAAGAACGAATTAAGCATCACCACCCGAGAGATTCTTAACCATGAACCAAACACCCTGTATATATACAGGGTGTTTGGTTCATGGTTAAGAATCTCCCAGGGGGTGATAGACTGTCATATTTGGAGAAAAAAATTGTTCTACACATACCATCAAATCTCAACCGTTACAGAGTTATTGAACTTTTTGTGTAAAAAACTTATTTGTCTTAAAATACCTCTAACTTTAAAAGTATACTTTCTATTTTAAATATTTTAGTTCCATTCGGAAGAGGAGAAAATTTCCTATTGAATGGTGTTCTCATATCTTTTAAGTAATTAGTTTTAATTACCTTTTAGCTGTAAAGTAGTTAAAAGTTAGTGTTTTTGAGGAGGTTTTTGCTAATTTTCTCGAAATAATGAAGTATGATTATAGCAATATCCATTATCCAAGAGTTGGGTTTTGGGACAATTCATAATTTGTTTTTGTTTGTTGTCATATTTCTATCTCTTCTCATTTCTTTGTAATTTCATTACTACACTTTTCCTGTAACCGACTTGCAAGTGCTTAAAAGACTCTAATCAAAAAAATATGCTTTATATCGTTATTTACAAGATTTCATTGGAAAGCTGAGAAAATGTCCTATCAGTGTATGTACAAATATCTTTTAGTTAAGTGTACTAAATGATTTTTTACTAACGAAATAACTCAAAATTTGTGTTATTTTGAAGAGTTTTTTAATTATTCTAATTATTAATCAACAAAATTTATCGTTACTATTGTTCATTTGATGCCCCTTAATGTTCTCTATAACTTTTTATTTGACACTTTGTCTATATCTCTTTTCATTTTGCTGCTATTTACTAGTTAACACAGCATGAGCTCGCCACAAATGTAGTGGGTTCGAAATCGTTATTTTTGCATATGGAACGAGGTGATAAAAACGATTTTGCGTCGAAACCAAAAGAGATAATTGAATGGAGTCAAAGAAAGAACTGTAAAACTTGCTGAGATGCATGATTTCCATGATAATAATGGTGATGTTTATTATTTACTATTTAAAGAAAATTAACGAAAATGCTAATAATAGCACTAACTTTAAACTAATTTACTTTTAAAAGAATACTAAATTCACTTAACTGAAAGGTATTAATACATTTTTCACTGTAAAATTTTCCTGGCTTTCGAATAAAATGAAAAAAAAGTACAATAAGTGCCATAATTTTTCAATTAGAGCTGGTACTAGTGAAAATTAGATAAAAATATCCAAGTTGAATGACCCAAAATCGTGAAAATAAGAAAAGGTAAGTGTATCATGTCAAAGAACGAATTAAGCAGCTCATCAAGACTGACAATCTGAATTATTAAAATGATGAGGTTACCTATTAGGATTTTCAATAAATGAACGAAAAATCGTTTAAAATTGTTTAATTTTCAATAAATTACTTTGAAAAGGCTACTTAAGCTCATTAGCTGAAACATGTGAGGGCATCACTCAATGCGAAATTTTCTCACCTTTCGAATGGAACTAAAATATTTAAAATACAATGTATACTTTTAAAATTAGAGGTATTTTAAGACAAATAAGTTTTTTACACAAAAAGTTCAATAACTCTGTAACGGTTGAGATTTGATGGTATGTGTAGAACAATTTTTTCTCCAAATATGACAGTCTATCACCCCCCGAGAGATTCTTAACCATGGACCAAACACCCTGTATATATATATATATATATATATATATATATATATATATATATATATATATATATATATATATATATATATATATATATATATATATATATATATATATATATATATATATATATATATATATATATATATATATATATATATATATATATATATATATATATATATATATATATATATATATATATATATATATATATATATATATATATATATATATATATATATATATATATATATATATATATATATATATATATATATATATATATATATATATATATACGTTACAAGTGCAACCCAGCCTGACTCCAAAACGATTCCAATCACGAAGTCACAAGTAACATACAGCCCAGTCATCAATTCATCAGTTCATCGTCATCAGTTCCCATCGCCGAAACCATCGGACACATCCGTCCAGTCCATGGCACCTGCACCAAGAATGAATCGTCAGCTGAGCACCCAGACTGCAACGCCAACAATTTGTGTTTTCAACAAATAATATGTAGGTTCAGGTTTAATCGATATGAAGCAATAAAGTCAGTCTTAGTTCGATCGTCAAACCGTATAGTTTAACTTTTTAAAAAACCATCCGAAGTCCATACTTCGGTAAGTGGCGCAGTCTAGTTCGCGGAGAGTGAAGTGAAGTGATAATCATAGTGCGATTGCAGTGATCAGGATCCAAGCTTTACTTATCCGTACGAATAACGCTCCAGTTTTCCCTGCCGAGGAAACTCATCCGTGGAAGAACACCAAAGGATTTGAGCAGAGAAACGTTAAGGTTAGTCTAATTTTAATTTAAACGCAAGTTATAAAACCTAGCATAGGTTCATATAACTTTGCCAGCATTATAAACCCTACTAATAGCACAGAGGCAAGCCCCCACCAGTGGTAAGCAAACCTCTAAAATATCACAACGCGAAAACTAACATAAAATATATAAAACTTTAAATCCGAACGTATCGAAAAATAATTTTAAGAAAAGTGTTTATTTTGTAACTAAATAACAGTGAACGTGATCATAGTTTTCCAGAATTTTGACTAGCTTTTACGCCTACCTATTATTTCCTAGTAACTAATCTAAAGATGATGAACGAGTCTATTAGACTAGATGCTCTGCAGCAAGAGCTAAACAAGACCGTAGGGAGATTGAATGCAAGAGAAATAGAATTAGCTAGAATGCAGGCCGATGTGCCCGAGCTGCAGCGAAGACTCAACGAGGCTTTGCAGCAGGTTGAAGCTCGCGAAGAAGAGATAAGACAGTTTAATTTTCCCTCCAATGACCAGGAGCTAGACCAACTGAGACAGCAGGTAGCTCAATTACAACAACAATTACAAGGCAATTCACAAGGGACTGTAATTAATATTGACAATGAATTTTCTAGAGGCAGAGTGCCCGACTTGATCAAAGGCCTTCCGCAATTCTCGGGGAATGCCAAGCAATTGAGCCAGTGGATACAATCCGTCGAAAGGATTCTCAATTTATATAAGCATTTAGAAAATACTTCACTTTTCCCCCTCTGGTTGCAAGAAATCAGAAATAAAATCATCGGAGAAGCTGGTGACCTTTTGGCTTCTAACGGCACACCACTCCTCTGGACAGCAATTAAGAGTGAGCTAACCATTCATTATGGAGACAAGAGGGAGCTTTCAACACTCCTTCAGAAGCTCTTTTCGTTACGCCAAAATCGCAACTCAGTAAACGAATTTTATACGCAAATTCAAGATTGTTTCACAGGGATATCCACACAGATCCAGATGAGCTCTGAGTGGAACCATCCAGCAGATTTAGTCAAATTTGTCGATAAACTATGCCTAGAGAAATTCATTGACGGACTCGAAGAACCATACACGTCACATGTCGGTATTCTTCAACCTAAAAACCTTAATCAAGCCTTCCAATATGCAATCGAAAAGGCAAACAAAATTGCACGAAGAACAGGTGACTTTGACATTAACTACAAAACGAAAACGACTCGGCTCAATAAACCACCCCCGGTTCCGATGAGACAAAATTTCCCTTACATTCAAAACTCACAGAAAACTGGTCAGCTCCCTAGATTGCCATATAACCCACCATTTGTACCACGAGACCCACGAACATTTCAACCGAAACCGTCATACCCAAACCAACAACCCTTCAGACCACCGGCATACAATAACCAATTTCAACAAATTAATTCCTATAGAGCTGCAAATAATGACCGACCATTTAATTTCAAACCTCCACAAAAAGTTGAACCAATCGACGTCGATCGATCAATCCGATCTCGTCAAGTTAATTATATGAATCGACCTAACAATCAACAACCGTACCCACATTATAACATTGAGGAGACAAACCAGAACGAACAAAATTTTCAAAACCACTTCGAATATAACGAATGGCAAAATTATTACTACCCCGAAACAGAATTAGGCGATACCTCTGCAACGATCGCTCAGAACGAAAAACCTCAAACAGAATCAAGTACAAACTTAAACTCCAACATTCCAGGCACAGATGACCTAAATTTTCACTTGAATCTCGATATACCCAACGCAACATGAACAATTTCATTCCATATATAGTTCTACACAGTTCTAAAGGTGAACTGAAATTTTTAATTGACACGGGTGCTAACAAAAACTACATAAGCACACGCCTCGTCAACATAAATAATTGCAGGAAAACCGTGCCAGCACGAGTTAGAAACATCAACGGCACCCATTCTATAGATAAATTCATTGAATTCAACCCCTTTCCAAAAATACAACCAAATAAACTAATTTTCTATGTTTTCGATTTTCATTCGTTTTTTGATGGACTTATCGGCTACGAGACTCTTAGACAATTGGAAGCCGAAATCCTGACAGCATCGAATGAGTTAAAAATCTCTGGTGTTAACATACGAATGCTACGAAAATACCCAGAGCAATCTCGCACCCAACTAAATGCACATGAGATCAAATTCGTTCGTATTAAATTTGAAACTGACGGTGACCTTTATATCTCAAACGATCGAGAAATTGCCCCAGGAATATTCATTCTCCCAGGACTGTATCGATCTGACAATCACTTTGCCAGTGTACTTGCGACAAATCGAAATTCGGAACCGAAAGAACTAGAGTTGGAAAACAACATCAAGTTGGAATTAAATAACATAGAATCCACATCATTTACTGCCCCTCCGATATCCAAAAAGAAGCAAAAGACAAGCATAATGGAACAGATTCGGACTGATCATTTAAATTCAGAAGAACTTAGCGGCTTGCAAAAATTAATCTCTCAATATGAAGAAATATTCCATCAAGAAGGGAAACCTCTTACCTTCACCAATGCGGTAAAACATAGAATACACACTAAGGATGATATACCTACACACACCAAATCATACCGTTATCCCTATTGCCACAAAGAAGAAGTTCAAAGGCAAATTTCCAAAATGTTAAGCCAAGGGATAATCAGAGCATCAACTAGCCCCTGGACATCTCCCATTTGGATTGTCCCGAAAAAAAGAGATGCTTCCGGACAACCCAAATGGAGGTTAGTTATTGATTACCGGAAAGTAAACGAAAAAACTATTAGCGACCGGTATCCAATTCCAAATATAAACGAAATCCTAGACAAACTAGGAAGAAGCATGTACTTTTCCACCATCGATTTGGCTTCAGGATTTCACCAAATCGAGGTTCACGAAAAAGACATTCAAAAAACCGCTTTTAGTGTAGACAACGGTCATTATGAATTTCTTAGAATGCCTTTTGGGCTCAAAAATGCTCCCTCGACATTTCAGAGAGTAATGGACCATATACTAAGAGAACACATCGGCGTAAGATGTTTGGTTTATATGGACGATATAATCGTCTTTTCCACTAGTTTACAAGAACACCTTGTAAACCTCGCAAAAATATTTGAAACTTTGAAATCTTTCAATATGAAAGTCCAACTAGACAAAAGTGAATTCCTCCATAAGGAAGTATCCTTCTTAGGACACGTTGTTACGCCCGAAGGAGTGAAACCAAATCCAGCCAAAATTGGCGCTATTAAACAGTGGCCATTACCTAAGAACGAAAAGGAACTCCGCGGTTTCTTAGGCGTTCTAGGTTACTATAGGAAATTCATTAGGGACTTTGCAAAAATAGCAAAACCACTCACACAAGCCTTAAGAAAAGGAGAAACCATCGAACATACAAAGGAATTCGTTTCAGCTTTCGAAAGATGCAAAAGCATCCTCACAAGCAGTGATGTACTGATCTATCCAGACTTCTCGAAAACATTCATTTTAACTACAGACGCATCTAAGTATGCGATTGGTGCCGTTCTATCGCAAGGTTCCATTGGGCAAGATAGACCGATTTCTTTTGCTTCTAGAACATTGACGAAAAGTGAGGAGAACTACTCTACTATAGAAAAAGAGCTCCTTGCTATCGATTGGGCTTGTAAATATTTTAGACCGTACCTATTCGGTCGAAAATTTACCTTGTTCACAGATCACAAGCCGTTAACATACGCTATCAATTTGAAGGACCCTCATAGTAAGCTCGTGAGATGGAAATTAAGGTTAGAGGAATTTGACTATGAAATCCGACACAGACCAGGAAAGCAAAACGTTGTAGCAGATGGCTTATCACGAATCATATCCAACAAAACTGAAATGAATAACAATGAACAAGACGACGATTTATCTGACAGCCAAACAGTACACTCTGCCGATACTGACGACGGAGAATTTATTCAAATGACCGAGCTACCTATTAACTTCTTCAAAAATCAAATCATATTGAAAAAATCTGACGGACAAGAAGACAATATTTATGAACAAATCTTCCCTAATATTTATCGCAGAACTATTACAAGAACTACAATAGGCGTTCCTTTCGCATTAAAATTTTTTAGAGATTACCTACATCCATCAAGAATAAATTGCATAATGTGTCCGGAAGAATGGATAAACATTCTCCAGCACACGTACAGGACATACTTCTCCCGGAGTCATTCCATAAAAGTAAAACTAACACAATCTATCTTGCAGGATCTCCGCACACCAGAAGAACAAAATACAGCCATGGAAGAAACACACGACAGAGCGCACAGGGGTGCCGAGGAAAATCAATCAGTGCTAATAAAAAAATTTTACTTTCCACAGATGAAGAAAAAGATACAATGTTTCGTTAATCTTTGCGCTATTTGTTTAGAGAACAAATATGAGAGAAATCCGTACAAAATTAAATTTGCCGAGACACCCATTCCCAAAAAACCTCTCGATATTTTGCATGTAGACATTTTCATTTCTATGCCCAACATATTTCTTTCGGCAGTAGACAAACTTTCTAGATACGCGATACTAATACCCACCAAGTCTCGATCTATCCCTGACATAAAACGAAGCATTACAAAACTTTTTACAACGTACGGTACCCCCAACATGATTGTCTGTGATAATGAACCTGCTTTTAAATCGGTTGAAATCCGAGGCCTTCTGCAAAGACTAAACGTTGAAATTTATTTTACCCCTTCAAACAGTAGCGAGTCGAATGGGATCGTAGAACGGTTTCATTCCACTCTGTCTGAAATCTTTTTATGCATCAAACAAAAATATAATGATCTATCAGACAAGGAGTTATACAGAGTGGCAACTTCCTTATACAATTCAACCATACATACTGCAACTAAATTAAAACCTGTTGAGTTATTTTTCGGAATTAAGGAGGGAGAAGAACGACCATTTAATTTAGAAAGGATTTTAGAGAACCGTAATGAAATATTCGATGAAACCGTTAATAGACTTCAGCAATATCAACAGAAAACGATAGGCTTTCATAATAAATCCAGATCAGAAGAACCTACATTAGATAGGGACGAAATGGTTCTCAATAAAAGACAAGGCATCAGAAACAAAAAGAAACACAGATATAAATTCCAAAAAGTGAAACTGAATAGACGAAAAACTTACATTGATTATAGAGACATAAAGCTACACAAAAATAAATTAAAACGGAAGTGGGAACACTGAAAAACTATTTTTTATAAAACTACATATTGTGTCAATCATTCTTATTACGTATGACTAACAATACTAACTAATTCATACATCCAAATTTCCAGGGATGTCACCAACAACTTCCAACATACTCTGCCTACTGATAAATCTCATCCCAACGCTATGCGCAAATCAACTTATTATACAAAATTTACACAAGAGCCCAGTTTTGCTAATCAAACAAAACGAATGTAGAATTCAAACCACGAAAATTATACATCCGATCGATTTAGCAGCAATAGGAGAAACGGCTGACACCTTGACAAATACATTTTATAACTAACAACCACTAACCCATTAGGAGAAATAATCAAGTTTAAAATAAAAAAAATTATACGCCAGCCTCTACGGCCTGAAACCACTCAACCATCACCGCCAAAAACGCTGGGACACTCTAGGGACAGCATGGAAATGGGTAGCCGGATCACCTGATGCAGACGACCTGAGGATCACCAACATTACCATGAACGATCTAATAGACCAAAACAACGAACAATTTAAAATCAACAAAAACATAAATCAGAGAATTCAGGAGTTGACAACATCTATAAACCTAATTTCCGTTAATCTAAACCGTAACAAACAAATAAAAGGAGACTGGGAAACAGTTATACTAATGCTTAACATCGATATCATAAGTAAACTGCTAGAAGACATCCAAGAAACGATCACGCTATCCAAAATATCACTTACCAACAACAAAATTCCATCCACACACGAGATTACAACAATAAAAACGCTACTACAAGACCAAGGAGTGGAGCTCAACTATCCGGATGAAGCTCTACAATATGTAACCACAAAAATTGCTGTTAAAAATCAACAACTTCTCTATATCTTGCATGTCCCCCAGTTAGGAAATACAACGTCAATCGTTTATAACGTCTACCCTTTGATCAATGATAATCAAATGATCATCGACTACCCTACTCACGTCATGAAAAGCGGAAATACCATATTCACCACTGAAAACCCATCAGACTATGTTCAAAAGTCATCATATATACGAGAACTTGAAGACAAATGCATACGACACATTATTCTAGGGAAACACGCACTATGTAACTCAACATTCGCCAATCACACCATCCAGAAGCTCATAAACGAGAACACAATACTATTATCAAACGCAATAGACAGTATGTTTCATACAACTTGTGGACCAGATAATCGAACACTTAACGGAAACTTCCTTATCAGTATCTCCAACTGCACAATCACCATCAATAATCAGCAATTCCAGAACACCGAATCAATCGCACCTGTTGAAACATATCAAGGAGCTTTTCATAATCTCCTAATTAAATGGAATTTACAAGACTTAGGTGACCTGAGATTGATCAACAACGTTACCATTGGAAATCGCCAGAAACTAGAACACGTTTATCTCCAGCAACATACACTTAATCTAAAATTTTGGACACTGTTCGGAAGTTATTCAGCGTCGACATTATTAAGTTTTGTCTTCCTAGCATTACTTTGGATCAGATGTAAACCCAATTGTTTCCAACCCAGAAACGTAACTTATAAAATAGATGTTCAACCTCCAGCATCCGAAACGGGACTTTCGGATCTCAAAGGGGGAATCGTTACAAGTGCAACCCAGCCTGACTCCAAAACGATTCCAATCACGAAGTCACAAGAAACATACAGCCCAGTCATCAATTCATCAGTTCATCGTCATCAGTTCCCATCGCCGAAACCATCGGACACATCCGTCCAGTCCATGGCACCTGCACCAAGAATGAATCGTCAGCTGAGCACCCAGACTGCAACGCCAACAATTTGTGTTTTCAACAAATAATATGTAGGTTCAGGTTTAATCGATATGAAGCAATAAAGTCAGTCTTAGTTCGATCGTCAAACCGTATAGTTTAACTTTTTAAAAAACCATCCGAAGTCCATACTTCGGTAAGTTATATATATATATATATATATATATATATATATATATATATATATATATATATATATATATATATATATATATATATATATATATATATATATATATATATATATATATATATATAATCATGTAAAGAGACTAAAATGTTGCTACTGATAGTAACATTGAGTTCTTTATGATAATATCACCTAAGAACAATGATGGAAGCAAAAATTGATACGAATTAATGTGACTATTGAACTTATATGTGATCGGCATCTGACCAAAAGAGACGACTGAATTACGTAGCTTATTTTAAGGGAAGGTTTACAAGGATACTCAATTTATTTGAGGAACGACCTAAGTACGGGTAAAAAACTTCAAATCTGACGTAATAGTGCGATCTCAAACTCTGATATCGATTTTTTAGTCCTTTTTTCCATTTAAGGGCTTCATTAAAAATAGTGAATACAAAGAATTGATAGATTTTATAGGTTTCCTCGAATGAATCAGGTTTTCTTAAGACAGGTCAAAAGATAGTTTTTAAATTGAACCATTTTCCAATGAGATTGCACGCAGTTTTGAAAAATCGTGTTTTGAGATAAACGCGTTTAAAGTTTTGAGAACACTTTCGATGAATTATTAGTGGTAGAATGTCAATATTACATAGAATTATGGGTTTTTAAGTTTCTCAAAATTCAAAATAGCCTATCCAATATGACGCACTACCACTAAAAAAATAAATAGTGTTTCATTCAAAAGCGAGAAAAAAGGTTTTGTGATTTGAAAACAATAGTTAAAGTTTATATGAATCAACATAATAAATAAAAGTGGCGATTCCAATATGGCGGACTAAAATGTGACTTCAACAATATTCACCAACATTTTTCGTTTTTCATGATTTTCTGTGGTTTTTTGATTAGTTTGCGATGCCTCTACGGATCAAGCCGTGAAATTCGTTCACGAGACCTGTTTACATACGTACAGTGCAACACGAAGCTTTCTGGGAACGTGCATAATGCCATAAACAGGTTTGTACCTGAGGCGCGCGTCACGGGCCGAGAGTTTCCCATGGCGGCCAGGACGCCGCTTCAAACAATGACCCGTAGGAACTTTTTTGATACGTGAATCGAAAAACCCGTTCAACACAATATAGTAGACACTTATACTTTTCAAAAATGCAAAGATAAAAAAATCAATTTTTGGAAATTTTGAATGAACCCCTTAAAAATTTTGTCCAATACTACTAGTGTAGTATGTGCTTAAGTGGTCGGTGTTAAGTCAGACCGGACTAAGTGACAATTTATTGATTTGGAGAAAAACGAGTTTAAAGTTTGAATCCAGTAGGCATCATCCTTTGTACTATAACTAAAAATATATTTTTGCAATAACTTTTGGTGATTGTTACATATTTCAATTGTGGCAAAAGTCGAATGTAGCTGAAAAAATTCTTTATCCAGTGCTATCGTTATCTATTTTTTTATGTTTTGCGACCTAATCCGGTCTGACTTAACACCGACCAATTCTTGCTAACATAGGCTCTCATAACTAGATTCGCAAACCGTTTAACTCTTATTGAATACCTGTATAAGTAATTATATATTGTTTATTATCGTAGCAATCAATAGCGGGGTAGAATTGGTTTTGGAAATTTTATCGCTAAGTTTTCTATATTATATCTTTCACAACATTTTCACAATACGATGTTGGAACCAGTTCTTGAGTATGCACTAGATGAAAGTGTATTATAAGTTGGATAGGATTAGTCGAAATTTCGAAAAGAAATTTTTTTTTCAGAAAAATTTCGGGAGGGGCTTTAGCCCCCTAGCCCCCCCCCCCCCTCTGGCTACTTGCCTGACGGTACTGGAGTGCATCTAGATAGATGGGGTGGTAATACATCTGAAAGCCATGCATTATGAAAGTATACCGTATACATTTGCATTAGATTCCTGCTTCACTGTTGATGCCGCTTAGTCATGAAACTTTATTTTAACTGGAGTTCGGCTTAGCTGAATGTTTTCTAGGATTTAATTCCGATTATCTTCATGGTAGTTACGGAAAATGTTAAATTTATGTTGTATAATGACCATCAGTTGAAGATTTTGAGATCACGATAATCGCGCGGATGACACAATTAAATTTGTATCTTTTCTTTTGGTTCCCGATCAGAAGATCATAACAAAAAATTATCAAACCTATATCTTCCGTTGATACTTGCTATAATATGCTGTTATTTTAGCTACATATCAAATAGCCCAGATTTATGATTTTATGTGTTATGAAAATTAGTGTACTTTATGTTGATTATATCAAGTTATTTGGCAAAATCGGGTCATATTTTTAAATTTTTTATACAAAATCAAAGCTTTTGAAATATTGTTAGTTTTTTCCTATACATATCATCTCAGAAAGTGCTTCGAGATATCGTTTTCCCAACATGTTTCCAAATATTTGTAAAGAAAAAAAAACAAGCAAAGAATTGAGACAAGAAAAAAAAAATTGTTTATACCAATTGCAGTGTAAATAAGTTAAATGTTATTTCAAAAGATTTCAAAAATGTTTCGTGAGGTCTTATGAAAACACAACTTTTATTGTTTGAAATTTTTTTCCTTGCATGCAACAGTTCGTAGTTAAATTTAATAACTTTCAAGATATCAAAAAAGCGACGATATAAAGTTCGAAGGAATTATGGTTATAAATCTGACCTGGAATGACCCATATTAAAGCATGTGCAGACGCCGTGACCGTCCTGGCAGTACTATCGGAAACCGCCAAGGGTAACCGAAATAGAAATGTAGACACTTTGAAAAACCTACTATCAGAGATAAATCTGATACCTCAAAAAATCACATCATTCTTCAAATTTAAGCATGAACGACAACCCATGTCAACTGGTATTTATATGATAATAACGATAACGGAAATGATAGTACGCCAATCGTCCAGCTGAACAATCGTATCAGACAGTTGCCGATTCAGTCGGGTTTTTACACGACCAACAATCTAATGGCTTTTGTTATCCAGTTCTGGGGTGTTGTGTTTGTCATTAAACTGTTTTGCTGCTTTTTTTCTACTCCTAAACTAAGATAATAAGTTTTAATCTGCGGTGTGAAAAATACAAGTTAGTCAACAGAATACACATCGTGCTGTTATGGTAGAGTTTGGAGTGAAATTATGTGGAGTAAATTATCAATAAACTATTTTGAGGACTGCAAATTAAATAATGAATGCCCATTGCCCAAGTATCTCATTTTCAACGAGACGAGCTACTGCGACCAATATATATATATATATATATATATATATATATATATATATATATATATATATATATATATATATATATATATATATATATATATATATATATATATATATATATATATATATATATATATATATATATATATATATATATATATATATATATATATATATATATATATATATATATATATATATATATATATATATATATATATATATATATATATATATATATATATATATATATATATATATAGATGTGGTCAGAGCTGTAGCGTGGTCTTCTAGCGCCAGCAATCTAAGTTTTAGGCCCGTTTAGTGTTTACTTTGCCATTCTTCTAAGTTGCAAAATAATTTAGTGTCTATATGGAAATGGTACATTTCCTTGACTTATTTTGTGACTTATCACGTTGCAGCGTTGGTAAAGGCCAACTTGGCTAACAGCATGCAGCGGATCTGCCCAGGTGAATTAAAATTGTTGAAAGTTGCCGTCTTTGTCAACGTCACCCAAAAATATGAAATTAAGTGTCTGTAAGATAATCTAATGCTGTGGGGAGAGTCCATAAGATCCATTACTATTTCTTGTTTTCACTTGTAGTGATAAACCGTGCGCTTTCTCCATGTAAATTGTCGAAAAATCCCACACAAACTTCGAACACGTTGATGCGGTAGCGAGACATGTCCGATGTGGCTCGAATTTGGAGCAGAGATTCCTGGTAGGACAAGTGCTAATGAAACATATGTCGTTTTCGTGAGCGAACCCGAAATATATTTCAGGTTAGAACCCAACCCGAATTTCAGTTCAGTGGCGCTTAACCTAGGTTCGAAACTGGCTTCAAACAAACGGTTTGACAGCAGTTAGGTCCAAAACTGAGTTAGTTTCTGCCTCAAGCAAAAACGACATTACACAATCCCAGTTAAGCACAGCCGGAAATGAACTGGAATTCTGGCTGGTTCCAGTTCGCATTCCGGCTCCAGTGACACAACCGATTCTAGTTAGAATCGGTTGTGTCACTGGAGCCCGTGTACGAAATGGAACCAGCCAGAATTCCAGTTCATTTCCGGTTGAACTTTACTGGGATGTAAACAATACACATTGAACTAAATTTACTCAAAATGTTTGTTTTGTCCCTTTATGGGCAGCTAGGGCCGAGCGTGGTGGCGGTTCTAGGTCATTTAGCCGAAAGCTGTTTGCCCGACGTACATTTGGCCGAAAGGGCCATCCGGCCGAATATTTGGCCAAAAGGGTCACTTGGCCGAATGCTATTTGGCCGAATGTCATTTGGCCGAATGGGCCATTTGGCCGAATGAACTATTTGGCCGAATGGGTCATTTAGCCGAATGCCGAAAGCTGTTTGCCCGAAGTACATTTGGCCGAAAGGGCCATCCGACCGAATGATATTTGGCCAAAAGGGTCACTTGGCCGAATGAACTATTTGGCCAAATGGGTCATTTAGCCGAATGCCGTTTGGCCGAATGCTCTTTGGCCGAATGTTATCTAGCAGAATATTTTTTGGCCCTATACCATTGACTAACCGATTATTGATTGTGCGGAATTGGGATAAGTAACTAAAGATGTGGTAGCGAAACTTCAGTCCTATTTACGGTATTGAGTCGTAGAGAAAAAGTTTGAAATATTTAACGGAATCGTTTTTTTTCAAATTCAAAAATTAATTTTAAATTCAACATAAATTCATTTTTATTAACCCATATTTAATACAATATGAATCAATCCTTAAGCAGATTTGAGGCGATGGCTTTTAGCAAGAACAGCTCATGTGAAAAAGAAGGATGATAACACGATTATTTTAGATGAACTTCACAAATAAATCGAATGACATTGATCACTTTTCGAAGTAATCATTACATATTTTTAGACGCAACACATTTTTTTTAAGTTTAATATTTTTAAACCATGTACTGATGTATGGAGAACAAGATTGGATGGTTTTACCTAAAATTGTCCGCTTATAGCTATTTTTTCAAAAATGATTTCAAATTGAAGTCCGTTTGCGTATTCCGGGGTGACTTTGATAACCTGCATGTTCACCCACATTAAGTTATTGATTTCAATGTTTTTCATTCAAATGTTTGCTTAAATTAATTCTGGAAAGATACTCATTGTTCAATAGATTTTAATTTGTATTGTACAAAGTATTTCAATGTACTGTAAAATTCGAGTAACCAAAATTCGTATAATTTGTGGCCAACTAGAATAAAAGATTCTGAAAACCTTTAAAGCTGCTAAAATTATTGTATTTCAGTGCTTTATCAATGTACAAAAAGTTTCATCCATTTTGATATGTTGGAGTATTGAACAATAAAAAAAATGTTGCGAATTTTAGCTTAAAATAATTTCAACTAGTTTCACAAAAATTTTTATTAAAAATAAACAAACTCTTAAAAGTTAATTTGGCCCACTCCACTCTAAAGGAAAATAAAAACTCGCTTGTAATTTATTACTCTTGCTCAAATCTGAGATTTATTTGCTTTATAAAAAAACCTGTTTTAATCCACCTAGCGGTGCAATTGTGCCATTCTCATTTCTCTATACTATGGCACGAAGGCTTTTTATGTTCAACATAATTATGGAAATGTCCATTACATTCTTAGTACACTTTGCACTTATACACAATGGCATGCCAGCCACGAACTTGATGAGCTACGTGTCGACGGTGAAACACTTGAAACAAAAAAAATATCATACTCCATTAGCCTAATCAGCATTAGATCAATGTTATCTGCTTGCTAACTCATTCTGTCATGCGGGGGTGGGTATGTGAGGAGGGCGAAAGTCCCATGAACGAACGACTCCCCAGCTTAAATTGGTATGCTTTGTGATATAGTGGTGGTTTAAAGATGATGGGGTTGACAGGTAGGGGTATAAGGGCTGGATGGGGTGGTGGTCTGAGGGGTGATTTAAGGAGATTTTTAAGGGAGGGGAGTGAACAGTAGAGGGGGGGGGGTGTAACCCCTCTCCGTAAACCATCAACTACGCCCCTGTTAAAATCCAGAAACCTTATGCGAGTCGAAAAAAAAATTTGGCCGGGATTAGGTTGACGTTTTTCAGAGTGATTGCATACCCAAGTAGCACGCTTTGTTACTGTATACTATTTATAACTCTCTTGGTAACAACTATGTTATGGAAAAAGCGCACTATGTTTGTATGTTGTGCAACATGTTCCTAATTGCAGCAAAGTAATTAAAACAATAGCTGTGCCATTTGTCGAGCACTGGGTAATTGGACTGTTCTGTTTTAGGGTGGAATGACAAACAAAGAGGCATTTGCAACTTGTTAGACCGTTTGTGCAAGTTAGCAAAGTTTCTGATTAGTTTCACAACTGTTATTGATGTTTGCATACTTAACACTATTGGCCAGCTCTATAGTTACATAGTTGCACAATCAGTTTAAAAACCCGTGGAAATTCTTTTCAAATATATCCAACAATAAAAAATATTGTGTAGCAGTTGTGCAATATTTAAAACTTTCAACAAGTTGCAATTGCTACTTGGGTAACCTTTCTATATGAGAAAGGCAAAAATGTGCCAAAATCCAAAAAAGTGAATCGTCGTCAATTTTTTTCCGAGTTTGCATCAAATCTCGACGTTTCATGCACCTTGAACACATTTAGCATCAAAAATAAAAATTCTATTTTTAATTTTTCCTATAGTTTATATGAGAAATTTCTGTGTGGTCGCACTCTGAAACCCGTAATTCCGGAACCAGAATTCCGATCGATCCAAAATTCAACAGCAGCCGATGGGAAGGTTGCACCTTTCATTTGAGACTAAGTTTGGGCAAATCGGTCCAGCCATCTCTTAGAAAAATGAGTGACATTATTTGACACATACGCACATACATACACACACACATACATACACACATACAGACTTTTTCCGATCTCGACGAACTGAGTCGAATGGGATATGACACTCGGCCCTCCGGGCCGGGATTAGGTTAACGTTTTTCAGAGTGATTGCATAACCTTTCTATATGAGAAAGGCAAAAATAGACACTTTACGAAGCTTTGTAAAATTTATGTAAAGTAAAATTTCGGTTTTTTGTAGTATTTGTACCCAAAAACCGAACAATATACTCAAAAAGTATAACAAATCTGTATTTTATAAGTTTGGAGGAAAAATCATTTCAAATTAAAATGATTCGGTAGACTATTCCGGTTTAATAAGCGTTCTACGAAAAATGCTTAGAGTGACCAAAGTCACCCCGGTTTACGGTACGATGACAATTAGTGTGATTTTTCTCACTAGAATTATGAGGTCAAACAATCGTGTTGTCATTCGATTGTGTTTTATTCAACTAAACACTCGTATTGGCTAAATGGCGTTCGGCCGAATTGTATTCTGACAATCGGCATTCGGTCGATCGATATTCGGCCAAATGGCATTCGGCCAATTGACCCGTTCGGTCATTTGACGTTCGGGCAAATGACCTCTTCGGCCAATTAACCTCTTCGGCCAAGTAGCCTTCGGCCAAATAACATTCGGCCAACCAGCATTCGGCAAATTGACCGGACACCCGTGGTGGCTAGCGGGTTTCATACATCCTTGACCTGACGGACGAAGCTTTGTTGCCTTGAATACAGGTAACTTAGATCCAAGGCCATCATTGAAATGACAAGTTCTGCGTTTGAGATGCATTTCCCCCCAGTTGCGAGACGAATACCTGTAATTATTGCTTGTGACTTTGTGTGTGTGTGAATCTAATTGTGAGTCCTGTGGTGGTGTGTGCGTGGAAGGTGTCTGTTTTAGCGTTCGAGTCCAGGGGTGCATATCTGTCTGGGTTGGCGTGGGTGTTTACTAATTGCGTAATAGGGTGATCGCGAAGGGCTCGAGCGTTTAAATGATAGGGTGTATTTAATTTTAATTTCGCGTGCATAAATTCGACTTTATAATCGTGAATCTGATAATTAATTTTTAGTGTATACCAGGAACGTGTTGTCTAGGGAATTTTTTATTGGTCCAACTGAATGCATGAGTCTAGGCTGATCGAGAGTAGAGACTACCGGACGTGACCGATTCATGATCGCGCGAGCGGTGGGTTAATGCTTGAGACAGCGGTTGTAAAATTATAGGTGCTGAAACGTTCACTTAAATACCGAGGTGTTTTAATGTTGGCGAAAATGCGGGCGTAAGTATGTGTGGAGGATTGAATTGTATGTTCGCGTTTGTTACCAGGTTTGTGTTATCGTGAAGGCTAGGGGCGTTTGTACGTTTTGGTTGAGAGAGATTGTAAGTGAATATGAAAGAATATGCAATTGATTGTGTTAGTGAGTGTTAATATGAATCTAACTTAAGATATAGTAATAAAAGGAAAAATAACATGCCGAATTAAAAGAAAAAAAATTAAATTAGATTAAGTAGAAGCATATAAATTGACTACATTTTTTTGGTAAACATACGTAGTGGAAAAGTAACCTAATAGAAGTGAAACGAAAATAGACTAATGAAGTAGAAGAAAAGAACGGGAGGGATGGATTTAAAGTTGCTTATATTTGGAAACATAGCCATAGGTTCGCTAGGCAGATTTTGAACATTTGAATTAATATGGTCCCAATACTTTGGATAGCTCACTTGCATTAAATACATTGTGGAATTGAATGATGTTTACTTTAGATTTGGGTTTGAATTGGTATGAACCCAATACTTTGGCTAATTCATTTAAGTTTTAAAACATTGTGCAAATTGAATATTTAATTTCGACTATGTGTAATGAATCAACAACCATATGATACTGCATCGGTCTGAATCTAGTTGAATTGACAGCAAAATAATTCAATCTGCCAGTCGTCAGGGTATCCCTTAGCTTCTATCCATCACCTGAAGCACGCGCCGTGTTGCTACTAGAGATTCTAGTGACCACCAGAATCCAAGGTCTCCAAGCTATAAATCTCTAAGCATAAAAAATTGTAGTCTGGAGTCCACCGCCAAGCCCACGGTAGACAATACACATTGAACTAAATTTGCCGAAAATTTCAATAAAAAAATACCCAATGTGAGCAAACTTAGAGCAATTTGAAAGTGAGGCGATTTGATTCTGTACACCCTTTAAGCAAAAATCATTTGTTCAGGTTGCTTCGATTCTGCGTATGTGTATAAATTCAAAATCAAAACTGTGAAACGCCATCTGAATTTCGTAAAATTGCTGGAAGGTTTTCAAAATATACATAGCATTATGGCACAGATGTTTAGGTTATTGATTAGAACTTAATCCCCTAATTGTATTGTTTAAGGTAACAAAATTCTATCCATCAACCTAGCTTTTCTCACTGGTAACAATCTAATAGTTCTTATCGAATGTGATACCGGTGACAATGTCGTTATCGAACGTTTTCGTTGATAGCACAGCCTGATATATAAGCACATTATTCAATACTCCAATTCAGTATGTATGCATCTTTAATTAAATAGTGGTACAAGCGATGAATATTCTTTTTCTGCTATGCTTGCTATCGGCTAGCATCGTACTTGGGAACCCGTTAGGGAAGCTCAGTCAGTTGCATCCTTACGACGATGATACTAACCTTAAAATAATGAACGGTGAGAAGGAGATGATGGATGAAGAATTACTGCCACCACCTGAAGACAGCGAGGAAATTCGTCCACCATCGGAAGACTCGAACGAATTACATCCTCTGCCACCACCAGTTGGCTCCGACGAAGAGCAACCGCCTCGACCAGATCAACATCCACATCCACCAGACAGTTCCAACGAAGAACGCCCGCCGATAGGAGCAGGAGGAGGAGGAAATGAACGGCCACCACCAGGAGATATTCGACCACCTACCGGGGGCCACCAACCACCTCACAACGACGAACGTCCTCCGCCAGGAGGAGGAAATGAACGACCACCACCAGGAGGTAGTCGTCCACCTCCAGGAGAGAACCGACCACCTCCAGGAGATAATCACCCACCTCCGAACGATCAACGTCCGCCGTCCGGAGGCATCCGCCCTCCACAAGGCGAGGATCGACCGCCGCAAGTAGAAGTTGGACACAGACCTCCACAGGGGCATTGGGGGCAGCGACCCCCACAAGGAGGAAGTGGACTGCGTCCACCGCATGGAAGCCAGCGACCACCTAGCGGAGGTAACAAACCGCGACCACCCTCGGGAGATAGTGGCCAAGGACTACCACCGGGAGAAGTTGATAAGCCATGTAGCAATGTATGGGACTCCCAAATTGTGAATGTTAGTGTAAATATCCATCTTTAGAAGGAAACATTCATTCGAGTGATGTTAACTGGTTGGTGTTATGTCAGATCGGATTATGTGGCAAAATTTCAAAAAGTGAGATAATGATAGTACTGGATCAAGTATTTCTTTAGCTATAATTCACTTTCGTCAGATTTGGAAAACGTTATCAATAGCACGAATTACGGCATAATTAAATTTCGAATGATACAGTAAGCGTACAGCGATACAAACTTTAAACTTGTTTTTTTTTTCTCAAAGTCAATAAAATGTTACTTAATCCTGACCTAACATCGACCAACTGTGGTGGTGAAGTACCCACTAGTTTTCGCATCAAACCATTTTCATTAGCTTAGCCTAAAGCAACTCTTGTTAGAAAGAGCTCTCCGATAAACAATAAACATGGATGTATATTGGTATATATACAGAAAAAGCTTTCAAGAGTATTGTTGTAAATAGAGGTGAATGTATTCACATAGGAACTGTTCATGTGGATCGATTACATACTGGAAGGGTTTATCGTGCTCCAACCTGTAACAAGCAGAACCCCATTTTGGAGCCATCTGGTGGTGTGGTGGGCTGCAAATGAAAGATGGCAAATAACGCGTTCGCTGTGCATATTTTTCTGGTACATTAACAATATGAGAGCCGAGCAGCTCGTTTATGGTATGCTATACTGGTTAGTTGTCGGTTTGAGGCAATAATAATGATAAGCACATAGAACCGGGACGTTCGTGCGCCAAGCTTTCCCTTTTCATAAGGCAGTTTCTGGGTGTTTTTTTGCGTTGCTACCAAGATATTTTCCCAGTATTTATAGGAAAAAGTGCTGAGCAAGTACGGCAAGATGGAACGAGACAGAGTGAATGTGTAAATTATGGAAATATTTCAGGACTCAGAAATAATATGTATGCACGATGTACTACATACTGTTCCTTCCTCTTTGTCAGGATGGAAGAGATGGAATGATGGTAGTTCGGTTGGTGTGGTCTTGTCTCGATGGCGTATTGATTGGTAAATTTATTGGTTGCGCTAGTGGAATGTTGCTCAACCAACATATCGAATCATACCGGAAAATTTGAAATTGACTGGAATATTTGAATTCAGACCGATTCATATTTTATTACACTTATTGTTAGCCTCTTTTCTCATTAAGTATAAATGTTCCCTGGTCAGAAATAATATTATTAACATGAAACAGTACCTCATTGGCTGGAGATCCGTTTTACGGAGGTTCAAATGTGATGTAAGAACCAATTATAATCATTCAAGTAAACAACGCTTCATCACAATTTTTTTCTTTTCAAAAATATGATGTGAAAACATTCCGGGTAAAGTATCGAACCAAAAGCTCGAGTGTCGTACTCAGTTCATCGAAATCCAAAAATTTCTATATGTGTATGTAAGTTTTGTAATGTTATTCACATTTCTCAGAGTTGGTTGGGTCGATTTCAACAATGTTAGGTTACACAATGAAAGGTGTAACGTCGTTATACGCTGTTATCATTTAGATCGGAGCTCTGGTTCCGGAGTTACGGGTTAAGGAGTACGGTTGCACAGTAAATTGCCATATCAACTGGAACCACCATGATATTAAGATGATGCAAAATGAGTTCCCAGCACTTCATTGGACATTAGAAACCCCAAGTGTTCATATGTCTCAGCCGGAGAAAGAATCCTGTGTTGGATTAATAAAATTCTCTGACATTGTGGGCCGTATTTTCAAAGTTTTATATATTTCGGACCCTCTTAAAAGCATACTGATAATCTTTCTCCCCGCAGTAACAACATGTTTGATGCAGTTGACTGCTGTTCTTTCAATCGAACCTTCTCTCTACACCAAACGTTCAAGTTGTCGCTTGTCAAATTAGAATTTAAGCCCTTTGTATCGCTTCCACCTACATTCGTCCTAGAGCATCAGTTGGTCACCAACGGCTTTGCTATATTGCGGATCTCTTGTTCGCACCGAAGCTAATTTAGGAGATTTTTACTCCCACGGTGCAGCATGGGGTTGTCTTCATTATGATAATTAATCTATCTCACTCCACGAGCTTTGTGATAAAAAATAGAACCATTTTGAACAGGATGAAATGACAGGGATACCTACTCCCACAGCGCACCCATCCGCCCTCTGCTCGACATCGCTACAATTAGATTGCATGTGGAAGGTAGTCTCTGATCCTTACGTTAGCGACTATCTGCCAATCGTAATTACTATTGCCAATGGTTTAGAGTTACCGAATACAATCAGTGTTTTCATGAACTCACATGAAATATTAATCGGAAGAGTTACGCGTCCGCAATCTCCAACAAAATCGAGTCCACGCGAAAGCTTCTTCCGGAGGAAGAGTACAGATTGTTGGCTGGCTTGATTTTCGACACCGTGATTCAAGTTCAGACTAAACGTAAACTAGAGTTCTCGCGGACGTCTCCCAACTCGTCGTGGGACAACGAGTGCTCAGACGTGTTCGCGGAGCGGAGAAACGCGAATGAAAAGTTTGATGAAAGCCAAGTAACATAATTACTGGCGCCGGTTCATTGACGGATTAACTAGAGAAACAGCGATGAGCAATCTTTGGGGCATGGTCCGGCGAATCCGCAACCGAAATAGTGCTAACAAGAGCGTGAAAAGTCAATTTGCTAGATATTCGATTTCATCAAGAGGTTGTCTGGATTCTGCTCTGGCACAGGGGATCTATCGCGCCGCATTTACTCACGATACCGAACGAAACACCTTTTTCGATGATGGAGTTCTCACTTGCTCTCTTATTATGTAAAAATAAAGCCTCAGGGCCAGACAGAATCAAATTCAATTTTTTACATTTTTTAGAAAAGAAATGTATTGAATTCGGTTAAACTTTCAAGATGCTTTTCCGAGGCCCGGAGGGCCCAGTCTTATATACCAATCGACTCAGCTCGACGATTTTGGACAATGTATGCGTGTGTCTGTGTGTGTATGTAACAGAGAAACTCTCATTCGTGTTTCTCAGCAATGGCTGAACCGATTTTATCCAAACCAATTTTAAATGAAAGGCCTATCACCCAGACAGAACGCTATTGACTAACTAAACATTTTATATATTTTTAGAAAGCTTATATGAATACCTTTCGAAAGAACTACAGATTGTTGAAATCGGATTATTATCAAAAGAGATGTTTAACATTAAATGCGGATGAAAGATTTTTATCATTTCCCATGGCCAGAAATAAGACCAAATACAGTATCGTCGGAGAATTTAAAGCATACAATAAGCCCTTTTGTGGTTTTATGATTTTACTAATGTTTCCCGCTATGAGTGAGATATTTTCATAAATTTTCTTGGAAGTGATTGTATTGAAATAGTGCCTTCAGCAAATTTGTAGCTCTTTCCTTTGAAAATAACTTTATTGAAGACATCAAATACATATTTCGAATACTTTAAAAGTTATAGCTTGTTGTTTATGGATAACTGGTTTGAAGTTAAAAATTTATTGGTGCGGACTGATTTAATTCAATATTACAATGATAATTATCTGTTCAGTACATTGATAACCTATTATTTGAAACATCATGAGGACCTTTGAAAAATGGTGGGAATGCGATCCTGATCTGTAACTGATCTATTGGTCTTGATCTCACACTTGTCTGATAACATCAATATCAAATACTTGCCTAAAAACATTCCAATAAAAACTCATTTCAGAGTTCTGAAATCAATCATAATCATAATCATAATTTCCTATCATATTGAGTTCAGTTTGGAAGGGGCGTACTGTTATTTAGCTTAGGCTCTTTTTTAATAGGAAGCGAAACTGGAAAAACTGGAATTTGCTTTAATATCTATGTAACTTAGAACGGCTTACCGAAAAATTGCATAACTTCCAACATTTGCTGAAAATGTTTTTAATTTGGGAATGCGTCGAGTTGAGACGAAAACGTTATAGAATTAATAACGAGAAAACCACCTTCCAAAAGTAGGGGAATTTATGAAAGATGGCGTTTTCCGTTCCGCCAATTTCGCAGGTTTAGTATCTTCGATGAATTTTACAAACGTTAAACAGCACATCATTTGATAAAATAATTTTGGCTACTCCAAGAAGTATTTATGGCGAATTTACTATTCAAACAAATTTAGTTCCAGACTGAATGTCTTCAGCAAAATTTTGGAGAGTGCTATTACAAACCACTTTGTTGAAGACATGAAGGTTCCATGTGTTCAAGGTATTAACATATTTTAGGCTAATTCTGTTTAATTTTAAATCAAATTATTATGATTTTACTGTTTATGATAAATCTCTTCAATTGTTTATAAACGATAAAAGTTACATTTTATCCAAAACTTGAGTTTGTGAAGCTCACAATAGAAAATTATTTTAGAAAAAAGCTAGATTAAGGAAGACTTCGTAAATATCATTTTATAACTTGATATATGGAGTATATACGTAGTACTCATGCCTACAATAAATTTGTTGTAAATGAAAGTCTCAACGAATTCGCTAAAGACAGGAACTCTGTTACAATTTTTTGAAAAACTGATTCTCCATAATTTTAAAACTTCAAAGATGGCGGTTTCGTAATTATGCCATTTGGACAGTAAGTTAGCTTTTCACCAAATTCCCACCAAACCGAATTTCTGACTACGCCGCTGACTCCAAGTAAGTATAAACAAAGTCGTTCTACACTCGTCTACAAGAAACTTCTTCAAATTCTGCCTATCTGTTATAACGGGGGTGGGTCATTTCGCCGAAGGTAATTTCGCCGAATGCCGTTTCGCCGAAGGTCATTTTGCTGAAAGTCATTTCGCCGAATGGGTCACTTCGCCGAATGGGTCATTTCCTCGAATTAGCCATGTCGTATCAAAAGTAATTTCAATGGAAATAATATTAAGGGTATGTCACAGAGGAATGAACACGCTCAGAAGAATGAACGACTCCGCAAAATTAACAATTTTAATACCTAAGCAATTCAGGATTATATTACTGCTATTGTAGCAAATTTATTCAATTGAATAATCATTCCCGAAATTAAATATAAAGTTCTATTTACGATGTTTACTACAATCAGATGGAGTCCAACGTGGTTGTAAAACTTTTTGCCAAAACATTCTCTAGAAAATATAATGTCAAAGAAATTTCCCTAGAAATTATAATTACCACACAAAACTATTCTACTAACAATTTCAATATCCGGAAATAATTCTTCAGAATGTACCTTTCACCAGAAAATTAACCCCGAACTATATTGCCCTTGATTAATATTTTAAAATTAAATCACATTTATAAAAAGCATAGATAATTAAAGAAAATTAAAATAAAAAAGTCAGTTTGGCTTTACCATTTTTCGGTTATTACACTGCCCTTGCATGTGCATGTCGCATGCGGCGAAGCCAGTGTGATGCGGCCCAGCCGCATAACCGAGGACAAGGATCCGAAGCGGCGCAAAGCCGCTGAGGATCCGCAGGACGAGGTGGCCGCCGACCCGCCGTCGGAAGCGGCGGCCTCTCGCAAGCAAACCTGTGATCCACTCGTTTGCCCGGGTTACTCAAACATAGGGTTTTTTTTTTTAAATTTTAGTCCGACGGAGCGGAGCGATGTCGAACAGCACTTGACTTGAAGCGATGTGGCGTAGCCACATTAGGCGTCGCTGTTATTTATTTATTCCATTACAGCGGCAAATATGCAACGAAAAAGCTGTCGTAAATATTCCAAACAAGAATATTTTTAACTTTTTGCAAACTAGGTAATTCATTACGCCTACGCCACATCGCTTTTATTCGTGTGCTGTCCGACATCACTCCGCTCCGTCGGACTTGAACTAATTGAAACCACTAAGTTTGAGCAAACCGGGCGACGAGTGAATCAATGCTTTGCGGGTCAGCGGCCACCTCGTTACAACATTTTATCAAATTGTGAATAAAATAACATAAACAACATACAACATAACACTTAGTGATACCATAGTTACCACATTTGCATTTCGGCTATCTATTTATGTTGTTTGGTATACAGTTACCAGCGAACTGGTTGGACCACTACATCACGCCACTACTAACAAATTCGATTTTTTATTTGGGACGATCGATAGTTGTCAAAAACTAACCAAGGAAGATGGTATTAGTGTAGCATGGCATTGAAAACATGTTTGATCATTGTCTTTAATTTTTAAAGGCCGATTGATATGCGGTTTTAACAACAGCAGAATCCAACTAGCGTAGTAGTTCTTTGAAATTGTTATGCCAAGTATGTATATTTTTACTATATGCCTTGTTCATTGTTCAAAATTTGCGTATTGAATCAATATTTGATTGACTAATATTGTTTTTTTGGGTCAAAAGATTGAATTTTCCTTTTATTTATAATCATTGAAATTGTTTTTGGTAAAATATCAGTCAATTAAAATTTAAATCGGCGAAATGACCTTCGGCGAAATGACCTTCGGCGAAACGACCTATTCGGCGAAATGACCTTCGGCGAAATGACCTTCGGCGAAATGGCTTTCGGCGAAATGACCCAGACCCAGACCCATTATAACATTGAAGACCCGATTTGAGCTGAAATTTCAGTGCTTAGGTCTCAGACGCGTTGGGAATTTGAGTAAACTCCATTGAGTATGAACTTCAAATCCATTCGAAAATTTGTTTTTCGAATTTTTTGACTCAGCACAACACATATAGCCCCTTTAGGAAAATTCAGTTTTCCCTACACAATACATTGATTGAAGAATTTATATATATTATTAACGGAGCATTAGCAATAATTCGTTTGTATTTTTATTTTATGGGCCATTTTTCCGCTTTTCCATTAAATTGGTTTAACCTTTGAAATTTCTTGCACTGATATTGTCCTATGCTAATTTGAGCGATTCTCTGAGTCCTGCCACTATCCCATGTAATATGTGTTATCAAAAACATCGCGAAGCATGAAGTTCTAAACGTTCTCAATCGATATAATATTCGAAGAAAGCGATAAGAGTTATAAGAAATGTATCATCATACTGTTAGGTGGATTAAAAGAGTTTTTTTTATTCAATTCGTTTATTTGATAAGGCACGTATGCGTTAGCTTAAAGGGTATCATTTTTTCTTTGTTTTACATTTTGAATTTCTGAAAACTTGGGGGTTACACATTTCAATATTATTTAGTTTTTATATAATGAAACTAAAAAATACAGTTAACTTCTACATATACAATAGGGGATAATTTTATATTCGTAAGATCAGGGGGCGGGTCATTTTGTGTGTTCTTTGTATAGTAATGCACTTTATGATTTTTAGAAGGGAGATTGTTGGAGTAATTTATTATTAACAACTTTTTATGCACATATTTGGATCATGAATATAAATGTAAAATTTAGTTCCACCGCAAATACACAAAACGTGTCGTGTATTTTTCAACGAATTTTATTATAATTTTACATGTTGATTGAAAATTACAGTTTTATTAAATGGGATACCAATGTGCTTGAATGTATTTTTAATCCAATATTGCTGTAAAATAAATGACATGTAATATCACCCGAACGAAAGTGCAAAATCATATGCTTTTTGATGCTGCCATTGAGTGCATCGAATTCAATTTAATTTTCAATCAATTTTTTGATTTAAGCTTTGTATGTTTACATTCGTATTGATTTACATGTCGTTTAAATTCCATTATTTTTTGATGCGCTAACGGAATATTTTACAAGCATATTAACTTGAAATAACTAGAGGGAGTGGTTCAATTTTATTAAGATTAGGGGGGATTAATTACGGCCATTTTCTAGTAGTGGTACTGTTGTGCATTTATTAATAAGATTATATGTTGATCAACTAAAACTAGAAGACAGGGCGGCACTTATATTTTTGGAAGATATTCAAGGGGGAGGTGAAGTTCTTCATCTGTGTATCAGAGGGGAGAGAGGGTGGACAAGGCTGGCAGGAGGGAGGAAAGATGTCGATTTCGTAGTACGGCTCAGATGCGGATCGGCAACACACCGATGTTGTACGGCGCGTGTGATGTTGTACTGTAGGTCTCGTGTTTGATAGGTCATTCGACAGAGATGTTTTGTGTCGTCTTGGAGTCGCATCAAACCATCGTTGTAGTACGGTAGGCAGAAGAGGGCACTTCAGAAAATAATAAGAAAAATAATAGGGGCAGTTAAATCTGAATATTGATGGTTTTTAGGAAGGTGTATACGAGTAACACATAGAGGAGATCTCGGTTTGCCAGTACATCTCGAACCGGGACATTGGGTGATCTTCCTCGGGCCCGAAGGGAATCCAATAGTTGAGATCTGGCAGAACAGTACTCGGCGCATACCCAGACAATATGTTCAATATCGTGATAACCGTTGCCACAGGTGTAGATACCGCTATTTGCGAGCCCAATACGTCGGAGATGAGCGTCCAGCGTATAGTGATTGGACATGACCCGAGACATCACACGAATGAAATCCCGACCCACATCCATACCCTTGAACCAAGGTTTCGTCGATATCTTAAGGATTATCGAATGTAGTTTCCTTCCTAGTTCACCATTGCGCCATGAAGTCAACGTTCTCTGATGAGTGATACTGAAAAAATCTTTGAAACAAATCGGTCTGTCATATATGTCACCTTCTAAAGCGCCCGCCTTAGCTAAAGAGTCCGCTTCTTCATTACCTGGAATGGAGCAATGCGAGGGAACCCAAACTAAGGTAATCTTGTACGATCTTACAGACAAAGCACGCAGGTGCTCCCAGATTTTCCCCAGAAAATATGGAATGTGCTTTCATGTGGTTTCATTGAACAGAGAGCCTCGATTGAGCTGAGGCTATCCGAGACAATAAAGTATTGATCGGTGCGCAAAGTATCAATGATCCCAAGGGTATGCTGAATAGCAGCCCGTTCTGCGACGTAAACTGAAGCAGGATCATTGAGGTTTTGATTGGATATACCGAAGCCAGTGGAGCCGTTGAGGCTTGACTCGTCGGTGTAAAACATCTTGTTGTAGTCGACTTCTCGAAATATACAATGAAAGATGCTTGGAATCTTTAGCGGTCGTATGTGATCCGGGATTCCACGAATCTTGTCCTTCATGGATGTGTCGAAGAATACAGTTGAATCAGAAGCATGAAAGAGATTGACACGGTTGGGATAATATGAAGAAGGATTGATATTTTGTGTCATGTAATCGAAGTACAAGGACATAAATCGGGTTTGAGAATTGAGCTCGACAAGCCTCTTGAAATTTGCAATTACTAACGGGTTCAAGATATCGCATCGAATGAGCAATCGATATGAGAGGTCCCACAATCGACTTTTCAGTAGAAGGACGCCCACCAGCACTTCCAAACTCATCGTATGAATCGAGTGAATACAACCCAAAGCAATACGCAAACAACAATGTTGGATTAGCTCTAGTTTGATGTAATGTATGTTCGCAGCGGGGCGGAAACAGAAACTCCCGTACTCCATTACCGACAATATCGTTGTTTGGTACAGCCTGATCAGGTCTTCTGGGTGGACTCGCCACAATGTTCCAGTTATTGTACGGAGAAAGTTGTTCCTTTGTTGGCACTTCTGTTTCAGATACCTAATGTGACATCCCCAGGTTCCTTTAGAGTCGAACCAGACCCCAAGAGATTTGAAAGTTGAAACCTGAACAATAGTTTGACTTATTAATTGAAGCTGTAGTTGCGCTGGTTCACGCTTCCTTGAAAATACAATTAGTTCAGTTTTCTCCGTGGAGAACTCGATACCCAGCTGGAGGGCCCAAGCAGACAAATTGTCCAAGGCATCACGTAAAAGTTGTAGAGAAGGGGCCTTAGACATGAGCCCTGGGGAAGACCCATGTAGCTAATTCGTGATGTCGACAAATCACCATGTGAAAAATGCATGTGTTTTTCAGACAGCAAGTTTCGCAAAAAGTTGTTTAGAGTCGGTGGAAGACCATGCTGGTGCAGCTTCTCAGAAATAATGTTGATAGAAATTGCATGCCATCTGCTCTTTGCTAGCATAAGCCATTTGAATTTCTGTTTAGAACAACGCAAGACAATCGTTTGTCTCTTTGCCTTTGCGGAAACCAAATTGTGTATCTGAGAGTAAGCCATTTGTTTCAACCAAATTGTCGAGACGAAACAAGATCATTTTCTCGAACAACTTTCGGTCGCAGGACAGCATTGCAATCGGTCGATACGAGTTGTGGTCGGAGGCTGGTTTTTCTGGTTTTTAAATAGTGATGACCTTCACTTGCCTCCGATCATGAGGGACAGTATTACCCTCAAGAAACCTATTAAATAAATTCAACAAGCGTCTCTTGGCAGAGTCTGGCAGATTCTTTAACAAGTTAAGGGGTTACATACCTTTTTGTACGGAATATGTCAAGAAAGTTTGAATTTACACAAAGGCATAAAGCAAAGATTTCATTACATCAAACTTATATTATTTAGGTAGTACATTTTTCATTGAAATAATCAAGCATAAGTTCAGAAAAATGTATTAATAATGGGTTGAGTTATTGCTTTTTCCCCGAAGGCCTTTTTTATTTAAGAGGTTTGCGGTGATCACGATTGAAGACCAATAGGTCAACTAAAATCCCAAAACTTAAAAAATTCTATTAGTTTATGAGTATTCTTCGTACCTTACCGATTAGTTGAATAACGGAACGTTTTTCCTAAAAAATCGTTGTTTTAAGCTCTAAAAATTGTATTAAAAAATTCTACAAAACAAAAATTTGATTAAAAAAGGAATCGTTAAGGTACGAGACAAATTAATATGATTAATTAAAAAAAATGAAGAAAATCGGGTGAGTGGTTTTTTGGAAATGGTGATCAGGGAAAAACCCTTTTTGGAAAAACGACATTTCGAGATGATCGAGTTTAAAATTTCAAGTTACCACTGCTCTTAGTAGACGAAGCGCGCTTCGAAGCACTGTAATTTTCAATCTATGTCTCCGATCTCTATAAGAATTTAGGAGAATGTTTTCAAAGAGTTGTACTTTCAGATAAAGTAATAAAAAAATCGATTTTTTTTTTAATATTAAAGGATATGTAACCCTTTATATTTGATTCTGTCTGGCCCCGGGTCTTTATTGTTACATGACAAGAGAGCAAGTAAGAATTCCACCATCGAAAACGGTGTTACGTTCGCGTTATCGTGAGGGGACGCAACGCGGTGGATCTTCTGTGCCGGGGCGGAATCCCGACAAACCTTCTTGTCAAAATGGAATATCCAACGGTTTGAATATTCCACGCTCTCGTTAGTACTGTTTCGGTTGCGTAAGCGCCAGGCCGTACCCCAAAGAGTATTCAGTGCAATTGATTAGAAGGGAGTCAAACACAGCTCTAAACGGTATTTTAGTATGTTTTCTTTTTGTTGATCAAACCGAAAAGGATAAATAAGAAAGCAAACTTTGGCTGTTACTTCGATGTTGGAATTAGACCCCTCCGCACTGATGATCTCGCCCAAGCATAGTCCTTACAAAAAGAAAATTGAAAGTATTTTTCTAGTTTTAATCGTTCAATTCAATAATAACTGTTGAAAATGTCGTATTGTGTTACAAACCTTAAAACATATCTCATTAGATCTGATCCTTTCTCTCCCCCTCCCTCACCACTTACTCTTAATAAAAGTCAATCATTCTCATTGTATTTCAAAATGAGTTCCTTGTTTTAAGATAATTGTAAAATTATTTTTTCTAGATTTAATATAAACTATAACCTCAATTTGTTATGCCCTAGTTTTAAGCAATTTAAAATGTAAAACAAAGAAATTAGCACCGTCAACGTAAACGTAAACATGACTATCAAAATAAACTCAAGTCCCAGAAGTCTTTTTCTCATATTTTTATACCCGTGATGACACCAGGGGCCCTCTTCTCACAGTCACGTCACCAAGTGACAAGAAGAAAATTTTCTAGGTGATGTGACTGTTGGAATAGGGAATGGATCTTGGCGTTACATGACATTCTAATGGCATTTTCGTTTGTGACAATCATTCTATCTCTTTTTTTTGCACTACACCGGTGTAGCACCAGGTAAAAATGAAAGTGCTATAAGACATTGAAATTTCAAAGGTGTTTTTCGCCGGTTTGGATCTTGATGTTCGATTGAGCTCACATTTTTCATAGACTTTGTTTGAGGTGCTAAAACTTTTGAGGTATGTCTGGTCCCAGTCTAAAACACGATTGAAAATTATTTATCAGCGGAAAAGAAATATAAATCATATCAGAAAATAGCATATTATTTCAGCTTGGCAATCGAGTCGCATGCACATCGGAAAAAAAACTATCTGGTTTCACTCATAATCGGATTTGCAGCGTATTGCAGTGGTAATTAAATTAGCATAGATAGCTTCCGTCAATCCGGAGCATTTAGTTTTTATTATTCTACGGAATTTCTCCCCAGGATTAGGATGAATATCCTTTATATTATTGATATTAATGAGTCGCCTAGCCCGATGACAATCGCAACGTCCGGAACGAACCAAACGAACATGTTCGCACGCCAAAATTAATATAGATAGCATAGCAAATCACCGCCGAAGTGGCAGCAAAAAGTCCCCACAGAGAAGAATCATTTTATAATCCACCGTAAATTGGCGGCACGTGACCTCTACCGGTGCTCTCCGGGAGGACTGCTTCGTGTTCATTTTGTTATCAATGCCAACGAAAGGCACGCGACTCCCGACGGAAGGACCAGATTGAGTAATTTATGTCCGGTTTGTCGTTCTCTAGAGTGGAAGGGAGCTAGGAACCGAAGGAGGTGCTCTCGGCGCGGTAGAAATTTGTCCGCTGGGAGGGTAATCGACAGTCCTTAGGGTGTGGTTCACATGTGACGAGATATTATTAGTATTTATGATGTGTTATGATGATGATCGGGCCTAGGATTCGTCAGCATCCGCTCGATGGGAGGTGGCGTTCTGGTTCAGCACTGATAAAGAGATTAATTTTTATTGTAATCCAATAAATAACTATCACGCATCGATTACGAGCTGGCTCGTAGTAAGATTCCTTTCCGGTCGAGTGGCAGCAAATGAAAACATCTAATTCGATATTGACAAATGACCGCAGAAGCTTGTCGCCCGAGGGTGTGAATTAATCGGAGAAAGGAAAGCTGCAATCGATCTTTTGAAAAGAAACATGTCAATCGAAACGGTAGAGTGACACCAACTTTAACAAGATGCCCTCCCCGGTGGGAAACGGAATCCAATCCAACTCTATAATTGTTTTTTGTTGCTAATCAAAATTCCATCAGTTGACGAAGTGGCACTGCAAGCGAAGGGTGTGAGAGGAAGGGATTTTCCTCCTTCGGGGAAAGCGAAGCAACTTAACTAGGCGGCTGAGAAGTAAAAGAAAGATGATGAAGATAATCTAGACGATAGTTTTTGTGAGGATACATGGATGACTGGAGGACATAATCTATTTATTCGGTTGAATAACACATGAGACATGTGCAGGTCAATTGAAAAGACATTAATCAATCTGACACTTTTTTGAGTGAGAATTGTCGAGGTGGAGAAGATAGGGCTTGTGCTTGTTTGGTGAGTTAGTATACATAATGCATATTAAAGTGTTGGGGTATATCTAGACGGTGAAGTTGGATACTGACAATTGTAAGATAGAAGCTTTGGCTTGACACAAGTTTGCAGTTTGTTCTTAACCGTTGTGTGTCCAACAAAAACACCTTTAACAGGTCAACAAAGGTACCCAGGCGCCCGCCAAATAAAATGCTGATAACCTTGTATTATTGTTACGGGACCATATGAGAATTTCAACTTGGATCTGCCACTTATGGCCCCACTGGAACCTGCTTCTGAATTCCTGTATTCGATGCTGAATCAAAGGGGATAGAGCGTTTCACTATCGAATGGAATACAAAAATGTGTTACTGAGATGTGACAGCGGCGTAAGCAATAATGAACAATACTGCTCACACTGTTCTTAAATATGTTACATTGCTATATTGTCTTTTATGTAAGCTGGTTTAAAATATTTAGCTACAACTTGCTTTTTCTATGTTTGTTTTCTTCTTCTAGTTCTAGTTACTTTCATCATACGCCGGGTGGCTGGCCCAGTAAAACAACTACAATTGCCTCCGAACCTGATTCCTCCCAAGCACAACCTTACGGCATTACTGCGGGGAGGGATTTTTATGTGCATAGCACCCACTGTAGTCTAACTGCTTAGTAGTTAGTTCCTTCTGTAGGGTTAGAGCACCATTCCTTGACACACGACTAGTTTTCGACCATTCACACAAAGTGGCTATTTCTGTATGACAATATGAAAGCTAGTGGGTCCAGAATTAGTGCTCTTCCCTTACAAGGACAATCTGGGCGGAAAATTTCTTAAGGTCTTTAGCTCCCTGCCCTGTCATTACGAACCACAACTTCTTTAAGCCCATAGGTTTCCTTATCGTTCCATTTAGCATCTTTTCCCCGTTGAGTCTTTCAGCTTCCGACCTGCTCGTGACATACTCGGTCTTGTCCTCGACGATGGGCCCAGTCTACTACTAGAATTGCCTGGCGAGAGAAGTTCTCCTGAAACCGAGTCAACTAGCCAGGTGCTGAGGTCGGCCTGGCGATTCTGGTGTAGCAAGGCGCCCGGTTCGCTGGTGCCCCGACGACCTGCGACTGATGGTATCTCGTCAGTATCTACTTAGTCTAATCCCCAGTGGACTATCTAGCTTACGTCGACGTAGTCTCCCGGCGAAAGAAGTTCTCTCTATACCAATTCTGTTTTTGTTACATTTCTCTCGGGCCAACCGGTGAGATACCGTCCGGCGATTCTGGGTGGAGTCTGATTCGCTTGCGCTCCGAGAGCCACCAGGCGGTGATTGGTCTTCCGAAACCGCTGCTCGAAGTTCATTGCGCCATTTCCGTTGTAAGGCGTTCATGATTTGCGTGACCACTCTGTTGGCTATTGACCTGATCATCTCCGCGATAACGCATACTGCCTCTGACGATATTGTTTTGCACGTGCTCACGACTCATACGGCCACCAAACGGATCGTTCTGTTCAGCTTTTCGTGGGTCCCCCGGTTCGATCTTTAGCGCGGCACTCCGTATAGCAGTATCGATGACGAAATATTAGCTAGCAGATGTCTCGTTCTGCTTCTCGGGCCGCCGAAGTTTGACCTGTTCATTACCTTCACCAACTTTTCGCAGGCGTTGTTGTGTTCGTTTCCTTCATAGACTTTTCGCAGGCGTTGTCATCGCGGTTGTTGAAACTCAACCCGTCGTTGATTATCACTCCCAATTGCTTCAGTGTATGCTTGCTGACCAACAACACCTCCGTCTTGATGAGCTATCTGCAGCTTAGCCCCGTTCATCCAGTTCTCAAGCGCGTCTACTGTCTCCGTTACCAACACCTCCGCTTCTTCAAGTGTCGCACCCATCACCGTTAGTAACACATCGTCCGCGAAACCCACGATTTACAATCTAGTTGGCGCTGTTAAACGCATTATTCGTGTCTATCGTGACTACATCGCAGTATCAATTTCCTCTTCGTTTCTGTTTTGAGGGCTTTTCGGAACTCTCGAAAACTGTCCGAATTGTCTTCACAGTCGATGCTTTTTCGTAGAATCCAAGCTTGGACAGTCCGAGCTTGTCCTCCGTGCATTTCGTTAGCCTGTTAAGGGTGATTCTTTCCAGGAGCCTTCAGAGTGTATCCAGCAAACATGAGGTCGGATCGCCTGGTGGCTTCCGTAGCTTTGACACTTACATCAGCTTCTTTACTTTTCACATTTCGAGGGTGTTGCCTTCTTCTAAACACTTCTGCAGTATCATTCTGAACATGTCCGGATATGCCAGGATCGCAGTTTTCAGCGTCACGTTTGGTTTTCCTTCCGTACTGAGGACTTTCTTTGATCGCATCGACGCTTCTACAAGCTCGTCGTTTGTCACTTGCCGATCTCCGTGTTTACTCCTACTGCTTCGTCGTACGATGTCGGTGGCCAGGTAGTTGGATTGTGTTTCGGGAAGAGACCCTCTGCGCTTATTTTCCGCATATCCAGTCTCATTTCAGCTGGCATCGACGGGTCAATCATCTTCACCATCACGAGGCGGTACGTGGGATTGCCTGGTACTTGCTACGCTTGATCTCCTGTTTTAAAAGCGGCCTTAGCTTCTCGCAATGCCGCTTTCAGTACTCTCTATCTGACTCCGCTACTGCTTTCTGACCCCGTCTTCTAGCTCTGTGTCAGGCAGCAGTGTACTGAGCGTCTCGCTCCACCAGTAAGCTGGCTGCAGCTTTCGCGACATTATGGTGTTACAGGCCGTCGTTATCCTTCTTGTTAGACCAGCCACTTTCTCGGTCCTGCTGTTCGGTCGAAGTGTCTCCATGTAGAGGTTTTTGTTTGTCACAGGGTTCCGTTGGCCGTTACGGTAGCGAATTGCCTGGTCGTCGCATGAGTACACTTCTCGCATACTTTCCAGTTCATGTGCGCCGTCGGCGAAGGACTGCAGAACATCGATGATAGACTCTCTCTCGTTTCTCCGAAATGTTCTAACGGAACCTCTATTGCACAGTCGCGCTTCTAACTTCGGTAGAACTTCCTGCATGATACGCCTTCTTGTGTTGGTTACTTTACTGCGTCACTCCACAGTCCAGGCTTTGAAGTTACCATCAATGACTACCGAGTTTCAGCCGATCAACTGTCCTACGCTGATCACGACACACTGAATTTTTTTCGCACTACCTTCGACTTTCGGTGAGCCAGCTGTAATTTGACATCAACCATCGAGGTTGTCCCGATGCTCATTGTCTCTGGCGTCAATCTTCCCTTTTTTGAGGATCTCGCCGGTTATCATCAAGATAACGTCATCTGTAAAGCCGACGATCTCGACTTCCCTGCGAAGTTACAGTGTTTCCACTCCGTTGTACATTACGTTAAATAGCGTTGGGCCGAGTATGGAGCCCTGAGGTACTGCTGTCTTGACTCCACTCGACCTCTGCATCATGCTCGTCTAGTAGACTAGCACTCGGTTATGAAAGATACTTTTCAGATCCTTGCATAAATTCTGTGCAACGCTACTATGAAAGCCACCCGGCTGGTGCTGTTGAACGCGTTCTTCACGTCAATCGCTACCATGGCGCAGTAACCCCTTGTCCTTTGCTCCGAAGCTTTCTTCGCGCTCGCGATGACCGAGATTTCTTTCCAGATACCGAACTGTGTCTGCGATAGTTCGTTCTCATATTCAGCGTAGTTTATAAGCCTGTTGAGGATGTCCCTTTCCAGAAGTTTACCAAGAGTATCCAGCACGCATACAGGCCGATACGATGCTGAATCTCCTGGCGGTTTCCCTGGTTTTGGCAGTAACACCAGCTTCTGGATCTTCCATATATCCATGAAGTAGCCATCGTCCTGTCATTTCTGTTCGAAAACGCTTCTTCGCTTTCAGCCCTTTTGCCAAGGAGCTCGTCGTTGGAGACTTGAGACAGCATTTCTACAGTGTGCACCAACGTGCGGTTGGGTCGTGCGTCGGAAAAAAAACCCTCCACGATCATTTTCAGTTTATCAGCGCACATTTTGACCGGCGTCATTGGACCCTTGATCCTGGCCGTAACGACACGGAAAGCATTGCCCCAGTGGTTAGCGTCTACTTCTCTGCACAGCTCCTTGTAGCAGGTGGACTTACTAAGTACTACCTCGTGTTTAAAAGCGGCCCTGGTCGCCCCGAATGTTTCCTTACACTCTTCTCTGACTGCCTCAGATCTTGTTCTTGTTCTCGGAACGCATGTTCTGGGTTTTAGTCAGACAGCCCGCAGTACCAGTATGCCGGATGCCGGTAGTTCCTCGGATCCATTTTCCTCGGCATTGTTACATCGCATGCCCTAGCTACTGTTTCCGACAGATCATCGGCACTCGGAATTGGAGTGACGCTTCCACAAAAAATCCATGTCGAAGTCCTTTAATTTCCACTTCCGGTCGCCAGTCCTCACTCTCGGCGTTACCGTACAATTTCCCCGACCAATGGTGTAGTGGATCGCCTGGTGGTGTGTGTACTGCTCACTAACTCATCAATTCATGTTATCCATCAGCGACGCGCTGCACAATGATAGGTCGATGATGGATTCCCGGTCGTCTTTACGGAATGTGCTAGCGGAACCTTCATTGCACAGCTTTACGTCCAGCTTCGCCAGTGCTTCCAATAGTCTGTAACCTCTTGCGTTGGCCAGCCTGCTACCCCACTCCATGGCTCAAGCGTTTAAATCTCCTCCTATAACAACCGGCGTTCGTCCGACTAACGAGTCGGTTAGTTCGTCCAGCATCTGATTATACTGCTCTGGTGTCCACCGTGGGGGAGCATTTTAGCTACATACGAATACGCCGTTGATCCTGGCGATCGCGAAACCTTCGTGTGTGCTATCCACCACCTCTTGGACAGGAGAACCGCCCATCACTTGGATTGCTGCCATCCCTGCGCTATCCATCACCCAGTGACTGTTATCGGGAGGGACACGATGCGGCTCTGCAATAATTGCAACGTCGCACTTCGTTTATGTTGTTGACTGCCACAACAGTTGCTGTGCAATGTCACAATGATTGTGATTAAGCTGGGTAATCTCCATCATTATTGGCCTGCCTTCGCCTTTTTGTACTCTGGGCATAAGAAGCCTCCCGTTATGTGGTCTTTTCCGCCCTCATTTGTGCAGAGCAAGCACTTCGGTTGCTTTGTGCAGTCTCTAGCAATGTGTTCCTTCTCCCCACATTTTCTGCACAGATCAGATCTGTCCTGGCCTCTACAGCTTCTTACCTGATGGCAGAAACCCAGGCACCTGAAACACCTCTCCATTTGTTTAGTGGCTCTAGGGATCAATCGCAACGAGCACACCGACCACCCGATTTTGATCTTACCGGTCGACATAAGCTTGTTGGCTGCGGTTGGCGATAAGCGTATCACTGCTGTCTGTGTGCCATTGTACGCCTTCCTCAATCTTATTGATATCTGCTCTCTCTCTCTCTCTCTCTCTCTCTCTCTCTCTCTCTCTCTCTCCAGGTTTCCTTGCTCTATTGGCGCGCTTCTCACTTCGTCTTTCGTTGTGACCCGACTACATAAGGGGAACGTGCCATTTAAGCCAATATATTATGATTCTGATTCCTGAGAGCTCTCACATTCGCTTCTCCTCCCACCGCTTCTGCCACGAGTTCCCGGTAGGCCGAGCTCTTGTTCGATGGATCTTTCTTCAGCTCGAACAGCATTTCGCCTTTCTGAGTACGCCCGGTTCCTATAACGTTCTCCCCCAGCTCCTTCAACTTGGGATCCTGTAGCCAGCCCTGGTCGATCCCTCGCAAGCGTGCAGCTTATGCGCCACTTCCCGTAGGAAGACTGCACGCCAAGATTTGTTTGCCCGGATGAGACTCTTCTTAGGGCGAGTCCCTGAAGAAGATTCACCTAAAAGAAATTAATCAGGATCGAACCAGACAGGCTTATCAAAAATCAGCCTCCAAAAGTCGGGTAGACGACCCTATTATCAACTAGCAGCAATCATTAAAAACCTCATCACCCTCAGATAATTCGCGGTAAGAAACTCCCCATACCTAACTTATCATCACTGGAACTGCAACCACTCATCAACAGGTGGCACAACACGTTGAAAGCGAAGCTTTCACCACTCATCAAATTCCGCCAAGCGGAAGACAGTGAAACGAAACGAAAACTACACCGAACGAAGTGACGTAACCATACTGGAACGGGACTAAATCCTGCGGGAGTACTACAAACATTTGATTACTTTACACTAAACAACATTTATTCTACGGTAATGAACGGAGGATTTATATTTCAATTTCATGTTTGTATTTGATAGCTTTTAACTTTCTAGGCCTATCTTCTGACTGTGTGCGTGTACTTTCTCCCTACTTGTGCTCATTGACCATACTGTGTGCTTTCTCCATCAAAACTCTCCCAAACTTTTAGTGACGTCACCTCACTGATCCAGTGCTCTATTGGCTAGCACTCTGCACCCGGGTGACTAATTAATTAAAGGGTTGTGTGTGGCGTTCATAAAAACGGAACTCGAGATAATGGCCGACACACAACCTCACTTCATGGACGCGTCCCTAAATCTAGCCGTCCGTGGACGACTTCTCGAGCGTTTGCGCTCTGACGGCTTAAATCACTGTGGCGTCCTCCCCGGACGCCACCCTTCACACTTATCTAGCAAGAACGATACGACTCACCAGTTCTGCTGCTGTTGGTTTCTGCTGCTGTCGATCGTTCTGCTGCGATGACGGGCGATGATGGGCGATCACATCGATCGCCGCGCCGGTTTCTGACCAGCGGTTATTTGTTGCTGCTGATGCTTTAATCGGCCGGAAAAGTTGCGTTGGGTTTCCCGACGATAGAAGGAACGGCTTTTAGACGGGTCGTCCTTCCTTCCGGCGGCGTAACGGTGCCGGGTTCAAATTTCGTCCGATGCGCTTGGACCTGCGCGCGTGTGGTTTTGTTCCTCTCTTCTTCCTCTCGTTCGTCGTAGCTGTGTCAAATAAAGAGGTGCCGTCTGGCTATTGCAAACGGGGTCATTAGCACATGGGGAGGGTCAATGGCACTATAATTTTGAGCACTATTACCTTTCTCCTGAATTCGCACGCACTTTACCACACGCTAGCGTTTGTTACGAACTTACAGACAACTAATGGAACGGGAGAGACAAGAAATTTAGACTAATTCAAAGTACTATCACGACACTTTACATACTTGGAAACTAAACCGGACAAAACTACGCGCACTTTCACTATGTTTGGCGGACTGGGACGAAATGGACTAGCAGCGTTAATCCTCAGATTAGGGAAGGTAATTTCGTACGAACTTACAGGAAGCGCGTATTTTCCCGCAAATTTCTTCGGGCAAGTTCGGAAATCAACGACCCCACTAGCTGTTTTATTCTGTCAGCTAACCCTTGGCTCTATCTGTCCCTTTCCATCATGCATTCCAAGGGAAGGATCGTCATGGTTTTCGTCTTCAGGAGAATCTCAACAGGCAATTTAATTTCTTCCCCTCGCGGAGAGGAGTATTTGCTAGGGTGTTGCGCAAGAGTCGGTCAACGGTAGGTTGTCTAACTCTTGGCGCAAACAAATTAGACTGGTTCTACTAAATTTGAAAAATATTGCTGAATATGACATGACCGCTACAATCCTCTCTCACCCTTTTGAGGATCGCAGCGTACGTCACGCCTTCGTTTACTTTGACGACTAGAGCGTCTCTCCTCTGCTTCTGCTGGCGTGGCCGCAGGTCTTCTTTCTTCTTGTTCTTCGTTTCCTCCGTTTTTTTCTGTTTTTTCCTCCTCTCTTCTGCGGTTTCTACGGTTCGCCACTCACTCTGCGATTGTCGGCTTTTTCGCTGTCCTTCACAGACCTTTTTGGGCTTCTTCGGTTCCTCCTCCTCTCCTACCGTTTCCCTTATTCTTTTCACAGAACGAGAATACCGGTCACCCTTCGGTGTCTCATAGGCTTCTGCTTCTTCTATCGCTGTGGACTTCAGCGCCTTTTCGGCGTTTTCAGCTCGCTCTAGTAACGCCATCTGTTCGCATTCGGCTGCTGCTATGGCTGATTTGATGGTAATCTGTCCGTGCACGTTGCTCTTGCTTTTCACGAATTCGTAGAGTTCTTCAATTTTTTGCCTCAACTTCGTCACTTTAGGTAACCCAGATTGCTGGTTTTCTTGGGTAACGCTTGGTTTCGGTGTGCACACCTTAAATCCTAGCTTTCCTTGGCGTCCAGTTGGTTTGTCGCCGCTCGTGCTCTGTGTGGCCTCGCTAGGCTGCTCTCGCTGCTGCTGCTGTTGCGGTTGCACTTGCTGTTGCACTTGTTCGTTATGCTGGGTCGGTGACCTCGCTAGCCCACCTTTGGCGAACGGGTTCACCACAATTGCTCCGTTAGAATTTTTCTTAACTAGGTGGCTGTGGCTGCCGATAAGCGTATCACTACTGTCTTTGGGCCACTATACCTCTTCCTCAACCTGATTGAAATATGCTTTGACGACGTCCCGTAGGCTTCGGCTTCCGCTCGCTCCGTGATCTTCAGTGTCTTTTCGGCGTGTGTAGCTCCCTCCTTTAACGCCATCCGTTTGCATTCAGCTGCTGGTACGGTAGATTTGATACTAATCACTAGATCCCTGATCTGTCCGTGCATGTGGCCCTTGCTTTTAACGATTTCGTTGAGCTCTTCGCATTTTACCTCAGCTTCGTCACTTTAGGTAACCCAGGCTTCTGGTCTTCTTGGGTAATGCTTGATTTCGGTGAGCGCCACTGAAATTCTAGCTTTCCTTGGCGCCCGCTCGTTCTCGGTACGGTTTCCCTCGCTGCTGCTGCTATTACGGCTGTATTATCTGTCATTTGGCGTACGGGTTCACCTAACTTACTCTGTTAGATTTTTTTATTTTTGTTGTTTTTGTCTTTTTACATGCTTTTTGGGTCCAAATAGCAAGTTGTCTGTACACCCAAAACTCGGCCGTAATACTTTTACGGTAATAAGAAAGAAATTCTCTAATAGCAAGACGTTTCATGCTAAGACGGTCCCAACAAAAAATTCCTCAATCGGCAATACCAACACATTCAAATCTTCTCTGCGTCGCACTCATGTTTCATCAATTCTTATTCAATAAATATTATCGCGTCGGATTGTCGGGAAGTGTGTAGCACTTTGCTTGTCATTGTATTGCACATCAAGTGAAGTGAACACTATGTGGACGAAGATGAGATTCGATTTTCTCTATAGGGGACCGCGGGGCAAGTCCGACACCTTAAGCGCAATATTTTTTCTAAAATTACACAAAGCTCCTAAAATTTTATATTCTGTGCATAATCCTTGTTTAGGTAGTTCTTAACAAAATATAATTATTTCAGCGTTTCAAAAAATTGAATTCATTAAACATTATTGGTTGCCAAAAAATGGAGAAAAATTGCATTTTAAAAACGCTGCGGGTAAGACCGACACCCCAAAGGGGCAAGAGCGACCCCCTTTTGAACTTTCTTTTTGTCTAATTTTTTCCATTAAAAATGTATGTGTGATAAAGTGTAATTATGTGTATATGAGTATGTGTGACGCAAACGTAAGCTTTCTGTAGTTTCATCGCGTAGCAAGAGGAAGAGCATTCGAATGCGTGGTGTTATGAATAAATAATGTTTAACGCATGGTTTATATTATGGTACGGGTTTTCTCAAGTAATTCTTTCGAGCTTAATTGCCACTTGTATAGCCATTCTAAGTAGGAAGAGATTATATACGCTATTACTAGGACTCATTCACTTAAAAGTGACGCACGCTTCGTAGTAAGTATCCGGTTCGTGTTGTGATTTTTCGGAACACTGTTGATCAATAATCCGGCGGTCAATGAAAATTTTTCATCAATATCATTTCAAAATCTCATATTAGATTATACTTTTCGTTTCTGTTTGTAATATAACTATGAATCACGTTCAATTTAATTCTTAATTTTTTTGGTCGGCTTTTAGACAATACTGATAAATAAAGACAAAAAAACATAGTGTCCGTGTATTTCAATTATTAACATGACGTAATTATAGTATAATTGAACACAACAAATATACCCAGTCGTTTGTATCGATTTAAAAACGAACCCAATCAACTAAACACCGTGTCGGTCTTACCCCACCCAAAAACTGTCGGTCTTACCCCAACAGCGCTCATTTTTGTTAAATGCTCAATTAACAGTATTGAAATACTCAAACTTATCTTCAATTCACACAAATAACGTTATGGAGAGTAGAATAGAATGTGTGACACAAAAACTGGTCATTTTCATAGCTTTTGTGTTATTGAAACCTTAAAATGTATCAACTAAAAATAACATCCAAACACGCATCAACTTTGCTTTCGCTTGTTTTGTTTATTTTGTTGACGATTAATGAATCCATACGGCATCGATGTGTATCGAAATGCCTAAAATAATCGTACTAATAATATCCTGTCATTATTGTATGATTTAAAATTTGATATCTGGGAAAAGTCGTGGGGTGTCGGGCTTACCCAGGGTGTCGGGCTTACCCCCAGTTCCCCTACGACACATTTCGTATTTGAAGATCGGCTCACACTCGGCTAGCTTCAAAGCACAGTCAGAAAAAAACGACTCGGAATAGTGGTGGGGTATTTCGGTTGGTGTTAAATTGAAATTTCTTTTCTATCACGGACGTAAACAGCAAGGTAGCGACTGCACAAAACATGAACAGTCCTTCCCGTCATGTACGGGAAGCAAGACCTTTGGTTTGGATCCACGTATCCGAACCGAGGGTCCGGATCCAGACACTTGTCTGGATCTAAGCACCAGGTCTGGGTCTGGTTCAGGTCCGGACTTGGTAAGGGGAAAAAGGGATGGGCTAGATCCGGGCACTGGTCCGGATCCGGGTACTGGTTCGGATCCGGGTACTGGTCCAGATCCGAGAACTGGTTCGGATCTGGGCACTGGCCTGGATCCGGGAGGTCCGGATCTGGCAGCTAGGCCGGATCCGGAATCCGCCTAAACTTTTTATTCCACTATCCAACCTACCCAGTAAAAAATCCCTAATTCTGACTGGTTTCTGCCAATATTGGGGCAGATTCCAGCTTGAATTTGGTCAGAGATCCGCCAGGATTCCGGTTGGTTTGACTCGGTACTAGTACTATCGTACACGGTAAAAATTTGGCACGTCTAATTCAAATTATTTTGCACTTGAATCAGTTTATCATGTATCACTAACAATTGAATTGATTTACCATTGATTTTCTAAGGATTCATAACTCGTATCAAAATGACCTGGTCTTTGAAAGCTATTCAATGGAAATGATCTTTAAATTGAAATGAATATCTGTTGAATTCTCACGACTGTACTAATCTATTGAATTTGAATGGTTCCATCTTTAATTCCAATTGTCAAAAGTGCCGAAACACTAAAGACTTTAACCGACTACAAGCACACGTCAGAAATAGGAGCAAAAATGGAAAATTTGCATTTCCAAAGTAATGTAGATCGTGAGTATTATATATTGTACCTGTGGTTAATTTATTGAGCAATTATTTGTTCTCAGGTAACATATTTATAATAGATATACCGTAAGGAATGCGTATATAGTTGAATGCAAGATCTATCAGAAGCAATGTGCAACACATTTCAAATGGAAGTGCTTTGCTGTTGATTTCGTAGTGCTTTGAAATGATCTGTTCCAATAGATCGGCACATCGCTTTGAAATGTTGCGCAAGGTGTGCGAAACCAACTGCAAATCACTTTACATCCACATGAGTATTTTTTACCGTGTAGCAATCGACCGAATTATCCTACATCCGAACAGAGCCGAGGTTGACACATACTGAAAAAGTGTTTGATTGTGTGATGCGCATACATAAACAGCAACCGAAATTCATCATTTCACCGTTTACTACCTTTGCGGGAATATGAGTTTAATACCGCAATTCGCAATTGCGTGGTCTGTTACCGAAAAGACAATAGAATCTTACCCAAAAGTAATAGAAACATACCCGTCGGATTTTGGGTGTGGAGCCCCCGACAGAATATTTTAATTTTACTTTCAAATGAAAGGGAAAAGCCCATTTTATCTCATGCTGAAGTTTTAGCGATGCCTATTATTTCGAATAAAATTGTTCTACCAAACACACCGTGACTAGGGCATTGCAATAATTTTTTTTTTTTGAATTCTCGAAGGCCCCCTCCCCTCTCATATTGTGACAAATGTCAAAGTAAGCTCAGATGCCAAATTTCACATCATTTGGACAATTTTGGACCCCCGCCCACCTCGCTTGAAATTTTTTGAAATTGGTACTATGGGAAAATATGGAGGAAAAATACATTAAATGCTAAAACTTTTGAAGTAGCAATCAGAAAATTACAATTTATACCTCCATTGGAGGTATAAATTGTATTTTGCTGATTCACAATTTATCTTTGAATGGAGATATTTTTGTTTCTAGGAAAATACGGGAAAGTTGGATACTGGGTCATTTTGGCCGCAAAATCCCCTATTTTTAATGATTGTTCTGCTCCGTGATGCAAATCATACATATTTTGTAGTTTTTCTAATGTAAAAAAATCTCAAAAATCGATCGAGGCCTTTTTGACCTTTGTCCGAATACAAGAAGTTGGGGTTATATGGCCTTTTTTCATTCATATTAAACTTCATCATTTTCAAGTGAATATATCTCTATTATTCTTCACTCAATTTTCATAAACTATACCTTGTTGAACGTTGAAAATCCTTAGGATTATAACAAAAACAGATTCGTTACCGGTAAAATTCGGGAACATCAAATTATCTGACATATAGTGTCGATTTCACATTTTTATCATAAAATCGCACATATTAACTCCATTTAACAACAAAATTCTTATTTAATTTACTACTTTTAGTGTAAAATATGCTTAGGGATCACATGAGAAAAGTTTCATTCCTGGAAAAATAAGAGAAGTTGAGATTTTAGGGCAATTAAAGAAAAGAATGAGATTTCGACCTAGTTACCCCAATTCCTATTTTCAATTAACTTCACTCTATTACACGGAAAAAATAAAAAAACGAGAACGAACAGTGTTGCCCATTCTACAACTTCCATCACGCAATATTTTTGACAAAAACAATTAAAGGCGAAATCGACTTCTTCAGAATCAGATTTTCAGAAAAGCCTCAAATAGGGTGGATGTACCAATAGTCGCATACTTAAGGAAAACTTTTGATAAAAAATCGATGAATAGACCTATGGGCAATGTCAATACATTAAACGAAAGCTTTCAGTCACTACTTCATAGGAAAAATATAAAGATGGTTTAATAACCAATTTATGTATTCAAAACTGCTTGTACCACTATAGGAACACATGTACCAATAGTGGTGCAATCGCTAATTTCGGTTCCTATTGTTGCAAATCCCATTGCTTTCTTATGGGACTTGCAACTATAGGTACACTATATCAACTATAGGTGCAAGGGAGCTCAAAATTCTAAGAAAATCATTTTTTTCAATAGTTATTTGAGCAAATTTCCAGGATAACAGTTTTATTGTCGCATAATTTTAGTGCGATGAATCGATAAAAAAATATTTGTTGATGGTTGGTACCTTAGTTTGGCGTATAACCCACTACTGCAACTATTGGTACACCTCAACTATAGGAGCACCCACCCTAGTTATTTGCTTGGTAAGCCAAAACAAAATTGTTTCAATTTCATCCATTCTCATCAGAATAAAAAAAATTCCTTTTCTTGTGGGACATCACACTTGACTAGCGGTATGCTTATGAACACAAATTTCGTTTTCGTTTTTTGGGTTAGCGTCAATCCGGTACTAGCTTAGTCCTGTCACTAAGTTAGTGTCGGATTCTAATGAGATGCAAATCTTATAACTAATATAGTGTTAAATTGGTTGGTTTTAAAACTATGCTTTGATTGGTTTTAAAACTATGCTTTGGTTGGAAATAAATTATGTTTTGTCACCAATAAATTACATATGTCAGAAATAAAATTTGTAAAATATCTTTCTTCAAGAATTTATAATTAAAATATTTTTATATATCGTGTTATTTGTGTCCAAGTATAACAATTATGTCTGAACTATTATACAGTTTCACACATAATAAATACATGCATGAACTTTTTAGCCCCAACAGGATCTTGTGAACATTTGTGAGTTGTGAACAGTTGTTGGCTTCGAAAACTTTTCCTATCTGAGAAAACGATGATTTGAATATCACTCGCCATGCACTCCATCATCAACTTTTCCCCCAGTTTCGCTTGAACAATAGTAATAAAGAAACAAGTGAAAAAAAGTTTCATATTCATTGCCAACATTGGCGCAGTATCGTCGAAACCCATTCCGCATAACTAAATCCGAGGCCAAAAGTATGCTCCTTAATAAATTCCTCATCCCAAAAGGGGTCCTTTGACATAGCGCAGCGCTTCGGAACCGAATCGTGTGAGTGTTGGAAAATATTTTTTGAATAAGCGCAATAGTTATTACATCGAAATTATAGCATATCGTAAAATTTATTACCTTATTGCCCGCATTTCGGTTAGGTTGGCTTGGCTGAACTAGTTGCGGAATGTCGGCGGGCCTCGGTCGCGATATCGTAAAAAATATGCAAATAAAACGTTAAATAATATTTTATGACTTTTTTTCTATCTTTTTCTTTTCTAGTTGACTGCCGTTGCAGAAGGAGACAACGCAGATATTTTCCTCTCAGAATGGTCTTTTCTTGATGTACCACTTCGTTGGGTTTTGTATTGCGTGTCTCGGTTCAGATAAATTTCGCACCGATGGATGTCATTTGCCACGGGTCGTGGATCACTTCCGGCTAGATGTTTTTTCCCGACTTTGGCAGCCAAACTGAGTCTGTATGGCGCATGTGGCACGCAACTCACAGCTTATTTTGCAGATCTAGTAGTTGTTTTAAATAGTATAAGAATGAATATTCAGTGAATTTCGAAAATATTTCGAATAACTAATATTATATCTGTTTTATAAAACGAACATGACCTTTAACATATCTAAATACTAAAATTTTTAGAGCTGTTTTATTAAAATTATTTTTTACAAAGCAAAGGCAAAAAGCCATTTTTGTGAATCATTCCTTTAACTGAGTTAGTGAAAATTCTTCTCTGCTAAGAACACAAAACTAAATTTGCTGGACATTATCCCTAAAAAAGTGTTAGGTTAGAAAACCATGTCGAACCAATTTGTTACACAAACTGCTTTTCTCAGGATATGCAAAGGTATTCAGGAAATGTTTCACCGTTAAGCACAATAATAAGTACAATTTTATTGGTATCGGATTTAGCCATGTAATACCAACAACACATTGTAAAATGCAACCCATCAGAAAGGGGACCTTTGCGAGAGTGGATAATTATACACCGAATCGCATAAATTTTCCCAACAGAACCCCATGGAAGCGATATTCGCTGCACAGCATCCCCGGTGGGGTCTGACTATCTTTTCTATCCGGTGCGTGTAACCACACCGTATCGTTCGAAAGAGTCCCACCCGAAAAACGGGCAACCATACCAGGGCTGGCAAAAGTAAATTGCGGTTAAACTTCCGGCAAAAGTCAAGCACCGGAAGCGGTAAAACATGCACCACCGCTCGCTGGCACCCACGAGCCAAAGTACCTACGAGGTCGCGTGCAATTTCGCTGGTAACAGAATGGGAGTAGCCATCAGCAACAATCTATGGGAGGGAATCGTTTGCGGTCCTTTTCAAGGATGTATGGTAGAACTTCTGGTGCACACTCGGAAACGATATGGCTTCGCATTTTACATTATTATTTTAATGTGGCGTTGTGTGCTGGAGTGAGTACAGCAGAAAGCCAATAAGCGACGGCGTTGGTGGTGGCAGAAGTAGCAGCTTTCCAGTTATTGTTCCGTCGTTGTTTGCCGTGGGCAATCTGATTGCTGGCTAGGAAGTGTTGCAAGTTTGTAAGCGCGGTGGCAAGTTAGTTTAATTAAAATTCTTTTTCTTTTCATATAATTCGTTTATTTGATCGGCTCAATGTGTGAGCTTAACGTAGCCGTTTGTCTTTTGTGCATTTACAACAATACAATAAATAAACATTAAGAAAATACTTCTGTTTAGGATTACCGTATACAATGAGTAAAGTGACCCAAAAATTCCGATGAGAGTGTAGGGTTTAATCTGTAATCCCACTCGCGCACGCTAGCCGTGTATCACTTTCGTATTCTATTTTTTTTCGTCACCCACACTACGATGATGATCAGCTGCTGCGATACGAAAGACACGCAAGGAGCAGTCAGTTGAATTCTACCTTTGAAGAGCGCACACCGCTGCCAATAAAAATTACATTTCAAGTTGACGTTGCCTGTGAGAATAAGCACCTGTAACACAGTTCCGCCGCGAGTTGAAGGTTCAAAACCGCGATTTTCTACCGATTAAAACATAGCTGGTACCGTGACCAGGATCCAGCTGTGCATTATCACGCCAACATTCTGCGCCCACTGCGCGCCATCGCTGAGGAGCCATCGATGATTTCGTCTAGCACGCCATTGCTGTTCAGGAAAGCTGATAGCGGCTAATTTCGCCATTGCTGACACTGTATGTTCCTGAACAATTGAGCACCGCCATCGGGAATATTGGACTGCTGAAGCCGCTTGAATTATAATATAAGGCCTGACATTTTCAGGCAGAAGGTTAGTTTCTGTCCAACGTGAATTTAATTCTTTACTGGTGCGCTCTAGGTTCGCCTTTTCTTTTCCACATTCGTGGTTGTTTTTCGGACCTTCTGCTCAACGCGGACGATTCGACCGACTGCGTACCGCTCTAAGCAAGGTTTCACGGAGTCTGTGGACCCACGTTTCGGTATTTATCGTACGGCTATTGTTTGTTAGAAACACTCCAGTATTGATCATCTGGCCACCCCCCGCCACTTTATACTCAGTTGGCGGCCATTGCTGCCTAGATTAGTTCGCAACCTTTGGAGGACAGTTGCCTAATTTCATCGAGTGTGGTTCGGATTTCTGGCGATTTTTTTGCTGCTGCTGCCGCCAATTGGCATTCGAGATGGCCGAAGAACAACAAATCAACCTACTAGTGTCTCGGAGAACAACGATGCTGGTGGCTCTGGGTCGGGCAGAGGCATTTCTTCGCGACTTCAACGCTCAACGCGACGGACAGCAACTGCCACTGAGGCTGGAATACCTCAACTGCATGTGGACGGCTCTTGAAGAGGTACAGGATCATTTGGAGGATGGTGATGTGGAAGGTATTTATGTATTTATGTATTTAATAATTTACGTCCATCTGACAATGAGTCTTACTGAACTAAATTACAAATAATTAACCTAAAGTGATAACAAACGATTTCTAAACTGTGCAGAACTAATGACGAAGTCGAAGATGTCGGTAAAATCGTTGAAGCGACGGACCATTGCTAGTATCGGGCTGTTGGCAGCGTAGTTAGTGTTACGCATTTCAGTCTGCAGTAGTGTTCGAGGACGAAGAACACGGGTTGGTTCGTAGAGGTTAATTTGTGATAGGAGATCGGGAACATCATATTCAGCGAGAAGAAGCTTAGATACGAAGGTAGCTTGCGACGCGTGTCTACGATCTTCTAAAGTGTGCAGTCCTAGTAATCGACAACGGTCTTCGTATGGCGGCAAGTTCAGCGGATCATTCCAAGACAATTGACGTAACGCATATCTTATGAATCTGCGCTGGACGGCTTCAATTCTTTGGCTCCATGTTGCATGGTAGAAGCACCAGGCGACGTTTGCGAATTCCAACTGTGAGCGCACCATCGAACAATACAACGCTTTGAAGTACAAAGGGTCCCGGAATTTGTTGGATATTTTGAACATAAAACCTAGTAGACGATTAGCTTTGTCAATGATCGCTGAGAAGTGATGGGTGCACGTTAGTCTTTCATCAAGGATGACGCCCAAATCTTTTACATGATCAACGCGTTGCAGCTGAGTTCCAGCGATGTTGTAGTTGAAAGTAAACATGTTCCTCGTTCGATGAAAACTGATAACAAAGCATTTAGCAACATTAAGAACGATCATGTTTCTTTTACACCAACTATAAAAGGTATCAACGAGATACTGTAGCTCACGGCAATCGGCTTCTTTCCTTATAATTAGAAATATTTTCAAGTCGTCGGTGAAGGACAGTTTCCCTCCACGCATTAAGACGAAAGCCACATCATTCACGAACAGTGAAAACAGTAGCGGACCAAGTGTACTACCTCGAGGAACTCCAGAATGGTTGGAAAAGAACTCAGATTAATTGTCACCAATTTGAACAACGGCTATACGGTGAACAAGGTATGTTCGAAGCCAACGGCAGAATCGGGCAGTGCATCCAAGTTTATCAAGCTTCGTTAGCAGTATCTCATGGTCAACAGTGTCGAAAGCAGCCTTAAGATCTGTGTAGATCACAACTGCACATTTGTTCTGTACAAAAGGATGTGAAGGAGACCAGGTTCGTCTCCACCGATCGACCGGGAAAGAATTTATGCTGACAAGCGCTTATGTAATGTTTACTAGCAGAGATCAGCATCTCGTTGATAAGCGATTAAAATTTTTTTGACTCGACTCTCAGCGAAGTGATTCCCCGGTAGTTCTCGATGTTGTCTTTGTCACCTTTCTTGTGTACCGGAAGCATGACTGAACACTTCCAATCATCGGGGAATTTTTGCTGCTGAAATGACACATTGAAAAGGTGCGTCAGTGGAATCGCTAAAATATCCGAACATTTTTTCAGAACAGCTGAAGGCATTGCACTTAGTCCTGGAGAGAGCCGATTGTTCTGAAATGGTGAATACATCCATATCCACCGCACCAACGGGAACATCACGGGACGCGTTGTCGAGCTCGATGGCAGTTGGCGCATCAGTAGTGAAGACACTCGAGAAGTAACTGGCAAATAGGGAACACTTTGTCTCCGTCGTAGTCGCTACTTCGCCATTGTAGACCATCCTAGACGGAAGACCCGTTTCCTTCCTCTTCGTATTGACAAAAGTCCAGGAGCCCTTCGGATTTCGTCGTAAGTTTTGTTGGATGCGGTTCACATATCCTTTGTACAGAAATTTATTATAACAGCGGTACTCATTACTGGCTATTGCGAAAAAGCGCTTGAGAATAGGGCATTGTCGATTTGTGTACGCACGTAGAGCTTTGGCACGGATGCGTTTCAGATTCCGAAGCATTGCGTTCGACCAGGGAGGCTTCTTGGGAGGTTGATAATTTGGAACAGTCAATCAGCAACAGTGAGCGGCGTGGAGCTACTAGATCAGTTTTGCGAAAATTACGACGATTCACAGCTAAAGCTTCTTCATATAGTGGTGAACTAATGGTGGAAATGGATATTTCTAAAGCGGGATGATAGTTATCCAAAGGAACGATCACACTGGAAGCTTCACTCACAGAACACTCAGGCAAAGCATTCTCATTAACGAAGACAAGGTCAAGAAAACGAAATTGATGGTTGGAAACCGTGCTTACTTGGCTTAGTCCGTGAAAAGCCATCCCGTCCAGAAGTAAGCGGCTGGCAGGATTTGTTGTCGAGGATAACGGGTTAGGGTAAGCGTACCCACGTTCAGAAGAAACCCACATGAGTCCTGGTTGGTTGAAATCGCCATCATCACATCGTTTGTATCTACCTGAGAAGAAGCGCGCTCTATGGAGTCTAGGTGGAACTGCGTGATAGAATAATCAAGTCGTTTTTCTGGAGGAAGGACGATGGCAAGCTGGATACCAGAAGGTTTTCAGGAAGCGGATCGTCATTTAAAGCAAAATACTCGTCTGAGAAGGGAGTTGGGAAGACCCCCTCACGACCTCCGAACGCAGGGCCGGGATGACTAAGCTGGTAGGACAGAGCATGCTGCTATACGTGCGAATTTTGAGCCACGTCGTTTCTCAATAAAAGCTGCATTCATTTCCTATTCGCTTCAACTTTCTGTTAACGCTGGCAACCCTCAACCCCTGAATGCTACTTCCACTCTCTCTGGCATCAAACTGCCGACAATTTCGCTTCCTGAGTTCGATAGAGATTTTAAGCAATGGCAAACTTTCCACGACACGTTTTTTTTAATCCACAACAACGCTGATATTCCACCTATTCAAAAGTTTCATTACTTAAGGACAGCCGTCAAGGGGGAGGCTGTTCAACTGATTGAATCCATCGCGATTTGTTCCGCTAATTACTCTCTGGTTTGGCAAGCTTTCGAGGGACGGTACTCCAACGAATATCTGCTAAAGAAGCGACACCTACAAGCACTCTTCGACATCCCACGCATGAAGAAGGAGTCTGCAGCAGCACTTCACGGATTGGTGGACGAATCCGAACGTTATACGAAGATTCTTCACCATTTGGGAGAGCCGACGGACGCCTGGAGCACGTTCCTAGAACACTTATTATGCACGCGACTGTACGATGATTCCCTGAAGGCCTGGGAGGTCCACGATTCCGTAGCGGAGAACCTGAACTTCGCATGTTTGATCGATTTCCTCCAGAGGAGGCCAAGAGTACTGGAATCGATCTTGGTCAACCACCATGACTACTATGACAAATACAAACGATGCTGCGTCTGCTAGCCATTTCCGGAGACAATCACAGTTTCGTCTCTCGTCATGCGCATCAACCGCTAACTATTCTTTCAGATGTCCCGTATGTAGTCAACAACATTCGTTGGCGAGATGCGACAAGTTCAACAGCATGTCGGTGAACGACCAACAACAACTTGTGAACACGAAACGGTTGTGTTGCAACTGTCTACGGGAGATATAGTCCCCCAATGCCCATGTGACCTGAATTGCAAGAAGTGCAATCAGCGTCACCAGACTACTACATACGGGCCAAGCCGCCAGTCCTAAGAAGGTCAGCAACGACGCTGTTTCTCGTTCAACGTCTTTCGTCGATTCTGTTGACAGGACTACGTCGTTATCTTCTCCTGTAGTTTCCGAGCAAACCATGGTAGCCGCTGCTGAAGATGATTCGATTGTCGAGACGAGTGTTTCTCTCCAGCATCCTCGTGAAAATGTCTTCTTGCTGACCGTCATCGTAAATATCGTCGATTCTTATGGTCAACATTATCCCGCCCGTGCTTTATTGGATAGCGCATCGCAACCATCGCATGGCTCGTATCCTCCACCCGAAAAATCATCGCGTCAACGTTACTGTCCAAGGGGCCGGGCAGTTATCCAACGTCATACATGAGTCCATCTATGCCCAATTTTCATCCAGAAAGGAACATTTTTCTTGCGGAGAATAATTTCCTCGTAATGGACAAACTAACTGCCAATCTGACTGCGCAAAATGTCTCCATAGCCGACTGGAGAATTCCAAAGGATCTATTCCTAGCAGATCCAACATTCAACTAGAGCCAGCCGATCGATGTAGTGCTGGGAGCCAAGCACTTTTATTAATTCTTCCCGAATGCCGCACGAATACAGGTGCATGGCAATCTCCCACTCCTGGTTGATAGCGTTTTCGGATGGACCGTTGCGGGCTCTGCAGATTATGTGTCCCCCAAGCTCAATCCAATCCTCCGATTCCAGCGGTCTCGTATCTGTATCTTTGGTCTCCATGGAAGAAACTCTGGAATTTTTTCTAGAAAATGGAAGAACTAGTGACCAATGACAACTACTCCGTCGAAGAAAGGCGCTGTAAGACACTTTACCAATCGACAGTCTCCAGAAACCCTGACGGACGGTACATAGTTCGCCTGCCTCGGAAGCCTGACTTTGACGGCATGTTAGGCGAGTCAAAGGGAACCGCGCTGCGACGGTTTGAATATTTGGAGCGACGTTTGGAGCGAAACTCCGAGCTGAAGGTTGAGTATAACAAAGTCATGCAGGAATACGTCGACCTCGGGCATATGCAGCCAAGTAAACTAACAGGCCAAAGGTGCAGAATCATTCTACCTACCACAGCATCCTGTTATCAAGGAAGCTAGTACTACAACAAAGGTTCGTGTTGTATTTGATGGTTCGGCAAAAACTTCTACCGGTTTTTCCCTCAACGATGCCCTCTGTGTCGGCCGGGTCGTCCAGGACGAGCTACTCACTACAATCTTACGGTTTCGGGTGTATCCCGTCGCTCTAGTAGGTGACATAGCGAAAATGTATCAACAGGTTCTCGTGCATCCAGATGATGCTACATTTCAACGCATTTTCGGGGGATTTTCCTCCGACATGCCAGTACAAACCTTCGATCTACTTACCGTTAGTTATGGTTTAGCTCCATCATAATTTTTGGCAACTCGCACGCTGCTATTACTGGCTGAAGACGAAGGCCGCTCATGTTTCCTCGCCAGCAATGCTCTTCGGAAAGGTTTTTATGTCGACAACTTCATTGGTGGGGAGCCATCTGTTGAACGCGCTATCCGCTTACGTATAGAACCACCGGGTAAATCGATATGCTTTTCTCCTTTGCTCCACCATGCAGTTGCATACTTTCGTTGACGCTTCTGAATTGGCCTACGGTGCATGCATCTATGCTCGTTACGAAGACGAGCAAGGAAACGTCAAAGTCGAGCTTCTAGCAGTCACGTGTCGCTCCACTAAAACGCCTAACAATCGCACTTCTAGAACTCTACGCTGCAGTTTTGGCTGCCCATCTCCACGATCGAGTTAAGCACGCCATCAACATTAACGTCTCTGCCTCCATTTTCTGGTCGGATTCCGCCATCGTTCTCCAGTGGCTCCGATCTCCTCCAAACACATGACAGACCTTTATGGCAAACAGAGTTTCGGAAATACAACAATTCACCCACGGCTGTCTATGGAAGTACGTTCCTGGTAGCGAAAATCCTGCCGATTTAGTGTCCCGCGGAATGTCGGTCGACGAGTTCTTGAATAGTAAATTGTGGAAGGAGGGACCTACTGGCTGCTACTACACTGTCGAGAATGGGCTGTCTCTGACCCGCCCGGCGTGGCCGAGGAAATGCTAGAAGTTCGACATGTTGTAACACTTGTACAATGAACGCCATCAGTTAATGCGATGTTTCTCCGCTGGTCATTATACACCCGCCTACCACACGTTACAGGATTTCCTCGGACCGCCCATGCCAAGGCCCGAACGCAGCCTCCTCCCAACGCCACATCCGTTGTGAGATCGTTATCTGTGCAAATAACTTACCGAAGCCAAATTTATACTAATACGCCTTGCTCAACAAGATGCCTTCGGTTCAGAAATAAGAGAGTTGGAAAAGGGGAAACCAGTAGGATTCGTACGTGCGCCAAATGAGTCCGTTTTTACACCAGGGAAAGGTGTTGAGGGTCGGAGGTCGACTAAAGTTAGCTCAGCTTCCCTACCAAATGAAACATCCTGCCTTACTCCCAAGCAAGTACCCCCTATTTCTTTTATTTGCCAACTACTATCATAAAGAGTACTGCTATCCGTCATCCGAGAAGAATTTTAGTCAGTACATGGCCGTCGCTTAGTTCGCAGCACGGTACGCAAATGTTTTCGCTGCACTCGCTTCAACCCGGTACCTACCCGTCAGCACATCGGTCAACTGCCCATTCATCGAATAGTCCCCAGCCGCCCGTTTAGTGTCGCCGGAGTAAATTACGCTGGCCCGCAGTACCTAAAACCAATCCACAAGCGCGCCACACCAGCCAAAGCGTACCTGTTCATCTGCTTTGCCACCAAGGCCGTTCATATCGAGCTCGTCAGCGATCTGACTACCCAGGCGTTCCCGTGTGCGCTCCGCCGTTTCATTACTAGGCGCGGCCGCCCAACGCACATTCACTCGGATAATGGCAAAAATTTTGAGGAACAACAGTTATTGAATTACAACAGTTATTTACCATGTTTCAAAACCAGGAGGAAAACGAAAAAATTACATCAACTTGCGCAGAGGAAGGTATCACTTGGCACTTGGTCCCGCCAAAGGCACCACATTTTGGCGGATTGTGGGAAGCGGACAACAAGGTGGCCAAGAAACTGCTTTACCGCCAGCTTGGTCCGTCTCGACTAACGTTCAAAGATGTTGGAACGGTGCTCTCGCAGATCGAAGCTCTCATGAACTCCTGGCCGCTGCTGCCAATGTCAGATGATCCGAATGATTTGGCTGCACTCATACCAGCGCACTTTTTGACCGACTAGTTCGCGAGCAAGACGGGAGCTCAACGACTAAGTGGTGCTGAATGGTACAGGAAGGGATTTGCGGTTATCAATGGCACAAGAGACCAGTCTGTCTGGATGGTGGAGAAAAGGTGGTGTGTTGGGAAGCACAGAAAAAAATTCCTCCCAGAAGCAATGCCGTAAGGTAGTACCGGGAAGGACTTTGGACTGACAGGCACACTGTTCTAATCTCTGAGTAAGGACGGATGACACCGGCTTGAAATGGCAAATGAGTCGTCCCAACATGACATTGGCAGGTTTCCGGGTACGTCCAAAACTCGCAACAAATATAGTTGGTAGTACTAGGTTCGGTTGAACCGTTCCCGTTTTTACACCGATCCGGCTCTGAACACTACTTCCCATGAAGGATAGTGTCGACCCTAGCATGACCTCCCTGCCCGTATAGATAACCAGGGGATCACAAGAGGCGACTATGTACAACGAGTGGAGCTAGCGGTTCGGGGTTTGGACGTACCAGCATGCAGACATCCCAAAAAACAAATGTGATTGGAGAGGCAAACGGAGGAAACGAGGACGCTATTGCGTTTGAAAGGAGCGCTGAGCTGCAGAGATCACTGGTTACGCCACATGTAGCCACAGCGAGCACCAGCAGCGGCTTGATACAGAGTGAGCTATGAGGAAAACAACGGGTTTACCGAATCGAGCGTTTACCTCGAGATCAGGTAGTGATACCACCCAGAATGACTCACATCTTGGGACATCGTACTTGACGAAGGTGAGGAAAACGATCGACGAGCTTTACAAATTCATGAAAGACAAGCACAATGTGTACACCAAGGTGAAGCAGCTAGTAACGAATATTATATCGGCCGTAACAGCTGAACGCAAACAGAAGGCGCTCTTGACGATAGCTGAATCAGCCGAAAAGGGTCTGATGGAAGCCGCAGAACACGAGACGGATGAAACTGAGGTGACACCGAGGTGTCATCACAATACTCGCTCAGAGAAAAGAGTGAGGGACATGCTTGGGGAGTTTGAGGACTTAAGAAAACTGAACAGCGAGCTGGATGGCACCAGCGACCAGAGGATCGTGGGGGGGGGGGAGATCGTGGGAAGCCTGCAGGCAAAGGGGAAAGAATGCAAACAAATGGAAGAATAGAAGAAGGAACAAGGGACGAAACATAAGCCTCCTCGGGAGAGGTACAAGGGCGATGCACTCTTCTTAAGGAAGTGAGAGAGAACCCTTGTGCAGCGAAGCGAACGTGAGAACCATGTCGCAGAAAGCCGTACTAGAGTGCAAGGGTCTAGAAGAGATAACGACCGTAGAAGAATTAAAGGGTGTACTGATGGATTAGTGCAAACTATATGTACTGGCTTCTATACGGATTAGAAAATCGTATTGAGGCACTCAAACGGCGTCGATTCGACTACCGGTGGACGTAGTTAACAAGCTGGAAGAGACCGGCAAGATCAAAGTCGGATGGTCGGTGTACTTGCTGAGGCCGCTTACAGAGTGGCGGCGAGAAGCTGAGCTGGCGCTGATGCTGACATTAGAATGCGAGAAACCAGCCTACAGTAAAGTAAAGGGATGATGTCAGAGTGAAAGCAGGCAGTCGGCGCCGATCCGCTCAGCTTTCACTCTGACATCATTCCTTTGGTCTGCAGCAAGCAGGTTGCTCGCATCTCGCATTCTAATGTCAGCATCAGCGCCAGTTCAGCTTCTCGCCGCCATTCTGTAAGCACCCTGAGAGTCGCTCCCCGAGTTACCAAGCAGATGAAGCGTTGCTTCAGGTGCTTGGACCTCGGACATCAGCCGACGAGCTGCAAGGACTCGGACAGCTCTGCGCTCTGTAGAAAATGCGGAGAAAGGGGGCACGTTGCTACAGACTGCACGAAGCAACCAAGGTGCATGATTTGCAAACCGGAGGAGGACGGAGACGACCACATGACGGGTGGCTTCAAATGCCCTACGTACAAAAAGATGAAGGAAGGTCAACAATGATGGAGATAATGTCCCAAATGTGTCGGTGTGGATGCATAGGAAGAATGAAGAGGTTAACTTCCATTTGATGCAGTTTTTCCGGGCACGGATGCTTCCGGAAGTACCTACATCGATTTGGACATGCTTCGGCACTCCTTTGCGTGGAGTGTGAACGTGAAGGAGATACCGAAACACATGGTCTTCGAATGCCGTAGGTTCGAAAATGTTCGAAGGGGTATGCCTGGTGCGACAGTTGACATAATCGTCAAAGAGATGTGCTACAACGAGCTTATTGGGGATACGGTCAACAGAGTGGTTACGAGTATGCACTTTGAGCTGCAGAGAAAGTGACAGATGGACTAACAAAGTAGTGTCGTCGGTTAGAAAGCCGCCGTGAAACCACAAATCGGGTTTTGGGAGAAATTCCTCCGCCGGTGTGGATTACAACAGGTTCGGGCCATCAGGCTTCAACGGCATCGCTGCATCGACCTCGACACCCTACCGGATAGATCGTGAATAGGCTAGATCCACCACCGGGGATTAGAGTGAGTAGATCGTGTCGAATAACTAGCGGTGGGTCATTGGGGTGCCAGTGAACCGGTCCGGCTACGGTCCGCCCAGAATCGCTGGACAGACCTCAACATCTACTGGTTGGCCCGTTGAGTAGAACTTAGCCGCCGGGGACTAGATCGAGTAGATCGGGTCGAAGCGGGGAGCTTAATGGGTCACGGACACGAAACAGACATCGGTACCGAGAGAAATTCCGTTGCCAGGAAACTCTCAGTCGAAGTAGGGTATTTCACCGTCGGATGATATCCAAGTAGATATGGATGAAGCTGGGTATCGGGTCGGGAGAAATTTCTTTGTCGGGGAACTCTCAGTCGAAATAGGGTGAGTCAATCGCCGGGGACTATCCGAGTAGATCGTGATAAGGCTGGGAACCGAAATGGCTCATGGAATCAACAACTAAACAGCTCATTGGGACGAGAGCTAAATGATGACGTAATCGATGAAAACTACAACAAGTGAAGAGTAGAGTGATAAATCAAGGCTCAAAGGTAGAGCCATTTCGTGAATCAAGTGAGGCTTCGAGATAGAGCAGAAGAAAGGTCAGGGAGGATCCGGAGCTGAGATATTCGGGGGAAACACGTGGGAAGAACGCAAGGCGGTAAGGCGTAGAAAAAGGCGAGATACTCTTCAAGTTGATCGATTAATAACTCGACTATACAGGAGATTATTACCGAGTCACTGTGTGAAGAGGTAGCAGTTAAAGCCTTAAGCTTGGAGACGGCGACTGTGATTGCGTGCTAGGACCTGGATGAGATCAAGGTGCTTAGAGTTCTAAGGTGATTCGTCTTTGGCACTAACTAGGTGAGGAGTGAGGTAAGCGTGCAGCAGACTGCGGGGAAGAAAAATGACAGCGAACAACTTTGTTTACCCACTGAAACCCAAGCAAACATATGGAGAGAACCAGTAAACTATGTTGTTAGCTGTTGTTTCTAGAACCAACATAGCTGATCGGCGTTTTTGAGGATCGTATCACCTGAGAATAAAAACTCCTTGGATGAGATCTCGACAGTACCCGAGCGGAGAAGTGCAATAGTGCAACCTGGGCGAAGAGCTTATGACGTTCCGGTTAAAGAAGGGGTATAGAGGAACTAAGACTGCGATATTTCGTCTACCGGTAACCGCTGCTGACAAGGCACTGGAGGTAAGCAAAGTTACGGTCGGATGATCGAGATGCCCATTAAGAGCCCCCACACGTGTGAATAAACAAGCGGAAATTTGCTTCAAGTGTTTGGGGTATGGTCATTTGGCAGGAACTTGTAAAGGCCTGGATAGATTCAGGATGTGCTGGGAATGCGTGGAGACAGCCCAAGTAACAATTGAAGTTTTATAGCATGCTAGAAGTGCAATCTAAGTTTTATGAGTTGCTATAAAATTACCATAAAACCTTCATTGTTGCTAGGGAGGCCATCTTGTGAGTAACTGTACAGTGCACACAGAGGTCGAAGTGCAAACTTTGCACTCCAGAGGACGGAAACAATCATCCGACGGATGGCTTTAAATACCCTGCCTACAAGAGGGCGACTGCAGACAAACAGGAGCGGAGATAATTCAGGTAAATCTGAATCACCGTGACACCGTACAGCAACTGTTGTGTAAGTCTATGACAGAAACTATGCGTTATGTCGCTTTGATTGATTTCCCATTCAAGAAGTGATAAAACGCTCATCCGAAGGCCTCGTGATCGCCAAAATTACTTTAAGGTCTGGGCAGAACCGTAACCAGCACAAGAGGGTGTAAAGTGCGAGATGCTCTAGCGAAGGTAGATGTACGACTGTGCAATGAAAGTTCCGTTAGTACATTTCAGAGAAACGGGAGGGAGTCTATCATTGATGTTACATTCTGAAGTCCTTCACTGATGGCGAACATGAACTGGAGAGTATGTTAGAAGTAAACCCATAACGTCCACTAGTGGATTCGCTACCGTATCGGCTCCCACGGAACTTTTCTGCGCACGGAGAAGGATGACCGGTGAGCGAAAGGTGAAGACGAAAGCCTTCAACAATAGCCTCTTCATGGTTGCACCTTGGTCGGGGACGGGACCGAGAATGTTGATGCGGCTTAACTAACAAGAAGGATGGTGACGGCCTGTGACACCACAATGCCGCGATAACTGGAACCTCCCCAGTAGACGACGTCCAGCTTACCGGTGGAATAAAACGCCCAGTACGATACGTACTGCCTGGCTCAGATCCAGAAGGCGGATCTTTGCGCTCCTCTCTATCTGGCTCCGACGCTGCTCTCTAATCCAGAGAGCAATATCGAAGCCATATTGAATGAAGCCTAAGGCGACGTTTCGGGAAGATTTGAAAAGATTAGTAAGTCAGATTGCCACAAGGAGCTGTGCCAAGAAATAGACTCCAATCTCTGGGGGGATGTGCACCGTATTGTGATGGCAAAGAGGAAGGGCCTGTCGACGCTAGCTGAAATGTGCCCGTGTAAGCTGAAGATAATCGTGGAGGGTCTCTTCTCAAAGCACGGTATAACTACCTGGACACCAACAACGTTCGGCGATTAAGCAGGAGTAAACGGACGATCGGAAAGTGATTAACGATGAGTTCATAGAAGCGTTGATGCTACTAAAATCAAAGAAAGCCCCCAGTCCGGCTGGAATACTAAACGTTGTGCTGAATGCTGCGATCTTGAGTAGATTGCGACGAGACATCACCAGTTGCGTTCAGTCGAACATCGGTACCTGGCTGGTTGGCTCAGTTTCGAGAAAAATTCTCTTAATTAGTCATGGAATTTTCGGATCGACTTCGTCTCATCAGAATCCGACCCTAACTTAGTGATAAGACTAAGCTAGCGCCTGATTGATGGAAAACATTTTTAATGCTTCTTTCATATGAAATGTACAAATTGTTAAAACTCATTTTAGGTGTATTTATCATGTATTGCTATACAGCGCCACCTACATCAAATTTGCAGTATAAGTGTCTTCGTGTGACATAGATTGCAAACATTTTCTTTGCCTTCCGCTTGATATGTGCCCAATACTCCTAGCTCGAATTACACTGGATCGTGAGCCCCAATGAAAGGTAGTATGTATTTCTAAAGCCACCTACAATTTTGGTTTTTAATCCGCAGCTGCTAATTCCATGCTAGATCATCAGTTTCCGGGAGAATTCATCTGGTGACATCTGGTACTGTAATTAGAAAAAAAAAAGTTTGTGTGGGTCTGCCTGAAATTTATCTTGATATAGGTTTCATCGTCTATGAGAAGGTAGCCTCTGTACTTCATCAGAACCCGGTCTTACAGCTTACGGGCGCAAGCTCTGTCAACTAGATTCTGTGTCATCGTTCTGTTCGATCGTTTGGAGGCACGGAACGAACGGTAACCTGCTCGCAGTCGTATCCTCCGAACGATATCCTAATTGGAGAATCGTGGGTTTGCCTTGATCGACCTCAAAACCCTGCAAATCAGCTGCCGAACCCAAGTTCCAATACGATGTTTGAACCGTCCGGATCACACTTGCGATTATGAAACCGTTTGAAGCATTTATCTCTGAGAGATGTGTATTTTTAAAGCACATCGCTCTCAAAATATTCCCAATCCTGACATTAGAATTCGGAATAAAGAATCTGGATTCTAATGAAATGAATTAAATGATGTACAATAATTTGATATCGGATCTTCAGAAACATTAGTCTATAGTGGCCTGTAAATATGGGTAGATTTCGCAGTAGCCTGGAAACCTCAATTTATTCGGTCATAGTTCGTAGCACCACCTGGACTGGTTAGCAATGATAAGAACAGCCACTATACAAAACTCGACCTTCGGCTCAGTAGTATTCGAGCTCTGCTTCTGCAATACGTCAACGACAACGACGACAAAAAGTTCTTCGTGCCCTGAGAAGTAAATGACGAACTATCGCAAACCAACCCTTCAGTTAATGGCAACACTTCCATATGGAGTAAACATTCCGGAACCGACTCGGAAAGAGAAGTTGAACCGACAAGTGGAAACATTTTCATTTAATTTTCGTATGAATTTATCGTAGTCCACAATACAGGCAGCATCAGCAACAATCCCGCTTTGCCATACTCACGATCGAGGAAAGCAAAGATCGTGTACATGTAAGCGATTTTTGAAGCCAAGCGGAGACAATTTTGCTTGATTTATTAGCATAAATTTGGAAAATATAAATCGCACATCGTATGCTACCTTTGCGTACGAGATGAAGAGCTGAGTTTTCCAACGTTGCGTTCCAGGGAAAACAATGGAAAGCTGATGCAGCTAGAGCAACCACTCGGACGGGCGGAAGTTTGAACTCAAATTTATGGTTGGCGCGCGTAAGCAACATGGTAACATCGAACTCGGAAAATCGCTAGAGAGCCACAAACAAATATTGCCGATAAGTTTTCTGTTCGGCAGCAAGGGCCGTTTCGGTGGCGCGTTTTTGGTCTCATCTATATTGATTATGATTTGAAACATAAATTTCAAACTGCCTGACTGCGTCCGCATGCTGTAGAGTCCTGTGCCCGCATTTCACGATTTGGTGGGTTGGGGAGGGGGACAGCGAAAAGCGTTGAAATATGCATGATTTCCCTTCGAAATCATTCGATTTCGATATGCTAATGGTTTGTTTTTGTCTCGCTGTTTGCTGTATACGCAAGCTACGGTTTTTTCTTTTTGTCGCTGAATTGGCGCTGAAGTGAAAGTGTAATTTGATTATATTGAATTCGATTACAAATTATCGACGGACTAATAAAACAAAACCGATAAATTTGGGAATGGCGCTATTATCATAATGCAATGGTTATGCTTAGAGTTCTGCTTTGGTATGTATAAATTTGTACTCGAAATTTTATTTTAAGGTGGCGTTAACGGAGGAGAACACTACAGTGGATTCTGAGTAATTCATTGTAGAGAAATATTTTTTGACAAATCGCAAATTAAAAGTAAAGTATCTCTGTATGTTGCAATTAAATAAACGCATTCATTCTTTAGAACATTGAAGGCTACGACAAGACGTTTAGCTTTAGTTTGGATGGTGGCAAGGTCAACTATTTTTGAATAATGAATAATGAGGAATGAACCCAGTGTACAAGTAATTCGGTATACGGTATCTATTCACATGAATTAGAGATGATCGGGTTTATTTTTTTCGATTTCGAACCCGATCCGTGCCCGAGAACTTAAAAACAACGACTCGGAAGATTTAAATTTTGAGAATCCTGATCAGTACCAGAAATGGTTGAATATAGTTTACACTAGTTTACAGTAAATTGGACCTTAAATATTTTTATATCATTTCCGTAGTAAATTGGCTCACTGAAATCGAAAATGCAGTCCAATATTTTTTTGCGACACAACAAAAAAGTTCTTTTGCGCTTAAAAAAATGAGTCTTCAGTTCATTGCATATACTCTCAGTTCTACATTGCCGATTTATATTTATTTATTTATTTATATTTAACAATTTACATCCATCTGACAAAGAGTCTTAATGAACTAAATTACAAATAATTAACCTAAAGTGATAACAAACGATTTCTAAACTGTGCAGAACTAATGACGAAGTCGAAGTTGTCGGTAAAATCGTTGAAGCGACGGACCATTGCTAGTATCGGGCTGTTGGCAGCGTAGTTAGTGTTACGCATTTCAGTCTGCAGCAGTGTTCGAGGACGAAGGACACGGGTTGGTGCGTAGAGGTTAATTTGTGATAGGAGATCGGGAACATCATATTCGGCGAGAAGAAGCTTAGATACGAAGGTAGCTTGCGACGCGTGTCTACGATCTTCTAAAGTGTGCAGTCCTAGTAATCGACAACGGTTTTCGTATGGCGGCAAGTTCAGTGGATCATTCCAAGGCAATTGACGTAACGCATATCTTATGAATCTGCGCTGGACGGCTACAATTCTTTGACTCCAAGTTGCTTGGTAGAAGCACCAGACGACGTTTGCGACTTCCAACTGTGAGCGCACCAGCGAACAATACAACGCTTTGAAGCACAAAGGGTCCCGGAATTCGTTGGATATTTTGAACATAAAACCAAGTATTCGATTAGCTTTGTCAATGATCGCTGAGAAGTGATGGGTATACGTTAGCCTTTCATCAAGGATGACGCCCAAATCTTTTACATGATCAACGCGTTGCAGCTGAGTTCCAGCGATGTTGTAGTTGAAAGTAAACATGTTCCTCGTTCGATGAGAGCTGATAACAAAGCATTTAGAAACACTAAGAACCATCATGTTTCTTTTACACCAACTATAAAAGGTATCAACGAGATACTGTAGCTCACGGCAATCGGCTTCTTTCCTTATAATTAGAAATATTTTCAAGTCATCGGCGAAGAACAGTTTCCCTCCACGCATTAAGACGAAAGTCACATCATTCACGATCAGTGAAAACAGTAGCGGACCAAGTGTGCTACCTTGAGGAACTCCAGAATGGTTGGAAAAGGACTCAGATTCATTGTCACCAATTTGAACAACGACTTTACGGTGAACAAGGTATGATCGAAGCCAACGGCAGAAACGGGCAGTGCATCCAAGTTTATCAAGCTTCGTTAGCAGTATCTCATGGTTAACAGTGTCGAAAGCAGCCTTAAGATCTGTGTAGATCGTGTCCACCTGCAGTTGTTTGGACATTTGTTCCGTACAAAAGGATGTGAAGGAGACCAGGTTCGTCTCCACCGATCGACCGGGAAAGAATCCGTGCTGACAAGTGCTTATGTAATGTTTACTAGCAGAGAACAGCACCTCGTTGACAAGTGATTCGAAAATTTTTGACTCGACTCTCAGCGAAGTGATTCCCCGGTAGTTCTCGATGTTGCCTTTGTCACCTTTCTTGTGTACCGGAAACATGACTGAACACTTCCAATCATCGGGGAATTTTTGCTGCTGAAATGACACATTGAAAAGGTGCATCAGTGGAATCGCTAAAATATCCGAACATTTTTTCAGAACAGCTGAAGGCATTGCACTTAGTCCTGGAGCATACGACGATTTCGTTTTTTGTATTGCAGAGTGAACCGATTGTTCGGAAATGGTGAATACATCCATATCCACAGCACCAACGGTAACATCACGGGACGCGTTTTCGAGCTCGATGGCAGTTGGCGCATCAGTAGTGAAGACACTCGAGAAGTAACTGACAAATAGGGAACACTTTGTCTCCGTCGTAGTCGCTACTTCGCCATTGTAAACCATCCTAGACGGAAGACCCGTTTCCTTCCTCTTCGTATTAACAAAAGTCCAGAAGCCCTTCGGATTTCGTCGTAAGTTTTGTTGGATGCGGTTCACATATCCTTTGTACAGCAATTTATTATAACAGCGGTACTCATTACTGGCTATTGCGAAAAAGCGCTTGAGAATAGGGCATCGTCGATTTGTGTACGCGCGTAGAGCTTTGGCACGGATGCGTTTCAGATTCCGAAGCATTGCGTTCGACCAGGGAGGCTTCCTGGGAGGTTGATAATTTGGAACAGATTTTCAACAGAGTCAAGGAGTAACCGATTATAGAGATCAACTGCAACATCTACATCCACTTGATCAAGTAGTACACTCCAGTCAATCAGCAACAGTGAGCGGCGTAGAGCTACTAGATCAGTTTTGCGAAAATTACGACGATTCACAGCTAAAGCTTCTTCATATAGTGGTGAACTAATGGTGGAAATGGATATTTCTAAAGCGGGATGATAGTTATCCAAAGGAACGATCGCTCTGGAAGCTTCACTCACAGAACACTCAGGCAAAGCATTCTCATTGACAAAGACAAGGTCAAGAAAACGAGATTGATGGTTGGAAATCGTGCTTACTTGACTTAGTCCGTGAAAAGCCATCCCGTCCAGAAGTAAGCGGCTGGCAGGATTTGTTGTCGAGGATAACAAGTTAGGGTAAGCGTACCCACATCCAGAAGAAACCCACATGAGTCCTGGTTGGTTGAAATCGCCAAGGACTATCATCACATCGTTTGTATCTGCCTGAGAAGAAGCGCGCTCTATGGAGTCTAGGTGGAACTGCGTAATAGAACAATCAAGTCGTTTTTCTGGAGGAATGTAAACAGCTCCAATAAAGTAGTTCTTCGTTTGCGTAGTAGTCTTCGTCCAAACTGCTTCAATGCTTGATGAACTATCCACACCAAACTCACAGGAGGCAAGTGCGGAAGAAACAGCGATTAAAACTGCCCGCCGCGACCATGGATACTGTTACGAGCACCTCGATCCGCACGATAAACCGCGTAAGAATCCCCGAAGAGCTGCATCGATGTAATACGATCATCAAGCCAAGTTTCCGTTAGAACGAAAATATCGTAGTCGCCGTCAAGAGCAGCCAAGTACAAGTCCTCGATTTTCGTCCTGAGCCCTCTGACGTTTTGGTAATACAACCGCAAACCATCGACGCCATGTGCAAAGCTTCCCGACAAATTGCAAGGACGTGATGTACCCGATGGCAAGCTGGAAACCAGAAGGTTTTCAGGAAGCGGATCGTCATTTAAAGCAAAATACTCGCCTGAGAAGGGAGTTGGGAAGACCCCCTCACGACCTCCGAACGCAGGGCCGGGACGACTAAGCTGGTCGCTGGCTGGTAGCACGACTGTGTCGGAGCGCTCGGGGGCTTCGGTAGTGCGGCATAACAGGCGTTCCGGTGATGGCAGCGCAGCGTGAATTCGTTTGTGCAGTCTCGGCGATGACGGCGGAACAATGCTTCTTCGTAACGGTGGCAAGTTGTGCAAGAAAGTAATTCGGAAATCGGCGATGTAACGTGTACTATTTCCCATCAGCTACTTAGTCACCATTGGGCTTTCCAAATTCTCAGAATGATTACATCCGATTGGAGTTTGGAGTCGGTTTAGTCCGGGTCCACGATTGGGTTTTATTGACATGTCAATGAATTCTCGAAACAGCAGGCCCTCGGACCAAGTAGACGGAGTAAGTGCTATCTGTTTCAGTACTGGATCAAGGCCAATCTTAAACGACACGAAGGACAAATTTGTCGTGTCTTTACCCTTTGGCACTAAACGCACGATATCAGTGGTACCTTCAACATTCAAACAACGAAAAAGGATTTTCTGGACGTCACTGTCGGTGATCATAGGATGAAAACCAGACAAATATAACCAGAACTTTGGCGGCGGTGCTTCAGGAGTAATAGACGTAACGGAGAGGTCACTGAGGTCAACCATATTTGTTCCATGGTTAACCGTAGCACGTACAGGCTGGCCTTGATTTCCACGGCGACGTTTCACTCCCAGTCTAGGCCAAACTGGCGTATCAGATTGACCACTAGAGTGAATTTGTTCATCATTCGTTCGATCGGCATGGTTTTGGCACACAGTCAAACGGTCGACTTTTTGGCTCAACGATTCAACAAATGAAGAAAGTTGTTGAATTTGAGATAATAAATTTTCAACATTCGGTGTAGCAATTCCAGGTTCGACTTTAGCCTCAATATAAGAGCGCACACTCCTTCCATTGAGCTCATCGCGACACGGTGAGCAGAAAAAGACAATCTTTCCCTGCGACAGCAATTCCTTATTGGCGCGATGGTTAAAACCCAAGCACTGCTGGCCGATGTGAAAATATGTACCGCAAAAGCCACAACAGACCGGCTCAAGGTCATTAATCGGCAAATTACAAGCTCCGCACTGCTGCTTCTCCATCACTGCTACCTACACTTCACTGTACGGGACGAAAAAATAGCAGTGCTGGTACCGATGGAGAATGCAAAACAAACTCGGTAGCGGGTATTTTTCTCAACACAAAACAGCGAATACACAGATTAAATAGTTACTTCGTCACTTCCCGATCAACAACACAAAGTTTGCGAAACGATTGGTAGTAACACAACAATGAAAACACGCATAAAACACGTCGAAAATTAAAAAAATAGTCGGAGCGATCAAAACAAAACTGATTTCGGTTCAATCAAAACAAAAAAAAAATGATTTTGACAAACTTTATTTTAAATTGTCGGTAATGAGATTGTTCAGTTTTGGTCACAATTAGGGGAACTGGGGGTAAGACAGACATGTTAAGGATATACTTAAATAACACATAGTAAAGACATGTTTTTGTCAACATGTACTACTTTATGTTGTAGCTCCATATGTTGGCTTTCGAGTGCCTAGAGCGATTTTGTTACGAAAATCAACAGGTATCTTTTTTGAAAGAAATAGAAAACAGAGAAATATCTGCACTTTTTTCCAGACTGCGGGTGACACGGACATACGGTGGGGGTAAAACGGACATGCCGCCGAAAGAATGATCACAATACAAAATATTAAAATTTACTGTTTCTAACGGATGTTTTGGATAGGTTGTGGTTCTTCAATTCGAGGTGAAAAATAATGTTTTGGGGTTAGATTTATAGTTGAAGCAAATGATGTATTTTCTAATATCGTTTTTTTCCGTTGTCATAAAGAGAGCTATACAATCAGTTCCAATGATCAGTCACAACCATTTATACAAAACTGAAAAGGTACATATTAAATACGCATTTGGTAACATCAGTTCCTCGATTACACACAACCCGAGTATGGGACCTGCGCAAAGTCGTCTACCTTTTCCAGGTCCTAGGAATTCCGTATTCACCCTCGGTCACATTAACGTACATCTTGCGGTTTACTACATGTGAGACTTCAGCTAAATGGATTGTTCTCCACGTTTGGCTGCTAGAATTTCGTTTCTACACGCGAGACATTCATATAAGGATGAATCAATAGAATTAATCAAGACTGGCTGCCTTGCCCCACCAGTATACATATTTTTTAAACGCTTGCACTTATTTGCTCATAAAGATGTCATTTTTGAGTTACATTATCGAAATTAAAGAAAAAATCCGCGAAAAATTGATTTTTTCCTCGACAAACCTTAAAATCAGAGACGTAAAAATTACATCCGCACGAAGATGTACTACTGATTATCAATGTTTGTTTAAATTTTTCGCGTTTAACAATATTCAAGGCCTACTGAGTGCTTCATGATTCAAGGATATCCATAAAAAGAGGATGCTCCTATAATGCAATTGAACTTTATATGTTATAGGCATGCCTAAAATAACCAAGTGTCCGTCTTACTCCACCTGCCCGTTTTACCCACAGTTCCCCTACAGTTTAATCGTTATTATCACCAGTAAATTCTTGGATTTTTTTTTGTTTGACTTGGAAGTACTCATAGAAAAACGATTTTTTTTGAAAATTTATTTTAATTCGTGATAGTGTAATCAATTACGAATATCATGAGGTGTTGTTGATTTAAATCTGGAAAATTATATAGAAGCTATAAGTGATTCTGCAAACTATACAATAACTTAATTATTTCTTAGTTTCACAATTTATTGTCCTTGTTTTTTCTATAAATATTATAGGATACAAAGAAAAAATGATGGCAATGCATAAATACATTTTCTAGCTACCATTTACCCTTTGTCGAAAGTGATGAAAAAAAACTTATTACGCCAAACGGGTTTTCTAATCACATTTTGGTGCTTAATATCATCGAATATAATGTTGTTCGGAAATTTAAGGGGGGCGTCTGGTGTAGTGGGCTATTATTAGACTACCTTTTATCCGCTTAATTGTTAGTATTGAACCTCTAGAATAGTCTCCCGCAATCTCGGCGGCCACGCTAAACTTCTTTTGTTTTAAACAGCCATGCATTTCTCGCGTGTATTTGCTGTAACACACGCAGATTTCAATCTTTAGGCACAATTTTCGAAAAAATGACAGTGGTAAAAATACAGTGTAAACAATACACTCTAAATTACTTCTACCCAAATTTTCGTGAAAAAATACCCAACGGTTTAGTTTTCTTCAGCGTTTTTTCCGTTATGCAATTTGATGTGGGACACCCTTTAATAGCGTTTTTATCGAACCCGCGTATTTCAAATTGGCGAACACGATAACTAAAAAACTAATCAACGAATTGTCTTGATTTTTTTGAGAATGCACAATATGTGTAGCCTGTCGATGAACCACAGAAACTGAATAAAAAAATTTTCTCCCTATTACCGTGTAGAAAAGTGAGCCAATTTTACTGTAGAATATGAGATATCGGTTTTCAATAAGCCATTTTCCGAAACTCCAACATTTTTATATTTTTTTTTTGGTTCATCTAGTAACTATAAGTCTACGCTTTACAAATCTTATTAAATTTCATGTGTCAGACAATTTGATCAAGAGTTATCGTGTTCACCGCGGCGCTCCTGGACGTGAAAATGGTTGGATGTCTGCTCTTGGAATGTTCGTATGTGTGTCTCTACGTGACTGAAAATATTTTTTTTTCGTGCACAATAAATGTATAAATAGATCATAACATTGCACAAAAGGTCTATTGTTGCCTTGGTGTCAAAATCGTAAAACAGAATAACTTTCGCATGTATTCGGTTTGTGATTTTTTTCGATGAAATTCCTTTCGAATAACTGCAAATTGTGCTCAAAAATGCGTTTAAAAAAAGTTCAAATCGGCTATGATTTTCGTGTTCAATTGACTTAGAAAACAACTTTTTGCATTTAGGGGCTATACACTAATTACGTAAGGGCATATGGGGGGGGGGGGGGTTCAAATTATCTTACAAATTCTTACCTAAGGGGGAGGGAGGGTTTGTCCTTTCTTACGTAATGTCATGAATCATATGAAAAATGAAATCAATGAGAAAAATATTCTTTCCATAAGAAAAGAAAATATTTCTAATTTGTGCCATGAACACTTTGTATAATAAACAAAATGAGCACATATTGTACAGCATGGTCAAGGAAAGGCGGACCTCGTATTGCAGTGTGTTTGCAGCGGCACTCTCGCTACAAGTTCTTTTTATGCAGGCGTGATAAGGGCGACTGCGGTCACATAATGGCACTCTGCTGCTGGTCGGCTCCACAAGGCAGGACAGGGAACTTCTAAAAATGAGAAATAAAAGTGAGTGGCTAAATTGGGATATTTATCTTTTTAATGAAATTGGGACATATAGAGGAGATCGCGATTTGCTAGCATATCCCGGACTGGGACGTTGGGTGGTCTACCTCGGGCCCGAAGGGAATCCTTTAACAGAAACCTGGCGTCACAATACTCGGCACAAACCCAGACAACGTGGTCGATGTCGTGATAACCCTCGTCACCAGCGCACAGACTACTCTCCGTAAGCCCAATATGCCGCAAATGTGCATCTAACGTGTAGTGGTTAGACATGAGCCGGGACATTACACGAATGAAGTCCCGACCCACATCCATCAGCCTGAACCATGGCTTCGTTTTATACCTTCGGGATAATGGAATGTAACCATCGTCCATGTTCCCCATTGCTCCACGAGGCTTGCTAACTGTTAAGTGTCCTCTCACGACAGATGCTAAAAAATTCGCTGAAGCAAATTGGTCTTTCATAGATGTCACCTTCTGATGCGCCCACCTTTGCTAAAGAGTCGGCCTTTTCATTCCCCGGGATAGAGCAATGAGGTAATCTGGTAACCTGGTAAGATTTTTCAGATAACGTATACAAGGACTCCCGTATCTTCCTCAGAAAACACAAGGACTCCCGTATCTTCCCCAGATTAATTTTTTTTAGGCTTCATCGCACGAAGAGTCTCGATAAAGCTGAGGCTGTCCGAGATAATGAAATAGTGATCTGTGGGCAGAGTGTCGATGATCCCAAGGGTGTACTGAATTGCAGCTAACTTTGCGACGTAAACTGAAGCGGGATCGTTGAGCTTGAATGAAGCGGTGATAGTATTATTGAAGAAACCGAAGCCAGTGGACCCATCGAGATTTGATCTGTCAGTGTAGAACATTTTGTCACAGTCGACTTCTCGGAATTTATTATATAATATATTGGGGATCACTTGCGGGCGTATATGGTCCGAGATTCCACGAATCTCTTCCTTCATGGATGTGTGGAAGAATACAGTAGAATCAGAAGTATCTAGGAAACGAACACGGTTGGGAGTATATGAAGAAGGATTAATGCTCTGTGCCATGTTGTCGAAGTACAGGGACATGAATCGGGTTTGAGAATTAAGTTCGACGAGCCTCTCGAAATTTTGAATCACCAACGGGTTCAGAATGTCGCATCGGATAAGGAATCGATATGAGAGTTCCCAAAATCGATTTTTTAGCGGAAGAACGCCCGCCAGCACTTCGAGACTCATCGTATGGGTCGAGTGCATACAACCCAAGGCAATGCGCAAGCAACGATACTGGATTCTCTCCAGTTTGATGAAGTGTATGTTCGCAGCGGAGCGGAAACAAAAACACCCGTACTCCATCACGGACAATATTCGTGTTTGGTATAACCTGATCAGGTCTCCTGGGTGGGCACCCCACCATGTTCCAGTTATTGTCCAGAGAAAATTGATCCTTTGTTGGCATTTCTGTTTCAGATACCTAATGTGACATCCCCAGGTACCTTAAGAGTCGAACCAGACCCCGAGATATTTAAATGTGAAGACCTGATTGATCGTTACACCCATGAGAAGAAGCCGGAGTTACGCCGGCTCTCGCTTCCTAGAAAAGACGACTAGCTCAGTTTTCTCCTTGGAGAACTCGATACCCAGCTGAATTGTCCAAGCAGACAAATTGTCCAAAGTATCTTGTAATGGTCCTTGCCAATCGGTAGCTTTGGGCCGTGTAACAGGGACTACTCAGTCGTCTGCAAGTTGCCTTAGAGTGCATGAATTGACAAGACAATCGTCAATGTCATTCACGTAAAAATTGTAGAGCAGGGGTCTTAGACATGAGCCCTGGGGAAGACCAATGTAGCTAAATCGCGATGTTGTTAAATCGCCATGCGAAAAGTGCATGTGCTTTTCAGACAACAGGTTTAGCAAAAAGTTATTTAAAGCAAGACCATGCTGGTGCAGCTTCTCTAACAGAATGTTGATAGAGACTGAGTCAAAAGCTCCCTTAATATCCAAAAAGACTGATGCCATCTGCTCTTTTTTGGCATAGGCCATTTGGATTTCTGTAGAAAGCAACACACGTCCCTTTGCCTTTGCGGAAGCCAAATTGTGTATCTGACAGTAAACCATTTGCTTCGACCCAATTGTCAAGGCGAAACAAGATCATTTTCTCGAACAGCTTCCGAATACAGGAGAGCATTGCAATCGGTCGATATGAGTTGTGATCGGTGGCTGGTTTTCCTGGTTTTTGGATGGCAATGATCTTCACTTGCCTCCAGTCATGAAGGACAATATTACCCTCAAGAAACTTGTTAAATAAGTTCAACAAGCGCCTTTTTGCAATGTCACGCAGATTCTTCAGCAAATTGAATTTGATTCTTTCTAACCCTGGGGCGTTATTGTTGCATGAGAAGAGAGCAAGTGAGAATTCCACCATCGAAAACGGTGTTTCGTTCACGGTATCGTGAGGAGACGCGGCGCGGTACGTTTTCTTCAGCAAATTGAATTTGATTCTTTCTAACCCTGGGGTGTTATTGTTGCATGAGAAGAGAGCAAGTGAGAATTCCACCATCGAAAACGGTGTTTCGTTCACGGTATCGTGAGGAGACGCGGCGCGGTACGTTTTCTGTACCGGGACAGATTCCGGACAGATCTTCTTGGCGAAAGCGAGTATCCAGCGATTTGAATATTCCACGTTCTCGTTGGCACTGTTTCGGTTACGCATAAGTCGAGCCGTGCCCCAAAGAGTGCTCATCGCTGTTTCTCTCGTGAACCCGTCGACGAACCGGCGCCAATAACTGCGTTTTTTGGCTTTCATTAGACTCTTCAATCGCCTTTCTAACGACGCGCTAGCGGGTAACCCGTCTTCCCGGAAGGCCTTATATGCAGTGGACTTCTCCGCGTACTGCTCTGAGCACTCTTTATCCCACTACAGGCTGGGAAACCATCCATGGGTATTCGCGCTGGATACTGGTTTAGTCTGAGCTTGATTCGCGCTGTCGAGAATCAAGCCATCCAAAAACCTGTACTACTCCTCCGGAGGAAGTTCTCCGGAGCAAGTTCTTGAGTGAATTCGATTTTAACGGATATCGCAGTCGCGTAACTCTTCCAATCAATGTTCCGTGTGAGGTCATACGAGACATTGATTGTTTCTGATGGTCTTGAACCGTTAGCAATTCAAATTACGATAGGCAAATGATCGCTACCGTGGGGATCAGGGATCACCTTCCACATGCAATCTAACTTATGCGATGTCGTGCATAGCGATAAATCCAACGCGCTTGCGCGTGCTGGTGGCGTAGGAATCCTTGTAATTTCTCCAGTGTTTAAGATGGTCATGTTGAAATTGTCGCAAAGATCTTGGATTAATGTTGATCTATTATCATCGTGAAGACCACCCCATACCGTACTGTGCGAGTTAAAGTCTCCTAGAACTAGCCGCGGTGCCGGTAAGAATTCCGTGATATTACAAAGCGTTCGGTGCCCTACCGAAACTCTAGGAGGAATGTAGATGGAAGTAATGCAAAGGTCTTTGCCTTTGATTAGAACAAGCGACAATTTCAATACCTGGTGTCGAAGGGAGGTTAATTCGGTTGAAAGAATAGCACTTTTTAATCCCCAAAAGTACTCCTCCATAGGTGTTTTCTCGATCCAGATGAATTATATTAAAGTCGTGGAAGTTGAGATTTATATCGAAAGTTAACCAAGTTTCACATAACACGAAAGCATCAGCATTTTAAACCATTTAGTAAAAATTTAAAGGAATCGATTTTCGGGTGGATACTTCTGCTGTTCCACTGTAGAACAGTGATCGTATCGGTGACCTCGTTTGACGACTTAGCCATTGAAGGATACGATCGCTGCAAGGAGGGGCCATTTAGTAGTCAATTGCTTCAAAAATGTTTGCACTATAGGGAGAAAACGTATCAGAATGCTTTTAAGAGGATCAGTAACATTGAAAGCTGTGAAAATTAAGCCCACGGTGTCAGAAAATTTCATTAGTCCGTTACTGAGCTGAGTGTCCGTTTTAATAAAGGGGATACTTGGGATTTCTGGTGTCCCTGAAAGTGGTGGGTACTCCTTGTTAGATTTAAAATTTCTAAGTCCTGGAGCAACTTGCTTCGGCTTTAGGGCAGAACTTCCGTTGAATTTATTAGATGTTGTTGGCGCACTCTTAGAGGAGGACATCTTGGCACCCTTACGAGGTAGTCTAGGGGAGGCTAGGGTTCTCCTCTTCCTGGACTCCCCCGCGTTAACGAGAGATGTTCACTCTTGAGGATCATCAGATTCTTGCTCAACGCTAGCCAATTCAGCAAAGGGATTTTCGGACAGGACAGATGGCGAAGCATTCTTCAGCATTTCTGCATAAGAGCGCCTCGAGCGTTCCTTAAGGGAGCGCTTAATTTTATTCCCGCGCTGCTTGTACGCAGGGCATAATTTAAGAGCATTCGAAGGACCCCAAAGGCAAATTTCAGTTTCTTTGCCGCAAGAGTCATCCTCATGCTCTCCCTCGCTTTTTCCGCATCGTTTCTTATTTGCACAATATGTGGCTGTGTGGTCCAACTGCTTGAAATTGCTGCAGCTCATGACCCGCGGTACAAACTGGCGAACTTTGTCAAGGAGGATGTAGTTGGGAAGAGAGGACCCGGCGAATATCACCCGAAGCGAGCCTGATAGAGAGTAGATAGTCTTACCTCCCTCGGTGTTTGCGGAATACAATTGCTTGCATTTCAAGATCTTAATCTGTTGAAGGGAGGAGTCCTTAAAGCAGCCAACCCCGTGCTCCAACAGCTCTTCGCATTTCAGGCCCGGTTCGGACACAACCCCATCGATTTTTACGGCCATAGCAGGCACGTACGCCTTAAATTCCCGCGTAAAGCGCTCACAGCAAGCAATCGCTTTTGCCTGGCCGAGATGATTCACTAGAACACGTATCTTGTTTGCCCGAACACGTGTTATTTGACTTACGGCCGGGTAGTTAGCAGTCAGATCCCGAGAAAGTTTTAATATATTAACCGGTTTCTCTCCGGTACGAAAATATTCTACCCATGGCCCAGAGGAATCTTGTGGGTCCTGCTTTATAGGGGGGCAATGCGAGTGTTAGGGGGATCAGGGACTTCCATGATAGCATCAGATGGTATTTCGCCCTCGACCATTTAAGCACGAGAGCAGAGCGTTATATAAACGGAGATGTGTCTTATTATTTGATCACAAGGTAGAGTAAAAGACGGGAAAATGAAAGAAAGCAAACGAGGGAAAAACAAACAAAACTTATCTGCAACAACGTCGATTATTCCGCACTGGCAAAAATAATGTACTGGATTTACTACCGACACCAGCCGAACGGCGGCCTTCGAACGAACAAAGGCTGACCTTCACTCACTGAAACTTATATACCGAACACCACTGTGAAGTATAACGATCTGATGCGTTCAAAGGCTGGGAAACGTATGAACAAAAATATTGTTCATGCTCACGTATAAAAAAACCCAGCGGGTAGATTACACGCTCACGTGAAATTACACAAATTATATTTTTTCGATGATCGCGATAGTAATCAAAGAATATCAATCGATTACTTCGATTATCTAACAGGAACTAATCAATCAAAAAAATTTCGATTACTTGACCTGATTTTCGATTAATCGATTAATCGAGTGACAATCGGATATCCCAAAGCATTATGTGGCTTAATGGCACCAGTCCCCAAAAACTATTTCAAATTTGTGAAGCTCGATTTTAAGTTTTCACTTTCCTCGGTCACTTCGTACTCAATGACCCATTTTCAATTGATGGAACGATAATGTAAACTAGTAAAAAAGAACTTTAAATTTTCGTAAAACAGAAGAACACAACTCTTTACGCATTTTTGCAAAATGAAATATTTTAAAAACTACAGTGAAAACCCGATTTAATCAGCCCCCGATTTTGTTTACCCTCGATTTTATCAGCTTTTTGACCTGATTTTGTTAGCCTCATATGAATGATAGTTGATAGTTTGGTGGGCTCTAGCAGACGAACTAAGTAGAATCCGACTAAATTCTTTTTTGAGCGTATTTTTCTTATCTTAAAGATGTGAAATATGCAAAAAAAAATTAATTTTGCTCTGTTAGACCTTAAGGCAAATTTAAACTAAATAATCATTTTTGCCTTTCTCATATGCAATCACTCTGAAAAACGTCAACCTAATCCCGGCCCGGAGGGCCGAGTGTGATATACCATTCGTCTCAGTTCGTCGAGATCGGAAAAAGTCTGTATGTGTGTGTATGTATGTATGTATGTGCGTATGTGTCAAATAATGTCAATCATTTTTCTCAGAGATGGCTAGACCGATTTGCCCAAACTTAGTCTCAAATGAAAGGTGCAACCTTCTCATCGGCAGCTATTAAATTTTGGATCGATCGGAATTCTGGTTCCGGAATTACGGGTTAAAGAGTGCGGCCACACAGAAATTTCCCACATAAACTATAGAAAAAAATAAAAATAGAATTTTTATTTTTGATGCTAAACGTCTTTAAGGTGCATGAAACGTCGAGATTTGATGCAAACTCGAAAAAAAATTGACGAAAATTCACTTTTTTGGATTTTGGTACATTTTTGCCTTTCTCATATAGAAAGGTTATGCAATCACTCTGAAAACCCCTAACCTAATAATTTTTTTTTGACTGGCATAAGGCTTCTGGATTTTAACAGGGGCATAGGTGATGCTTTACGGAGAGGGGTTACCCCCCCCCCCCCTCCCCCTCTACTGTTCACTCCCCTCCCTTTAAAATCCCCTTAAATCACCCCTCAGACCACCACCCCATCCAGCCCTCATACCCCTCCCTCTCAATCCCATCATCTTTAAACCACCACTATATCACAAAGCATACCAAATTAAGCTGGGGAGTCCTTCGTTCATGGGACTTTCGCCCTCCTCACACACCCACCCCCGCATGACAAAATGAGTTAGCAAGCAGATAACATTGATCTAATGCTGATTAGGCCAATGAAGTATGATATTTTTTGTTTCAAGTATTTCACCGTCGACACGTAGCTCATCAAGTTCGCTGGCAAGCCATTGTGTATAAGTGCAAAGAGTACAGTAATGTTTCGATTATATCACTATGCGTTTATAGCAATACTCGTTTATATCACCCTCGATTATATCACGGTTATATCTCGATTATATCACGCTTTTTGAAAAACAGACAAGGCACACTACGCTTTGATACAATTAAGCCACATGTTGTGACTTGGCTCTTTTAAGATATTTTTACAATTGATTTGCTTATTTACTTGTAGGGTAATAAGCCTATTATTGGGTTTCGGACTATTGCGTTAAGGGTTTATATATGATGAGGACGGTCAAAAAGTCGAACTTTTTTATTCTTTCATCTTAAAGTATAGATTCTTAAAAATATATCTGAAATTTTTATAGAGGTCTAAGCAGTAGAAGCAAAGTTATGGCACTGTCCACCGTGGGCAGAGGGCGTGGCGCGAAGCTTTTAACGTGAATAATCTCAAAATCATGTTTTACCAAAAACGTTATTGCACTGATTAGGATTGCCGAAATATCTTTCGTTATTCCACTTTTTGTTTCAAATTCTTCGTAACTTATTTACCGTGTCTGTAAAGGGGCGTCTGGTGCAGTGGGTAAAAAAATCTACTTCTTTTTTATTCGCTTAATTGTTAGTTATCCGCAGGAAAATTTAACAAAATAATGAGAAAAACAAGATACGCAAGATATGGTAGGTATGCCGAGATATGCATTTGCTCTTGAATTGATGTGAATACTTCTCTTTTGGAAGGACAACATCAACGATTGGATATGAGACTATTTCTATGGATGTTGAAACAACGAGAACTGAATCGTAGGCACATTGATTTTAATAGTCAACGTGCCAGATTCCTTAATGCCTTTACGTGCCAGATTCCTTCAAGTTTAGTTTTGGGTGGTTCAACAATTTTAAGAAACAGTACGGGATACGTAAAGTGAAGCTGTGTGGGGAAAAATTATTCGCTGATACCATACGATTTGACCCAATGCGTTGAACAAATATGGCGGACGCTGCTCTATAGTTTACCAACGGCTTCAAATGGGTAGTGTGATAATAGAACTAACTTTGACTAACTTTAACTTTTTAATACTTTTTGTTAATTGAAATACATGGATTAATGCTCGAATGTAATTTTTTGTTTTGTTTTGAATATATCACGCTTTAAATATATCACGCTAAAATACAGACCGACCGTGATATAATCGAAACATTACTGTACTAAGAATGAAATGTGGACATTTCCACAATTATGTTGAACATAAACAGCCTCCGAGCCATAGTTTAGAGAAATGAGAAAGGCACAATTGCACCGCTAGGTGGATTAAAACAGGTTTTTGTTATGATTTAACGACATTCAATTGGCAAGGGACTGGAAAATTAAGTATATTTTTTCAATATTAGGGCGAACACGAAATTATTGCGACACCGAAAATGTCATGCCAATTTTCTTATAATATTTAAAATCAAATCAAAATTTTAGGGTAGTTTTATACATATATTTACTTCAAAAATCAAAAGAAAAGTTAATCGATGGAGCCTTGAGTATAAAATTGAACGCATTTTCGCTTGATGCCCTCCATCAAAGTCTTTACAGTGTCATCCAGTACCAGTTTCTCAGTTTTTTTTTCCATTTTCTTAACATGTCCTTCTCGTCTTTTACTGTCTGCTTGCTCTTCCGAAGTTCCCGCTTCATCATTGCCCAGTACTGCTCCACCGAGCACAGCTCCGGACAGTTTGGCGGATTCATATCCTTTGGAACAAAATGAACAGAATAGGCCTCATACCACTCCTGGACACTTTTAGAATAGTGACATGATGCCAAATCTGGCCAAAATAGCGGAGCTTCGTCGTGCTGCTGCAAGAACGGCAAAAGGCGCTTCTCGAGGCACTCAGATTTGTAGATCTCGCCATTTACTGTGTCCTTTGTCACGAAAGGCTCACTCCTCAGTCCGCAAGAGCAGATGGCCTGCCAAATTAGATATTTGGAGGCGAACTTCGACATTTTCTTCTTCTTAAATTTGTCGTCCACATAGAACTTGCTCTTGCCGGTAAAAAACTCCAACCCCGGAATTTGCTTAAAATCGGCTTTTATATACGTTTCGTCGTCCATCACACAGCAGCCATATTTTGTTAGCATCTTCTCGTAGAGCTTCCGTGCCCGAGTTTTAGCCGTCGATTGTTGACGCTCATGGCGGTTTAGGACGTTCTGTACCTTGTATGTATGTAGTCCAGCTCTCTTCTTTGCATTCTGGACGTAGCTCCGCCACATGCCGATCTTTTTAGCCAAATCACGGCTTGAGACGTTGGGATTTGCTTTAATCATCCGCTTCACCTTTCCCTCCGTCTTTTTGTTCTCCGGTCCCGGTTTTCTTCCAGCTCCTTTGCCGTGGTCCAACGTCAACCGCTCCTGGAACCGCTTCAACACTCTGGAGACGGTTGAATGGTGAATGTTCAACATTTTTCCCAACTGCCGGTACGACAGGTCAGGAAATTCCAGGTGTTTGGAAAGAATTTGTTCTCTCGACTCGCATTGGTTCACCTCCATTTTCGTTGAAGCGAAAAACACGACTTCGAGTTTGACAGCATGTAAACAATACACATCAATGAGAAAGTGTGCAAAATTTGGTTGATTTTTACCAATGGTAAACAAGTTATGCCCTGTTGAATGTGTCGCAATAATTTCGTGTTTGCCCTTTAAGAGCCATAGTACTCAAGGGAGAGCAAGGAGCTGAAGGAAGAAAGTTTAAAAAAACTTAGTTACTTTACGCTCCTCCGGACATGCCGTAGACTCAGGTGATTCGCATTTCTAATGCTTAGATATCCTGACTCCTGCGGTAGCAGACAAAGGGTTAAGTCGCCGGTAAACTCTAAGCTTGCTCATATGACCCTTTCCATGCTTTTCTAAATTTTCTTCCTTCAACTCCTTGCTCTCCCTTGAGTACTATGGCTCTTAATATTGAAAAATATACTCAATTTTCCAGTCCCTTGCTAATTGAATGTCGTTAAAACAAAAAAAATGAAAATTGACTCACCCTTAGTCGTTACTACAAAAGGAAAAAAAATAATCAGAAAAGGTTATGAGGATATGTCTAGGGACTAAAGAAGAATATTTTAAGAGCTTCGGTTTATTAAAAAAAAAAGAAAAATATATGTCCCGATTTTGTCAATGTTCCCGTTTTATCAGCCTAAAATTCACCAAGGGGCTTATAAAAACGTGTCTTGACTGTATTATATATTGTCAAAAAGGAATTCTTTTTATCACTGTTCGAATCAAAAATCAAGCAATGATTAATTCGTAGATTATCGCTTTATTATAAGTAAACTTGTCCAGCAATCTACCAACTTAAATTATCCCGTGGTTATAGCAGTACGCACATCCCGACGGGAATCATAAATCGGTTTGATTTTTGCAACGTGTTAAATGCGATTGAAATTCCAAACTGAGGCGGTTTGCTAGAAAATTACAGCCACCATGAAGCACCAGCAATTCCCCGATTCCCTCCCGGGATGGGCCGCATGCCAAATCAACCCGACCTCCAGACGACATATGTCGGATTGAAATTCTGCTGCGATTGCGATTGCGATTTTGCCAACCATGACGGAGCAAACCACGACGGCAAACTTCAGCCAGCAGTGAAAATATCCAATTCATTTAGAATATGGAATCGAAACCCGATGCTTCGGTTTGCGGCCACGGAGCGGCACAAAAACGTCTCCGATTTGGACATATTTTTCGTGGGACACAGAAGCATATTTCGGTCGGAGTACCGCATAGTGGGTGCACTCGCTTTTCCCGAGATCTTCAAATTCATTGTAAATTTGCAAAATTTTGTCATTTTCTGCCACGTTGGGAAAGCACTGTACATCGGAAAAAGCAGACCGAGGAACCACATATATCGAGGTTTGGTATGAACCTATGTTGCGGGGAAAATTTTAATAATTTTAAGTGGCTCATCTTTCACTGTCCGTTGCCGGGTGTTGGAGTAGATGAAAAAAATCCGCATCGCAAAATCACCCGGAATGGGTGTGTGAGCGAGTGTACTAAACATTATTCTGCTGGCAGGGATTCTTGCCGCATTGCTTCCTATGTTCACACATATGATAAACTATAATTTTGATATGTGAAATCTGGATGAAGCGTACTGTTTCCGCAGCTTGAGGGGGTAAGTGGCGAGCAAACATTTGCGTTTGGCTGTTTGCATACAGCCAGTGGGTGATGATCGAGTGGTTGTCGGATTCCATAAGGACTACTTTCCGTATGAATAAAAGTGATAGCTGGAAACGAAAAGGATAGAAGACAGCTCTAAATCAGAACATCTGACATGTGATACGGTAAACAAGGAAGCATATTCTTTATAAAAATGTCGCCTCTCGTAACTGAATTGGTACGATTCTAGCCATTTTCTCATAACGAAAGATTGCTGGCGGAGAACTTTTTCGCAATTAAATTATCGGGCGCTATTTTGTCTATTCAAAGTAAAACCGCATTTTTCCTTTTCAGGAGAAATGTACCGACAAATGAGCTACCGGTGAATAATGATAATGTCCGCACATTAATTTAAGGTCAGGAATGTAAGAGAACTCTGGTTTTCGTTCACAAACCTAGTTAATGAAATTATCAAGGCTGTTGAAGATAAGGTCAAACTTTTTTTTCGAATGCGTTCAACTTTAGTATAATTGCTGTATAACTAGCTGCCTGAAAGTGGCATATTTTTTATTACATAACCATCATTCATGAGTTGATGGTCAGACCGGAAACAGCTTAGTAGTTCTATTCGTGCTCAAGGAAAGCCATATGCAGTCATCAGAACGTACAGTGAAATGCAAATTTGTGCTCTTAATTACAATATCGCGAACGACCTTATGCTAATTGTTAAGTGCGAGCCAGGCGAATACGGTTGATGCTGCTATAAGAGTAGTTCCATGTTAACCCTTTGCGACGCGATTTTTTTTTTCATTGTCAATACTGTTTTTTTAGCTTTACAGAGGTTTTCGGGGTTGCTGATTCTGATTCTGTCGTCGAAAATGTAAAATTCAAAATGGCGGATCCAATATGTGCTTGGCTAAATTTGTAGGCGCCATTTTGAATTTTTGAATTCTGAATTCAGAATCTTAATCAGCGACCCCAAAAACTCTCGTAAGTCGAGTTTTATGCTCACTGTAACTGCTCGGAGAAAGATGGCCGGCGAACGTAAGTGGAAGACAAAAGCCTTCAACAAAGACCTCTTCGTTGAGCTACTTCGGTCAAACTGCGGGAGCGTGGCTGATCTAACAAAAAGGATTGTAGCGGCTTGTGACGCCACAATGCCGCGAAAACTGGAACCACGCAATAGACGGCATCCAGCTTACTAGTGGAACGAGACGCTTAGTACGTTCTACGTTGCTTGTCTCAGAGCCAGAAGGCTGGCTCAGGAAGCAATATCGGAGCCAGATAGCCAGAAGAGCGTAAGGCAGCGTTTCGGGAAGCTAGAGCCGTTTTAAAACAGGAGATCAGGCTTAGCAAGTTAGTTTGCCACAAAGACATGAGCCGAAAATTAGGCGCCAATCCCTGGGGCGACGCGCACCGACTCGTGATGGCGAAAATGCAGTGCTCGACGACGCCAGCCGAAATATGCCCGGGTAAGCTGAAGAAAATCGTTGAGGGTCTTTTCCCGAAGTACGATTCAACCATCTGGCCACCGACACCGTACAACGAAAAAGAAGGGCAAACACGGACGATAGGAAAGTGACTAACGATAAGCTCGTAGAAGCATCGAAGTACCTGAAATCAAAGAACGGTGGGTTCGGATGGAATACCAAATATGGCCCTGAAAGCTGCGATTCTGGCATATCCGGATATGTTGAAAGTGTAGATGAAAACACCGCACGGCTAGCTCACCTGCAGTATCTCTCGGGGTCGGCAACCGCTCCCGGGAGGACTAACAGTACCCAAAATCAATCGACGTTAATTTAATACAAAGTGGAGCGAAACAATAAAAGACCATCCAATGGAAATAGACTCTCTATGAAAAAACGACTACATACTACCTTTTAGCTCTGCTATATTCCGAGCGGCTGGCGGCGGTTAATACGGTGACGCAGGCGAGTTCGTGGTCGAAAAGATGTGGACCGCCTTCAAAGCGGTGTCGGTAGGCACCACGTGGGTATTACCGTTGTTGGTCGCAACTTTGGACGGTTTTTCTCGACGATTCTAGGGCCGTCTATTTCTTGGCATCCGTCCCGGTGCAGGCAGCGGTGATTAGTTAGGTCCGTTAACGAGTGCGGTGCGACATCACCGACATTTATCACGAAGCACTGCTCGACGATTCTTTTGACTCTTGGCACACGCCGAGGGTAATACTATTTTTCTTGCTGATACCTTGATTGCCTAAACCAGACTGATCTCGATCGTTATCAGTGCTTTCCCAGGGACTCCTTTCGCTCTCTATCCCTCTCTCTCTCTGCTGATCTTCTTCTCTCTCTCTTCCGGATACAGTGGTTCTGCTGGTAATTTTTTTTTATCTTCCTTACCCAGCTCAAATAGAAACGAGAAATTAACAAAATGTGGTACTAGAATTAAGATTAGTTGTTCTTTTATCGGTTGCGTATATTAGGGTGGCTTCCTATGGCCTTTGATTTAATTTTCTATATTTATGTACATATTGCCACTGTTCATGGAATACGGTTGCTTGGCGGGTTTATTTTACTGCTCCTAAAGGGAGCATGTACTAAGCCCCAACGTCTGGTCTGCACGTTCCGGGGTGGGCGCAAAAGACCTCTTTTTCTCGCTCATCATTCTGCTTCCCCGCATTTTCATGAACAGTGACAAGTTGGACATATTTTTATGCTTTTGGTGTATATATTTTTAGGTTAGTTATAGTTAGTGTTCACTTATTCTATGTTAAACAAAAAATACATATACAGTTTCCAAAAAAATTATAAACTAACGACAATGCAATGAGAGTCTAACAAGAACAAAACAAAATTACCTTACGCACTAAAACACTTACATACTAATATACTAACGTGGATGGACAAATATTGTTCCAAAAACTGGTTGCTCGGTAACAATGTTCAGGATGGAGCTGCAGAAGTGTCTAAATGGAGGTAACTTCCCCGAAATGTTGAAGGTCCAGAAGCTGGTGTTGCTGTCGAAGCCAGGGAAGTCACCGGTCGATCCGGCCTCGTATAGGTCCATATGTCTGCTGGATACACTCGGAAAACTCCTGGAAAGTTTCCTCCTTAACAGGTTGACGAAATTCACGGAAGATGAGTGCGGACTCTCCAAGATGCAGTTCGGATTCTGCATCGAAAGTGGACGCAACTCAGACAGTGCTGAAAAGGCATCTTAACAGAAGCGAAGTGGAGATCGATACTGCGCTATGGTCACGAGAGATTTCAAGAATAGATTCAACAGCGCCAGCTGGGAAGCCATCGCTGCAGCTCTAAACAGAATGAGAGCTCCCGACTATCTATGCCAGATCCTGAACAGCTACTTCCAGAGCAGAGTGCTGCTGTGCGAGACGAGCGAAGGGCAGAAATCAATGCGAGTTACAGCGGGCATTCCTCAGGGCTCCGTTCTCGGCCCAATTCTTCGGAACGGGATGTATGATGGGGTCTTAAAACTGCGGCTTCCCAAGAAAGGTAAAATCATGGGTTTCGCGGACGACGTGTCACTAACGGTGATATGTGACACTTGAAGAAGTGGAGGTGTCGGTGACGGAGACAATAGACGCGATCGAGAGCTGCATGAACGAGGTCAAGCTGCAAATAGCTCACCACAAGACGGAGGTGTTGTTGGTCAGTAACTGCAAAGCGGTGCAGCGGATGCAGTTCGAAAGTCGGAGGGTACGTGATTGCATCGAAGCGTGTACTGAAGTAGTTGGGAGTGATAATCGACGACCGGTTGAGCTTCAACAACCATGTCGACTACGCCTGCAAAAAGTCAGCGAAGGCAACGATCGCAATAGCGAGAATCATGCCAAACGTCCGAGAAATAGGATGAGGTGTCTTCTATCTACTATTTTGTCATCGATACTGCGATATGGGGTTCCTGCATGGGGTGCGGCGTTGGAGGTAGTATGCGTTATCGCCCCATCTGTAACACCCTGGCGGAGGATATCAAGTGCTACAATCGAAGAAATACCAGAAACGTGAGGAAGATGGTGAGAATCGATTCGATGGCGAGATGGCAGCAGGAATGGAACAGTTTAGAAAAAGGAAGGTGGACCTACCGCCTCATCCCAACCCTATCGACGTGGGCCAATAGAAAGCATGGAGAGGTGAACTTACACTTGCAACAGCATGTGGTCTTGGAATGTCCGAGGCTCGAAACGATACGCAGAGAGATGCTCGAAACGGTAGGGCCGGACAACTATCCGGATAATGTCGGCTAGAAAATGGCAAGCGACGGGGACACGTGGAACGCGGTCAACAGAGTGGTGGCGCAGATCATAACTACCTTACACTGGAAATGGCGTGATGAACAGCGAGTAACGGTTTCAGGAGAGCAATTACCGCCGGGAACCTCTAAGTCAGAGTAGATTATATTAACCGCTGGGGACTAGTCCAGTAGACCGCGATAAAACACCGAGCATGAGCCGCCGGGACGTACGCCACGCTTCACCTGGAATAGACAGACCGACCACGGTGTCCTACCGGTTACCACGAGAGAAATATAGCAAAAAGAAAGAAGAATCAGTATCAGGAGAGCAACTCTCCCTCGGCGTAAGCTAGATTCATTGTCGGGGATAAGATCGAGTCGAGACACCACCAGTCACGGGTCGTAGGAGCAACAGCGAACCGGGCGCCCTGCTCCACCGGAATCACCATCGACATCTGATTGGTTGGCTCAGTTTCGGGAGAATTTTGCTCGCTGTAGAATCCATCGTCGGAGATTAGACTGGGTATTTCGCGAACAATTCGGGACCTCAACGAGTAACGAGTGGTGCTGAATAGTACGAGAAGGGAGTTGCGATGCTGAATGGCACATAGGAGGTGAATCATGATGCTGTTTGGCAAAAGGGGGCCGAAAGGCACGGTAAATTAGATAATTTGAAATTAGCCGCCCAGATTGTGTTCGTTGGGGAAGAGCACTAAGTCTCACCGCAGGTAGTCTTTGTTTTTTTACACTGGAGAATGCATTTACGCACTGACCCAGTACACGTACTTAGTAGTTGCCAGGCTACCACATGGACTTGTACTGGAGTATCGGGCTCGATCAGGACTAAAATACCGTAACTACCATCTTTCTCCCAGGAACTACCTCCCGGCATTACTTCTGGGGGATGGCAGTATTTAACGTACTCACTAACTCACGCACACATCCAGTATGAGGCTTACTTGGGTGCTCGCTCTGGCACACCCTGACGCTCGCTCTAACACTCCATGTGAGGCTTACTTGGGTGCTGACCATATCATCTGATTCACTCTCAGTCATACCACTGTAGTACACTGTCACTCGCCCTGGCATCCCATGTGGGACATTTTTCTAGGTTCCCCCTTCTGACATACCATGTGAGGGTTACTTGGGTGCTCACCTTTTACACACCGTGTGAGGCTGACTTGTGTGCTCACCTCTAACATGCCATGTGAATCTGACTTGTGTGCTCACCTCTAGCATACCATGTGAGACTGACTTCGACGCTTACCCTACACTCCTCTGCCACGCCACAAGGTATCAATAGCGATAGGTACCAATATTTTATGCTACGACCCTCCCATCTCGGCATGGGCAGTCCATACATACGTCTATTCATTCACTATTCTGCCATGCTTCGGTGTGACTACCGCGGTTGCCACCCGCTGCGCCACACTTGCCTCAGCATGTGCAGACCATTGGCTCACTTCTCCGCGCTCAGCCCTTTCCGCTATAACTAACCAATCACAAGTTAGTTATGCTTGTCATCTACTGCTCGGTGTGCCAGATTTTCTGCAACCTGCAGGCATTCTGAGTGGTTGCAGTTGAGACTACGTTTCACTTCTCCACCGCTTGACAGATCCCCTGGATAAGGGTATCAGGGGTTGTGTCCCGGCCGCAGACGTCTAGCATTGCTCTTCTTTCGACGTCGAAACGAGGACATACGAACAGTATGCGCTCCGAAGTTTCGCAAACACCTGGCCAATCAGGGCAGACGGAGGCCTCCGCGTGCCCAAATCTGTGGAGGTACTGTCTGAAGCAGCCATGGCCTGAAAGGATGTGTGTCAGATGGAAGTGAACTTCCCCATGGGGTTTACCCACCCATCTCGATATGTTAGGTATCAGTCGGTGGGTCCACCTACCTTTCGAGGAGTTATCCCACTCGCGCTGCCATCTGGCGATCGAAGCCACCCTAGTACGCTCGCGGACTCCTCAAGTTCCACGCAGCTCAAAACACTCCTCGTCTTCCCGAATGACAAGCCCGATTGGCATCATACTCGCTATCACGCAGGATGCATCGTGTGATACCGTGCGGTAGGCAGATATCACTATAAGACACATCAAGCGGTAGGTGCTCCGCTAGCGAATGACGGATCTCAATAGTAGCATGTCTGTAATAATATACGTACATGGAACTATTGAGAACCAGAGCTACAGGTCCCAAGCCCTGGTAAAGGAGGATGGTTGTGATGATCGGGGCCGCGGTCACCACGTAAAGCAAGATAGGTCTAACCCCAATTCCAAGACGTGAAGCGACCCGTGCCGAGGGATGAGTGATCGAGGGGGTGAAAAAGATGCTCGATCGTTAACGGAGCATGTGGGGTACCTTGGCAACCCCCACAGTAAGCGTCCCTTACCACGCTAATGCGGAGCTCTGGCGTGGCGGACATTTATTCTCGCGCTACTCGTGGGATCTGATATGGAGAACAAAAACAAAAACTATAGTAAACAAACGGAGGTGCCAAACCCCTTCGCTAGAGGTGGTTTGGCGAGGTCTCCCCCCGTGGGGAGAGTAGTGGAGCGACGAGTGCTGCATGTGATAGCACAAGTGACCCCCCAGTAGTGGTAGGAAATAGCCCTACCAACGCACTGGACGAGGCACTATCCGCGATGCGCAAAGTGGTGGAGCAGCTCGATTCAATAATCGAGTACACTAGCGCAAAGCAAAACATAAGCAAGGAGTTAAAACAGAGTCTCCTCGAACTCCGAAAAACTGTTCGTGTCGCAAGACAGAAACAGCAGGCTTATGCCAAAAGGGTGGAATGTCGGGAGAAGTCCGACAGAGAAACCCAGACAGTGGCCTCCAAGAGGGATGGAAGTGAGAAGGTCGATACAGGCACTCAGACAGTGGCCTTCACCTTCTATGGAGCACCCACGTCGCTCGAAGCGGCGGCCGAGTTCCCCTCGAAGGGAAAAGGCAAGGACAATCGTAAGACGGCGTCAAACGCGAAGCGCCCTAGGAAGTCGCCAGGAGAGGGTGCAAAAACCGACACCACACGGCGTGCAACCGTTAAGGCCAAACGCCGTCTGGCCGAGGTAAGCGAGGGCGAGAGTGACCTCGCTGAGCAGAGCGTTGGTACCAGCAACCCGGGGCGACCGGGGCAGGGGGCCCAAACCCCTGGACGCTGGTCACCAAGAAGAAGCCGGCACCGACACCGGAGGTACCGCGGCCCGCGAAGAAGGCCAAGGACAGAGGCGAGGCCTTGTGGTTAAAAACCGACATGGACAAATACGCCGATGTCCTAAAGTCGATGAAGGCGGCCGAAAGCCTTTCGGCCCTTGGGCAAGATGTGCGTAGCGTGAGACGCACCAACACGGGAGAAATGCTTCTGGTGCTGAAGCGAGGCGCACAATCTAGTGCGGTATACAAGGCCTTGGCCCAAGAGGTCCTTGGTGAAGGCGCCCAAGTCAGGTCGCTAGGGGCGGAAATGACTCTCCAGTGCAAGCATCTGGACGAGTTCACGACCGCAGAAGATGTCGTCGCAGCCGTTAAGGAACAATGCGACGTCACAATCGGGCGGGCCTCAGTGCGATTGAGAGATGGACCCTTTGGCACCCAAGTAGCCTACATCAGGCTACTGAAGGCGGATGCCAAAAAGGTAACCGAGAAAAGGAAGCTGAAGATCGGCTGGTCGGTATGCCCTATTAGCATACCCCAGCCGCCTTCAGTGGATAGGTGCTATCGGTGCCTTGAGTCCGGCCACAAAGCCTACGAGTGCAAGAACATAGACAGGAGCAAACTATGTCGTCGCTGCGGCGAGGAGGGGCATAAGGAGCGGGGCTGCACTAAGGCGTACAAGTGCCTTATCTGCACCGCTAAGAAGCAAGCCCATAAACATGCTATGGGTGGACCTTCGTGTCCCTTCGGTGAGGCAAATAAGAAGAAGCCGTGAACGTCACACAGCTAAATCTTAACCATTGTGTAGCAGCCCAACAGCTGCTATGGCAGTCGGTCTCGGAGTCGAGGACAGATGTCGCCCTCTTATCAGACCCGTACCGCATCCCTGCCGGCAACGGCAATTGGGTGTCGGACGTGTCTGGAATGGTGGCAATCTGTACAACGGGACGGTTCCCGGTTCAAGAGGTAATACACTCCTCCGCCGAGGATGTGGCGATTGCCAAGATCAATGGTGTGTTCTATTGCAGCTGCTACGCCCCACCAAGGTGGCCAATAGAACAGTTCAACCAGATGATCGACAGGCTCTCGTCGGACATAGTGGGCCGGAAACCGGTAGTCATAGCGGGAGACTTTAACGCTTGGGCAGTGGAGTGGGGCAGCCGCTGTACAAATAGCAGGGGTCAAGCGCTAATGGAGGCGCTTGCGAAACTCGATACTGTGCTAGCTAATAATGTCTCCGCTAGTACATTCCGTACAAACGGAGTGGAGGCGTGGATTGACGTAACATTTGCCAGCCCGAGTCTGGCTCCAGGCATGGAATGGCGGGTAGACGAAGGCTACACCCATAGCGATCATTTAGCAATCCGCTTTAGGATCAACTATGGTGTGCAGCATCCGAGGGCGGGAGATCCCTGTCAGGTACGCGGGTGGAAGTCCAATCACTTCGACAGCGAAGCTTTCACCGCGGCCCTGGGACTGGAGGCCAACACCGACAGTCTAAGCGGGGATGCGCTGGTAGCTGTTCTATCACGCGCGTGCGACGCCACTATGCCGAGAAAAACACTGCCAAGAAACGGTAGATGCCCGGTATACTGGTGGAGTGCCGAGATTGCAGCTCTACGGTCAGCCTGCCTCAGAGCTAGACGTAGGATGCAAAGAGCTCGCACCGAGGATGCAAGAGAGAACCGCCGTGAAGTGTTTCGAGCTGCGAAATTGGCCCTTAACAAGGCCATTAAAAGCAGCAAGAGAGCGTGTTTCGACAACCTGTGTGAGAGTGCCAACGCGAATCCGTGGGGTGACGCCTACAGGATTGTGATGGCCAGCACCAAAGGGGGCTCCTCACCCCCAGAACGGTCTCCGGACCGGTTGGCAACGATTATCGAAGTACTCTTCCCGTCTTTAGCCACAAGCCCCTGGCCACCTGCACTACGAGACAGTGCGGGCACGGCCGAAATGGTGGCTCCAGTGACGAATGAAGAACTACTCGCAGTGGCTAAATCCCTAGCAATGAACAAAGTCCCAGGGCCGGATGGAGTTCCAAACAACGCTCTCAAGGCAGCGATCATAGCGAACCCGAACATGTTCAGGCTAGCTATGCAGAGATGCCTTGACGAGTGCCGTTTCCCCGATAGATGGAAAAGGCAGAAATTAGTGCTGTTGCCGAAGCCCGGGAAGCCGTCAGGTGACCCATCGGCGTACAGACCAATCTGTCTGATCGACACGACTGCAAACTGCTTGAGAGGATCATCTTCAACAGGCTAACCCCGTACGCGGAAGGTACGGACGGCCTGTCAAGCAACCAGTTTGGCTTTCGGAAGGGTAAATCCACAGTGGACGCTCTCAACTCAGTGATAAATACTGCCGAGATAGCGATCCAACGGAAAAAGCGAGGTATTCGATGCTGTGTGTTAGTGACACTTGACGTGAAGAACGCATTCAACAGCGCAAGCTGGGATGCCATCGCGCTCTCGTTACACCGGCTTAGCCTACCGGTGGGTCTGTACCGGATCCTGGAAAGTTACTTCCAAAATCGCGTACTGCTATACGAGACCGATGCCGGTCAGAAAAGGGTTCCGATTACCGCCGGAGTCCCGCAGGGCTCGATCCTAGGCCCGGTGCTATGGAACCTCATGTATGACGGGGTTCTGAGACTGACTCCCTCCTGGGGTCAAGATCGTCGGCTTTGCTGACGACGTAACCTTGGAGGTCTACGGGGAGTCAATTCCTGAGGTAGAACTAACCGCAGAACACGCGATCAGCACGGTGGAGGAATGGATGAGCGCGAGAGGCCTGGAGCTCGCTCATCATAAGACGGAGGTAGTTATCGTCAACAACCGCAAGTCGGCACAACATGCAGTTATCCATGTGGGAGAAGTCGCGATCACTTCACAGCGAAGTCTGAAGTCTCTCGGAATCATTATAGACGGCAAGCTGACCTTCGGCAGTCATGTCGACTATACATGCAAGAGAGCGTCGACTGCTGTTGCGGCTCTATCGAGAATGGTGTCCAACAGCTCAAAGGTGTGCGCCAGTAGACGTAGGTTACTGGCAGGCGTTGCCGTATCTATCCTCAGGTACGGCGGCCCGTCATGGTCAAGAGCACTGAGGGTAACCAGTTACCTACAGAAACTGGAGAGCACCTACCGCGTGATGTGCCTCAGAGTGATATCTGCCTACCGCACGGTATCACTCGATGCATCCTGCGTGATAGCGAGCATGATGCCAGTCGGGCTGGTCATTCGGGAAGATGAGGAGTGCTTCGAGCTACGTGGAAATAGGGGAGCCCGCGAGCGCACCAGGGTGACCTCGGTCGCCAGATGGCAGCGTGAGTGGGACAACTCCTCGAAAGGTAGGTGGACCCACCGGCTGATACCTAGCATATCGAGCTGGGTGGGAAGACCCCATGGGGAAGTTCACTTCCACCTGACACAATTCCTGTCAGGCCATGGCTGTTTCCGACAGTACCTCCACAGGTTCGGGCACGCGGTGGTCTCCGTCTGCCCGGGCTGCCCAGGTGTAGACGAAACTGCCGAACACATCGGTTCGACGTCGAAAAAAGAGCAATGCTCGACGTCTGTGGCTGAGACACAACCCCTGATACCCTTATTCAGCGGATGTGTCAATCGGTGGAGAAGTGGAACGCAGTCTCGGCTGCTACCATCCAGATTGCCAGTAGGCTACAGGTAATCTGGCGAACCGAGCAACAGACGACGGGCACGGTTAACTAGTAATTGGTTAGCTGGAGCGAAAAAGGCCAAGCGCAAAAAAAGGAGTGAATGGTCTGTTCATGCCGAGGCAGGTTTGGCGCAGCGACTGGCAACCGCGTAAGAGGTAAACCCAGCCACCCCGAAGCAAGACAGAAGAGTGAGTGTATAGGCGTATAAGTGGACTGCCTCATGCCAAGACGGGAGGGTCGTAGCGTAGTATGTTGGGACTTAGCTATCGATGCCTCATGGCGTGGCAGAGGAGTGATAGGGTGAGCACCCAAGTCAGCCTCACATGGTATGGGTGGGGCGAGCACAAAAGTAAGCCTAGCAAGGAATGAGTAAGGTGAGCACACAAGTCAGCCTAGCAAGGAACGAAAAAGGTGAGCACAAAAGTCAGCCTCATGTGGGAGTGTTTGAGAGTGAATCAAAGTGCGATTGAGAGAGCACCCAAGTAAGCCTCATACAGGACGTATGAACGCGTGAGTGAGAGTGAATGAGTACATTTAGTACAGCCATCCCCCCAGAAGTAATACCGAGAGGTAGTTCCTGGGAGGAATGATGGCGGAGCCCAATGGAGTTTAGTCGGTATTAATAGTAGCGTCACCATTCGAGTCCGACACGCCCCCAGTGCACCCCGTGTGGTAGATTGGACCCTACCAATAGCACGTGTACTGGGCTAGGACGTAAAGGTCTTCTCCATTGTAACAAAAAAAGCGATAGGTGCTCTTCGGAAATTGGTTACTCCCAGTGCTCTCGTCCAGGACGGGCCGCCGTACCTAAGAATAGATACGGCAACGCCTGCCAGTAGCCTACGTCTACTGGCGCACACTTTAGAGCTGTTGGACATCATCCTCGATAATGCCGCAACAGCCGTAGAAGCCCTCTTGCACGCATAGTCGACATAGCTGCCGAATGTCAGCTTGTCATCTAACCTCCAAGGGTACATCATCGGCGAAGTCGAAGTTCTTGACCCCAGGAGGGAACTTTAGTCTCAGAACCCCGTCATACATGAGGTTCCATAATACCGGGCCCAGAATCGAGCCGGTAATAGGAACGCTTCTCTGACCGGCATCGGTCTCGTATACTAATACACGGTTCTGGAAGTAGCTTTCCAAGATCCGGTACAGACCCACCGGCAGGCTACGCCGGCGTACCGAGAGCGCGGTGGCATCCCAGCTTGCCCTGTTGAATGCGTTCTTCACATCAAGTGTCACTAACGCACAGTATCGAATACCTCGCCTTTTCCGTTGGAATGCTATCTCGGCGGTCTTTACCACTGAGTTGATAGCGTCCACCGTGGACTTACCCTTTCGAAAACCAAACTGATTGCTTGACAGGCCGTCCGTACTTTCTGAGTACGGGGTTAGCCTGTTGAGGATGATCCTCTCAAGCAGTTTGCCCGTCGTGTCGATCAGGCAAATTGGTCTGTACGCCAATGGGTCGCCCGGCGACTTCCCGGCCTTCGGCAACAACTTCTGGCTTTTCCATCCATCTGCCTTGAGAGCGCTGTTTGGAACTTCATCAGGCCCTGGAGCTTTGTTCGTTGTTAGGGAATTAGCCACTGCGAGTAACTCTTCATTCGTCACCGGAGCCACCATTTCAGCCGCACCCACAATGCCTTGCGGCGAAGGAGGCCAAGGACTTGTGGCTCGAGACGGGAAGAGTACTTCGATAATCCTCGCCAACCGGTCTGGTGACCGTTCGGGAGTGAAGAGCCCCCTTTGGTCTTAGCCATCACGATCCTGTAGGCGTCACCCCACGGATTCGCGTTAGCACCCTCGCACAGGTTGTCGAAACACGCTCTCTCGCTGCTCTTAATGGCCTTATTAAGGGACAATTTTGCAGCTCGAAACATTCCCGACTGTCCGCTCTTACCTCCTCGGTGCGGGCTCGTTGCGTCCTACGTCTAGCTTTGAGGTAGGCTGATCGCAGGGCAGCAATCTCGGCACTCCACCAATACACTGGGCGTCTGCCATTTCTTGACAGGGTTTTCCTCGGCATGGTGGCGTTACTCGCGCATGATAGGACAGATACCAGCGCATCCCCGCTTAGACTATCGGTGTTGGCCTCCAGTTCCAGGGCCGCGAAGAAAACTTCGCTGTCGAAGTGACTGTTGGTATCAAGTGATCTTCCACCCGCGTACCTGGCAGGGATCACCCGCCCTCGGATGCTGCACGCCATAGTTGATCCTAAAGCGTATTGCTAGGTGATCACTATGGGTGCAGCCCTCGTCTACCCTCCAGTCCATGTCTGGAACCAGACCAGGGCTGACAAACGTTACGCCAATCCATGACTCGACCCCATTCCTACGGAATGAGCTAATAGAACCATCATTGATTAGCATTGCGTCGATTTTCGCAAGCGCCTCCAGAAGCGCTTGGCCCCTGCTATTTGTACAGCGGCTGCCCCACTGCGCTGCCCAAGCGTCACAATCTCCCGCTATGACGAACTACCCACTAGGTCGGAGGAGAGCCTGTCGATCATCAGGTTGAACTGTTCTATAGGCGACCTTAGTGGGGCATAGCAGCTACAATAGAACACACCATTGATCTTGGCAATCACGACACCCTCCGCAGAGAAGTGTACTACCTCTTGGCCCGGGAACCGTCCCGTTGTACAAATTTCCGCCATCCTAGACTCGTCCGCCATCCAATTGCCGTTATCGGCAGGGACGTTGTACGGGTCGGATAGGAGGGCGACAGCTGCCCTCGACTCCGAGACCGACTGCCACAGCAGCTGCTGGGCAGATGCACATTGGTTATGATTCACTAACTACTAAATTGATTGATTAGAGTGGGTGCTATGCACATAACACCCCCCCCCCCCTCTCCTCGCTGAAGTAATGCCGCAAGGCAGTTCCGAGGAGGAATCCGGTTCTAGGAAAGTTTTAGCGGGTCGGGTGGCAGCCCAAACCCGCTCCCTGAGATTTTGGGTTTTGTACATTTTTCCTGCTTACTCAGGGCTTTTTTGAAAGTTTTATCCTGTTCTTTAAAAAAATAAACACTCCGAGCTTGTCGAACTAAGCTGAATGGTATATGAGACTCGGTCCTTGCCGCTTCGGCTAAGACAACAATTTTTTACATATTTCCTAACAAAAATTTCCAAAAATATCGATTTGTATGCACGTAAAAACCGTAACTTTGGTACTAGATATTTGGGTGGTTTGCCTGTTGGCGCTAACGGGTGCACCGATACTCCCAACCCTATATTGTATGTTCTGAGAGACTATGGATCGGTCCTATAAATTTATTATGTTACCAAAATAGATACAAACACCCAGAATTATTACCTCAGAGTCCACTTAAATCATAATCAACTAATTAGTTAATTATTTCAGCAAAGCTATCTTGTCTACTCAAGTACCTCATAAAGTACTCGGAAAATCCCGAAAATACCTCCAAACCGACCATAAATCTCATTTCCCACTTGTTCCCCTCTCTAGGCACCCTTCAGCGAGCGCTCAACGTAGCACGGAGGAAAATATGGCTTTCGCAGAATATCCTCCCACCCGGAACCGAACAGAACGGAACCCCAACCAACAAGGCACTCATCATCGTCATCATAATCACCGCACCGTAGCCCCTTCCAGGTTAAATAGACTCAGCCCTTCCGCCGAGGGAGACTCGTACGGAAAGTGAAAACATAAATAGAATTAAAGAGGCGGTGAAATGATACAAGTTGCCACCGAAAACGGTAATCCCTCTTTTTCTCGCACAAACAACTTCGCCAATCTTTATGGCTTTGCTTGCAAGCAAGTAGGTACCCATAGAGAGGCTAAAAGTTTGGCCTCGAAATAAATCTTCCCCATGTCCTCTCGCATGGGAGTCGATACTGGATTCGAAAACGGGGCGATGGGACGTGATGGAACTGAAGCTGAAGAAACAATTGTTGCGCCAACTGACTCGAAGGGGAGGACTTACGGGCGAAATGATTTGAGCTGTGCAAACAAAGGAAACTTTTGTGGCAGACTGACTATAGAACGGGGGTTATTTAAAGGGTGAGTGAAGATATCCGTTTGACGGTGAAAATTTGTGGAAATGATATACTTAATGGCTGTGAGAATGCTGTTGAAGTTTTCAAGCGAGATAGATTTAACTGTATGAGTCACTGAAAATGTATTGATTTGTTGTTTGTATGTATTACAATAGACGCAAAATGCGAACAGGGACGAGGTTATCTAATGGTTTTAACATCTTTATTAAATCACAGAATAAAAATGAACAGAATGAAAAGAATGGATGTTCTTTTTAATTAATCATCATTTTATTCCGCGTAATTCAATTTGCTATATGATGGATTTCTTCTGTTTATTGTGGCGAAAGAGTACACACCAAACCAACTCTACAAAATGCGCAATCACGCGCAAACATGGACGATAAGAAATTATGATTTATGGACCGGATTCGTCGTTCTTTCGTCTATTCAACCTCACTTTATGGTTTATTTCGGATATGGCTGTTAAAATGAAGAACTTGAATAAAACGCGCATTGACATTTTCCACTAATTATACAACATTTATTAAACATTTTATTCATTGCTTGAAATAAGTTTTGTTCGGCATTTTCCTTTACAAAAATTAATACTACAGTACATTTAATATCACAAATGTTTTAAACTAAACTCAAATTCTTCATATACTATTACACTTGTATTTTTTGTGTGTTGATTTCGCTGTAATATTGGAGGCGCAATCAAGTTGCCATTCAAATCCTATATCCTGCACAATTCTTCAAAGGACTATCATAATTACCAACAACCGGCGTGTCCAATTGAAAGCAGAATTCCCTCGTCGCACATTTTGTGGACATATTTTTCTTCTATTCCTTTGTTGACAATGAACCTATTCTATCCTATGTTGGTGCCGCAGCCGGCAAAAAAACCTGTGCCATATTGTCAAAACCCAATTTTCAATCACTTTAGGTATGCGCACCGTAGGGGTCTCATCCCTGTCGCTGTTGGTATCAAGCTATCAAAAGATAGGTTTAAAGAGGGTTGTTACTGCACTGCTGCCTACTACAATTCCTAAGAGAAGCGGCACCATCGGGAAAGGATTCATTCACACTTGTTTTCACTCTCTATAATATATATTGTACAGCTATGTTAGGATGAAGGAAAATACGAACAGATGTTCGCCCTCTCTTTGCCGCATCATCTCTGCTGGCTGAAGGGATATCGACGGGTCAAAACGGGATCACTGCTGGCTGACTGGCAATATGTGCGGATTTTAATCACTTGTCGCGCGGGCGCGATTTCGTGCAACGTAGTTTTCGTAAGTATATGTGTATGTTTGGCTATGCTGCTCAAGTGGAAGGGATTTATCTAACTTGTCTCTTTAATCGGGAGATTGCTTCGGGGATTGTTTTTTTATTATTATTTTCATTCTCTGCGGTAATCTGATGCGGTTGGTTTGCGGATTATTGATGAATCGTGAATTGCTGGGGGTAGTAAGCAATTGGTTTTTGAATTCGATGGAATCATTTGTATATCTACAGAAAAGTAAGTTTTTGATATATTTTAAAACGTGAAGGAAATAGGGATGTTGATAATAGTCCGATAATAAAAATATCGTGATGGTCACATGATCTGAAACGATGTAATTTTAATTCTGGCTTGAATTCAACTGAGTTTTTTCAAATTGTTTGAAAGTTTTCGTTTTACAATATAATTTATATTCATTTTGATATAATTTTAATATAAATTCAAAGTATAAGCAATTTGATAAGAGAACTGACTGGTTTAGAACTTATTTTATTATATAGCTGTTTGACAACATGTTGTCTTTGGCGGTATATGCTTGAAACTGTTAACCAAACGGATTTATTCATGATCCACAGATATCGAATATTTTTATTTGGAATCTACAGAATTTAGTATTACTCTAGTATTGACCGATTTGGCATCGTAAAATTCATGTAAATTGTAGATAGGCATTCTTTGTTACAAAACTTAATATGTCATAATTAGCGCAAACAGTAAATAGCTACGAGTTTCTCAATTGAGTAAAGCCATGTCAAGTGATCCTCGAATTTTTCGCAAAATCACCGATCTTCATGAGGTATATTTTATTGGATAGGGATTATGGTGAATAGCTTTTGGTATAAATATTTCGTTATAACACCTTTTATTTTTTAAGATATTAACCCTTAAACTTTATTGCATGATAAAATTGTAAATTTTATATCTCAAAAACCACTGAAGACAATTCAATGATTTTTTGCACACTTATGGAATAATATTTGCTCTATCTCATAAAAATATTTTTTCTGTATGATTATGTGAATAACGGTACTTTGCATCTATTTAAAAATTTAAATTATATTTTTTCTTGTGTTCTTCACGCTAAAAATTTTCAAAAAGTATGTCAAATTATGCGGCAATCTTTCACCTTCAATAATCTGGGTTGATCATTTTTCATTTTTGCTCCTATCGAGAGTTATGGAGGATTTTGTAACAGTGCGCTCTTTCAACGCACGGCCCACTTTGATGCAGCCCGCGAGAACGTACATATTGCCAACGCCGCACGTCGCAACGTCAGAATGCGCATCGCGTTGGAAGTGCGCATCGCATGACTAAAAGAAACCACATCTCTCGATTAGTGCAAAAGGGTAAACTTTTCTATACGGATTATCGAAGATGACTTTTTTTTAGATATTTTGAGATGCTTTAAAAATTTTTGACCGAAGTAAACAACAAAAATTATAGTTGCTTAATATTTTTTCTATTAATATTATTTAACGTTTCTAACAATTAACATCATCAAAAACACTTCTGTTAGTCAAAGTACTATGTTATATCCAAATTCATTTTTAGTCTACAACATTAATATAGGAAAATCTTATGACAACAGCATTTTATTTCACGTTTTTATTTTCACCGAGTGCTATTACCTTTAAACAACGATGTATCTTTTGAAAAAAGTTTATTTTGAATCTGTTGTTCAATCGCATCGATGTTTTTTTTATCACTATTGCTTCTGTTAATTCTGTAAATTTGTGGTGCTCCAAGTTCTTGTAAGATATTATTTATTTTATCGAATTTCAGTTAATCATCAACGACATTTATTTATAAATCATCGTTACAGTTTTCCGCATGAACTTGTTGAGTCAACGAATATTTCAGATCCATTACCTTGGCAAACACTATAAGAAGAAAAAATTTCTTATATTATAAACGCGTAATTGAGAAACCCATTACTATAAACATGGGATGAAAAATTGAAAATTTAACGAACATTGTGTTTTGTTCATGTCCATATTTATTTTCGTTGTATTTTTTGCACCCATTACGACATATGCCGCACATGGGTTGACCAATATAATTTTTAAATTTATCACTTCACATGGATGCCACAATAACCAGATACGACGAACACATTTATGCATTTTTTTTAACGGAATGAATGATTCGTGTGATCGACCCATATTTATAACATGAAACAATCGAATGTTTTTTTTAGCAAAGTTTGAAATAATTTAGCATTTAAGCATTGTCGAGTTCTTGCTATATGGGAAACACTCGAGTGCGATCGAAACAAAAACAAACGTCAAAACGTTTTTTCACTCGCACTGATGCAAACTAAATGGGTGCGTAATTTAACGTAAGGCCCGATGGCGCATGGCTGAAAAGTTGTAATGTGTATTTAAGAAAAGATTCGCAATAAACCACGCTACCTCTCAGACAAATGAACTGACAATAAAATTTGGTGAAGTATGTCAATTTGCAAAAAAATATGTCAACGCAGTCAAAATGCCCACTGCTCAACTTTGCTCATCGGCTGCCAATATCCGAGCGCGTTTGTCCGAGGTTTGAGTGACAGAAAATTAAATAAGTCCTGAATAAACCATTCACCTTCAATAATCCATAAAGAAAAGCTTGGCTTTTTTCTTTAATCTCATAGATGCCAATTTTGCACATGAGATACGCTCCTTCGAAGCGATGCGCATTAGGACGTTGCGACGTGCGGCGTTGCCAATATGTACGTTTTCGCGGGCTGCATCAAAGTGGGCCGTGCGGTGAAAGAGCGCACTGTTACAAAATCCTTCTTAACTCTCGATAGGAGCAAAAATGAAAAATGATCAACCCAGATTATTGAAGGTGAAAGATTGCCGCATAATTTGACATACGTTTTGAAAATTTTTAGCGTGAAGAACACAAGAAAAAATATAATTTAAATTTTTAAATAGATGCAAAGTACCGTTATTCACATAATCATACAGCAAAAATATTTTTATGAGATAGAGCAAATATCATTCAATAAGTGTGCAAAAAATCATTGAATTGTCTTCAGTGGTTTTTGAGATATAAAACTTACAATTTTATCATGCAATAAAGTTTAAGGGTTAATATCTTGAAAAATAAAAGGTGTTTTAACGAAATATTTATACCAAAAGCTATTCACCATAATCCCTATCCAATAAAATATACCTCATGAAGATCGGTGATTTTGCGAAAAATTCGAGGATCACTTGACATGGCTTTACTCCAATGTGATTATGCTATAGAAATGAGTAAAACTGTAAACCATTTCGCATAATTGCATTTCATTTTACATCATTTAAAAGTTCGTCCCACTACATATTGGTCCAGAATGCAAATTTAGTAGGAATTTAAACTTTTTAGGAAATCTAAACAACTTAGCCTTATTATGTCTTTGGGAAAGTTTTCGTTGCTTATTAGGCCCTTTATTTTGGTTTGACCAACTGAGTGGTTCTGATTTTACCAAGGTAAAAAAATTACTTTTTAATTATAAGTTCACTAAAGGGAAGTTGTAGAACAACTAATTTTAGTGAAGTTTGCTGAAGGCATAAAAACTCCATTCATCATACTTTTCATTTTATAAGACATTTACCCTATGATTTACGGTTTTATTCATAACTTTTGCGGTATTGATTTAAAACTGAAGCAAACTTCAGACAACTTTAAGATTGTTTTAGGGCAGACAATTTGTTTCTTGGTACCGCATTGAACTATTATCATTGAGAAGCTATGAGGACTCTTTCTGCCAAAAATGGAATTCCAATATCACTGATTGTGGCAAACAAAAGATAAATATAATTCTTTATCAATTACATATCGTCGCTGTTGTGGTATCTTATGACAAACGTCATTTTGGGGTAAACTGAGTTAGATCTGTCTGATTTTATGCTCGTGGAGTTTTCGAACGAATGGTGTTGCGTACCATCTATGGTGGCGTGCAGATGGAAGACGGAACGTGGCGCAGGCGAATGAACCATGAGTTGCATCAGCTGCTGGAAGAACCATTTATCGCGCATACCGCAAAAATAGGACGTTTGCGGTGGGTTGGACACGTCGTAAGAATGTCGGACGACGACCCGGTGAAGATGGTTCTTGAGGGCGACCCTACAGGAACAAGAAGACAGGGCGCACAGCGAGCTCGGTGGATCGACCAGATAGAGGACGACCTGTGGACCCTTCGGTGACTACGAGGCTGGCGACAAGCAGCAATGGACCGAGTGGAGTGGAGACGGCTTCTGCATACAGCAAGAGACAACAAGGCTCTAGCCTGAACGGTAAGGTAAGTAAGATTAGATATGCCACATTACTTGTCTGAAAATCTCTACAAAGTGGCATTTTCAGAATTTTGACATTCTTGCTCAGTAACCACTGAGATATAGTGAGAAACGTGCTGAGAAATTATGAGTTTTTTGCCTCAAATGACTGTGTATGGGGATTGGCTCAAGTTATTTTGAGACATTCGATATTTTTCTGTGTAAAACTATCTGAAAAACACAATGGCATAATCGTTTTCAAATTAAAAACACACGAATTGTGAGAAAAATGCAGATTAAGTTTAAGATTGGAAACAGTGTATTTGGCAACACTGCAACTAAAAATTATGTTTAGATTCCCTGACCAATTTCCTTCAAAATGCATCTCACCGATTGTTTATAGACCAAATTAATGGGGGCGTCTAGTGTAAAGGGGAAAAGTAACTTCTTATTTATCTGCTTAATTGTTAGTATTGAACCTCTAGAAAGGTCTCCCGCAATCTCGGTGGCCACACTGAACTTCTTTTGTTTTATACAGCCATGCATTCCACGCACGTATTTGCTATAACACACGCAGATTTCAATCTATCGGCAACAATTTTCGAAAAGCTGACCGCGATGAAAATACAGTGTAAACAATACTCTTTGTGAGCGTTTTTCTCGAAATCGCGTTTTTCAAAATGGTGACCACGATAACTCAAAAACTAATCAACGGATTGATTTGATTTTTTTGTGAGGATGCCTAATATGTGTATCTTGTCGATGAACCACAGAAAACTGAAAAAAAGTTTCTCCTTAATATTTTGAAGAAAAATGAGCGAATTCTGCAGTAAAATATGAGATTTTTCGGTTTTCATGAAGCCATTTTCCGAAATTCGAACTTTTTTCTATTTTTTGGTTTGGTTTGGTTCATCGACTAACTACAAGTCCAAACTTTACAAAACTTATGGAATTTCCCGTAACAGGCAATTTTATCGAGAGTTATCGTGTTCGCCGCGGTGCTCCTCGACTTGGAAATGGTTGGACGTTTACTCTTGGAACGCTGGTATGTGTGGCTCTGTGTGACTGAAAATATTTTTTTTCGTGCACAATGAATGTATAAAGCGATTTTAACATTACACGAAAAATCTATTGTTGCCTTGCTGCTAAAATCGTAAAACAAAATAGCACTTTACACCAGACGCTCCCCTTAAACCAAAGATATGAATAAAAGCTAATAATTGATGCTTTATTTATATGGAAAATTTTCCATGCACGATCTTGTCATACCATACAAATTTTGTCATCAATCAATGAAAATATTGAATTTATCAAACTCGTCTTAATGCACCCAGTTGATCATAGGAAAGGCCGATAATAATAGGTACTGAAAAAGTGATTTGTAAAGCTTTTGTTCGGTTAAAACCTTGAAATCTACCAACAAAATCTAATATCCAGACGAGTATGAACATTGCTGTCGTATGTATTGTTTAGTTTTATGACATTCGGCGTACTAACGTGTCATCATGAAATGAAAAAAAAATGATTTCTAGGGAAAATTGTAGGGAGTCCGTTTAACCTTAATTCCCCTACAGCATTCAGTTTTTCGTCAAATCATAATCTAAGGTACTGGAATCGGCCTGGAGCCAGCATTTTTCCCAGCTCCCGAGTTGGCGCTGATGCATTTTTGAGCAAACTGCTGTAAAATAAATAGACAGTTTACATACATCAAAACACTTTGAAACCCTTTTTGATTCGACCACTGGGAGCGCTGTTATCGCCAAATTCAAGCTTCCTGTTTGTAAAAGATCTAGTTTTTAGAACTAAATATTTGCAGGTCATCTTCGATGGCACCATAGAACAATTTTACAAACATAACCGCATATATCCAACGCACCGAAGATCAATTGTTCTCGGTCACTTTCTTGACTAAAAACTATAGACATTTCATCTAAGATTGAGCCAACCCTATACCGTAAAATATTGGATTTCAATTTGTTTTTTCTGAAAATACCGCCTCCAACATGGAATCTGAGATGGCCTCGAGGGGTGAACTAGAATTTTCATAATCTGTTAATCTGCATTTCATGAGGAATTTGCCTAAATCAGTGAAAGGCAAACGATATCAATTGAAAGGTGGCCTTGTCCTAGTAGACCATCTGAAAATCATAAGGGGTCACACCACTGTAGAACACCATAAAATAGGTATATTTCAGGAATTTTTCTAGACACAAAAAATTGTGTCAATCGCGATCTTGTCAAATGGGATTTATAATACTAGTTGTGAAGTACAAAACATAATATTTTCAAGTGATTCACAAGATGGCGGCTATGCAGGCAACGTAGGGGTTAGGTATTTTTAACAAAGAATATGTATGCAAAGTTTGAAAAGAAACGGTCAGGTAGTTTTTGAATGACAGTTAACACCGCAAATCGTGTTTTCCAGAAACGTTCCACAAAAAGCTTCGTCACCGAGTCACTTCTGGATATTTTTTAATGAAAAAATTACAGGATGTTATTGAAATGATGTAGTTTAATGTACAAAGATTTTGATTAATTCGCTTCACCCAACTTTCTAAAAAAATTGCAAACATACTAATTTTTTTAACGCTGAAACCCTCCCCCCCTTAATTTGATGTTTTACCAAAGAAATTTCAACAATAAAAGCAGAATAAAATTTAAAATTAAGTTATTTGACAATTATAACCTAAAATCAGACTAATGTGATTTTAGGTTATAATTGTCAAACAATTTGAATATTATGCCGTTTTTCTGTAATTCTGATGTGTGATTTTGTAGCACTAACAGACCTGCTATAGCGGAATCCTTCAAGCCACCCATCGCATTCTGATCGGTTTCGTTAGATTGGTTTTGGCTAACTGGAATAACTTTCGAATTAGATTACATTGTTTCAAGATCAAAGGTATAGACCACCGATATAAGACGTTTAGACTTATGGAAGTCGGCTACGCAATGCAGGACTGATATTTCACTGGTTATACCCAACCGAAAGATATGTTTTGCAGAAACTTAAAACACTTGGTTGAAAGTGACAGCATTGCACGCAAGACTCTAGTGTATATGGAAAATGACAATATGGTGGTAAGGCTACATGATCTATCACCACGTACCCCTCGTGAACCAATTGAAAAATATATGCCGTAAGTCTCCTGGTGGGGATGCGGGTCGAAAGACCTATCTCCGCCTAATATACTATTGAACTGAAACCACACGGAACTACTATTAAACATACTACGTTATACACCCATGAAGAGCAGAATCGTAATCGTGAGGCGGTTAAGGGGTACAAAGTTGTGACGAAAACGTGAGCTAAGTTTGTATTTTTTTTTGTTTTATGCAAATTTTATTTGAAAAAGTGAAAGACAGTTCGTTGGTAGTACTATCGAAGATAGAAAAACCAAGTTGAATTAAAAAAAATATTCAAGGTTGTCGGAGTTATGGCCCATTGAAAAATGAATTGTGGTGTACTTGAACGGATCTGTTTCCCAATTTTTGATGAACAGGGAACCGTTCAAGTACACGAGCATGTAAATACAAACAATTCAAAAAAAAATATGAAGATCGGATGAATAATTCACTGCAACGATACTTTTCAAAAAAAAAAATCATTCCGTTTAATGTTTTGTGTTAACTTCATTCGTGGAAGAACCAGCTCGCTGCAAATGGGTGTAATTGGAAATCTAGTGCTCCGATCTGGATGAAATTTTGCACAGATACTTTCAAAAGCATGTACTTTCGGAATATTTTATAAAAAAATTTCCGATTTTTCGAGTTTCAACTTTGTATATAACCCCTTAAACAAACGTGTTCCTATCGCGAAAGAAGCATAATCGAAAGTTGACATCATATTTGTTTTTACTTATGTGTTTTTTCATTCACATTTTGTAAATTTTGTAAATATTTACGGTTCCGTTAAGTCATCGCTATGAGCCATGTTGAAAAATCGAATTATAAAAAGAAGTTGTTTCATTCATGGACTGTTCGATTAGTCTCATTATTCGCCACTCTCTACATATGAACCGTGTTAAGAATTGGGTTTCCAAATTCGACGCTTCTAGATTTACATACATTTTTAAATCGTGTATAAGATATATTTTACCGGAATGGTGTGCTCACTCTTTGTCAGATGGCTGGAGCTGCCTATGCTTGGGGGTTCAGTTAGGATTTATGTGTAAGTTATTGATTTTGGCTACGATAGAATGACTTCATGTCACCCTCTTGAGCTAAACTTATTAAGGGTTGCCACCCCTCCGGGTTTGACCCGGAGACTCCAGTTTTCGGGAACGATCTCCGGGTCTCCGGGTTTTACATCAATTTCTCCGGGTTTGGTGGGAAGAAGCATAGGTTCATTTTTTTTGGAATTAATTGATTCTTTACAAAATATTTACAAAGTCTAAATTAACTATTACTCTGGTTCAGATTTATTTTTCCCGACTAACCCTTCGTTTCAAGGTGGCGAAGAGTTCACCAAATATTGCTAATTTCTTTCACAAAGCAATGAAAATGAAAAACAAATAAAATTTACTACAAATTAGACCTTCCGGAAGTCGCGCTAGTACACTGAGTGTACGCTGCTCCGAAAATCTAGCGAAATCGTCTTAGGGGACCAGCGGCTGCTCGTTCGATAAGCCATATGCGCGACTTCTGGAGGGTTAAGGAAAGTAATATTTCGCTATGTGCTACAATTGAAATTATTTACTACAATTTTACCAAATCATTTCACTCTTAGTGGTGCTTATCACCAGCTGCACTAAGGTCTGGCAGATTTGTTTTAATCCAACTGACTAGGTCAACATCAAACGAGTTCTTGCGGTGTTGTTGCTACTCCAGCAGCGATCCTTAACTGGGCTAGGGAGGTGAGTTTTGCCCCTTTGGTGCGAAATTAAAATTTGTTTGTGACGAATAACCGACACCACATAGTGTGATGTCGCAGCTCCGCCTCCTTTGCTCCCTTTCTCCTATTAATTGTGGAGGAGAGCAATGCTCGTTCGAACTCCACAGTGAGAGTAGCTGGTGCTTTTGTATTCTTGGCACTTAGTCGGGGAAGTGAGATACTACACCACATTAAACCGATAAAACCGTTCTCAAGCGTGAAAAACTTACAGTTTTGCTTTAACGTGGTAATAAAAAGCGATTCAAGTGCTCTAAAATTCCTAGCAATCGCTTTGATTTCAATTTCTGTCTCGTTCCACTCAAAATCCACCACCCCCCAGATCAGTGAAAATCTCCGGGTCAAAGCCTCTCCAGAGGTGGCAACCCTAAACTTATTCCTGAATTACGCTTTGAATATAAAACTGTAACCGCAGCAAAATGTGAAATTTGTTCATTTCCTGCATGAATTCTTGAAGCTTCGTAATGTTTTGCTTCTGTATAAGGTCCACACATGGAGGTACATGCATTGATCTCATGTTTGCCAAAAACGTCAATGTAAAAAACCGAAAATATATTTCGTACCTTTCATATCACAGAGCAACATTCCCATGGTCGGCTGTTTGGAAGTCAAATCGCATTTGTTAAAAGAACATAAGATACTCTCGGTAGCTCAGAAACTAAACAAGATCTTGTCTTTTTTGAGTGATTGTGTACTCGAAGACTAACTGAATAACTACATAAAAACTATGCTTTAAAGGTCGCATCGCTTGCTTGGAGCAAATCTTAGACCTTATACCCTTCCAAACAACCAACTTCATGACACCTATGGAAAAGTCTGATGAATTGAAGTTCTTCAGTTAAGTAGGTGAAGCATCAAAACTTCTCGTCTACCTTATCCTATATTTTTCCCCGTGGGCGATGGAAATGGGGTCGGCCGGCAATAGTGGCTATCATGCTGTTGAGGTTTTAATATGGGCTGGATCGGCATGAATTCTTACTACCTATCATTTCAATAGCAACTCTTATTAGATAATCAGTAGTCAAACATGATGATGTCAGTGTGCAATGCAACACAAAGCAACACTTTGTTTGATTGATCTAGTGGTTTAATTGGTAATCTGAAATGTATTGTATCATGGTAAAATTATAACCGGTTGATGACCTACATCAATCATGCCAGAATTGCATTCATGAACAACAGATGAGCCTGAACGTAAAGGGCAAAAGTCAGCAGCATCCAACGATATTCGAATTCAGCAAATCAAAACCAAAGCCAACATCACGGGTTCTCTCCAGAGCCACCTTAATTATTATAAAGAACAATTTGAAAATTTCCCATACAAACGTGATTCCGTAGAATATCACTAGATTTGAGTTACCAGGCGGAAATGTAGCCACGACACTCCGGTTATGTCGCAAAGATTTACTCTCCCATATTTTTGTTATTCATTATAAATGTTAAAAATATATAAAATATATTTAGCAAAGATCGGAAGTCGAACAATCCGTTATTACGAGGGATTGCCACTATTATTCAAATGCTGTATGTATTGTCCAAAGAGAATAAAAATATAATATATTCTAAATATAAAATAAATATAAAATATAAAATAAATATAAAATATAATATATAAAATATAGATATATAAGAGGTCGAATATTTAGATGAAAGCATATATTAGATTTATTCGACTAATTGAGATTTTAATAATTTTGACAAATATTTATTGATGACAGCTTTAGATTCAAGAAAATAAACAAGGTTAATACAAAAGAAGTTACAAAAAGAATTGTGATCAGATAAATTTTCTAGTTCGAAAAAACTTTCACAATTTATTTTCGTTTACCTGTAACAAAATGTATCAATGAAATGTACGTACGATTTGAAAAAAAACGTATCATATCATCATTTTAAAAATTACCACGTGCAATTTTTAGGTTTGAACAGACAATCAATTGCTCAATGAGTACGCTTTTTTACTAACTGGACATAGTTGATTGATCGCCAAATAGTATACCTACATTTAACCCGAAGCAACTAGCTATGGCATGTTTAAACATGTATAATTGTTGGGTCTAGCAAAAATTGTGATTGTTTGGTTATGAAAGTCAACTGTATTATTTTTATCAATTAATAAATTTTCTGTAAATCCGCGTCATATCTGTACATCAACGAATAAAACCGCAAGCTGGACAACGCTGGTTATAGAGAGTTTTCGCAGCTAATAACAACTGGCATTGAATTCTTAACTACAACGGAAATATGCTATCAATTATTATTTTTTCTCTTTACCATGATTTCCATCAATTCACAAACCGAATTACTCCTCCTTAGTTCCAACCTAACTTACCGAACATACAAACACATCAGACTTCTTCCACCAACCACATCATATCACCGCTAGCGCCTAGCTTACTACCTACCGTCAAACCACCTATTTTACGACCGTCCCGCTTGATGCCCGCGCAAATCCGCCGCTCGTTTCTTCGGATCCAGCAAGTCTCCCGCCTTGTCCTGGTGTGCCGTCATGTGTCTCGTCAGGTGATGTCGCTCGCGGAAACTTTCATTGCACACCGGGCACTTGAGCTTCTCTTCGCGCTTCCGCCGGTGTGGATCCTGCTGGTGCTCGTTCTTGTGGTGGGATCGCATGTGGTACACCAAATCGCTGGTCATCCGGAAGCTGATGTTACACTTGGCACAGGTATTCTGCGCGGAAAGTGAAAAAGCACCCATGGCCGTCGGTAGCAGCGTCGATAGGATGGCTGCCGCAGCCGGATTCCGGATCATGCCGTCCACTTCCGGCAGAAGATTTGGTGGACCACCGGTGGCAGTGAATGGCAAGAACGGGGGTGATGGGAAGTAGCCATGAGGAAGATCAGTTTCCTGCATCGGTGGTCGGTACATCATTGGTTTCAGCTTGGACGGTGGGCTAAGATCGGCTGGATGTTGAGGACTCCCGCTGATGAATGGGTAGTCATAGCGGAAGTTGTTCGGAGCCCCCGGGCTAATGGAGACTGGAGGGCTGGTTGAAGGACAACTTTGTTGATCAGGACTCAGAGGTGGAACCGGAGAGTCAGAAATGGTGATGCTGGTCACCTTCGAGAAAGCACTTCGAGGAAGTTCTGAACTGAGGAAATTTCCAGCTGCCTTTTCTCGGATCGCCATCAAACTGGGATTTTCATAAAATCTTGCATTTGGAAGCATGTACGCTAACCGGTCGTTGCTTAGTTCCTGAATCAATTGTGGACTTCCTTCGTGCGGTCTGGGTCTGCTGAGTAACTCTAAGTTGAAATTTCTTTCCTCAGCTGGTCGGATTGGACTAAAACCATTCTTCACTGAGAGATCTTCTGATCTGGTCGACTGAGTCGAATCACTTTCCACATCAATCGTAGGGGAGGGAACTTTTTTCACCTGTTTCGTTTTCAACTTTTCGTCCGGCATCATTAGGAATGCCACATCGAAGGACCGTTTGGCGGAGTTTTTCCCAGTCCGGAAATTATCCAACTTTGTGTGAGCCATTTCTATGCCACTCACGTTACTGTCACAAGCACTGGCACAATGTCCGTTAATTTTCACATTCAATCGGGACTGACGAATGTCCATCGTCATTGTGCACTTGAGACGAACCGGTCCGATTCGGGAAATCACTTAAGCTAACACTTGTGCCGAAATCGAACCAAATTTATTCCAATCACGATTTTCACAAAGTCCGACAAGTTTACTCTGGTAGAATCCCTAAAACCGAGAGAACACTTTACCAGAAGCCACTTGTTTCCTCGAAATCTGCTGCTAAACTGTTTTTGATTGTCAGCCAACACTCTGTTCTATACTTGCCAGGCAGGCTCAATGCCACCCCATTCGCTTTCGGACACCCAAACGAGGGAGGGAAAAAGCGAGCATAAAAATCACGAACATATCGTTCCTCACAGGCATCGCAGGGACGCACACATACCACTGAGGACGGCTGCACAGAACGGACCGACAATTATAATGTACATAAACATAGGGACCGAAAGCATAAGGGTAGGAAAATATTGTTCCCTCATCAGTAGCAGAAACATTTTGCCGGTGCTAAAGAATGAGAAAGAGAGATGGATAGGACAAAGCAAGAGCGAGAAAGCATCACTGGAAGAGCGAACGCTCGTCATCACACATATGCACGGATACATGAAAAAGCAATAGAAAAGCTTTCAATATGATATATTTTATGCGATATATTTCACTCGGGTTTCGTTGCCGCCCAGCCCACACCACCAAGCAAGGCGACAGGTTGAACTGGCGCAGCCCCAACGATGGTGGAGGCGTACGGTGCCATTAAGTACTTCTGCTCACATCAGCTAGCATATTCTCGTTCGCTTTTTCTCTGTACGCGATTACTCTCCAACTCTCCAGCGAGCGACGACGCTGGAATAAATTGGTATCCTTATGTAAGAACATTTCGGTGCTCTTTGCAGGGGAAGCAGCTCTTGTGATTTTCGCAGATGCTTCGATGGGCCACCTTTTTGTGGAAGTGTTTCCAGAAATTGTTTCTGTTCGTTCATGTCAGTGCAGACAGATCTATTGTTTAATTTGCACAAGGCAGCCCCAAGTTTGCGCCGCTAAAACAACAAAAATGATCCATAAAAAATTGAAAAACGATCCATAAAAAAGTTGTCAATGTTCCATAAAACAAAACTGAAAATCCATAAAAAAGTGTGAATGATCCATAAAAAAGGGTGATTTGATCCATAGATTATGTAAAATTGAACCATAAAATAATCGCAAAAGAGCACTAAAATAGTAATAAAAGAGCAATTAAAATGAACCAATGCCCCATAAAAATATTGGAAATGTTCCATAAAATGATACTTTTTGCGCCATAAATTAACTGACATTGATCCATAGAATATTAACAATGTACATTAAAACACGTCGATATGTTCCATAATATCGACAAAAGTGTTCCACGGTATTACAAAATGGAGCAACAAAATGTCAGAAAAAGTTCCATAAATTTGATGAAAATGTTTGCTAAATAATTTTTCTTGGTCCATAGAAGATGTAAAAATGAACATTAGAAATGATTCATATATCGAACGAAATTATGGTTCATGGATATTTACAAAACGATCCATAAGAAAATAAAATGTTAAACGATCCATTAATATGTGCTTATGCACCAGAAAAATTAAATTTAATGAATTCATGCGAAATTTTTTCTATTCGAACTAATAATAAAGTTTATTACATTTGGTTGTAATGTCAAACTACAACAAACAATGCATACATTATAGTTAAACTTCAGCTTCCGCACCCAACTAGTCAGCTAACTGACCTTAGCTAACCTGAAATCATTATAGCAACTCTTTAAACGTCAGGGTATTTATGATATTAGCGCTGAGTGTTATTAGACCACCTATACAGGCTGGCATGAGTCGCAAATACTATCTGAATAACTATCTGAAGCGAAAACGGACACTTTATACACGAACACTAACTAATGTGGCTACGCCACATCGCTTTCTTGTGCACTGTCCGACTTCGCTGCCGCTCAGTCGGCTTTTAACTAGCTATAGCCCCTATGTTTAAGTAAACCGGGCAAACGAGAGGACCACAGGTTTGCCTGCAATTCCAGCTACGGGTTAATCAACGCCTCGTCCAACGGATCCGGAGCTTCGGATCCTTGGCCTCGGATATGCGGCCAAGCCGCATCACACTAGCTCCCAGTATAAGCTCACTTGTTAAAACACTGTCATTGTTATGAGAATTATTAAGCACAACTTATTTTTTAAGTTTACCATAAAATTTCGCATGAATTCATTAAATTTAATTTTTCTAATGCATAAGCACATATTAATGGATCGTTTTACATTTTATTTTCTTATGGATCGTTTTGTAAATATCCATGAACCATAATTTAACGTTCGATATATGAATCATTTCTAATGTTCATTTTTACATCTTCTATGGACCAAGAAAAATTATTTAGCAAACATTTTCATCAAATTTATGGAACTTTTTCTGACATTTTATTGCTCCATTTTGTAATACCGTGGAACATTTTTGTCGATATTATGGAACATATCGACGTGTTTTAACGTACATTGTTAATATTCTATGGATCAATGTCAGTTAATTTATGGCGCAGAATGTATCATTTTATGGAACATTTCCAATATTTTTATGAGGCATTGGTTCATTTTAATTGCTCTTTTATTACTATTTAAGTGCTCTTTTGAGACCAATTTATGGTTCAATTTTACATAATCTATGGATCAAATCACCCTGTTTTATGGATCATTCACACTTTTTTATGGATTTTCAGTTTTGTTTTATGGAACATGGACAACTTTTTTATGGATCGTTTTTCAATTCTTTATGGATTATTTTAAATATTTTATATGCAAAAGTACATTTTCCCATTTGCACAACCCCAAAAACTTAGCGGATTGAAGAGCCACCTAATCAAAGCATAGTTGCCTGTTATGCAAAGCGAAGCTTTGGTACTACCTCCAAAAGTTTGTTCTGTTTAGAATTTTGACGTGTCTTTTTATCAACTGTAGGTTCGGTAGTTTTCGCAACGAGGCACCAATGCAATGGCAGGGGTTTGCTTCGGAACAACTGTGAGTAGTGAAATTTTCATTGAAGATTAAACACGGCACACATGGTATACATTTGCACACTCACTTTAAAAACCCAAGGTGGACAGGACAAATTATTGCAAATGTCCTCAAATTTTCAATATTCATCCTCAAACGGTTCCTGGAACAATTAACACTGGATAGCGGAAAAGAGTAGGGGAGCCCGGGGCTAGTTGGCGGATGGGGTAAGTTGGCGGAATCCTCTTTTCTCCGTTTCTATTAGACATAAAGCGCTGTCTCTCGTTGTGTACCTCAAGTAATGTGAAACGCATTATCCAATGGGTTTTTGTTGTAAAACATTTTGTTTTGTAGATGCTGTGGGCGATACTGTGTTTTTGAGCATACTTTGTAAATTTTCTTCATTTTAAACATTTTGTGTTATTTAAGATGGTTTTCAATATATTCCCTGAATGATTATATTTTTCGATAGTGCGTGAAAAGAGCTTTCAGTATCCGTATAGATATTACACCTATCCATACACAAAAGTAATTTTTTAAATCCTTTTTTATAAAAAGTGCGGTTAGGGTAAGATGGCGGTGACGCACACGGGGCAAGTTGGCGGTACTATTTATAGTGCAAAAATAGTCATCAAATATTTTCAATTCCAAAGTAAGAGAAACTTTTGCTTGTGTCTCTCGTCAATGCAGGGAACAATTATTTTGGCCAATCGCCTGAAGAATTTCGAAAATTTGCTTTTGAATATGGAGTACGCGTCGAAGTCAAAATGACGGGGTATTGAAACTGAAATATAATGAAAAGTGTCGAATAATATACAGTTTTATTGTAAAGACAATTGGCACATTTCATAAGGACCACTGATGTAATCGAATTTCCATTTGTTTACTTATTTTTTGGCATTCCGCCATCTTACCCCACACATACCGCGAACTTACCACGGGGCTGGGGTAAGTTGGCGGCTTTTCCGCGTCACATATTTTTGTCTCTAGAAATAAAGACAACGTATGAAACATTTTCATAAAATTCAGAGATGTTGCCAAAAGTATGCTCTTTCATGCAAAGTCTTCTATTTTGCAAGATCTACCAAAATCAAAGCGGTAAACAATGAAAACTGAAAACACCACCAACTATCCCCGGTCTCCCCTAATTTTATCAAGATTAATCTAATTATGTGAAAAATCCTGAGAATCAAATCGAACTTTTACGTTTCACCTGTGGGAAAGACTAAGTAATTTCCCCAGTTCCATGCCGTTATTCTTGAAAAAATAAAGGAAAAAACGCTTTTTTCCACCTAACAGTGTGATGATACATTTCTTATAACTCTTATCGCTTTCTTCGGGTATTATATCGATTGAGAACATTTAGAACTTGATACGTCGCGATGTGGCAAGACTCACAGAATCGCTCAAATCAGCATAGGACAACATCAGTGGTAGAAATCTCAATGGCTAAACCAAATCAATGGAAAAGTGGAAAAATGGCCCATAAAATAGACATTCAAACGAATTATTGCTAATGCTCTTTTAATAATATATTTATATTCTTCAATCACATTGAATTTTCCTAAAGGGGTTATATATGTTGCACTGAGCCAAAAAAATTGAAAAAAAAAATTCTTTTAAACCAATTTGAAGTTCATACTCTAAATAGCGCTTACTCAAATTTCCAACGCGACTAAGAACTGGAATTGCAGCTCTTGATATCACGCTACCTCTGAAGTGTATTCGTGCATAGTTCAAACTTTACTTCGATATCGACTTTTTCTAAAAGTGACCTTCTAGTAGTATCTTGATTTGAATTATTATCGCTAATGCCAAAAAAACAAATAAAAAACTCTCGAAACCCGTTAGGGAAAATCAGCATCATTACTGGAATTTTCTTTCAGAGCCATTTGCGCAATTTTTGGCGGGTTAAATCTGTAAAGAATTCTAAAAACTAACTTCTATTCTATAATTTTCAGTTCAGCAATTCAAGAGATCGTGCTCGCCGCAAGCCACAAAAAAAACTACGTTGTGGAGCGACGGACACTACTTTGTTCATTAAAAAATAAAGCTATTAAAAATTCTCAAATACTTTATAATTTTCTCAACCTTATTAGGAAAAGTTGTTTAATAAGCTTTTGTATAATTGTGCAGGAAAAAAATTGCTGTATTTTCTCAATCCGCAACATATAAACTTTTAAGTATACCAATTTTTTAGGATACTCTTTTAACATAAACTATCGCACGAATGGGAGAAAGTTCGCCGAATTTTGGAAGAAGTCTATAAAAAACCTCACAAAAGCTACTAAAAATTTGGTATACTTCGACACAATTGAAAAAAAAATATCCTCAGAAAATCGGATGTACCAATTAATGTGGGACACAGTGAATAAAAAATACAATAAGTACCCGTTTTTATCAGCCTATGGTGTATTTCTGGAGGATGAAATGGGGAGATTGAATAAATCGGAACATATTTCATTATTTCTTTAGAATAAACCGAAGCTATTAAAATATTCTTCTTGGATCCCTGTAGTCTCATAATAATTTCTATTTATTTAATATAAATTTTCCTTAACGGGGTCTTCCAGCGTAAAATTTAAAGTAGATTGATTTTTTTATTTTTGCAGATTTGCGTCTTTAAGATAAGGAAAATATGCTCAAGAAAGGATTTACCCGAATTTTGACTTGTTCGTCTGCTAGAGCCCATAAATATAATATCATATGAGACTGACAAAATCGGAGGCTGATCAATTCGGGTCTTCACTGTATTATAATAAAGAGACTTACTTGGAGTCAGCTACGTAGCCAGAAATTCGGTTTGGTGGGGGGTGTTATGTGCATCCCTAGCTAAGCATCAACCGACCGACCGACCCACCTTAAATATCCAAAATATGCCAAGAAAGCAATTGCAACCATAAGTTGACAATTGCCACACAACACGATTTTACTCTATTCCTATGACCCACTCGCGACGAGTGGTAAAGGTTTCATATTGCACAACCTACAACTTAACTGACCTACTGGCTAGAACATGTGCGCTCCAGCGGTCTCGCTGACCCAAAGCGTAGGGCTAGAATAAGAATGTAAACACAGAATGTAAATAGGAAAACAGTATAAAAACCCTTGCGCTGCGACAAATAAATGATCAGTTGATTAGTTAACTTTAGGCAATCGGAACCTTGAATATTCGGTCCATACTGGTGATTACTTTCGTAACCCACCATAGTATGGATACCGAATTATACCAACGGTATCACAGCCTTCTCCACCCACAAAGCTAACCTGCTACAGGGGTTTGGTGAAAACTTACTGTCCAATAGGCAAAACTCCAAAACCGCCATCTTTGAAGATTTAAAACTGTGGAGAATAAATAAAAAAATAGTACCAGACTTTGTGTTTTTAACGAATTTGTTGAGACTGTCATTTAAAACAACTTTTTTGAAGGCGACGTGTAGGGAGTATATCGAACTATAAAATGATATTTACGAAATGGTATTAAATATATTTTTACATTTCGTACAAAAGAAATGTATAGGATTTACTCAAACTTTTAAAACTTTTTCTGATGCCTGGAGGGCCTAGTCTCATATACCAATCGACTCAGCTCCACAAATTGGGACAATGTCTGTATGTATGCGTGTGTTTGTGGGTATGTATGTATGTGCACTAATGTCATGTGATTATCTCAGCAACCGCTGAACCGATCTTAACGAAATTAGTTTAAAATGAAAGGCCTAACGTTGCCATTTGACACCAGAGATGCCACATTGAAATCTGTGTTTCGGCCAAAAAAATCTTTTTGCCATATGTGATGACTAAAACAGGGAAAGAAATCTGTGAAATTTCCGAAAAATCTGTGAAAAATCACAATATTTCCAAAAATCTGTGAAAATTTGTGAAATTTTTATCAAAATGCCAAAAATCTGTCATCTGTGAAAAAGAACCTGTGATCAAAAATTGTAAAAAATCTGTGACATTACAGAAATATCTGTGAATATGGTAACCCTGTTTGACACTATTATTTTTGTTTTTCGATATGTTGTTTACTTTCTGAGATATGGGTGATTTTGTCAAAACACAAAGGTTTTAAAGCAAAAAATTACTTTCGAACAAAGCAATGCTGCAGTATTATGTGCACATAATTAGAAAGCTTGCAAAAATACCTTTCAAAAAAAAACCGTTCACGAATGGCGGAGTTATTAAACATTTTGTAATTTTATTCCTTGCTTACCAATTTACACTAACCAAAAATGAGATCGTTGCATACAGAGTATTGCTTTACGGGTGTTTTAGGGGCAAAACTAAACCGATTTCGAATATCGGGGTATAAAAACCCACCCGCTGCGCCACACTTGCCTCAGAATGAGCAGACCATTCACCAACCAATCACAAGTTAGCCATGCTTGTTGTCTGCTGCTCGGCGCGCCAGATTCTCTGCAACCTGCAGGCAATCTGAGTGGTTGCAGTCGAAACTGCGTTCCATTTCTCCACCGCTTGACACATCCTCTGGATAAGGGTATCAGGGGTTGTGTCCTGGCCGCAGACGTCTAGCGTTACTCTTCTTTCAGCGTCGAAACGAGGACATACGAACAGTATGTGCTCCGCAGTTTCGTCAACACCTGGGCAGTTGGGGTAGACGGGGTCTCCGCGTGCCCAAACCTGTGGAGGTACTGTCGGAAGCAGCCATGGCCTGACAGAAATTGTGTCAGATGCTTTCCAGTTTCCGAAGGTAACTGGTTACTCCAAGTGATCCCGCCCAGGACGGGCCACCGTACCTAAGGATAGACACGGTAACGCCTGCCAGTAGCCTACGTCTACTGGCGCACACCTTATAGCTGTTGCCAGAGCCTAAAATTCTCATACCTATTCAATGCACGACGAAATTCAGAGAATTCATCTTCGTCCTTTCCCTGCCTCTTTCGTTGCTAACTTCATGAAAAAATAAAACAATAAAGGCGATGTCCTATCCTCTTTCGATTCTACGAAATCGAGTAGCAGCAGCATCGACTTTCGTTTTTCTATGACAATCCGAAGTTACAATTTCGTTTTGATGCATGCTCAGTAATTTGCGATTCTCATTCATTAAATGGAATTAATGCAATGTGCATCTAATAATGCAACTAGAACATAGTTAAAATGAGAAATATGCACACCGATCAGGCTTCCGTCTTACAATACCATCATTAGCTCGAAAATGTACAGAATCGAGCATCGACAAATAAATATCATTGCTAGTGTATTTTCGTTTCCCCAGCACTAAGTTCAATATCGAATGTACCAATATCATTCTGAATCTCAAAGCGAAAACGAGCGTGCGGGGAGAATAATAAAAACGCTCTGCTGCATGCTTGCTTTGTCCTACCCGTTGTCTCATTTTCGATTTCGCAAAGTGCTAGTGGTATGAAAAGAAGCTTCGTTCTTTCGTCAGTTTCGCCTGATTTTGGCAAATGAAAAAAACATTTTCCGACTCTGGCTGTTGCACATCATCCTCGATAATGCCACAACAGCCGTCGAGGTCCTCTTACACGCATAGTCGACATGGCTGCCGAAGGTCAGCTTGTCATCTATGCTTACCCCAAGAATCTTCAGACTCCGCTTTGAAGTGATCACGACCTCTCCCACTTGAATAACTGCATGTTGTACCGACTTGCGGTTGTTGACGATAACCACCTCCGTCTTATGTTGCGCGAGCTCTAGGCCTCTCGCGCTCATCCATTCCGCCACAGTGCTGATAGCATGTGCTGCACCTCGGGGATTGACTCCTCGTAGACCTCCAAGGTTACACCATCCGCGAAGCCGAAAATCTTGGCACCAGGAGAGAACTTTAGTCTCAGAACCCCGCCATACATAAGGTTCCATAATACCGGGCCCAGAATCGAGCCTTACGGGACTCCTGTGGTAATAGGAATGCTTCTCTGACCGGCATCGGTCTCGTATAGTAGTGCACGGTTCTGGAAGTAGCTTTCCAAGATCCAGTACATACCCACCGGCAGTCTAAGCCGGCGTAACGAGTGCGCGGTGGCATCCCAGCTTGCCCTGTTGAATGCGTTCTTCACATCAAGTGTCACTAACGCACAGTATCGAATACCTTGCCTTTTCCGTTGGATCGCTATCTCGGCGGTCTTTACCACTAAGTTGATGGCGTCCACCGTGGACTTACCCTTTTGAAAACCAAACTGATTGCTTGACAGGCCGTCCGTACCTTCTGAGTACGGGGTTAGCCTGTTGAGGATGATCCTCTCAAGCAGTTTGCCCGTCGTGTCGATCAGGCAAATTGGTCTGTACGCCGATGGGTCGCCTGGCGGCTTCCCGGGTTTGGGCAACAACACCAATTTCTACCTTTTCCATCTATCGGGAAAACGACACTCGTCAAGGCATCTCTGTATAGCTGAACATGTTCGGGTTCGTTATGATTGCTGCCTTGAGAGCGCTGTTTGGAACTACACCAGGCCCTGAAGCTTTGTTCGTTGCTAGGGAATTAGCCACTGCGAGTAACTCTTCATTCGTCACCGGAGCCACCATTTCGGCCGCACCTACAATGCCTTGCGGCGCAGGAGGCCAGGGACTTGTGGCTCGAGACGGGAAGAGTACATCGATAATCCTCGCCAACCAGTCCGGTGACCGTTCGGGTAACCCCTTTGGTCTTAGCCATCACGATGCTGTAGGCGTCACCCCAAGGATTCGCGTTGGCACCCTCGGACAAGTTGTGGAAACACGCTCTTAATGGTCTTATTAAGGGCTAATTTCGCAGCTCGAAACACTCCACGGCGCACAGTGGCGGGTCTTCATACAAAAGTCGGAAAAAAACCTCAAATGTAACCTAATGTGGCTTAAAATAACAATATAAGCTAATTTTGAGGTGCTGAGCTCATTTTCGATGTCAAAAGTCGTAAAATATTGAATTCATTTTTCCATACAGTGTCATTGAACCTTTCTTATAACTCTGATCCCGTTTTCATGATAGATTTTCCGTTACTGTTACCGTTCAATGTCAGCAATATCATAAAAAATTAAGATCACTACTTTAAATCCATTGTATAACGTGTTGGTTCACTGTAGATTGTCTAACTATTTTACACAAAAATCCATGCGCCTCCATATCAGCAATAAAGCTTCAAAATCTCCTTAAACCTTTTTGCGCACCTAGTCGCAGAACGAGACCGTGATATTCGAAAAGCAGAGGTTATTTCCGATATAATGTATACTATGTGACCGTTCCGGAATGATTCCGAAATTTGTACAGAATTTATTAGTGAAAAAAGTGTCGGACCAAAATCAAAAGAGCAACATGCATTTGAAGTGAACAGAGCGATGATGGTTTCGGAAATGAAAATCATTAAAAAGTCCGGACTTTGCTATGTTTAAACTCAAGTTAAAAATCGTGTTCTTATCCAATGATCATAAAATTTTGAATATACATCATTCAATACATGAAATATATAAAAATATAAAATATCAATATTTCAAAAATAAATTTTTGAGGTTTTGGCCACCCTCCAGCCACTGTGCGGCGGTCCACACTTACCTCCTTGGTGCGGGCTCGTTGCGTCCTACGTCTAGCTTTGAGGCAGGCTGATCGTAGGGCTGCAATTTCGGCACTCCACCAATATACCGGGCGTTTGCCATTTCTTAGCAGGGTTGTCCTCGACATGGTGGCGTCGCATGCGCGTGATAGGACAGCTTCCAGCGCATTTCCGCTTAGACTGTCGGTGTTGGCCTCCAGTCCCAGGGCCGCGGTGATAACTTCGCTGTCGAAGTGATTGGTCTTTCACCCGCGTATCTGGCAGGGATCACCCGGCCGCTGATGCTGCACACCATAGTTGATCCTAAAGCGTATTGCTAGGTGATCACTATGGGTGTAGCCGTCGTCTACCCTCCAGTTTATGTCTGGAACCAGACCCGGGCCGCTTTAATGTTTGTGTCACATGTCATATGTTCCACAAACATTTATATTGACAAGAAAAATTGCAGGTGAATGTCTGCAATTTTCTAGGATCTCTACATGTATTGGCTGTGTATGTGTAGACTAGACTAGACTAGACTATAAATCAAATTCATTAAATAAAGAAAACAAATTAGTTCAACTCGAATAAAAGAAGACAATATTTTAGAAAGTTATGAAATCAATAGAATAAATTAAATTGTTTCAAACTTACAAATTGGATGAAATGAATAAAAAGAATGATTGAAAAGAAATAATAAAATAATAATATGGAATAAATTATATGAGCTAGAAAAAAATAAGAAAATAATAAAATAAATGAAATGACTAAAATGAATAAATTCAAATAATAAAATTAAAAATGAATATTATAGATGAAATTAACTCTTTCATGCCCAATCTTTTTCTAATGGATAGGGGTTCAATAACGATTTTTCTTGAAAGTGTTGGAGTAAAGAAACACGATAAACCTGTTTTGATCGAGATGGGTGCTTCTTTGGCAGTGCAAGAAGATGTTCAATTTTTACTTCGGATCCTCTGTACATTTCTCTTGCATAGATTCAATAGTTCAGTTGGGCGAAAAAGATAGTCAAACAGTAGACTGTGACTGTGATATGATTTATCAGTTTTTTAAAATATTTTAAGACAACGAAGATATTTTAAAACATTATTTTTCACCGATTCCTGAAAAATTAAAATATTATTTTTCACCGAGGCCAGAAATATCACCATTCAAATACTAAGGATATTTCCTTTAAAAAGAGGTATAAATTATAATTTTCTGTTTGCTACTTCAAAAGTTAAAACATTTAATATATTTTTTCTCCATATTTTCCCATAGTACCAATTTCAAAAATTTCAAGCGAAGTGGGCGGGAGTCTAGAATTGTCCAAATGATGTGAAATTTGGCATCTGATCTTACTTTGACATTTTTCACAATATGAGAGAGGAGGCTTTTGAGAATTCAAAAAAAAAAAAAAAATTGCAGTGCCCTAATTCTAACCATTGGCGTAGCTTGCAAACTTGCGTTCAAACAAAGACTTTTCTGCCGGATGTGAGTTCTGAAAATGTCAAAGAATTTGCTGCATTTTTTCAAGCACAATTGCAGTATTCTAGTCAGGGCACTGACTGTACATTGCAAACTCGATTAAGACATGGCTACTATTCAGCGTGCTGAGTATTATTCGTGTGATCCTTGTGCACCTGATTACGGATAGATATGTAACTACCCTGAAGTAATGCAGTTGTGTATGCGGATTTTTGATTCCCAAGGACATGTAATTGTTTCTTTCCTTGTGTGGTAAAGTGACTTTATCCGCATTGTTCATTTTTCTTTTGTGAGAGAAGAATCCAGGTTGTGTACTGTTTCGTGTTGTGATTGTATTGTGTTGTCATTTTCCATTTCCCTACCTATTCATTTTCACCTCCCTTTCCCTTACTATCAGGAGAGTGATGCCACGACATGGCAAGGCATAAATTTCCGAATAACATGGAGAGCATACCAAACAGGAGCATGATGAAAACCAAAAATCGCGATAATTGGCAGCGAGTCGGTAATGGGTTAACGATCTAAATATCAATGAGCCCTCTTTGGGGCCTATACCTTTTGGCGACAGGTTATTATTTCATCGTTACTGACTGACTATATTTTGTTTGTGGAAAATACGGCAGTCTTCGAGTGCTTTATTTGAAAAATCTCACCAGATCTTGATAAATAATATTAAACTATAATCGTAGTCCTTAACCCATTCCTGCCCATGTTGTTTGTGGACAACAACCTTTTTTTTTATTTTATTTATTTATTTATTTACTGGTCTTCGATTTACTCGTACAGACAGTTCCATAATTAATATTAATTCTATGTTTAAAGGTAGTCTTAGTACTGCTAAAATCATATTTGTCAGCTACATTATTAAAATTACGACAGCATACATTGAACGGATTGTTTTGAGAAAAAAGAGTACGATACATTGGTAACCGAAAGAAATCAGTTCGTCTGGTGGGTCTAGGCTGCTTTTTTTTAAACCCAAAGCAAGTAAGGCTCATTAATGTGATTATTGCCTTTAATTTGATTATTAAGTTACAAGGATCAGCTCTAGAACTGAAGTTATTGCAATTAATCTGATTGGATTCCGAAGGAGCAGTGCTGCCAGGGACAGTTTGCGTTGATGACGGAAAATGATTTCTTCATACATCTTCGTTATGGTGCAATATTATTGAAAACTGATAAAACTTACCAATTTAAACTGTAGTTGGCTACGTTTTGCACGTAATTGGACTATAGTAATTATTCTAGGAGAATTGTATTGAGCATTAGAAGGTAAAAATTGACCAGCTTCTAGCACTGCCATGGAAACACCTATATTTATGAAAATAAGCTTTTCGTGTTTCTTGGCTCCACTGTTTTCAAGGAAAAATAGTTTTGAAACCCTACATGCACTAGAAAAAAGTTGGGCATGAAAGGGTTAAACATGTCTCTAATCGACCCCCAATTTTAAAGCGCCCGATTTCAAAAAATCTTGATAAATTTTAAGTGTAAAACAAAGAAAGTGAACCGTATTAAATTAACAATCTAAATAAAAAATAATAATATTCAAATCGTTTCGAAAGAAGTGAAATGACTAGGTGCACATGAATTGAAGATGATGTTTGATTTTTCTACAAATTTTACTGAAGCATACGCTCGATTGATACAGTGAAGACCCGATGTTATCAGCACCCGATTTTATCAGCTTCATATGAAAATTTTTAGTTGGTAGTTTGATGGGCTCTAGCAGATGAACCAAGTTTAATTCGAGTAAATCCTTTCTTGAGCATATTTTTCTTATTTTAGAGATACGAAATATGCAAAAAAATCCTTTTTTTTAAATTTTGCTCTGTCAGACCCCATAAGGGAAATTTAAGCTAAATAATCTGGAAAGGTTATGAGGCTATATCTAGGGATCAAAGAAATTTTTTTTTAGATCTTCGGTTTCTTTAAAAGAAATAAAAATATATATCCCGATTTTATCAATGTCCCCGTTTTATCAGCCTAAAATTCACCAAGGAGCTGTTAAAAACGGGTCTTCGCAGTAATAGAATAACATACGCTAGAACTCATTCCGAAAAATATACGTTTTTGCCCAAAAATAAATCCCGAAGCTTTCATCCTGGCGACGATCTGAATTCGCCCAACACTCAATCTGCCATCACTGCCCTGCGGACAAAGGCTTGTTGAATCGCAAGCAATCTTCCTACACCCACGCGTTTTTACTTGTCAAAATGAAAAAAAGGAAACAAACAAACAAGCCAGTCGACATTTTCTTTCGAGGGTGGAGTTTTTAGAACCGGTAAAGTACCTTTTCCCGCACCAAAATTTATCAATTTTGGGGCGTGCTTTCGCTCTCGATTCGCCCACGTGCTTCCCTGTATGTACCATGTTTTGGGATACATAGCGGCTCCATCTCCCCGCTTGCAGATGGGTTCACGTACATACCTAAATAAGGGTAAGGTAAACAACTTTTTGACGTGGAACAGCAACAGAGTGTTCTCGGCCTGCTGTGCTGTGCTGGTACCTATGTTGCAACATGAAGAAAAGCGTACGATTTTTATGTTCAACTTCTGTTCCGTTCTGTCGAGCTGATGACGGTGACAGGCGGTGGTGAAAATGTGGAAAAACGGAGAAAAACAGGTTGTTTCTATTCATCACTGCTGCGCGGTGAACGGGTCCGCTTCTCGCCGATGTTGGTGGGGTGTCGTTTGTATGTACATTTCTGAGGTGCTGGAACGGGTTGATTGGAGACAGTTTTGTGGGGTGAAACAGACATGCACAGATTTTTCGTACCATAATGTAATAACAATTAGAGAAGGATTTTTCCGGGCTGCCCGGTTGCTGTGAACCGTAGATGATGGTGGAAGGCGCAAGAACACATTAAGAGCATAAATATACTGGTAATGTAGTTTCGTGAAGGAGCAGAAAATTTTCCAGCATCTTTCGTATGCTTGGGACGGGATTATTGCGGCCGGAAGAAATTCAATTAGCATTAAAGTTTTGCGCAGAGTTGCAGCAAAATCTGCTTTCTTGAATTGTTGAAATGTTAGGTATTTATATATATTTTAGACTGTGGTGAGTGTTGGACAGTTCCGTCATTTTGCATTTGTCTACATGCTATAAATTGCACACAATAAGGAAATATTGGAATGGTTGGAGCCCTTAGATATCATGGTTAGCTAAGAAACCTTTCCCGTAATGCAACGAAGCAAGTTTGAGGATGCTTTCAGCTAGAGTTAAAAAAATATTGCATAAAGCTTTTAATTCAGATGACTTGATATAGACGAATTTCGCACTAAATTATATTCAGAGTTGGCAGCACCTTCTCAGATTGTTATGAAGCTTTCTGTACATGAAGACTTTGTCACAAAAAGCCACTTTGCATACTTTGTTTTTCAAAAATAATCTAGACTTTTTTAAAAAGGTGAAACCTTTTTTACTAATTTTTTTTCAAATGGTTATAGCCTAAAATGACAAATCATACAAACAACTGTTGTAGGAGTGATTTTCACAAAATCAGTCAAATTTTTGAAAAAAAATATTGAAGTTGAAATTTCCATCGACTCTTACACTAAAAAAAATGATTTTAAAAATTTAAAGTCGATTTACAAAAAAACCCATCCAAGATAGGTAATTATGTCCCCTACCTACCGTTAAAAAATCAAGCTGGGCACTTTCAAGAAAAAAAAGTTATTTAAAAAAACTTTTCCTTGTTCAAACTGATTTTTTTCAGTGTGTTTTTATCGAAAACTAAACCAATGAAAATCATAATCATCTAAGAATCCAATAAAACTCAGCTTGTTAGAAGATATTGTCTAATTTAGCAACTAAGTATGTTATTATTAATCAAGATTCCTATTGAAAAAAGTTTGTTACAAAGCAAATATTCCATTATTACTTCTTTATTTTCTTGTTTAATTCTGAGGAAGGATCAGGGAAAGAAATAACCACTACAACATTATGTATTGAATTTTACATAATTATTTAATTATTTAATTATTTTTAAATATTACATTTGTCTTAAAACTACTAAAGTTCTTCTGACATTTTGTTATATTACACAGTGGAAATGTAGCAGAAATTCAATTTTGAAATAGTTTTATCAGTTTGTTCAACAGCCCAGTTATATAACTCTCGGGGAGTTGTTATGGTATTTCCATAGTCGAGTGCAAGACTGGCTCTTCTTGCCATTCGCTTAAGAGTGCCACCAATAGCGTCTCAGGGTCCTTTTCCATGGGATGTTGCAAAAAAGTGCCATTCTGCGCTTAATTCATACTTTGACTGGAATTTTCACAAGTTTGCAAAGTTTTTCTTATTTTTGTATTGTGCTGCTGCTTCAACAGGCATAAAATAATCCAGTTTTCCAGTCTTTCAGTCTTCCAGTCTTCCACGCTTCCAGTCTTCCACGCTTCCAGTCTTCCACGCTTCCAGTCTTCCACGCTTCCAGTCTTCCACGCTTCCAGTCTCCCACGTTTCCAATCTTCCACGCTTCCAGTCTTCCACGCTTCCAGTCGTCCACGCTTCCAGACTTCCACGCTTCCAGTCTTCCACGCTTCCAGTCTTCCACGCTTCCACGCTTCCAGTCTACCACGCTTCCAGTCTTCCACGCTTCCAGTCTTCCACGCTTCCAGTCTTCCACGCTTCCAGTCTTCCACGCTTCCAGTCTCCCACGTTTCCAATCTTCCACGCTTCCAGTCTTCCACGCTTCCAGTCTTCCAGTCCTTCAGTCTTCCAGTATTCCAGTCTTCCAGACTTCCAGTCTTCCAGTCTTCCAGTCTTCCAGTCTTTCAGTCTTCCAGTCTTCCACGCTTCCAGTCTTCCACGCTTCCAGTCTTCCACGCTTCCACGCTTCCAGTCTACCACGCTTCCAGTCTTCCACGCTTCCAGTCTTCCACGCTTCCAGTCTTTCACGCTTCCAGTCTTCCACGCTTCCAGTCTTCCACGCTTCCAGCCTTCCACGCTTCCAGTCTTCCACGCTTCCAGTCTCCCACGTTTCCAATCTTCCACGCTTCCAGTCTTCCAGTATTCCAGTCTTCCAGTCTTCCAGTCTTTCAGTCTTCCAGTCTTCCACGCTTCCAGTCTTCCACGCTTCCAGTCTTCCACGCTTCCAGTCTTCCACGCTTCCACGCTTCCAGTCTTCCACGCTTCCAGTCTTCCACGCTTCCAGTCTTCCACGCTTCCAGTCTTCCACGTTTCCAGTCTTCCACGCTTCCAGCCTTCCACGCTTCCAGTCTTCCACGCTTCCAGTCTCCCACGTTTCCAATCTTCCACGCTTCCAGTCTTCCACGTTTCCAATCTTCCACGCTTCCAGTCTTCCACGCTTCCAGTTTTCCAGTCCTTCAGTCTTCCAGTATTCCAGTCTTCCAGACTTCCAGTCTTCCAGTCTTCCACGCTTCCAGTCTTCCACGCTTCCAGTCTTCCACGCTTCCAGTCTTCCACGCTTCCAGTCTTCCACGCTTCCAGTCTTCCACGCTTCCAGTCTTCCACGCTTCCAGTCTTCCACGCTTCCAGTCTTCCACGCTTCCAGTCTTCCACGCTTCCAGTCTTCCACGCTTCCAGTCTTCCACGCTTCCAGTCTTCCACGCTTCCAGTCTTCCACGCTTCCAGTCTTCCACGCTTCCAGTCTTCCACGCTTCCAGTCTTCCACGCTTCCAGTCTTCCACGCTTTCAGTCTTCCACGCTTCCAGTCTTCCACGCTTCCAGTCTTCCACGCTTCCAGTCTTCCACGCTTCCAGTCTCCCACGTTTCCAATCTTCCAGGCTTCCAGTCTTCCAGTCTTCCAGTCCTTCAGTCTTCCAGTATTCCAGTCTTCCAGACTTCCAGTCTTCCACGCTTCCAGTCTTCCAGTCTTCCACGCTTCCAGTCTTCCACGCTTCCAGTCTTCCACGCTTCCAGTTTTCCAGTCCTTCAGTCTTCCAGACTTCCAGTCTTCCAGTCTTTCAGTCTTCCAGTCTTCCAGTCTTCCAGTCTTCCACGCTTCCAGTCTTCCACGCTTCCAGTCTTCCACGCTTCCAGTCTTCCACGCTTCCAGTCTCCCACGCTTTAGGCACAAATCTCCGATCAACATGGGGAACGTGCCATTTGAGCCAGACGCTACTGATTCCTGATTCCAGTCTCCCACGCTTCCAATCTTCCATGCTTCCAGTCTTCCACGCTTCCAGTCTTCCACGCTTCCAGTCTTCCACGCTTCCAGTCTTCCACGCTTCCAGTCTTCCACGCTTCCAGTCTTCCACGCTTCCAGTCTTCCACGCTTCCAGTCTTCCACGCTTCCAGTCTTCCACGCTTCCAGTCTTCCACGCTTCCAGTCTTCCACGCTTCCAGTCTTCCACGCTTCCAGTTTTCCAGTCCTTCAGTCTTCCAGACTTCCAGTCTTCCAGTCTTCCAGTCTTCCAGTCTTTCAGTCTTCCAGTCTTCCAGTCTTCCAGTCTTCCACGCTTCCAGTCTTCCACGCTTCCAGTCTTCCACGCTTCCAGTCTTCCACGCTTCCAGTCTTCCACGCTTCCAGTCTTCCACGCTTCCAGTCTTCCACGCTTCCAGTCTTCCACGCTTACAGTCTCCCACGCTTCCAATCTTCCATGCTTCCAGTCTTCCACGCTTCCAGTCTTCCACGCTTCCAGTCTTCCATGCTTCCAGTCTTCCATGCTTCCAGTCGTCCACGCTTCCAGTCTTCCACGCTTCCAGTCTCCCACGTTTCCAATCTTCCACGTTTCCAGTCTTCCACGCTTCCAGTCTTCCACGCTTCCAGTCTTCCATGCTTCCAGTCTACCACGCTTCTAGTCTTCCACGCTTCCAGTCTTCCACGCTTCCAGTCTTCCACGCTTCCAGTCTTCCACGCTTCCAGTCTTCCACGCTTCCAGTCTTGGAGAATTCCATATGCGCTAGAAAAAAAGTTGAGTCTGAAAAGGTTCATTTAAATTTGAACACATTATCATAAAATATACACTAACCTATTCGTCGATTGAAGCATCACTTCAGAGAAAAAGCATCCATCATCCTCACCGCCGCACAGCGGCTGACAGAAGACAGTACCCAGTATCGTAACATCTGTTTTTCTACTCACCAGCACCAGCAGCATCCCCGGAAAAACCATATGCTCGTCTCCGCGGAAATGCATCATATTTGATGGTAAACCGCAAGGACTAAAGATAATGTTTGCAATCGTCCTAAACAGAGCGGGACGTGCGAGCGAACGAACGGTGCGGAAGGGTCTTTCACAACCTGTTCCAATGCTGGGACGGCATTGTTTGCCGGTTCAATAGACATTTGAGATGAGATAATAACGGCATGGCGACGCAGCCCTGCACATGTTACGTGGTGTTAACACATATGTAATCTGTAACCATGAATTAGTGCCGAATCAACTAGAAACGCATTAATGCTATTTATTTAGAACCCCTTCCCGGTCCCGTTTAGCCCTAGAGCAAATATCCGTCTGCGATTCGGATCGGATGATTAACCAACCAACCATGCAGGCTGATAGGTGAGGGGTGAGTTTTGACGGGTCCTTTATCGATTACTGCTGCGCTCGGCACCCTCAAATTCTTTTCAAGGCTGCTGCGGTAAATCTTGCCATATGCGCTAGTGGTTCACCTATACATGAAATAGTTGCTCGACACTCGGCAAGCCCTCATCGGGTGAAGTTGGCACTCGGTTACATTTGTTTCTTGTTTGAATGTAAATTATGGTTTCGACATTCACAAGTACCATATGTGGTGGGTTTTTCCTCGTCTGTGGTGCTTCAATGAAGTTCGATTTTGACTGGTTGGATTGATTCCGAAACGACTTTTTTAACTAGGGTAAACGTGCCCTTATTCATCTCATTAGTCAGTATATCACGCTGTTTAGTGGATAACTCGACTTAGAGTGACTGGATTGCGCTTAAATATGTATCATCATCTTTGCTACGTCCCTAAGAAGCAGTACAGTTAAAAATTTTGCCTGGAAAATGTGAAATGCTCCCGTTTCAGCGAAGCGAAAAGTCGAGTACAACGTACCCTTATTCATCCTACCATTTGAGCTAATGCGTTGAATAGAGATAGCAGATACTGCTCTAACTAACGAGTTCAAATGGGTGAGATGAATAGAGGAGCTAAGATGAATTAGGGAACAGTAACCCTATAATTAAATATTCGATTTTTGGTAGACAATTGGTTGTACGTGGACCGTGATATTGACTCAGTATCGAAAATGCTTAAATTTGCCTGGGTATTGCATGAATGTAAATAAACAAGGAAACGTTGAGTGAAAACTTGTTGAAGTGTTTTCGTCAGGATAATTCGTTAAAAAGACGCATTTTTAAAAAAAAAAATTAACGATACATGGAGCGTTGGTACACCCAGAACTCGGCCGTAATGCCTTTACGGTAATAGATAAAATGCTCTAATAGCAAGACGTTTAGGGGAAGATGTGGTAAAACGCACTCCCTAAGGAATTATTATCATATCTCGATTGCAGAACTTTATCCCCTACATTGCAATGAAAGAAATCCTTAATCCAACGTCTCCCCCTATAATAGTAGTCATAATGTTAATATTCCACATATTCAAAATCACATGAAAAAATCAACTTTTCAAAATCACGAAAAATTTTACATTGAAATATTTGCGGGGCAAAACGCACTAGTGCAGTGGTAAAATGTACCACAACAACGGGGCAGAATGCACTACAACAAGGGGGCAAAATGCACCACAATAAAGGGGCAAAATGGCCCGCACACAAAGAGTAAGTAAACTGCATTTAATTTGAACAAAGCATGCAGTTCGGATGTAACATGTTGATTACCGCGGCCATGTATGGATTTCGTATGTATCAACTCTTAAGTTATAGTGAATAAAATATTATTTAGTTATACTTATCATTTTCGGATTCCAGGTTAAAGTTATATTGTGTTCTCAGGAATGATTCCCCGTAAAATGCAATTGGGCGGCTAGAAATATCAGTGCACACAACAAAATTATATTAAACCACATTTGTCCTTTACGACGACTGCCAGGCGGGGGTGACTAAAATTCAGCATGGTTCAATGTATGTAAAAGGCATCATTACACTGTTGGAGGGATTAAGACATGTGTTTGATTTTATTTTCATTATAATCGAGATTAATAGCATATTTTCAGACATTAATTAGCAGTATCCACAAACAATGCTTTTAGAATCAAATTCATGGCATTGGGAACACTTTTGCCAGCCATGTCCCCTGTTAGAATTAGAGAATTGTTCATCGCAGTAAGCACATAAATGGTCGTTAATAACACTAGTTTACAAATTTTGGGGTGATTGCATGAAGCTAAGAAAAAAGAAGTTTTCTTAGTCAATTTTGGGTCGCTGAGCACGAAAATCATATTTATTTTCTTTTTCAAAGAACCGTTTGTGTGATTTTTTGAAAAACGTGTTTTTGAGCACTTTTTGCAGTTATTGGTCAATATCTCAGGAACAAATCTTCCGATTAACACAAACGACCTACCATTTGAAAGGCCTACCATTTGAAAGGTATTTAAAGGGCGAACACGAAATTATTGCGACACCGAAAATTTCATGCCAGTTTTCTTATAATGTTCAAAATCAAACCAAAATTTTAGGGTAGTTTTATATATATATATATATATATATATATATATATATATATATATACATATATATATATATATATATATATATATATATATATATATATATATATATATATATATATATATATATATATATATATATATATATATATATATATATATATATATATATATATATATATATATATATATATATATATATATATATATATATATATATATATATATATATATATATATATATATATATATATATATTTACTTCAAAAATCAAAAGAAAAGTTAATCGACGGAGCCTTGGGTATAAAATTGAACGCATTTTCGCTTGATGCCCTCCATCAAAGTCTTAACAGTGTCATCCGGTACCAGTTTCTCAGTTTTTTTTCCATTTTCTTAACATGTCCTTCTCGTCTTTGACTGTCTTCTTGCTCTTCCGAAGTTCCCGTTTCATCATTGCCCAGTACTGCTCCACCGGGCGCAGCTCCGGACAGTTTGGCGGATTCATGTCCTTTGGAACAAAATGGACAGAATTGGCCTCATACCACTCCAGGACACTTTTAGAATAGTGGCATGATTCCAAATCTGGCCAAAATAGCGGAGCTTCGTCATGCTGGTTGTTTTTGGTTGATTTTTACCCAATAATAAAAAAGTTATACCCTGTTGAATGTGTCGCAATAATTTCGTGTTCGCCCTTTATGTGCCCATTCCAAAAATGCTTGGTAAAATTACTCATTTTTAGTTGATTTTTCGTAAAAGAACAATTCAAAAAAATAAAATCTTTCAAAATTTTAGGTGACAGACAAAATCCGAAAATCCGATAAAAACTGGTGATGTTATTAAGCACCGAGTGAAAATTGCTCTGTTTTTCACATATCTCTTTTGGTCTTAAGGAATTATATACAAAGTTGGCACTCAAAAAATCGAAAGAAAAATTTATTGAATATTCTGAAAGTACATACTTTTGAAAATACACTGCTGGCCAATAAAATAGGTGTGTGATAGATTATTTTGTTTTTCTCTCAATTACGCATACCAAGTTGCAGCAGTCTCAATCACACCTACCGCACACAGAAGCCTTGGGATCTGTCAAGTTACTAGTGGGTTGCTGGCGCAGATTATATTTGCAATCTTTGTCAAGATGCAAAACAAGACTACCGCAGGCTTTTTCGTGTGGTCAATATAATAGGTGTGTGAAATATATTAACGTGTTATTATTTTACATGATTCCATTATACGTTTTATTTGGTGAAGTTTGAATTCTGCGTGTTAATAAATGTATTCAAATGTTGAATAAGTCAAAGATTTGTTATAGAATGGGTCGAGCATCTCACTGTTCTCAAGTGGAACGAAGTACAGTGCTAAGAAATTTTGTTCAAGATGATAAGACATATAAATAAATTGCGAATACACTGCGGCGTTCCGAAAACTTCGTTACAAATGCCTTAAAACCTTTGAAAAAAGGAAACACGGAAATAACCCAAGAAAACATCTACAGCAGCTGACCATCGTATTGCAATTTTAGCGAAATCTGATCCATTCGCGTCATCCAAAACCAATTCAGCACAAATTGGAAAAGTGGCAGGTCCGAGAACAGTTCGCTGTAGGCCGTAAAATTCCAATCTACCAGAAAGAATTGCTAAGAAGGTTCCACTATTTCGAAGCCAAAGCCTTTGAAGAAAAATGCAATTTGCTTTTCAACAGCGTTAATAGGCCTGGTTCAAAAGGAATCAAAAAATGGCGACATATCCTTCGGAGGGACGAATCAAAGGTAAACCTGTTTTCCTCCGAAGCACAACGAAACGTTAAACGTCCAAAGTGCAAACAGTTTGATCTGCGACACACGCAAAATATGGTAAAGCACGGAGGCGAGAACAATGAGGTTTGGAGCTTGCTTCTCGTGGAATTGCGCAGGTCCTATTCTTCGCAACGCCACTATAATGGCAAGATTCGAATGCAAGGCTAAAGGATGGACATCCTAAAGGATGTCATGCGGTCCTATGCCAAAGATAACGTGCCTTTACATGACAGTTTCTGCAAGATATTGAACAAAAATACACATCGAAGTATGTAAAGGAATGATTTCGGGATAATAAAGTGACTATAATTTCGGACCATGCCAATCTCCTGTCATCAATCCCGTAGAAAATTTACGGAATGTACTTAAAAAGAGGTTATTCGATCGAAATTTCACAAATTAGGATCGTTTATGGGAAGCAGCTTAAAAGGAATGCTACCCTATACTAACGGAAATTTATTAGCGTTTGAATGACTCTATGCCAAAACAAATGGATAAAATTTGGTTGAATAAGGGAGCTTACACAGGTTACTAGTTGCTAAAAATGTTGAAGTCTTAAAATCATTGGATTTGAAAAATTTTAATGCAATGGATTACAATACACCTATTTCATTGACCAGGTACTTTTTTGGATTTCATAGAGAAGAAAGAGTTACGATAAAGCATAACATTAAATTTACAAATAAAAGTGTTCTTTTTCATATTTACGACTGTGCCTAACTATAAAATATTTGAATATAGAAATATTTTTAGAGAAAACTCAAAATTTCATGTATTTTTATCTCACACCTATTTTATTGACCAGCAGTGTATCTGTGCGAAATTTCATCCCAATCGGAGCACTTGATTTCGCAGCGCTCTGATTCTTCCGCGTGTGAAGTTAACACAAAACTTTAAACGCAATTATCTCGGAATTAAGTTGTTTGAAAAGTACCGTTGCGGTGAACGTGATATCGCAAAAACTATTCATCCGATTTTCATAATTTTTTTTGAATTGCTTGTATTTACATTCTCGTGTACTTGAATGGTTCATTTTTGGTCCAAAAAATTTTGATTTTTTGCCATGAATATTTGTTTAAAATTTTGAACACAACAAAACTCAATTTTTTGGTTAACATATTTTTTTGCTGAATTTTTTTTTATTGGAGAACTGATCCATTCAAGTACACCACAATACATTTTGCTTCAATAATCTGTTTACTTTTTTGATTTCAGTTGAGCGGTTCGGCTTGGAGAGCGTTCACCGCAAACCTCTGCCAAAAAAGCTCGCTACGGGGGATGGACCATAACTCCGCCAACCTTCAATATTTTTTTTTAATTCAGCTTGTTTTTTCGAACTTCGATAGCACTACCAACGAGATGTCTTTTGTTTTTTCAAAAAAAATTGCATAAATCGCTTTAAAAAAATCAGGAACTTAGCTCACATTTCCGCCTCAACTTTGTATATAACCCCTTAAATAAGATTACACTAGTTTACAAGAAAAATGAAGTTACGAGAAAAAGTGTTTTCTAGATTAATTTTGGGTCGCTGAACACGAAAATAATACTCTATTTCTCTTTCAAAGAAGTTCAAGTTTAAAAAAAACAAAACGTTTTTCTTTTGCTTCCTCTGTTTTATTTTTGTTCTATTTTTTATTACAGAAAAAATAATTTTTCATATTTGCAATGTGAGAGATTTTAACAATTTTGATGTAATCGCGATAAGCTAAGAAGAAAGATGTTTTCTAAGTTAATTTTGGATCGCTGAATACGAAAACCAAGTCCATTTTTTTCATTTTTGGGGCAGCTTTTGCAAGATTTCTTTTAAAATGGTGTTTTTGGGCACTATTTTAGTTATTTGTCAATATCTCGTTCAAATAGGATCCGATCGAAACAGTTCGAAAGGTATTGATGTACCCTTTCAGAAAATGTATAATATGCGTAGATCAAATGTACATTTATTATGATTACAATCGCCCAAATTAAAAAATCTAATGTTCGACTTTTGTTTAAATAAAATGCATATTTCTAGTATTTTTTTATAATAAATCAAGGGCAGAAGAAAATTGGGTACTGTCTTCTCGAGTTTGCATCCATCCGTCCTGCGGCATTGGAATGGTTTTGGATATTTCATTGTATAACGAAGTGCCCTTTTTAAAATGTGGAAGTATTCGTTGGAAAAGTTTTGTTTTGTCTGTGGTGAGTCACAGAAAAAAATATTTTGTAATTTTAAGTTTATTTTCATGCACATATTTGGAGCATGAATATAAATGTAAAATTAAGTTCCACCACAAATACACACGACTTGTCGTGCTTTCTTCAACGAATTTTATTAGAATTTTACACGTGGATTGAAAATTACAGTTTCTTTAAACGGAAATCCAATGCATTTCAATGTATTTTTACTCGAAAACTGCTGTGAAATGAATGACACGTAATATTACACGAATGAAAGTGTAAAATTGTATGCTGTTTGATGCTCCAATTGATTTTAACGCAATTTTCAATCAAATTTTTTTATTCAATCGTTGTATGTTTACATTCGTATTGATTTACATGTCGTTTAAATTTCATTATTTTTGGTGTGTACATATTTAACGAATTAAAGGAATTTTCGCTTTCTGCTTCAACAGGCTTCGCAGCAGATTCTCAGTTGACAGAACATAACGTGGCTAGTACTACGATCCCACTGAGACTCCTTCCCAATAGGGACTCGAATATTTATGCGACCAGTGCTACACCCTCTAAACCGCCGCACCAGGGCAGGGTCTGCTAAAATCATAAAATTTCCATTTCGCTCAATGTGCCATAGCATCAACATTTTTCATCCGATGTTAGTGATATTAGACATAAAACTAACGTAAACATATTATCTGTCATCTTAGATTCTGAAAAAAAATGTTATTCAATAAAAAAACAATTAAAAATGAGTAACTTTAAAAAATGGTCAAAAATGCACTTTTTTAAACTTTGGTCGCTTGCAGCACTAAAAATTTCACATATGATCGACACATATTATATGTTTTTGGAAAGGGCATCTCGGCACCTTTCAACCTGCATATTGACGAAATTAATTGGATGATTTTGACACGAAATATTGACTAAAAACTATAAAAAGTGCTCAAAAACGATTTTTTTGAGAAAATCACAAAATCGCTTCTTTGAACAAAAAAATGAATATTGTTTTCGTGTTCAGCGACCCAAAATTAGTTTAAAAAATACTTTTTCTTGAAGCTTCATTTTTCTTGTAAACTAGTGTAATAGTGTCGATCTTCACTTTCTTTTGTCGACTAGTTCGTTTACTCTGATTTTTCTGAATATTTGTTATGTCCTTCAAGGCGGATGACTCGAAGCTTTCTACAATAAGCTACTGAAGTTAGTTCCGTAGCTACCTCTTTTTTGTTGTAAGTTCCCTTTCGAACCTTCTTCTTCTGGTCTTCTGGAAGTTGTACAGTCACATCGCAAGAAGGGATAATGCATTTTTCAGTAGTCTTTGTGGCTGACTTGTCAATATCCAAATCCCAAGGTACTTTTGTTTTCGTATCGACATCAGTGATTTTATTGGTATTACCACGACGTTTCTTTTCCGTAATCTTTTTCATTTTTCTTGGCTTCAGATTGTTTGTATTACATTCATAGTCGTCGATTCTGGCAAAGACTGCCAGTTTGGGTTGCTGAGTAGCTTAACTATCGTTCTGCTCTATGATCGGTTTAGCATCAACCGAATGCAAAGAAATGATAGCGATATCCCAGGAAGATTTCATCATGCCGTTGAAATGCTCATCTTGGGACAGAGACATCAGCGATATTTTACCGTCGTCTTTAATTACGTAGTATGTATCAACATGTATAACAATCAGGCTTTCATCATTTCGACTAGTCTCGTCACAAAGTTGAGCTCCAAAAACTGGGGTGGATCTGTGGAAACACTGGTGTTTTTATTAGCATTATCGATCACTTGGTTAAAGGTCAACTGAACAACATCAGTGGGCTCTTGTAGAATTGTTTGTATTCACTCGGCTAGTTTCAAAGCACAGTGAGTCCGAGTCTGGGCCTGCTTCAGGTCCGCATCTGGTAAGGGGAAAAGGGGATGGGCTAGATCCAAGAACTGGTTCGGATCCGGGTACTGGTCCAGCTCCTGGAACTGGTCTGGATCTGGGAACTGGTCCGGGTACTGGTCCGAATCCGAGTATTGTGCCGGATCCGGGAACTAGGCCGGATGCGGAAACTAGCCAAAAAATTTTATTTCACTATTCAACCCAATCAGTAAAAATATTTCGTAGTTCCGGCTGCTTTCTGCCAATATTGGGGCAGATTCTAACCTGAATTCGGGCAACAATTGGCTAGAATTCCGGTTGGCTTGACTCGATACTCATATTATCATAAACATTGTCCGAATTATCTTACATACGAACAGAGCCGAAGTTGACACATACTGAAAAAGTGTTTGGTTGTGTGATGCACATACATGAACAGCTACCGAAATTCGTCATTCCACCGTTTACTACCTTTGCGGTGGTAAGAGTTTAACACCGCAATGCGTGATTTCGTGGTCTGTTACCGAAAAGACAATAGAATCGTACCCAAAAGTAGTAGAAACATACCTGTCGGATTTTGAGTGAGTGAGTGTGAGTGAATTTGAAATAAAAATTATTTTTCACGGAAAACTCCGCAATTTTATGAGCAAAATACCCTCTTACATGAACAATTTTCTCGAAAACTCAACTTATGGGTTTGGAATTTTTTACATAGAATGCGTATGCAATGTTTGAAATGAACCGGTTAAATAGTTTTTGAATGGCAATTAACACAGCAAATCGTGTTTTTTTTTCAGAGATATTCTACAAAAAGCTTCGTCACCGAACACCGTTTCGCTTGGGACGGGCTCACCTGGGTTCGATTCAAAACCCCGCACATAGGGTTAGAGATTTTTCCAAAAGAGATTTCTCTAACCCGAAAAGAGGCGAAAACCCCTAGGGTTGAAGCCTCCATAATCAAAATAAAACAAACCGTTTCTCTTGTCAATATTTTTGCATTAATAAATTACAGAATGTTATTGAAATGATACATTATAATGTACAAAAGTTTTGATCAAATCACTTCACCCAAATAGCTAAAAAATATCGCGAAAAAAGTGTTTTTTACGCTGAAACCCATACCCCCCTTAATATCTGTGAAATGCGTTATTGGACGCTTTGTCTCGGAATTGCTTTGTGCTCGTTCTCAAGGCCACTTTAATCAGTCTTTTGTTCGCGTAGTGAAAGTTGAACAATAATTAGGGTGAGCAAGCCCAACCTAGTAAATGGTTTTGACCGTAAAATGCTCATTAGACATCTGATCAAGTCATTATATATACCGTAAACCGGGATGACTTTGATCATCGGGGTGACTTTGATCACTCGGAACTTTTTTCGTAGATCGCTTATTAAACCAGAATAGTCTACCGAAACATTTTAATTTGAAATGACTTTTACTCTAAACTTATAAAATACTGATTTGTTATACTTTTTGAGTATATTGTTCGGTTTTTCGGTACAAAAACTACAAAAAACTGAAATTTGACTTTACCTTATTTTTACGAAGCTTCGTAAAGTGTCTATTTTTTATAAAACAAATCAGATTTGAGCAAGAGTAATAAATTACATAATTTTTATTTTCCTTTAGAGTGGGATGTGCCAAATATATTTTTAAGAGTTTGCTTATTTTAAATACATTTTTTTGTGAAATTAGGTGGCAATTATTTCAAATTATTTCACCCTAATTTTCGCTATATTTTTAATTCTTCAATAGTCCAACGTGTAAAAATGGATGAAACTTTTTGTACATTGATAAAGCACTGAAATAAAGCAATTTAAAGGTTTTCAGAATCTTTTATTCTAGTTGGACACAAATTCTACGAATTTTGGTTTCTCGAATTTTACAGTATATTGAAATACTTTATATAAACATCTATTTAACAATGAGTATCTTTCACGTGACGAATGAAAATTTTTTAAAGTCACGTAAATAAAAAAACGAAACGAAACGAGTATCTTTCCAGAATTAGTTTAAACAAACATTTGAATGAAAAACATTGAAATCAATAACTTAATGTGGCTGAGCATGCAGGTTATCAAAGTCATCCCGGAATATGGATGGAACTTCAATTTGAAATCATTTTTGGAAAAATAGCTGGAAGCGGAGAATTTTAGGTAAAACCATCCAATCTTATTCTCCATACATCAGTACATGGTTTAAAAATATTAAACTTGAAAAAAATGTGTTGCGTCTAAAAATATGTAGGGTAAGGTGGGGCAAATCCGACCTAGTAAATGGTTTTGGCTGTAAAATGCTCATTTTACATTGGATCAAGTCGTTTTATATACCAAATTAAGGGTTAGACTCCTGAGCAACTTTCTGTATTTATTTAGATTTTGGGAATATCTTGAGTTACAAGCGTTTTACAAAAATGTTCATTTTTGCTGTTTTCAAAAATGGTGAGGTAAACCCGACCCCCTATGTTTTTGGTTGATTTAGTGCAGATATTACTCAAATTTTATGGTTGATCAATGATAAATCAATGAATGTTGTGTTATTGAATTGTAACATGAAGAAATGGAGTTCAATGTCAATCTTGGAATGCTAAAATCACGAGCAGTAGCACGTAATGATATTCCCATGTGCATCGCAGCAATTGTTCGACGAATACTATAATCATCACGTTTTTGCCTTTCTCAATAGAAAGGTATTGCAATTGCTCTGAAAACCGACTTTTTAACGGAGGCCCGGAGGGCCGAGTGACTTATACCATTCGATTCAGTTCGTCGAGTTCGGCAAATGTCTGTGTGTGTGTGTATGTATGTGTGTATGTATGTATGTGTGTGTGTATGTGTGTGTGTATGTGACCAAAAATGTCACTCATTTTTCTCAGAGATGGCTGAACCGATTTTGACAAACTTAGTCTCAAATGAAAGGTGCAACGTTCCCATAGGCTGCTATTGAATTTCTAATGGATCCGACTTCCGGTTCCGGAATTACAGGGTGATGAGTACGAACACGCAGAAAATGTCGATTTTAATAAATTCTGCAATGAATGTATAAAGGTGAAAATTTTTCCAAAATATGACCACAACTGCTTCGATTTGTAGTATTAGGTCACTAGCATCCATTCAAAGTCTATTTGGCCACATTGGCCACCATTCTCGGTTCCGGAAGCCCCGGCGGAAGTATCTAAATTCAGAATAACAGTCACATCGGTTTCTCGGAGATGGCTAGACCGATTCGACCAAACTTAGTCTCAAATGAAAGGTATTGCGTCCCCGTAAATGGCTATTTAATTTCATCCCGATCCGACTTCCGGTTCCGGAGTTACAGGTTGTGGCGTGCGATCACATAGCAAATTGTGATTCAAACCGATACTCCGATGAAAGCAAAAAAGGTAAAAATTTCGCTAAAATGTCTCTCAAACAACTTAAATTTGCTATTGCGGCCAACCAAACTTTCGTTGACTACATTGACCACCATAGACGGTTCCGGAAGTGCCCGGGAAAAGCGGCCATCTTTCAAAATTTACGAACTCGCATCAGTTTCCCGGAAATGGTTAGGCCGATTTTCACAAACTTAGTCCCAAATGATAGCTATAATAACCCCACAGATGTCTATAAAATTTCGTACGGATCGCTTATATGGGTCCGGAAATATAGACTAAATCGTCCGGTCACATATGAAATTCCCATATAAGCCGGAACTCAATTTTTTTTTCAAAGGGGGGGACCCCATGAAATTTCAGAAATCGAATTCGTATTTTTGATGCCAAACATCTTTAAAATGCATGAAACGTCGAGATTTTATGTTATCTCGAAAAATTTTTTTTTATAAAAATCGACTTTTTGGTACTTCGCCGATTTTGCACCTTTTTTCAGTTCAATATTACCGTGACTGTTTTTTCTTTTTCAAAATTTTAGAACTCGAATAATGATTTATTTTCCTGTATATAGTTGTCATGTGATGTATAATAATAAAATGTAATATATGCATTTAAAAGCTTTTAATGAATATAAACAACGCACACATTCTCGTGATTCATGATTGAGAAAGGCACAATTGCACCGCTAGGTGGATTAAAATAGGTTTTGTGTCTTTCGTTTGTAATTATGAACCATTTTGCATAAAAGTAGTAATTTGATAAATAAAAATTTTCTTAGCAAAATAGCAGTCGGATTTACCCCAATATTTAGAGGTCGGATTTGCCCCACCGCGTCATTTTTCATTATGATGCAATTAAAAAAAAATATGAAAAAGGTTTAACTAAATTCATCTATGCACTTTGTAGGACTTAAATCAAAGAATTTAAATCCACTTACATTTATTATGCGATCACTTTAACAATCAGAAATATTCTGTAGTCAATGATGCACAAAAGTCAAATCAAAAGTTGTAAAAACACACTTTTAGTCGTATGAGCATCCCAATGTAGACTAATAAAATGCTCTCATACCACCATTATGATTATTTTCGATGCTCTACACGACAACATTGATATTAGTTCGCGTAGTGCTTCTGATTTTCGGTAACAGAGGGGGGTCGGGTTTACCCAACGGTCGGATTTGCCCCACCTTACCTTAATGATTTCTTCGAAAAGTGATCAATGTCACTCCGGTTTAGGGTACCAAATTAATGGTTAGGCTTCTGCGCAACTTTATATTATTTTTTCATGCTTTGGAAAAATTTGAGATACAAGCGTTTCACGAAAAAGTTCATTTTTGCGATTTTCTCAACGACCTCGGCTGGAACTGAATCCAGACCAACTGTAATGAGTGGCGGTCACACTTACCGCTAAACCACCGGCGCCGTCAGTAAATCCGACCGCCGATGCTTTTGGTTGATTTAGTAAAGACTAGCTAATACCCGTCGCGCGTTGCTGCGACTTTTAATGAAATAGGAGTAAAACACAATTTGTTTCGAAACATCATCTGGCGGACAGTTAAGGTTGCACAGAGAATGGGAAAAAATCGAAAACGAAAAAAAGCAGTTTTTCTTCACACTGTGTGTTAGGTCTTCATAAAAATCAATCAGTTTATGTAGAATGTTGTTACAGTACTGCTGATTCATTTTTATGAAGATCTAACACACGGTGTGGAAAAAAAAATGCTTTTTTCGTTTTCGATTTTCGCCTCTTCTCTGTTCAACCTTAATCCCAACCAATAGCTCACAAATATGCTCCATGACACATGTCTACTATGTTCTCGGTTCAGTTAGTTGCACAAACCTTTTTGTAGTAATGACTCTACGAATTAGCTCCCAAAGTTTCCCAAAGACTCCACGCTCGGGGGGATCCAAGTACAATGTTTCTTCTGACTTATCGTTGTCCACTTTTGCTCTATACTGGGTACAGTTATATTGATATTTCGATGGCGGTCAAAATTGGTAGAGAAACGTTGGATGTACTGTGTACGGTAACGTTTGATCTGACTACATTTTTGCCATACACATTGCAGTGTAACAGCAGATGAACCCGAAGGTGCGATTTTCTTGACCAACGTAACTAAAAAACATGTTTATTCGCAGAAAATTAAAACTTGTAATGTCAAGCATGCCTATCCATAGAGAGCAGCATTATGTCAAGTGACACTTTCATTGGCCGCTTGCGTTTCCAATGAATTAAATACTTATCCTGAAAATTAGAACCATTTCTTTTTCGTAGTATTGGTTTGTATTGGTATCATTTATCCATATTTCATGAACGAAAATTCCGAACGAAACAATATACAAGCTATAAGGATCACTGAAAAGAGACATTATAATCAACTGAATTGCTTTTGTGCTATCCGACATAACATAGATTCACACTATTAACGTCAATGCAAATGAAAACTTTGAAATATCTACCTTTCCCATTCACAAATCACATTCTCCGTCTGTCGCTCTCTGTTTAAAGGGCTTGAAAAACCATCTGACCTTTTCTTGCTTTACTATCCAATATTGAATTCCAAAACAAATTGAACGTTCCAGGTTCCTGAAAGCTAATTAAGGTCCACCAATAAAGTCGAAACACCAGATAATCTTAAACGATGGCGCTAAGAAAAGAACAATGAAAATGTAAAGGTGAAAACTAAAAAGAAAGAAAACTTTAGAAAGTTCATTGCATACTAATTAGTCATTTTTCACATGATGGGATTTTTAAAAACAATTCATAATTTTCTGATTTAACAGTTCTCAAATTCGTATAATCCGGTTTATTAATTTACTTTATTCAAAAACGATTTTTAATTTCATTCTAAATAGTTTTTCAGTTTCTTCATTTCATGAATTTTATTCGTCTTGTTTATTTTATTCATTTTGAATATTTTACTAATTTTAGGTATATGATCTTTGCATTTTAATTATTTATATCATTCAGCATTCTTTTTATTCATTTCGTTCATTTGGGTTCATTTTATCTATTTTATTCGTTTCATTCTTTGGATTCACTCTGATGAATTTATTTCTCTCGTACATTTCATTCATATCATGCATTTAATTTATTTTATTCATTGATTTCCTTCTTTGCATTCTATTCGTTTTTCCAGTTTATACATGTTTTCAGTTTCTTCATTTTAATAATTTGACTAATTTTTCAGATTTATTCATTTCATCCAAATTATTTGTTTGACACAATTTATTTTTTTCTATTAATTTATAACTAATTTATAACATCGCTTAATTTTTCATTTTAATCAATTCATTTTCTTCATTCAGTTTATCTTCTGACCTCGCACAAAGCAGAAGCGCTATAGGCACCAGTGAAGCGTATTGTTCTATATCAGTGCATATTCAATTTGTATCGTTGCCCCGGCTGCGGAGTGAAATGAGTTTGCCAAATGAAACAAAAGTGCCCGTGCTACACAATTTCGATGGACTTTAATAAAACTCGTGATAGATCCACAGCTCAAGAAGTGGAACAGTTAGTTAAGGTTAAATGGAGCTTAATCTCGCTGAAGTTACGTACATTCAGCTACACCACGTAAAAAACTGTGTTTCGATCACGTTTAGAAGCTTAGTACAGGCCGAAAACTTCATTACAAAGAACAACATGCAATACGAGGTCGAATTTAATAAGGGACGATCCAAATATGACGTAGCATTTTTGAGTGATTTGTAACACCCCCTTCCCCCATCTTAGCATTTCGTCACAAACCTCTGAATACCCCCTGGTAATTACGTCACACAAAATACAAAACTCCCTCCTCCCCCATATAATGCTACGTCATTTATGGATGATCGCTAACACCAGAATCGAGATCCTTGTGCATATGGAAAACGACATGGTGGACGTGCGTATCCATGATTTGGCCCCGCGCACTAAGAAAGACTACATCAAACAAATCATGTCGCAATATGGAGAAGTAGAATCTATTACGAATGACACATGGAGAATTTTTTTCAACGGCATTCCCAACGGCGTTCGTATTGTGAGAATGCGAGTGACTACACCAATACCTTCTTACATGACTATCGAATGCAAATCACCGAAGGAAGGCGTGACTCATAAGCAAACAACGGTAATCACATATCCCGGGCAGACCCCAACATGCACTACGGAAAAACATGCGCCGAAGCAACTAGTCAAAACTCATCTACTACAGCCAACTCTAACAAGCAGCCAACGACACCTTTAGATAAACCTAAAACAACGATCCAATCAACCAATAATGCAGGTACAACGATCACGACAACCGCTCCCAACCCAACAACCAGCATTGCCAACAAAGAAGCAAATTCCGATGAAGACGGATTTACAACAGCGACCTGTAAGAACAAGAAACAAATAAGAACATCTGATCATGAACAGCAAGAAAGCAGTACCGATGATGACATGGACGGAAACGCGATAACGCGAGAGAAGGCAGACTGAATGACCCCCAAGCGGCTTCACCGCCAAGAAAAGGACCTCAACACGCAGCAGCAAACTGCGTCAACAAGATATGGCAGATAGACATTCTTAATTCTCTTTTAATTTTGCTTATATTCTAAAAACATAAAAGATCCACGGCTCAGTTATGCTAACGCATGGAGCCGTGTCAAATAAAGCCAATTCTTCTTCTTTTTTATTCATTTTCAATTTCTTCTTCTTTTTTATTCATTTTATCAATTATATTCGTTTTGTTTATTTGATTCGTTTGTTCTATTTATTTATTTTATTCAATTAATTTTAAATTAGTTTTATTCTTTTCATTCATTTTATTCATTTTATCCATTTAATTCATTGTATTCACTGGATTTATTAAATTCATTCTACCCAGTTCATTCATTTGATTCATTTGATTTTTTTCAATTGGTTCATTTGAATCATTTGATTCATTTGGCTCATTTTATTCATTTGATTCATTTCTTCAATTTACAATTAGTTTACAAAATAAAAATAAAAATCTGAACTTCAATATTCGATCGATTTCTTATGTAAAATTGCGTGTTGAATCCGAAAATGAGGTCCAAAAAAATTACAGTAGAACAGTTTTCGAGTTACAGTGAAAAAATGAATTTTACCTTTAATATTAAAAGTACGTTCAGTAAAATCCAAATATCTTCGGTTGTAGTGCATCGATATGAAATATTATTATGTTGAATTAAAGGTATTTGAATGCACTTTTGATCGTTGTAACATATTGTTTTAAAGCGACTACTGGTTCTGACGTCATATACGAATCTATTGAACTTTTTCATAATTTTTCGTCATTTTTTGATGAATATTTTCGGCAAGATAAAGCAATCCTAAAAATTATATTTTTATGGGAAATTAAAGCCTATTAGTATGAAAATAATCATTTGTTAGTTTGAATCCGATGAAAATTTCGAAAGTTATTAAATTATTTGTAAAATGGCAATTTTTGTGTTTCTTTGGGTCAACTTATTAAACCGTCTCGATTCCAATTTTTTCTAGGGCTTGTTTCTTAATATATGAGTGACTCTATCTGAATTTTCTTAAACAAGTAAATGGAAGAGTTTGGAAATAATTTAATGTGGGGAAATATTCGAACTGGTTTATCCAAATGATTAAGGACTTCTGATAACAATAATTTCAGGCTCAATGAAATTGTTAGTTATCGACTGATTGATATGCAATACTGCGTGTAATATTTACAAGTGTATTACATAAAATAACACGCTTATGATACAAAATTCGTTGTAAACGAAACCCGCACACGTTTTAAATTTCATATTTTGAAACGCTAGCTGCTCAACTGGGTTTTGTACAATGTTATTACAAACTATTCGAATCCGTCGAAATATGTGATACTACATACGCTAAGTATTATAAAATTAATAATTTGTAAAACTTTCAATTTGTGTTCCTTCCTGGAACATCTAGCAGTTAGTGTTTTGAAATTATGTAGGACGTCGAACAAGACTTATTTTGGGTTTAAAATGTCAAAATCTGAACTTAAGAATGATTTGAAGAACGTAGAATATTTTGTAATTAAGCTTAGATGTTTTACGCGAAAGCAGTATGTTGAAGTTGTGTGTACCAGTACAGTAAAATCGGTACATCGTAGAAGCCAATGTGAATTAGGGTTCGCAGTACCGACCCTTTTTGGCGAGAACCGGTACTACGGTACTGAAGCCCTCAGTTCCGGTAGTACCGGTAAAGTACCGGTATTCGAATATTTTTTTTAAAAAAATTGAAAAAAGCTTCAAAGTGAAATTGATTGCTCAAACTGATGGCCTTATTCTCAGATGATTGATCTGTGCTGATGAAAAAAACATGTTTATTGTTTTTAATTGCTTCGGAATGGCATAACTTATTTCAGCAGAAGATATTTTTCGTATGCGACACCTTCTTTTATTTCGAAATCTGGGACATTTTGAAATTGATTACTGCTAAGCAATGCGACTTTCGTCGACTTCAACAGATGGTAAATGTAAGAAACCCTATTAACAACAGTAAATCAAAGCGAGAATGGCGGTAAATCCAAGCAGGTTGCTCGAATTTCTTCTCTTGCTTTTCTGTAAATTGCCTTCGACGTTAATGTCGTTTGTCTACTATTCTCTACCGCATACCAAGGCTCTTTGCTTTCCTGTAAACGATGGAGTTTTGCTGAATTTTCCGATCACCAATAATTACGAATCGCCCCATTAGAAGCAGTTCACCAAGTCTAAAATTGTTAGCTACTAAATCGCTGTTTGTTTCTTTCATAGATAAAGGTTTAAGAGCAAACCAAATACAGACATGACTTAGACCATAGTCTTATTACGCGTCACCCAGTGAATAATGGAAACCAATCAGAATGTCGCTAATAAAAAAATCATGGCAAATTTTTACGTCTATTACGGTAGATGTGAATATTTTGAAATTTAGTACAAGATCGTTAAAATTTAATTGGGACAAAATAGTGCAAGAATTTAAATATACCGTTCAGTAGAACAGGAGCTAGTAATGTTTAACATCTCGAATTTTCATGATGATGGCCCCACCTCATCCCCCCACAAAAATGTTAGCTCCACGATATATCTAAAAGGTAATTAATATACCGTCAAACGGAGTAACTTGCAACAGCGGGGTAACTTGCAACACTTTAACATGTTTAAAATAACGTAAATTTGGCAACGCTAATAATAATGATGACAATCTGGCAACCTGGCTGTTCAATGTTGGTATATCGTCGCTGTTGTGCTATCTTATGACAAACGCCATTTTGGGGTAAACTGAGTTAAATATGCCATATTGTTGGTCTAAAAAATCTCTACAAAATGGCGTTTTCGGAATTTTTACATACTGCTTGGTTACTGAGATATAGCGAGAAACGTGCTGAGAAATTCTGTGATATTTGCTTAAAATGACTGTGTCTGGGCATTGGCACAAGTTATCTTGAAGTATAAGATGTTTTTATATGTAAAACTATCTAAGAAACACAATGGCATAATCATTTTCAAAACAAAAATGCACGAATTGTTAGAAAAATGCAACTTCAATTTTAAACTGAAAATATAGCATATTTGGCAGCACTGTACCCAAAAATTATTATTTTTTCTAGTTTCCCAGACTCATTTCCTTTAAAATGCATCTCACCGATTGTTTATAGACCAAATAAAGCCAAAGATATAAATAAAAGTTAATAATTGATGATTTGTTTCTATGGAAAATTTTCCATGCACGATTATGACACGCCATACAAATTTTGTCATCAATACACACCTATGACACGTATGAGTGTGACTTTTGTTTACATGTTTAGCAAAAACTCGTAATATAGTCAACCGATCTTCATAATATTTGAGAGATTAATACAAAATAGACAGAAGCATCAATTGTATTCTCTGAATTGTTTCTACTATTTACCAATTGCAAGATATTCAATCTCAAACTTTAAAAATCGTTTTTCTCGAAATGTGCAAAATGGCGCTTGTCATAAGATAGCACAACAGCGACGATATGTCAAAATATAATTATGCACTAGCAGGCATTATTTGTTATATCGTTAGAGCGACAGTGTAATTATTTGAGTTTCGAGTTTTCCCAATAGAAAAGCAGCCTAAACTTCGTGCTTTACTCCACTTCAACAGTAAGAACATTTCACTTGTCTTTCTTTTGTACAGGTTGAGTAAACAATACCAAACTTTATTGCCTGAAAACAATTTGTTTACCATCTTTAATCAGCATGAAATGACGCATTGACGATATTGACTTCCCATGTGGGGTTACTTGCAACACTATTTTGTTTTATTACTATTAATCCTATCGCCAGCTGGCAGAATAAATCATTAAAAATAATAGTCTTGGTAATGTTTTGAATCGCTTTTCATAGGTTTAATTTGCAACTACGGTATAAACATGCCCCGTAAACACAAAAAAATGCCAGGAAGTCGACGCTATGCAAACTTTTCTATTGATACGTTGGAAAAGGCTTTAAATGAAGTTAAAAATAAATCCGTCAGTATTAGAGAAGCAGCAAAAAAGTACAGTTTATGTCCCTCTACAATAAGCCGGCACTTAAAAAGTGAAAAAGCATGTACGGAACGATCGTACGGGAGGCCCACTGTACTAACGACGCAAGAAGAGAAGAAGCTCGTACAAGGTCTCCTAATAGCTGCTGAATGGGGGATGCCTTTCGATCAAACGGACTTGCGATCTGTTGTCAAGCTCTTTCTTGATCAGACGGGCAGAAGAGAAAACCGTTTCAAGAACAACTTCCCTGGAGTCGACTGGTGTAACTCGTTTTTGAATCGAAACAAAGAGCTGAAGATCCGCTGTTGTGAAAACATTAAGCGATCAAGAGCTGCTGTGTCCAAAGAACTTATTGAGAAGTATTTTGATAACTTGGACGTTTCTATGAAAGGTATTTCTCCAAGTCACATCATTAATTATGACGAAACCAATTTAACGGATGATCCCGGTCGCTCTAAAGTAACCGTGCGACGCGGGGCTAAGCATGCTGAGCGGATTATGGACTCCACTAAAACAAGTACTTCGGTGATGTTTGCGGGAACAGCTTCCGGGAAAATGCTTCCTCCTTTTGTGGTGTATAAAAGTAAGTTCCTCTATGACACATGGACTAGCTATGGGCCTGTAGGAGCGGTTTATGATCGTTCGTGTAGTGGATGGTTTGACAGCTATTTATTCGAGCAGTGGTTTTTTAAGATTGCTCTACCCCACCTTAAAGCTGCTGATTCTACTACTGGAAAAAAGCCCCTAAATTGCTTATGGGGGATAATTTGGCAAGCCACTTGTCAATTCAAGTGATTGCAGCATGTCAACATCACAACATCCGCTTCGTGTTTGTGCCTCCTAATAGCACACATATTTGTCAGCCTCTAGATGTCGCATTCTTTAAGCCTCTTAAAATTAAATGGAGGGATGTACTCTTGGAATACAAGGCCAAATACAGAGGTACTATTCCAAAAACTGCATTTCCTGGACTTTTAAAAAAAGCTATTGATAATATGGAGAGGGCTGGTGATAGTTTGCGTTCCGGCTTTAGAGCAACTGGTATTTATCCTTTGAATCGTACTCAGGTTTTAAAGCAACTACCAAACGATGAGAAAGGGACGGGAAATCAAGCTGACGATGCATGGTCAAGTGCATTTGTAGATGTTCTCAAAGAAGCTCGCTTTGGAAATCAATCCGTTCCTCAAAAGCGTAAAAAGAGGATCCAAGTTGAACCAGGGCAGGTAGTCAAAGTCGACGATTTAACGGAATTATTACCGGTAAAAGAGGTGACCCGAATTACACGCAAGAAGGCATTGAATGTAAGTAACACAGATAAACAACAATCAGAAATGAAAAATAAAGAAGTACAAATCAAAAGAAATCGAAAGCAGAGAGTAAAGAGGAACACGAAGACGTTGACTTCAAAAAGACCGACGAAGGAAAAGAAAACTTGAATACCTCATCAATACCACAAACATCAAAATGAATTAAATAAAATGTTTTTTTTTCATCACTTTTGACACTTGTTTTTGTTTATGTGACCAAGCTATAAAACCCCTTACCAATGTACTAGAGGTAAACCATAATATACTTCGGCAAACTACAACGCAGATCATTTGTTGCAAGTAACCCCATATACGGGGTAACTTGCAACATGCATGATTTTTGTTAATCCTGAAAGAGGGAAACGATATTTTGGTTTAATAAGTACCACGTAGTATTCAAAATTCCCCCCTTGTGCATATCGATTATTAATTAAAAGTTTCAGTATTTTTAGTTATATGGCTTTGAAGACAAAAAGTGTTGCAAGTAACCCCTTTTGACGGTAATTAAAAATCATCTTGCACCCCGATATTTTGAAACAGGTCCCTCTAGAGAGTCCATATATTTTTCATAAAAAAATTCTAGTTTTGTTCAGTACCTGTATTACGGTACCAAAAATGGGTCGGTATTCCCGGGATTTTCGGTACCGGTATTATCGGTACCACAACCCTAATGTGAATCCAATATAATTTCAAATTATAAACTTCTAGACATTTTAATAGCGTGAAATAAATTGTGAGTAGAACAAAACATGACGAAAGAGGTGGATAAGTCATCATTCGTGAATCTAGTGCCCGAATTTAGCAGTTTTCACCGTCATAAGCTTCCGAAGTGTGTATCAAGGCATTGTGGTGCGTGCAGTTTACAACGTATTTTGTATATTAACGATTCCGTATGACACATGTAAATATTATGCGTATTTTTAATGCCAAATTTGTGATGACATTACTCCACTGAGCCTGAAATTATTGTTATCAGAAGTCTTTAATCATTTGGATAAACGAGTTCGAATATTTCCCCACATTAAATTCTTTCTAAATTCTTCCATTTACTTTTTGAACAGAATTCTGACAGAGAGTCCCTCATATATTATTAAACAAGCCCTGGAAAAAATTGGAATCGAGACGGTTCAATAAGTTGACCTAGAGAACCACAAAAATTGCCATTTTACAAAAAATTGAATAACTTTCGCAATTTTCATCGGGTTTAATTTCTCATAAAAATATAATTTTTAGGGTTGCTTTATCTTGGCAAAAATATTGACCACACGCTCAGTTTTCTTCAAAAAATGAGGAAAAATTAAGAAAAAGTTCAATAGATTCGTAAATAACGTCAGAACCAGTAGTCTCCCTAAAACGAAATGTTCCAACGATCGAATGTGCATTCAATTACCTTCAATTCAACATAATAATATTTCATATCGATGCACTACAACCGAAGATATTTGGATTTTACTAAACGTACTTTTGATTTTAAAGGTAAAATTCATTTTTTCACTGTAACTCGAAAACTGTTCTACTGAAAATTTTTTGGACCTCATTTTCGGATACGATTTTACATTGAAAATGACCACTAGCTTATTTAGTTCAGAAATACTGTAAACTAGTGTAATCAGTCATTCCACTTATTTATTTCATTCAATTTGTTAGTTTGAGTCAATTTAATTTGATCAAATAATTTCATAACTATTTTTAAATATTGGCTAATTTTTCATTTAATGAGCTAATCTAATTTGATTTATATATTTTGTTAATTTGATTTATATTATTCATTGTACTCGTTTGATGAATTTGAAAACATTTTGTTTTTCATTTTTTGCTTTAATTTTTTTTATTTTGTTCATTTTATTGATTTTTTATATTTTATTCAGTTTATTCGAGGTTTTATTTACGCACGACTAGAAACTGCAAAGTAATGAACGAGTTTTGCGAACTAATGAATTTTTGAACGTAAAATGTAGAAATTCGAACTGAAATGTTGTCGAGTTGGAATGTTCAGATGAATTATTTCAAAACAATTACACAATGTCCTACGCATAATAGTAACGATGTAATAAAACATACTGTATCCCTTTGCCTTGACTTTTATCAATAGAAGTTACGTTGCAGACTGAATCAACTGATGTCGATTTGATATGTCAGAGGATTATATTTCGGTTTAATACGCATTATGATTTGATAGCATGCTCATTTCTATGCTGTTCGATTACGAGGCGTGAAGCTAATTTCTGGATTTCAACATGAAATCCACCAGATCCCTACAACAATTTTTGCTTCTGGTGATCTAACAGCATCGAAATGAGCATCCCATCAATCATAGTGCCTATTAAACTGAAACATAATCAATGCAGTCCTCTGACATATCACCTCGACATCAATTGATTCAGTCTGTAACGTAACTTCTATTGATGAAAGTCAAGGGAAAGGGATACAGTATGTTTTATTTCATCGTTACTATTATGCGTAGGACGTTGTGTAATTGTTTTGAAATAATTCATCTGAACATTCCAACTCTACAACATTTCAGTTCGAATTTCTACATATTAAAGTCCCCCCCCCCCTCACTACGCCCTCTTGCTCAACTACCTACGCTCATGAAATTGAGCTAAGGCTTTTGAATAATTCATCCAAACATATCAATGTGGTAAAACTAAAATATGTAATGTTATTTTGGAATGCTATATGAAATACCATTGGTACACCGGCAGTGATGGCAATAAAAATGATTTTTGGCATTTAATTCGATGTATCGGACTTTGAACAGCTATAACTTGGCTTAGAGACATTCTAACACCATACATCCTTCGGCAAAGTTGTTCAGCATATCCTGGACTATACTTCTAACTATTTGTTGGCACACTATAGGAAGAATTGTAGTCTGTAGAATTAAAAATGCAAAAATGTACGTTTTCCCATACTAATCTCCATACAAAATTCAAACGCAATGCGCTACGCCGGGTCAACACCAATCGACCCCAAATTTTGCACAGTTGTTTGGGACCCCAAAAGGAACCAAAAAAGTGCTGTGCTCGTTTGATGTGGCTATGATTACATTTTTCCATATAACAATGCCCCACCCTACTGGCCACTCTTTTGGTCGTTTTTGCGGCTTTCTATTTTCGACTTTCGATTTCCTCTCGATGCAGTCTTTCTGGCTGTTGACAAACGTTTTACGAATACTTTTATTACATTGGTGACAGATGATTTGGCCAATTCTGCCAATTTTGCGTGCAAGGAGTCGGGATTTTTGCGATGCGCGAGCAACATTTTGCTCCGTCACTCCTCTTGCTTCGATTCCATTTTCAGAACTGAAGAGCAAATATCAAAATGAAACGTCGGGGTGGTCTTCGTATTCCATTTCAGATTTTAAAAATCCTCTTCTCTTAAATGATTAATAATTAATTATTCTAATTCATCAGTTTTGAGCCACGACTAATTTATATATTTGATAACATCTCCAACCACTTGTGCCACAACGATCGAACGACGGTGTTCAAAAGCTGCATTCAAACCGTTGTGCTTTCCACGCTCGCAACTTAACCCGTTGTCAACATTTAGGCGACCACTTGCAGCTCTAAGACGATTTCGCCTAAATTTCAGAAGGTTGTGCATCAGTGCTAGGCGCGACTTGCGGAGGGTTTAGAATTGTCCCAAGAAAACAGAGTAATCCAGTACAAACCGTACACGGAACTTCAGTTTGTGACATAAACTTTTAATATCTCTTTATCGAAACACACCAATGCTGTCGAAGATTATACCCAACCATTATGATTTTAAATGATCTCGTTATAATTTCATTCGTTAGGGTCGTATCGCCTTCCGCATCTTCCGTGGGATTTGCGGCCAAGCTGATAGGATCAGATTGTGTCCCTCGAAACTCACTCACTCAACTCAGGCCCAAACAGATGGAACTGCCAGTGTCCGTTCGGTACATGTTCTCGCAAAGCATACGCGGTCCCCGTGCCCAGGTCTAAGTACAGCGTGTTAACTGGCTGTCGAACGGATTTGGACCATCATCCGAGGGAAATAAATATGCGAGCTGTTGTCGTAGTTGGTCACGCGTAATAATCTAAATTATGTTTTTTGACTGCCATCCCTACCGTGGGTTCACGGTGGAAGCCTTTTGCAAAGCAAGGGATCACAACGGGATAACGATGATGAATGTAAAATGCGACCCCAGCAACAAGGATGAGACACTTTGTTATGCTTTTTAAGCGAGAGAAGAGCAAAACTCGAACCAAATTCAATTAGACTCGCCGAGAGATGTGCGAACAGTGGCAGATTAGAAATCGAATTAGAACATCCGTATTCTTTGTTCGGAAATCCCGACCATATTGAGGATGAGTGGATGGTTCTCAGGATTGTCATTGATGCGATGCAGATTTTATTTTCTTCGACACATGCAGTTTCGATTGGACTCGCTTTCCAGTTGAATATTCATTAATTCGAGTTGACGTCTTTGTTTGTCACTGCTCGGAGTTATACTTGATGTTGACACACTATTTCGAGGGGAAATGTTTATAGCACTACTTGAATGTTCAAAAGCAAAAGTTGAACATTTTACTTTTCCGTTGCAAATCGAATTCCTACGGCAATCGTAAACAGTTTCCAGTGACACTTGAACTCATTTGCTCGATGAAATGCTAATGATTTAGTCACTCTTAATGACGTTTCCACTTCCGGCTATTAAAGACACATTTTATTTCTGCTCATAAACAACTACGATTGCCTTTGCAAACCCCACATCAGCAAACACTCATCTCGCAAAGGATCGAAACGCAAGTGCCTACCCCAGCCACAAATGTTACCCTTCCGGGAAAACGTTTTAGGGTTGGTTAAATAGAACACTTCATCAGGTGCTCGTTTAAATCGACTTATTGTGCGAAATGTTTTTTTTTCTGAGAAAGGGGAAGGGTATAAATCTGTAATTTTTTGGGTTAGTGAAATTTATGATTCCACGGATGCCGAGCAGGCAGGATGCTTCAACACGACTCGCATGAATTAAGGATTTGTATCTACTCAAAGTCTGAAACACTTCAGAATGTGTGTTTGGGTTTCTTTATTCAGCCAAATGGAATGATAAAAGCTATATTGAACTGTGGCAGCGCTGTGCTTAAACAAATTAGTAGCTATTTGTAGGGCAAACTATATCTCACTTTTCGGGTAAATCTATCTATATATCAATCTACAGTGACACAATCTCATTTTCGTACACCGCTATGCGGAATGCTTATATGCATTTTACAAGTAAAAAATAAGTTTACGAGACATTTTATTTATGTAGAAATAGTTCACTAGACAGCATAGGGAAGACACAATAATTATCTTTGTACTACAAAAGCTTTTTCAAAAATACTCGTAATTCTAAAGATAGTCAAATATACACGCAATCTCATATTCGTGCAGTACACATATTTTTTCAAAAATCAATTGAAATTTCTATAATAAATATTCAAGGTTGTAGCTTTTGTTTGTAATTACAGTTTTCAATTGTATTTAGGGTGACCATACGTCCTGGTTTCCCAGGACATGTCCTGGTTTTGCATTGACTGTCCTGGTGTCCTGGGAAGTCGAGGAAATTGCTTTATTTGTGCTGGTTTTTCTCCTGTAAGCCTAATATATTTCTATTTATTGAATCTTCGCTTTTCACTATGCTCCAGATCGCAGCTACGACCGACCGGAACCATAACTGCAACGTATACTCATCCTCAATCGGAATGCGACAAACAAAACTTAATACAATCGAATCTGCCACTTGTACCTTCCGATGGTTTCTTTTAATCTCTCAAGAGTGCCTCGTCAACATCGATGAAACAATGGTTACCAGCGCTTCTTTTCGGCTTAAAACGTCTTTCAATCTGGGACCCGAAGAATTCCCTTTGGTACCTCTGAAAAGACACATCGATGTTTTGGTGTTTCTGCTTCTACTTGAGTTCTATTGCTAGTAGCTTTTTTCGTCTTACTGGAAATCCATTCCAGTAATTCTCCAATATAAATAAAGTTTGATGAAGACACAATAGCTAAAAAATGTTTTTTCGTGGCTCAAAGAGTTTCTTTCACCTTTTTGACACTTTGGAAACACTGTGCACTGGTGGATCCTCCTGTGAATTGAAAATGTCCAAAACTATCGATTTTCAACTGCCAACAACCTGACCTTCAATAGAAAAAGTTCGCGAAAGGTTGAAAAAAAATCTGTTTTGTCGCACCTACGGTACATTGAAAATGCCCAAAACTATTGATTTTCACTTACCAATAACTTCTTCAATATAATAAACTATCCCCAAAAGTTGAAAAAATCCATTTTGACACATTGTCGAACCCCCTGTGTATTGGAAATGTCCAAAACTATCGATTGTCAACTGCTAATAACTTTCCCTTCAACATAAAACACTCCCGAAAAGTTGACAAAAATTCCATTTTGACACATCGTCGGAACCCACAACTCCCCCCCCCCCTGTGCATAGAAAATGTCCAAAATTATTGATTTTCAATTGCCAACAACTTTCCCTTCAATAGATATTTATTTCTAAACAATTGAAAGTTAACCGCATCAACTTCAACTACAATAAACGGGAAAGTAACGCAAAATGTATCGCGATAACCGATGAACCGACGATGAATACGACGATACAGTTATCGACGATGACGATGAAGGCTGCGATACATTGTCGTTAACGGAGTTTCCGCTGACGATACATTATCGTTAACGAATAACTCCGATAAATTATCGTGAAAAATGTATCGTATTAGCAACCCTGATCCACAAGCAACAAGAGGCAATGAAGTAAATGGATCTTCAACATGAAATAAGATTACGCAGAGTAACAAATCGCGTACACAAGATCCGATTGATATACAATAAAATTCGATTTATTTATTTTTATTTACACATTGATAATATTAAAAGATCAAAAGATGAAATAGTTAATGGACGATTAACATGCCTTCACGCCTGGACGCTGAACAGCGACTAACCGCCAAGTATAGCATCCTACATAACAGGGAGTATGGAATGTCGCGCTCAAACCAGTGCTGCGAAATTTCAAAATCAGTTACTTATTTCTGCTTGTTTTTACCGAAACCAAATTCAGATTCACCGCCTCCCTCATTCATTAACTTTCCAACTGACTGAAACTTCATGTAGAATCGAATGCTTGAGTGCAGAGGAAATATGAATTCCTTCACCAACCAAAGCATTTATTTGATATTATGTGGACAGTTTGAAGGCAGAAGCTGGCATCTTCTACATTGTCGAACATAAGTGAAACCGAACATGTTCGAACCTGAATGCGCTGCGTCGGGAGAACGAATGATGAGGGAAACGAACCAAACATTTCATTCATCGCGACGGGCATGAATTGAATTTTGTTTTCTTTTAAGTTCACGCAGGGATGCCAATTTTTTCAAGTTCGGGCTCAAACTGATATTCTTTACACCGAGCTATCCGCCAGTTTTCATATAACAATCGATTAAACGGAGAAATTTTTGGTAACAACGGTAGGTTTTGCAGCTTTCAAATCGAGAGATAATGGTTGTCATTGGAGATTGCCAGGCATAGCGCAGGGAAGCTACTTGGGATCGCTGATGTTTCTGATGTACGTCAATGTCGTGTTTTTAGTACCGAAAAATCCTAGCCGGACCTGCACAGACCATCTCAGCATGAAACGTTTGTTGATGGTGGTGTAGCAAGAACTGCCTTTGTGTAAATCCGAAAAAGTTCTTGGTGATCGAATTCCGATGAAAGACTTTCTGGCAGAGCTCTTCCTCCCAGACTCCCAGAACTTTTTTATTGTTGAAGCTCTGTCTGTCAGACCCCAGAACTTTTTAACTGCCGAAAATAGGCGGAAAAGGCAATGTCGATTGAGAGGTAACGGGGGGGAAGCAGTACCCTTTCGACAGTCCTGGTTTTTTACTCGTCTGATATTGTCACCCTAATTGTATTGAAATGCTGACCACTAGTTTTTGTGTGTATTCAACTTAAATTACACGGGGTCCACAGTGGAGAATCCATAACATTTAAACAATTATAAACGTTTCTTGAACGCCTTATGCTTTGGGTTCTTCTCCTGATCCAATTTCCAATATCAACCATTTTTTAGTAAAAGTATCATTTTTACGGAGGCTTTGCATTAAAATTTCCATCAATGAAGACAAAATTTCTAGCACTTCTAGTGGACATATAATACCCCATACAAAAAAGTTCACTGTCTCTGCGCTTGGTTGCTGTTATAAGATGTTGAATTTGAACTCGTAGATAAAGTTTACAATCTTTCCAATATTCCGATGAAATGTTTCCATGTTGTTTAGTAAATAAAAAATCAATCTTTGTTCTTCTCATTGATGAACAGCTTCTTTCTCAGAACACAGGCATTGTGATTTTCCGTTCTCCGTACATTACGAACCGTACCAGAGCAGACTTATACTTAAATGCCATGATTCAATTTATTTATCATCTTAAATTTTTCTAATTAAAAATCGTTCATTCCTCTTCGAAAATTTTTTACAGTTCAAGTTTTTCGCAATATCTGCTCTGCGTTTCCCCACATCAAAGTTTTTAACGACATGGCAAATAATCTATTTGTCGAAGTAAAACAAACAAATAAAGAAATAACAGGTCTTAAATTACAAATTAATTGACTTTTCAAAAGTGTACGAATATGAGATTGTGTCACTATATATATATATATATATATATATATATATATATATATATATATATATATATATATATATATATATATATATATATATATATATATATATATATATATATATATATATATATATATATATATATATATATATATATATAAAAGTCAATGTTTGTATGTATATGATTTATAGACTCCCAAACGACTTAACCGATTTCCGTAAAAATTTGCACACAGTAGGTATTTGGTATGGGGCGTGTTTGTGTGCTATTAGTTGGAGATTATCTGCCCGCCAGATGGCGCTTTGGAACAAATTGTGTTTTTCTCCTATTTCGCAGAGTGTCGCAGCAACGCGCGATGGGTATTAGTTAGTCTATATATATAAAAATCAATGTTTGTATGTATATGATTTATGGACTCTTAAACGGCCGAACAGATTGCCGTAAAAATTTATACATAGTAGACATTTGTTATAGAGCGTGTTTGTGTGCTGTTGATTGGGGATTATCTGCCCGCCAGATGGAGCTTCGGAACAAATTGTGTTTTCCTTATATTTCGTTGAAAGTCGCAGCAACTATGAATGTTTTCTTAACTGTTGAGCTTCTATTATGAGGAGTTTTTCGGCTAATCAGTCATAAATTGCGGAAACAACAATATTGCTTTTACTTCCAACGTTTCAATGGATTTAGTCCACCTATATCAAGGATTCAAAAAAGGTATAGTTTTTGGTAGTTACTGGAGTACACAGTTTAATTATAAAATCGTTTTTTGGACTTACAAAAACTTGTCGTTTTCTTGTAACACTTACACTACCAATACTACCATGTGTACGGTTATAGCAAACACTCAACAACCGTCAAGTTCAGTACAGTTACCAGATCGAATATAGCGCTTTTCCCTCGTTCTCTACCCGCGAAACAGAATCGTTTCAAACGCAGAAAAGTTTCAAAAAATACAGTGAGGTGCATAAATATGCGAACAATAGCAGTGAGTAGATCTATCTTAGCAAGTTAAGGCTCAAGAAACCTTTTTAAGCATGTGTAAGAATTGAACGCTTGGTAGTATGTGTAAGAAAAATTATGTTCAGCTTTGCCACCAGTTTATGCATATAAAACCTTTTCAAAACTCTAAAAGAAGAACATCAGTCAATTCATTAGAATTTGACGATTCAAATTATGCAAAATAGTTGGTGTAAAAACAATAGGGATATTTAGGGGTGTGCGGGTTAAGGCATTTTCTGATGCAGATTGGTGCCGTGAGTTAATATCTCATTCCTTTTTCTATTTTTAAACCCGAAACCATTGAAAAAAAAAATTTAGTTTGTTTTCTTTTAGGACACGGTGTGTATAATAGAACAATATTAAGACAAAAAATAAGCATCGCTGAATTGTTCATTATTAGATGAAAGAAACTTTTACCTTTAATTTAAAACTAATTCGGAAATAATCCACCGAGGGATCCAGAACATTTTTTTTAGTTCAAATCTAAATATCATGATTTCTGAAACATACTATATTAGGCTGTACAAAAAAATCAATGTGCGAAAAGTAATGGTGCTATATCGACCCTATAATGAAAGATAAGCATAATTTAAGCACTTTTGTAGAACAAATCAAGTTTCTAAAAAAATCATCTAGAGGTTCCACAAATCCGATTTATGAAAAACCATTCCATTTAAAAGTTTTTCACAAAAAGTGTTTATATCAATGATAGAACAAAACGATCAATGATTAAACAAAGCGAAAACAATATTTTTAGTCAATTATGAAGAAAATTCTCACAAATTAATATTTTTTTCATTAAACCAAAGGCATGTTTTGGAAAGTACTATTCATTACAAAAGTTTTCATGAGTAAATGTGAAAATTCGGTTGGGAGGCTGAGATAAGCATTTTTAGTAAATGCTTTCAAACCATGAAACTTTGCCACATTTTTTTAATTTTATTTTTTATTCATTTCGTTTATTTGATAGGCACAAATGCGTTAGCTTGGCGGTGCCAAATGCTTATGTTTTTACATTTTGGATATCTTAAAACTAGGAGGTTACAATGTTGAAATATTTTTTTTACAAAGGAAAAAAAAGTTTACAGCTATCTTAAGACTAGAAATAAGATTCAATATACAAGAGAGGGCCAAAAGATTTTTTTATGAAAAAATTTAAAACAAGGGATTCACTTTGATATACAAGAGGGGGAGTAATAGTATTTTACGAAATATTTCACGGTTATCTTAACACTAACAATATAGTTTAGTACACAAAAGGGGGAACAAATATTTATGAGAAGTTTCACAAAAATTTTAAAACTAGGGATTCAATTCTATTTACAAAATGGAGGACAAGAGTTTCAATAAAGAGTAAAAATTATAGCTATCTTAAAACTAGGAATACAGAATACTAATTTGATTTTTTTAACTAAAACTTATGCTTGGTCAAGATATTCAGAGGGTGGCTTATTTCCGCATCAGTGTAGCAGCAGTTGTATCAAGGACAGGGGAGAGACAGGGAAAGAAGAGCAAAACTTGCAACTTTCGCTCGAAGGGGGGGGGGGGGGGGGGGGAGGGGGATCAGCGAAATAAATTTGCGCCTCAGTCTAGTAAGTCGTCGAGTACCGGATTGGCGGATGGTATTCTTCGGACCCGCGGGGAATCCTTCAAAACTCATCGGACCTCGAGTCGCTCTCGCTTCAGTTTCCTTCTATGCAGGCGTAGTGGTAAGGGCGACGGCGGTTACATAGTGGCACTCTGGAGCTGATCGGTTCCACAAGGCAGGAGGAAACTCTAAAAACGAGAAATAAAAGAGAGGGGCTAAATTGGGATATTTATCGTTTTTATGAAGGTATAAATAAGGGACATATAGGGGAAATCACGAGTTGCCAGCATATCTCGGACTGGTACATTGGGTGGTCTACCTCGGGCCCGAAGGGATTCCTTTAACTGAGACCTGGCGTCACAATACCCGGCGCATACCCAAACAACGTGTTCGATGTCGTGATAGCCCTCGTCACAAGCGCACAGACTACTCTCCGCAAGCCCAATACGCCGCAAATGCGCATCCATGGTGTAGTGATTGGACATAAGTCGGGACATTACGCGAATAAAATCCCGACCCACATCCATCCCCCCGAACCAAGGCTTCGTTGATACCTTTGGGATAATCGAATGTAGCCATCGTCCAAGTTCCCCATTGCTCCACGAGGTTTGCCAACTGTTGAGCGTCCTCTGACGACAAATACTAAAAAATTCGTTGAAGCAGATTGGTCTTTCGTATATGTCACCATTTAATGCGCCCGCCTTTGCTAATGAGTCGGCCTTTTCATTGCCCGGGATAGAACAATGAGAGGGGACCCAAAGAAAGGTAATCTGATAAGATTTTTCAAATAACGTACACAAGGACTCCTGTATCATCCCCAGAAAATACGGGAGTTGCTTTTTAGTCTTCACCGCACGAAGAGCCTCGATAGAGCTGAGGCTGTCCGAAACGATGAAGTAGTGATCTGTGGGCAGAGTGTCGATGATCCCAAGGGTGTACTGAATTGCAGCTAACTCTGCGACGTAAACTGAAGCGGGATCATTGAGCTTGAATGAAGCGGTGATAGTATTGTTGAAGATACCGAAGCCAGTGGACCCATCGAGATTTGATCCGTCAGTGTAAAACATTTTGTCGCAGTCGACTTCTCGGAATTTATTATAAAAAATATTGGGGATCACCTGCGGGCGTATATGGTCCGGGATTCCACGAATCTCTTCCTTCATGGATGTGTCGAAGAATACAGTAGAATCAGAAGTATCTAGGAAACGGACACGGTTGGGATTGTACGAAGAAGGATTGATGCTCTGTGCCATGTAGTCGAAGTACAAGGACATAAAACGGGTTTGAGAATTAAGCTCGACGAGCCTCTCGAAATTTTGAATTACCAACGGGTTCAGAATGTCGCATCGGATGAGCAATCGATATGAGAGTTCCCAAAATCGATTTTTTAGCGGAAGAACGCCCGCCAGCACTTCGAGACTCATCGTATGGGTCGAGTGCATGCAACCCAAGGCAATGCGCAAGCAACGATACTGGATTCTCTCCAGTTTGATGAAGTGTATGTTCGCAGCGGAGCGGAAACAGAAACACCCGTACTCCATCACCGACAATATCGTTGTTTGGTACAACCTGATCAGGTCTCCTGGGTGAGCACCCCACCATGTTCCAGTTATTGTTCGGAGAAAATTGATCCTTTGTTGGCATTTCTGTTTCAGATACCTAATGTGACATCCCCAGGTACCTTTAGAGTCGAACCAGACCCCGAGATATTTAAATGTGAAAACCTGGTTGATCGTTGCACCCATTAATAAAAGCTGGAGTTGCGCCGGCTCACGCTTCCTAGAAAAAACAACCAACTCAGTTTTCTCCGTGGAGAACTCAATACCCAGCTGAAGAGCCCAAGCAGACAAATTGTCCAAGGTATTTTGTAATGGTCCTTGCAAGTCGGCAGCTTTGGGCCCTGTAACAGAGACCACCCCGTCGTCTGCAAGTTGCCTTAGCGTGCATGAATTGGCAAGACAATCGTCAATGTCATTCACGTAGAAATTGTAGAGCAGGGGACTTAGACATGAGCCCTGGGGAAGACCCATGTAGCTAAATCGCGATGTTGTTAAATCGCCATGCGAAAAGTGCATGTGCTTTTCAGACAACAGGTTTAGCAAAAAGTTGTTCAAAATTGGTGAAAGACCATGCTGGTGCAGCTTCTCTGAAAGAATGTTGATAGAAACAGAGTCAAAAGCCCCCTTAATACCCAAGAAGACTGATGCCATCTGCTCTTTGTTAGCATAGGCCATTTGGATTTCTGTAGAAAGCAACGCAAGGCAATTGTTCGTCCCTTTGCCTTTGCGGAAGCCAAATTGTGTATCTGACAGTAAGCCATTTGCTTCAACCCAATTGTCGAGGCGAAACAAGATCATTTTCTCGAACAACTTCCGAATACAGGACAGCATTGCAATCGGCCGATACGAGTTGTGGTCGGAGGCTGGTTTTCCTGGTTTTTGGATGGCGATGACCTTCGCTTGCCTCCATTCATAAGGGACAATGTTACCCTCAAGAAACTTGTTAAATAAATTCAACAAGCGCCTTTTTGCAGTGTCAGGCAGATTCTTCAGCAAGTTGAATTTGATTCTGTCTAACCCTGGGGCGTTATTGTTGCACGATAAGAGAGCAAGTGAGAACTCCACCATCGAAAACGGTGTTTCGTTCGCGGTATCGTGAGGAGACGCGGCGCGGCACGTTTTCTGTACCGGGACAGAGTCCGGACAGATCTTCTTGGCGAAAGCGAATATCCAACGGTTTGAATATTCCACGTTCTCGTTGGTACTATTACGGTTACGCATACGTCGAGCCGTACCCCAAAGAGTGCTCATCGCTGTTTCTCTCGTTAACCCGTCGACGAACCGGCGCCAATAACTGCGTTTTTTGGCTTTCATTAGACTCTTCATTCGCCTATCTAACGACGCGTACTGTTGATAGCTAGCGGGTAACCCGTCTTACCGGAAGGCCTTATATGCAGTGGACTTTTCCGCGTACAGCTCTGAGCATTCTTTATCCCACCACAGGGTGGGAGACCGTCCATGGGTGTTCGCGCTGGGTACTGGTTTAGTCTGAGCTTGATTCGCACTGTCGAGAATCAAGCCAGCCAAAAACCTGTACTCTTCCTCCGGAGGAAGTTCTTGAGTGGATTCGATTTTAACTGATATCGCGGTCGCGTAACTCTTCCAATCAATGTTCCGTGTGAGGTCATACGAGACATTGATTGTTTCCGATGGTCTTGAACCGTTAACAATTGAAATTACGATAGGCAAATGATCGCTACCGTGGGGATCAGGGATCACCTTCCACATGCAATCTAACTGTAGCGATGTCGAGCAAAGCGACAAATCCAACGCGCTTGCGCGTGCTGGTGGTGTAGGAATCCGTGTCATTTCTCCGGTGTTTAAGATGGTCATGTTGAAATTATCGCAAAGATCTTGGATTAATGTTGATCTATTATCATCATAAAGACAGCCCCATACCGTACCGTGCGAGTTAAAGTCTCCCAGAACTAGCCGCGGTGCCGGTAAGGATTCCGTGATATTACAAAGCGTTCGGTGCCCTACCGAGGCTCTAGGAGGAATGTAGATGGAAGCAATGCAAAGGTCTTTACCTTTGATTAAAACTTGACAAGCGACAATTTCAATGCCTGGTGTCGAAGGGAGGTTAATTCGGTTGAAAGAATAGCACTTTTTGATCCCCAAAAGTACTCCTCCATGGGGGTTTTCTCGAAAGCATCACATTTTAAACTATTTAGTAAAAATTTAAAGGAATCGATTTTCGGGAGGATACTTCTGCTGTTCCACTGTAGAACAGTGATCGAATCGGTGACCTCGTTCGATGACTTAGCCATCGAAGGATTCGATCGCTGCAAGGAGGGGCCATTTAGTAGTCAACTGCTTCAAAAATGTTTGCACTATAGGGAGAAAACGTATCAGAAGGCTTTTAAGAGGATCAGTAACATTGAAAGCTGTGAATTATAAGTCCACTATGTCAGAAAATTTCATTAGTCCGCTACTGGACTGAGTATCTGTTTGAAAAAAGGGGACACTTGGGGTTTTTGATGTCCCTGGAAGTGGTGGGTACTCCTTGTTAGAATTAATATTTCCAAGTCCTGGAGCAAATTGCTTCGGCTTTTGTGCATCACTTCCGTTGGGTTTATTGATTGTAGTTGGCGCACTCTGAGTGGACGACACCTTGGCACCCTTACGAGGCAATGTAGGGGAGGCTGGATTTCTCCTCTTCCTGGATTCCCTTGGGTTAACCAAAGATGTTCCCTCTCGTGGGTCGTCAGATTCTTGCTCAACGCCAGCCAAAAGAGCAAAGGAATTTTCGGAAGGGACAGATGGCGAAGCATTCTTTAGCATTTCTGCATAAGAACGCCTTGAGCGTTCCTTAAGGGAGCGCTTAATTTTATCCCCGCGCTGCTTGTACGCAGGACATGATTTAAGAGCATGTGAAGGGCCCCCGCAGCAAATACACTTTTCAGTTTCTTTGTCGCAAGAGTCATCCTCATGCTCTCCTTCGCATTTGCCGCATCGTTTCTTATTTCCACAATATGTGGCTGTGTGGCCCAACTGCTTGCAATTGCTGCAGTTCATGACCCGCGGTACGAACAGGCGAACTGGTAGGCGAACCTTGTCAAGGAGGATGTAGTTGGGAAGAGAGGACCCGGCGAATGTCACCCGAATCGAGCCTGATAGAGAGTAGGTAGTCTTACCTCCCTCGGTGTTTGCGGTATACAATTGTTTGCATTCCAAGATCTTAATCTGTTCAAGTGAGGGGTCCTTAAAGCAGCCAACCCCGTGCTCCAACAGTTCTTCGCATTTCAGGCCCGGTTCGGACACTACCCCATCGATTTCACAGGCCACACAAGGCACGTACGCTTTAAATTCCCGCGTAAAGCGCTCACAGCAAGCAATCGCGTTTGCCTGGCCGAGATCACTCACTAGAGCACGTATCTTGTTTGCCCGAACACGTGTTATCTGACTTACGGCCGGGTAATTAGCAGTCAGATCTCGAGAAAGTTTTAATATATTAACCGGTTTCTCTCCGGTCCGAAAATATACCACCCATGGCCCAGAGGAACCTTCTGGGTACTGCTTTATACGGGGAGCAATGCGAGTATTAGGGGGATCAGGGACTTCCATGATTACATCAGATGGTATTTCGCCCTCGGCCATTTAAGCACGAGGGCAGAGCGTTATATAAACGGGAATGTGTCTTATTATTTGATTACAAGTTAGAGTAAAAGTAGGGAAAAGGAAAGAAAGCAAACGAGGAAAAAAAATAAAGCAAAACTTATCTGCAAACAACGTCGATTGTTCCGCACCAGCGAAAACAATGTACTGGATTTACTGCCGGCACCAGCAGAATGGCAGCTAACGAACGAACAAAGGATGACCTTCACTCACTGAAATTTCTTCTGAAATTTACACACCGAACACTACTGTGAAATATAACGATCCGTTCCGTTCAAAGGTTGGGAGACGTATCACATTTTTTTAATTGATCAATATCTCAACCTTAACTTGACCAGTGTAGGCATTTTGGGTTTCAAATAAAAAGGATTTCTCTGTATCTTACCAAATTTTTCTATATGTGGAATTTACCATCTTATTCTAAGGTAGTTATTGAGATATTTATGGAATTGTGCATGATCAACAACTTTTTCGAATAAGAAGTGATAACTTTAATGATGCTATAACCAGTATAACATTCACGATTGATTAGATTTATTTATTAATGTAAATGTATGATGAGTCTTGTAATAAAACACTCAAATATAATTTTAGGAACGTGTCCACTGGAAAACAGACAGAGAATGAATGACCGGAACGGTGAGAATGAAGAAACTTCAGCTATTGCATTTCCGCCGTGGGGAGATCTGATTTTTCCAGCATTTGTTGTTCTTTTCTTGCACTTTAATTTGTTTATAAAGTGGTTTGCCCGTTTAAAAGTTATCGCCATTGAAAAAAGAGCTATTTTCAATCAAATATCTCCACACATACTAGCGATAGCAAGTTTCCGTCTTCGGCAAAGTAATGCAGTTTAATAGTCCAAATAATGTTCTAGAACATTTATATACCGGAAAAAATCTAGAAGAAAACTTATGAGGAAAAAACTGTTTTTAAGGGGCCTTTAACCAATAATGCCCCATATCTCTAAAAACTTAAAAGATAGAGAGTTGAAGTCTTCAAGTAAAATGTGAGAATCGCTCAAATCAGCATAGGACAACATCAGTGCTAGAAATCTCAAATCAAATCAATGGGAATGCGAAAAAATGGCCTATAAAATAGACATACAAACGAATTATTGCTAATGCTCTGTTAATAAAATATCTAAATTCCTCAATAAATGCATTGTGGTGGGAAAACTGAATTTTTCTAAAAGGGGTTACTGAACCAAAAAAATCGATTTTTTTTTAATCGATTTGAAGTTTATACTTTACTCAAATTTCCAACGCGACTGAGAACTACGAAATCAACGCTTTTTCTTGAAAAAAAGCGATACTGCAATGACGCCATTCAAAGAAAATCAACAGTGAATATTTCCAGACTTGGTTTTATTTCCTATTTAAGCACTATTGTGTTTTTTACATCCTAGATTGCATGATTCAGTGATCGAAACCCAAAACTTCATAAAGTATTTGAAACTATTAAATTAAAATTTGTGTTTGCTATTGAAATTGACAAAATGATAGTATATATATAGCATATAGCCCCTTTGGCGATTGTTTACTTTTTCGGTCCCACCTATCAGCATTGAAGTATCGCACTTACGTTTTTTTTTACAATACCAATTTTACAATTGGTGGGGGTTTGGTGAAAATCGATCTTACTGTCCGATTGGTAAAAATCGATCTTACTGTCCAAACGGTTCAGCCATTGCTGAGAAATACGAATGAGAGTTTGTCCGTTACATACACACACACAGACATTGTCCCAAATCGTTGAGCTGAGTCGATTGTTATATAAGACTCGGCCCTCCGGGCCTCGGAAAAAATCTTGAAAGTTTGAGCGAATTCTATACATTTCTTTTATAAGAAATGTAAAGCCGAACAATATACTAAAAAGTATAACTAATCAGTATTTTATAAGTTTAGAGTAAAAATCAGTTCAAATTAAAATGATTATGAGATTATTCTGGTTTAATAAGCGATCTAGGAAAAAAGTTTGGAGTGATCAAAGTCATCCCGCTGATCAAAGTCCCCCGGTTTACGGTACCATAGTTTGCAGATGAAATGGTCGGTGTTAAGACAGACCGGACCAAGTCGCAAAACATAAAAAAATGAGTTAATGATAGCACTGGATAAAGAATTTCTTCATCTACATTCCACTTCTACCAGATTTGAAATATGAAACAATAAACAAGAATTATGGTAAAAATTATTTTCCAATTCTAATGTGAAGGATGCTGCGATTCAAATTTTAAACGCGTTTTTCTCGAAATCAAAGCACTGTCACTTAGTCCGGTCTGACCTAACACCGACCAAATTTGGGATGGCAGGCTGCTAGCGGATTGCAAACGTACCAGACCATGCTGTGCGGGGTGCTGTCCCGGTTAACAATGAGGCGAACGAGATATTTGCAGATACGTCATTGAGTAGGATAACTGTCAGTTTGTTGGCTTAATTTTATTTTGGTTTTTTTTTATTTAAATATGTTGAAATGACAGAAATAGAGAGTGAGAGATTTTTTTTTATTCTTCTTGAATGTCGTTCTTCGTGCAGTTCCAAATTAAACGAGCATAAAGCAGACCGGACTAAGTCGCAAAACATAAAAAAATGAGATAATGATAACGCTGGATAAAGAATTTCTTCAGCTACATACGACTTTTGCCAGACTTGAAATATCCCTAGTAACAACTGAGGTTTTATGGCACTCTTGAAGCTCTTCTTAAAACTTAGAATGTACTTGTAGTGTGCTATAAAACTAGAAATGCTACTTGGGATGTAACAATAAAAAAGAATTATGGCAACAAATAGTTTTCAATTATAACGTAGAGGATGCTGCGATTCAAACTTTAAACCCATTTTTCTCAAAATCAATATTTTGACACTTAGTCCGATCTGACTTAACACCGACCAATTGCGAAAAAAAAACTGTAAGTGAAAGTACGGAATTTATTGAAACAATGATACATAAATTGGCTTGAACCAGGGAAGAGAAGTACCACATTTAACAAACAAATTACGAAAGTTCTCACAAAAGCGAATCGGATTTGTTGCTGGTTTTCCTTGCTTTGATTTGAAAGTGCACCCGTATGACTTTTCAACTAGTATAACTTTTGAGACTGGCTCGTATAAATCGTTGCAGGCGGTAAGGTCGAGCTTCGCTAAAGCGTACAGTAAATAACAGAAAATGTATTATTGCGTTTCGTATCATAGATTTTACTTTTCTGATTGATATTATGCTTATTGCTGTATGTAATCATTGAACGCTCGTTTTCTAAAACGACATTATCTGTTATTTTTGCGGGGCGTCCGGAGAATCATCCAGTTTCAACGGAATGTTCTCTGATTACCTGGTCCGCTTTTATTAATTTTGCATATTGAAGACTAACTCGTAAGGAACCTTTGCTAAGCAGCACATGATTGCAGAGCCGTCTTTCTAACTAGTGGAACGTGATCTTCCGCATGGGTGGTGGATTTTTCCATTTGTCATGAATATTACTTGTGATAATTAAGCTGAAGAAGTAAACTTTTTTTTTCTGAATTCCAATCCAATGCAGTGACAGCTAATGTGAGTACTTAAGGTCACAAGAGCACTTAGCACATATTAGGAAATCCAATGGAAGATTTTGTCGTGATAATTCAATTTTGTAAAAAAAAAAATATTTGTAATTTTTCGAACAAAAAAAAAGGTTCGATAAAACGTCAGCTGCATCGGAAAAAATCGAAAACAGCATATGGCTTAATGACCCAATGAACGTATACAATCTCACCATCGTCGGTCTTAACATCAGTTGTTTTCTCTAACAGTTTAACTATTTTTAAATTTATTTTAGAAAAAAATCTTCAACTTGGCTGCTGAGTAACTGATTAATAATAGTTTCTTGGTACGCAGATCTGAAAAGTGTGTAGCAGCGATGCCACAAGTACATATTTATCTAGAAAGGTACAGATTTTTCGAGTATTTTTGGTACAAATTCTGTACGATACGGATAACATATTTTTGTAAAAAAGTACAGTTTGGTACAGATTTTTTTTAACACGACAGGTAAAATAATTTAACACTGCGATGCATACCAGTAAACAGGTTATAAATGTTGAGTTACACCGCTGATAGACAGGGCCGGCGGAAAGCGTGGGTAGTATGGGTAGTACTACCCACTCGAAAATAACCGAGTGGGTAATTACTCACTCGAAATTTTGAACCATTTCAAAAAATTTAGATGTGCAACGTATGTATCTCGCACTACACACATTCGAAAACATCGATGTACCACAATTCCATTTGCTCAAACGAATGCGATTTTTTGTGAATGTAATGTCAGCGTGTGCATTGCGAAAAGGGAAAAAAATCCTTACTAATGGACCCCTCACCCTATGCTTTCTACCCACTCGGGCGTAAAGTGTTTCGCCGCGCCTGCTGATAGAGTGATGGCGAGATACTGAGCTGGAGCTAGCCCTGACATTAGGATGCGGAATTTGAGAAACTTGCTTGCAGCAAATCAAATGATTGATGTCAAAATAGGTTTGTTACAGTACCAGGAGGAACTGGAAGTACTTCTCCTTTTCTACTTCTAGTAGCAAACCGAATTAAAAATTAGCAAGTTTTTTGTTCCTGTTTGCTACGGAGCAACTAGGAGCAAGAACCGTGTATTGAAACAAACCGAATGTAAGCCGAGCGGATCTGCGCGGATTGCTTGCGTTTACTGTGATAGGCCGCTTACAGAGTGGCGGCGAGAAACTGTGTATGTGCTGCCCAAGTAACCATAAGCATAAGGCCAATGCACTATATTGGCTATACATTTGCACTAATGTTGCATTGAAACTCCATTACAGCATTAACAATGCAATAAATCTCTATATTAGCATCAATAATGCATAATAGCGCAACCGACATATAGCATTATCACTGGCTCTATATGCGTATATAAAGCTGATATAACGCGTACATGCTTCAAGGATCTTTAAAGCATGTAAGCTTTACAAGTGCATTTAGTGCCATTATAGAGCAAATAAAAAGTCGATTTAACGCTATTGTAATGCAATGGGTTTATTTGTTATGCAACTCTTCTTGAAGATTATATTGGGCATATTTCATTTCAATCGAACATATGCAATATAGTCTAGGGAGCAAACGCAGCGCACTTACCGTGAAGGACGAGGCAAGGTACCTCAGTTCGAGACATACTAAAGGTAATTTTCGTGAAACATTCATATCATGTGAGAACGAAAACACATTAAGGATATTCATTACAATACATTAGAAGACAGTCAATTACGGTTTTAAACAGAACATTTTGTTTTAAAATTTTTCCCTTTTGCTCATCATACCGAAAGGAAACATAGGAAATGATTTTAAAACCATGGCGGACAATTAAAGCCAACTGAAGCTAATGCTAATAGCATTAGTATTGTAGAAACGAGCTATCAATCTATGCACAGTAATAGCACTATATTTCTCCTTTTCTGGCATAATACCAGCATAATATCAGGCTTCGCGGCTCTTCAAGACAGCATTATATGTGGATCTAAAGCAGATATTAGGCTACGTTATAATGCCTATGGGTTACTTGTGTGGTACTGACAGTAGGATGCGAGATGCCAGAAACCTGCTTGCAGCATATCAAATGGAACCTGTCAGTGTAAAAGCAGGTAGCCGGTGCAGATCAGCTCGGCTTTCACTCTGACATCATCGCTTTGGTTTGCAGCAAGCAGGTTTTTCGCATTCTAACGTCAGCCCTAGCCCCAGCTTAGCTTCTCGCCGCCACTCTGTAAGTACCCATAGGCTTCATTTGATTTGCTGAATACAAGTTTGTCACATCTCGCATTCAAATGTCAATACAAGCCCCAGCCAGGGTTGCACATTCACAAATTTTTCTTTAATGTCACAGATTTATTTAACAATTAGGTAATCCATGAGACGTGTTGGATAAGCTGATTATTTCTTGATTGTTTCTTCTGACGTTACTCCGCTTTGCTGGGCACAACGTCCGACAAAACCGTTGATTCGATCCAACATCAAACGAATCGGAACTAATGAAAGATCCACTGAGTTGTCAAACGAACGTCTCATAGATTGCCTGATTTTTGGTCACAGCTTCTTTTTTTCAGAAGACAGATTTTTAACATTTTCATGAAAATTTCACCGATTTCCACAGATTTTTGGAAATATTTCAATTTTTTATAGATTTTTCGGAAATTTTAGTAGAACACTCCGTAGTTTTGAATGGTTTCTGGCGAAATTTTATCGCAAATGAAACAACTGATTCCGAATCGGATTTTTTTGGTTTTTCGCAGCCAAATATCAGCATCAGCACCAACACAGTATATCACTATCTCGAATGAAAAATAATTATATAAAATGATTCTGTTTGTCATTGTGTGGGTACAGAATACGAGGAATTTTCAACTCCCAGTACAGGTTTAATTGTGGCAGCACTGGTGAGTAGTCAGAACAATTGTCATGGTTTACAGACCTTGGTGACATTTCATAAAAATTGAAATGCGACATTAAATCCTTGAAAAGGTACTCATGAGAATTTATACAAAGCAGCCTCCAATATTAAAGATTGAAAATAATTATAAACTAATTTTTATAAGGACCAAAAAACTTATATCGAATCCTGGAAAAGGAAAATGGCTAACTAACAAAATGCTGTTTGTGTTTAAATTTAATGTCCTTGCTTGGTGGTTCTCAAAAGAAAGGACACACAATAACCATTGGGAAGATATCCATTGAAAATCTTTCTTGGGCAGTGCGCTAAGAATTAACTGTGCAGTCAAAAGTTTCGATATTTAAACGTAAATGTATGCTTACATACTTCAACATTAAAACTTTCGTTTTTCGATGGAAAAAGATAGGTTAATTTTTAAAGTAAAATATCCGTTTGCAACCCAAAAACGCAGTCAATGTTTGAAAGATGGGTTAATTATTGCAAGACAATTTTTATTTGGTAGAACATATTCTGACCACTTGTCGGATTATCGGGGATGAATTTGCTAGATATTTTATACCAGTAACGTCGTATAATTTCGAACTAATGTGTTGATTAACAGTGTATTTTGCAGGGCTTCGACACCACGTGCCGCTAGTGATTTTAAAAAGAATTGTGAGAAGTTTTGATTTTGAGTGGCCCTTCTCTTCTCTGCTTGAACATAAAAAAGTGAAAATCGCGGATTTAAAAATAAACAATAAAAATCAGCCAAAAATGGGAACGATTTTTTCCTACTTCAAAATTAAATTAAATTAATTGAATACATGATTAAAAAACGATTTTGTAATACTAAATGTTTCTCGCGTAGTAAAACAACCAGTATTTAAACTGGTATTATCACGAGTCATATTTCCACTGACAGCACGAAACGCTAACGGCAACCGTACACTGGGTTACAAATGTACCCCACGCCAACTTTGACACCTCGTCGCTGTTGTGCTATCTTATGACAAGCGCCATTTAGCACATTTCGAGAAAAACGATTTTTAAAGTTTGAGATTGAATATCTTGAAACTTATAAATTGTATAAACAATCTAAAAAAGACAATTGATGCTTCTATCTATTCTGCATTAATCTCTCAAATATTACGAAGGTCGGTTGACTATGTTGCGAGTTTTTACTATGAATGTAAACAAAAGTCGCACTCACATGTGTCATAGGCGTGTATTGATGACAAATTTTGTATGACGTGTCATAATCGTGCATGGAAAATTTTCCATAGAAAAAAATCATCAATTTTTAACTTTTATTCATATCTTTGCGTTCATATGATCTATAAACAATCAGCGAAATGCATTTTGAAGGAAATGAGTCAGGGAATCCAGAAAAAAATTGTTATTTTAGGTTACAGTGTTGCCAAATATCCGTTATTTCCAGTTTAAAAGTAAAACTGTGTTTTTCTCACAACTCGTGTAATTTTTTTTTGAAAATGTTTATGCCATTGTGTTCCTCAGACATTTTCACACATAAAAACATCTAAAACTTCAATATAACTTGAGAAAATCCCTAGATACAGTGATTTGAAGAAGCACAATCACAATTTCTCATCATGTTTCTCGCTATAACTAAGTAACAAAGTAGAATTTCAAAATTCTGAAAACGCCACTTTGTAGAGATTTTTCAAACAAGCAATGTGGCATATCTAACCCAGTTTACCCCAAAATGGCGTTTGTCATAAGATAGCACAACAGCGACGACCTGCTTCCACGATGGCTACAAGCAAACTGGCTATACCTTTTCCAACTCTTATTAGGAACTCTAAATTGAATAATGGGTAAGGTCTCAGGTCGATAAATGCCAAATTCTCGTCTTCAAATAGCTCCAAAGAAGGCGTGGGGTACATTTGTACTCCAGTGCAACGTTGTACGGTTAACCGTGTAATGAAATGAGTTTCCACAATTCTACGCTTCTAAATATATTTATTTTTAAAATCATCTACAAGCAATATTTTGTCTGACAGGCGTGCCCCTCCTTTGTCAGCCAGCTGGAGGCGCCTATGACCAAGATATTGTTATAAATCTCTTTATTTGAAAAATATATTAAGCTAAATGTTCCGAAAGGCTTTCTCATCCAAACTACCATTCCACCCTCAAAAAAACTCCGAATCACATTCTGTCTCGCGTCATGACCCGTGAATAATTTGCACGCCACTGAGCTGCTTGCCAACCATCCAACCGATCGAAGATGCACGAGCGAAAGGAATCGCCTAATTGAATTAGAATCCTTTGGAGTGACTCGTAAGCGTTGATGATTGTCGCATATCAGCAGCTTTCGAACCCCTCTTTCTGTAGTAACTACCTACCTATCTATCGGTTGTTTGGAAATCGCAACCACGACAAAACAGTTGTTGAATTAGATTATTTCCGGATCGTTGTTTCCTTGTCTTCGCCGTACGCGCGGGGACTTTGTTTCCACGGTTCGTGCCGAGACTGTGCAAAATTGAAAAATAAAACGGGAGTACGGGTGAGCTGGGATGAATTAAAATCACTTAACATGTGGATGTTTTTAAATGGTTTGAGCACTTTGCAGCGGGGTTGTTTAGATATGTTCTGTGAAACATTTTTTTATGGAACATTAGGCAATTTCACATTTACCAGACCATTTCTCATTCGTATGGCGTGGGAAAGTAGATTTTTGAATATTGTCACATATGTGAATGATCGCGAATTTTGGAAATGCACATTTAAGAGTTACATATGAATCAATGCAAAATATACCTCATTTCTACATTTATGAAACATTTGAACAACAACAAATACCTAAAATCTACAAACAATCAATCAAATTCTAAGTATTCGTTTGGTTGCGTTATATTATCGCGCGTTTCTTATTTTTAAATCCACTTTTCTATATTTGACCTTTCCCCGCAAAAAAGCAGAAGAGCAGTTATTAAAATGTGTAAATGAAATTTAAGCTCCTACAAAATAACATTATGTCCCAAGCTGAGAACGACACGCTTCCCTCCGTTGCAGGTTAAACGAATTTTCCCACAAAGCTTGTGACTCAACCCACCGCACTGGAAAATTGTTACACAAACAATGCCCGACCGAGCGAAAAATCTCGTCCTTCACGACCAGACGAAGCTGCTGGCTGTACTTGGGCTAGGCTGGGCTGGGCGCTGAGCTGTACCATTCCGTTGGCATCCGCAGAGACCAGCTTCCGTGCCATCATCGCCCAAGGTGATTATAGAGCAAATAGTATTACGATTTTGTGTACGTTTACCAGGGTACCCGCAGCTCGTGTAGTCTGACGAAATTCTAATGTTTTCCAATTTGGCTCTATGAATACGTAATGAGGCTACTTTATTTATACACAACAATGTACCAGAAAACACGTTGTTCACAACAGCAGCGAGCTGCAGATGCAAGGTGGCAGCATGCTTTTTCAATCGACCCCTCCGTGGCCACTTTGGTTTGAAAATGGAGTGGAGAAATTCCTTCCATTTTCGCCGGAACACAACGGGGAGCGAGGCGGCTAGCATATCTGGATTATGTACACCTCGAGCGAAATAATTCCCGTCGGGCGACTACGGTTTTGTATTAAAATAAGAGCCGCTGGGGAAAATATTTATGCAGATTACTCGTTTCTTCACGGTGTGCTGGATTTTCACAGAACCCTAAAGGCGCGAAGTGATTTTCTATAGCCGACCGATCGGTGGCGGTCGGATTGTTTCGGTATGGATTTCTTATCTGAAATATTATTTTTTATAAGGAGTCATAGTGCGACTCCGAGACACTTTTACTATGCGAAAGCTTGACAGAGCCGAGAAGTCATTTACGTGTGGACAAGAAATAAATGTAAATCATTTTTGTTGCTAACATGGAAGTATCTTTTTTTTAAATTTAATTATAGAGGTTTTAACTTTAGGGACATTCGCCTCTTTTTGGGTTAGATAAATCTCTAACCCTATGTACGGGATTGGGAATCGAACCCAAGTGAGCTGCGTACAAGGAAATTGATTTACCAACTATGCTATGCCCGTCCCCATGGAAGTATCATACTGTTCTTCAGTGTAGCAATAGTTATCGGGCTCCAACATTTCAGATTATTGTTTATTTTATTGATTTGGTATGTTCAGATGATTTATTCAATCCGTTTGTGTCGTAGCTATAAGTAAAGCTGAAAACTGAAATAAATTTCAAGTTTCTTATCCTATCGAGTGTTGACGAAACAATCATATCTGTGGCCCCCATTCTATTGTCTATACAAAACCATAACCCAATTTAATAACTATTTTCGATCACTGTCTGTGGTTCACGACCTAACAATGCATGAGAATGTTCACCACCCTCACCAACGCATTTCGAGGTCGCTAAATTCAAATCAGTTTCCCATGTGCAGCACAGGACTGGTAAGTGTTGGAACGGTATCGTCCCAAGCTGTCGGTCGTTTTGTATGGTGGCTGACAGCGGACTGGGACAACGCCACAGGTACGAATCTCTACGCCACAGGCGGTTACTCGTTCTACCCTCCCGCGATGGTCGAGTTTATTAAATATTCATTTTATGTTAAAATCGGTAATCAGGATTGAAATATCTATTTAACGTGTTATTATTTTTGCATAAACAAATTGTCAGTTTATTGAATTGAGTTCAAGTAGAAGTCGTTAGAGACAGCCTAGGTTGTGTGAATGAAACGTTCATACGGGGTACCTGTGTAAGGGATACCAAGGCAGGTTGCTCCGATTTAACATTTCTAATAAAAGCAATGTCTAAGGGGAACCAACCGGTTTTGGACTCCTACACAAAGTGACTCTATGTATATACCTATTCCTTATTGCAACCGCGAAATTATGAATCATTTTCGATGACATTTTCCGAACTGTGAATTTTCACTAATTTGAATGTAGAATTGCACGCATTGAGATGTTTGAGTGCTAGATGATGCCTAGAGTGAAAAATAGTTCATATCTGAATCATAGAAAATGAACCGATTATGTGACGAATTTGAGGGAGTAAAATTTGACAACAAGTTTGCTTGTAAGTTCTATAACTAAATATGGTATTATAAAAATACGAAAACACCTGAAATTCACTAAGATTTAGTTTTATTGAAATCGTTGGAACGAAGATTTGTCAAAAGTCCATTATTACGATGAAACAATCATTAAAATGCATGCGTTATACTTAGAGCAAGTGCAGAATCCTGGTATAGTTTTGAGCAACCAGGTCATGCTTGCTGACGTACTACCACTGAAAACCTTCGGAATTTCGGAGGGTTTCGCTAAAGGACAATAATAGCCGTAAGCTCAAACGCGTACTAACAATTTTTAAACCGGCCTAAACTATTTGGTAAACTTTAATAAAACGATGCTGTCATTTACATGGCTGCGTTCTGATCTGTGATACACGACAATGTTAAAAAACAACAAATTCATGTTAAAGAAAATGAGTGAATTAGACAACATAGAGAATTGATTTTCATTCAGATATTTTCTTACAGTAAAATAGCTTTTCTTCGTCATATGTCCCGTTCCATAGCGTGTGAGAACAATATTGTCAACATGTAACCGATATGTTTCTGAACTTAGAACTTTAACTTGGCGGATAGTTTATAGTTGACCGATGATGTACAGCATTTTGTAGTGACATAATATTCAATGCACAAAAGAAAATAAGTTTGAGGTGGTTGAACCATCGTTTGTAACTGATGCCATGATATTTATTTTAAACTTTGATTAAAAATTGATTGAAATAATTCAATTTGAATCCAAAATGAACTGTGAATGTCATTCTAATTGAACACGATACCTGTCGACACGGGAGTAGAATATTTATATTCGTTTCAAACAAATTTTCACAATTAAGGAATAAATATCAATTATACATAAAGGTTAGATCACACTCTGCGAATTAAACTTGTACACGTTTTTTTCAGCGAAGCTTAAATAAAAAATAAACAAAGGTCAAACAAAAAATTAAACTTTGACAGATGGATCATTTTAAATTCACAAATTGTTATATTTCATATTTTTGTTTGCACTGTGGCAAACAGAGAATATAGATGTATTTCTGTAATGCATCAATGCAGATTGGAACGATTTCATTTGTTAACAAAATTTCTACGATTTTATGAATAAAATAATAAGTACATTAAAACAGAAATGAAAGTTTTGATCATCCTAGTAATATATTTTTACGAACAAATATATTGATCCTCGTTGCGTTCGCAATCCATTTTAAAATATTTTTTTGGAAGTTTTATGTGAGTTTATTCATATAGGAAAAAAGCGCATATTTAAGATCTTTTATTTAATCTTTGCTTAGGGTATTTATGGAGTTACTTTGTGAGCAGTTAACATTCTGATTCAATTTGTGAACTGGGAGTGAAAATAAGAAAATTTATAAAATAGTGCATTTTACGATCTACATCCGATTGTCATTTATTTGGATCTATCCAACGAAAAAAAAAAACGTTTTTCGTTATTCTCTTTCTATGATGTGAGATACGACATATATATGGGCAGTAATTCGTGATAACATGTTATTGATTTATATTAAGGAATTAAATGAACCCAATTATTCTCATAGTGATATGTAAAAGAAAATAATCAAAACAATTCTTGTTGCAGTTTTGATTCTAATTCGCAAAAACAACTTTGATCTGAATATGCGATAATCGATTCGATTTATCCAAATGTACTCTCCTGTAACTCTTCGATGAGCAATTGGAATCAAGCGTGTAGAGAACAGAGAAATCAAAAATACACGTAAATATAGTGCGACGGTGCTTGTCTTTCGTACCTGATAAAACTCAATGTAGTATATACAGGTATGGCCAAGATGGCACTTGGGTATTCGTAAGATTAATCTTACATGAGTGGTGTGAGTGATTACAGAATAAATCGACTTGCTTTCGTCATACCGTTCGTTCCGCTTCCATTGAATCGTGTGAACGCTATGGCGTCGACCCGTTGTGCTTCTGGATTGTTTACATATTTTTAGTTGCCAACACTAGTAAACCACGTGTTCTGCCACACCTATATATACATAATTGGATAAAACTGGCTTATTTAGTGCCATCTTTATTGCGAGCAAAGAGAACTATATTTTTCCAGAAGAAAGCCGAAGAGAGGATTGAAAATAACGAAGTATGCGCAGGAGGAGTATGACATATTTTTGTCTTCTTCCGGTAACATGATGCTGCCATTTGCATTACTGCGTTCTGATCGGCAATATACGGCAATGTTAAAAACCGTACAATGAGGTTAATTGGAAATTCACTGTTTATGATATTTAACAGTCTGACGTATTTACATTTTAAAACAATTTTGGAATCCTCGATTTAGCTTAAACAAAGTAAAATTAGAATTATTTAAGATCCAAATGGCTAATACTCTGTTCACACTACAAAGTTAAAACATGATATAATAATTAGCAACAAGAAAAATGTCATCAATATAGCGCTAAAACACGTTTTAACTCGTAGTGTGAACGTAGTAGGGGAGACTGAGGACACTTGATCCCCGGGGAGACTTGATCCCATCATTGTAACTCAAAGGCGGATCAGAATACATTAATCGAATATACTAGAAAGTTGCGTAGTTTTATCTAAACATAAATTTCTTTAACACAAAAAAATAAATTGGGCATGTGTTACCGGTTTTTTACAGATTTAAAGAAAAAAATCTCAGAAGAACTGAAGAAGATTTATTTTCTAAATTTTCAAACTTTTATACAATTGATAAAGTCACCCACTACATACTATACTTTTGCATACAGAATTACACGAGAATGTCAATTATATGAATACATTATTATTGAGCTGATTTTTTGTTGTTCAACTATATTTGTACTAAAGTTTGTTGAAATAGATGCTATGGGTTCACTTGATCCCTTCAAATTCGTGGAGATTTGATCCCCTTTACATTGTTTCATACACACCACTGAAAATAACCAAATTCACACCAGAACAAGTGAAATCATTGTTGCCAAAAAATAATAAAAAAACTGTCAAAAATGAACGCTTAATCGTACAAAAACTTAGCTGTAATTGTTTACTACAGTAAACGTAGCAACCATCAGGAATCCGGAATCAGAATATATTGGCTCAAATGGCACGTTCCCCGTACATAGTCGGGGATTTGTGCCTTGCCGTGTGTTTTCATCATTTCCTGAGTGGAAGGAAAGGACAAGGAGGTGTGGGGAAGTAGAATTGGAAGGGTGGGAAAAATAACAGCACAAAACAAAAATAAACAACAGGTAAGTTAAACTCACAAGTAGTTCAACTTGCCTGCGAATAAGCCTAAAGCTCTTTACCACATTGGATAAGAAACTTTAGTATGTCTCTGAGTTTCAGTCGACCAAACATGGTTTCGTCTATATAAGGACGGCTGAAGACTCGAAATCGCAATTGCGCTAGCGCTGGACAGTTGCATATCAGATGATATGAGGTTCCGTAGTCGGATTCACAAAGATCACATGAAAAAGACTCAGCACGCTGAATAGTTGCCATGTGAGAATTGAGTTTGCAGTAGCCAGTGAAAGCCCTGGTCAGCATGCCGCAGGGGAGCTTCGAAAAATGTAAGATCTAATCGAGTAACCCAATTATCGCAACAACATTTGAGCCAATGCGTTGAGTAAAGATGGCAGACGCTGCTCTAATCAAAGGCTTTCAGATGGGTAGAATGATACTAGAAACAGGGTAAAAATAGACTTATTACCCTGCATGCTCTTTTAAACACATTTTCAAAAAATAATCAAGTTAGGGATCGAGTCTCCACTAATCAAAATTTTTCCATTTTTTTGTTGTTTTCCAAAAATGCTCATAGCTCATGTCCAGTATAATATTTCCATGTAATTTTTTTATGATTATCAGTCAACCCTAGAAACAATATAAAACTACAAAAAATACATGTTTTTTTATCATTCCACGGAGTAGGATTAAAAAATAAAAAAGGGGATCAAGTCTCCTCAGTCTCCCCTATAATACTACGTTCACACTACGAGTTAAAACGTGATTTAACGCTATCTTGATGACATTTTTCTTGTTGCAAATTATTATAACATGATTTAACTCTGTAGTGTGAACATGGTATAAAACGTTATTTCGCTATTTTGCTAATAATGGTGCATACTATCGTGAATGTTATAGAGTTATATTGTTAGTCGCTAGCCACTCCAAGGATTGAAAGAGCTTCTCAAACATTATATTTAGTAATGAGACAGTTCAGCCAAATCTGACTATTTCAAATTAAATCAAAACCTTTTTTTCTAAACGTTTGTATTATTCTGCAGCACATGAAAAAGCCAAAAACAACTATTTATTTGCTTCAGATAATTATGTGGTCCTTGGAAAAGAAATCTGTCATTTTAGCCTGGTGGGGCTTATTATACCATCCTACCCAACTATTCTACTAACCATGCATATAGAATTTAGCAGACCTACTTTGCTGAAAAAGAAGTAATTCAAATTATCAGTACGATTACCTACTCAATTCTGAAATTCCAAAAGTTGAATAATTGAGCTGAGAAGTTGACAATTTCAAAAACTGATTTTTAGCGAAGTAAATCTGTCAAATGAGTTATATCCAAATTGCTGAGCTTTCAAAATCTTGGATTGCTAAAACGTTCAGTTCAACGAAATTTGGCGATATCATGCAAAAATTGAGAAAACCTCAAATCCCGGTTTCAAAATAATAAATTACAATTAATTACTTCCTATAGTCTGCAATCTGTCTGATAATCAATTGACAGATATAACTTAACAAATTGAACCTGACACTTGATGCAGACAGTGAATCTTCAGGAGATATCTCGACAAAATGCGGTATAAACCGTAACTTAAAATTTCCTGGACCAATCGTACTGAATTTTGCACAGTTTTTCTTCTTCACATCATTGCCCAGGTAACCACAAAAGCATTTTGCAAAATGCTTAATATTATTATTTTTTCAATAGCATTTTCATCGTTTTTAGCCAAAATCGGACTTTGACTTCAAAGTGCTACGAAAAGTTCGAAAATCGACCAAGAAATAAAAGCTCCATTAGTTACTTGTAGAGTGCTGTGAAAAACAACTATGCAAATGTATCAACGATTGGTCCAGCAGATTTTGAGTTATGGCGTACATCGCAAAACCAGTTGCGATAATACCTTACACAACTCCCCTTAAGTTCCGACACGATTTAGGCGATTCTTCCGCATTCAACTTTTTGTTTCATTTTGCCAAGTCATCTGTCCAGTCTCAACTTTCACAACTTCTTTCATACCCTGTGCATTCTGTTCTATCACTAAGAATTAAACGACAATTTGTTCTACAGTGGAAATGCTAATTGTCAAAGATCTGATGGACAATTATAAATAGTGAAACAATATAAGCAAGCTTCGATATTATTTAAATAACGATCAAAATGAGAATATTTGTAGCAGATTGTTACCGTTACCGTATTTAAAAGTATTACTTAGGTTGTATGGCTTGGCTTTATTAACAATCTTTTATTTAATCATAGTATGGACTCTTTCAAAAACAGTAAAAATGTAAGTAAACTTCCACTTGCTTATTGTGTTCTTTGTGAGAAATTATAACTAGAAAAGGGTACAAATTGTGATTATATATTCTTTTCTTTTCCTCTTGTTAAACTAAATAAAAAATTGTGGGTAAATTAAACAGCTTCACTCATTTTGATAGCCATAAGTAGGGGAGAGAGGGTAACAGTGGATCAACAGGAACTATGAAACATTCGCAATAAAATCATAATGCATGATCAGAATCGTCTCATTCTCTCATATTTCACGATTTCTAATTCTTTACACGTGTTGCTATATTTTGGAAGAGATCTGATAACTGTATCTCTTTTAATGGATATTTGTTTGTTTTGTGATAGCCAGAGTAAATTTGCAATGAAAAACATTATTTCATCTTTATGAGTTACCATTCATTGAATAAATGTTTAGTCTATTGCTATTTATAGCAAATTTTATGCTCAACATATGCCGCGAACGAAGTTTTTTGGTAACTTCTCATGGTTCTGTGTAATTTCACAATTTTCATGAATAGACCCATTGGGTAACTGTGGAACGAAGGCGTATGGGGAACAGTGATAATTTTTTGTTATTGTGGTCTGTCTCAAAATGTGAATGGGTTCCGATTTTCAACAGTAAATACTACTCATATAGTGCAAAATTAGTAAATTTGGGCAAGTTTTGTAGAAATTGTCTCTTATTTCAGGATTGCAGCTGATATGTATATATGGTGGTTCAATGTTACGCGATGTTATAGTGGATTCTTTCGTAAACAAACGATTTTCGCCTCAATATAACTTTAATTCAAAGCGTTAGGATCATTCTTCGTCAAAACAAAAGAATAAAATTTATAAGTAGAATATTTCACTATAGACGACATCGTGTTTCATAGTTCCTACCCATGGGGCACACTGATACATTTTGCCACCGACTGTTTATTATCCAAAAAATGTTATTTCCCGTGAATTTTACCAGCTGGAAAAAATATATGTATTAGTTAACAACAGAGTGGCACTATGTATCACTTTTGATTACACAAATAACAAGTATTATCATCAAAATTAAATTGTAGAAAAAATGTGTTTCATTGTTACCCTCTCTCCCCTAAACTAACAACCGAAATCAATTTTTATTTAATGCATCTCTACATCCAATTATAAAATTTCGTTCTACAGTTTGTTTCAAAATGATTCGACTTCTGCTAACCTGCAATATAACTCTTCGACGTGGCGTTTTGAAATAAGCGTGTAGCACCTTATAGGTAGGACAATAAAGAATATCAAAAAAATAGCATTTAAAACTCGATTATACCGGTTTTTCACACGGGATAAAACTTACTTACTTGCCCTCATATGGTTTGTGTGCAACGTGGGGCATAATATTGCACATAAAGGTCGAAAAGTGGATTCAAATTATTGAGATGTATGCAAGATGAACATGGCGCCCTTTTACACTGTTTTCATTTGGCTTCAGGATGCAGCCATTTCTGCAATGGCAGGTACTAACGTCTTAGACCGGACTAAACTCAGGCCTAAAATCAAAGATAGTACCGTGTGGCGGTACCAACTAGCTTCAAGCTTACCGCTATATATGTACTAGAGCCAAAAGTACTACACTGATAATATAAATTCGTAAATATAATGAAATCGATCATGCAATGCACGAATTCATTCATCGTTTTCTGCAACGAAGTATTTTCGTGCATTGTAAATAGTGTGTTTCGTACATTTCATGAACAAGAATGGCCGCTTGGTGATCGAAGGCTTTCGTATATTTTACACGTTTGATGTACACTGCACGAATGTTATCGTTGATAACGATAATATTTTTCGTGAATGAAACGAAATGTTTTGTTTCTTTTAATAAACTTGCGTGCATACTGCGAACGATTTCGTTGGTCGCACAAATTCATTTCGTTTATCTTAGAAAAGTGTTCGTATTTATTATCCTCTTATTGTTTTCAGTCGATCTTTTGGGATCGATTTTTGGCAACATCGATTTTTCTCAATTTAAAAAATCAATGTGGCCAAATCGATAATATGGTACGAAGAAATGGTCGCTTGATGAACGAAAGTTTTCGTAAATTTTACTTACCAGCTCTTATTCGAATAAATACATTCATAAGCACATTTTTCTTTTTTATAAATGCAAATAACGTGAGACCTCTGGATACTGCATATTTGTCAATTATGTTCCAAAACACTCCTCGTTGTCTGAGTTATACAGAGTATCGCTAAGCCTATAGTTTCCATTTTGTATTTCAAAATGGCCTTAGCCATTGATCTCTATAATGCGCTCATTAGGCCCGCTCTGAATATAATCATACTGATTGGGTTAAAGAAAATTTCGTTAGACTGGAAGTCGCCATCTTGGTATTCAAAATGGCCTCAGACATCCATATTTGGCGTCTACTCGTCAAACCCGTTGCAAAAATGTTCATAGTAATGGGTTTTAGAGAATTCCACTGAACCGAAAGTCGCCATCTTGGTTTTCTAAATGGCCTCAAGCATCGATATCTGGCATCTACTCGTCAAGCCCGTTCCAAAAATACTTATATTGATGTGATTTTAGAGAATTCCGCTGAACCGGAAGTCGCCATCTTGATTTTCAAAACAGCTTCAGACATCTATATCTGGCGCCTACTCGCCAAGCTCGTTCCAAAAATTTCCATATCGATTGTGTTTTGGAGAAATCCACTCAACCGGAAGTTGCCATCTTGGTTTTCAACATGGCCGTAAACATCGATATCTGACGTCCACTCATCAATCCCGTTCCAAAAATACCCATATTGATGGGGTTTTAAAGGATTCCACTAAACCGGAAGTCGCCATCTTGATTTTCCAAATCGCTTCACACATGGACATGGAAAACTTGATCAAAAATCGTCTAAGTATTTTGCCTTTAAGTAGACTTAGAATATTTTGCGAAAACAGTGTTAATTGCGAAAACCGTGCAAAAGAAACCGTGTAAAAAACATTAGTGTATTTACTTTAACTTCCTCTTAAGGGGGTCTAACAGCGCAAAATTTAAAATAAATTAATATTTTTATTTTTGCATTTTTAGGATCTGTAGGATAAGAAATATATGCCCAAGAAAGTATTTACTCGAATTCAACTTGGTTCGTCCGCTAGAGCCCATCAAACTACCAACTATCAATTTTCATATAAAGCTGATAAAATCGGGTCAAAAAACTGATAAAATTGGGGGTAGATTAAATCGAGGGCTGATAAAACCGGGTGCTGATAAAATTGGATCTCCACTGTAATACCAAAATTTATACACGATAAACAATACGTGTATTACGAAACCTTTAACTACATAGATATATCGTCAAATGTCTAGAGACACTAACAGTAATCGCTTTTCGTTACATTCTATTGTTTTTGAAATGCCGTGTTTTGACGGGATGAATAAGCAAGGAATAATAAAATCGTTTCACTTGCCGTTTGATTCAATTATACATAAGCAACACAACAGACTGTCGGCTGTCCGGAGCGACAGTTGCTTTTTTACAAACCGAGCATCTTAAAATTAATTTAATAAATTTATCATAATTTCCCGGAAGCCGGCTGCCCAGAGCAATAAACACACGATAACACTCAATACCCCCTCCCCCGCCGCCCGAAAATTTTTCCTACTATCCCACTAACTTGTCATACAGCTACTAAATGACACTAAACACGTTGGCTTATAATCTCCTGTAGCAGTGGTTTTCAACCGGGGGTGAATTCACCCCCACTCCCTCCCGCCCCCACCCCGGGTTAAATTAAACTAATGTAGGAGGTGAATTATGCAGGGTAAATTTTAACTTGTTATTTTTACATTCCTGTAGGAAACCTGTAAATATTGATTCAGTTGAGTCAAGAATAAAAATGCTGCCTGAGAGAGTACAGGAACAGAGTTCAAGTTGAAAATATTTTTTTCCTTTTCTGATAGGGTGGTTAGGAATTTTCACGAAAGGGGTGCATGGTAAGGATCAATATTCGAAAAGGGGTACATGGAACGAAAAAGGTTGAAAACCACTGTCCTATAGCAAATCCCGAAATGGGTATTAGGGACACGACTAATTTGAACCCCACAATTTGCGAAGAAACAAATGTCCACTGTGTCTGAGTTTCGCTTGACACGGCAAGGGGCGACTGGCAAACTTTTGTCCTGTCAGCCATTCAATCCTCGGTAACAATTATTACACCCTCAAGCAGTTAAGTTACTAAAGTGCAAAAGGCAGCATTTCCGCAAATAATCGCTAGTTGAAGGAATGTAAGATAGAATCAAATTTATCCATTCCATAACGAATTATTGAGCGAATGGTACTAAGGAAAAGGAACTGCCACCGTAACGCCTTTCTGAAGTGAGTTCGTTTGAAGTTGATCGTTTTGTTACGTTTGAGCTTCATGGGAAGCTTATACCTAGAAAAACGATCAATATACATTGCCATCGTAATTTTGGGAGGAATTTTCCAAGGGTAAGCTTTTCTGTAGCTTTGATACCTACCATCTGCAAAACATTTGCCGAAAAGCTCAACTTCTATGTTGCACAGGATAACGTTAGAGCTAAAAAGGATACACGGAAATGTTGCATACAAGTTTCGCCGCTCTACACAAGCAATTTATTGTGCAGTGAAACTTGCATAATTTTGAAGGATTACACAGTCGATGGTGGGTGATGTACATATTATTTCCTTTTAGGGAGGACATGATTTAGTTAATTACTCGGTTCACAATTTAGGAATGGCATGAATACCTAGTTTAAAGCGTAAGAAACGGTAATTGTGCTTTTCAAAAGTTGTATTACCTTCTGATAGGGTGAAAATGTGGTCTACGCCTCACGTAAATAGCCAAGAATTATTGCTCCATTCCAGATAACCATTCAAATAGTCATACGTGCCAGTGGGAGTCTCTCTTGATTTACTTTCTATTTCGATTATTACTGCATTATCATAAAACTTTTTAATATGGTTTCTGTATATATCTAAGGATGGTTCTACAAAGAGTTAATGAGCAAACGTAAAAGGGGCCGAGTTTTTTTTTATTTCGATTATAGAGGTTTCAACCTTAAGGTCATTCGCCTCTGCGGGTTAGAAAAATCTTATGAAAAATTTCTAACCCTATGTGCGGGGTCGAGACTCGAACCCGGGTGCGCTGCCTACCAGGCAATCGATTTACCAACTACGCTACGCCCACCTCTAGGGGGCCGAGTTATTATTGGAAGAGAAAGCAAACAAAAGCCTCCTCTTTGGGTAAAAGCTTATTTTGACCCTATTTGTGATGGTGCCACACTATTTCTTTAATTACGCTGCCTACAATTTATGGAATGCATATAAATTGATATGATTATCTTTGCTTCGTTCCTAACAATCAATATAATAACAAAAATGGCCTGAGAATGGTGAAATAACGAAAACTTGAGTCGAATGTCCCAATTATAGTACCACCAAAGATGGCAGACACTGCTGTAACAAACCAAATGGATGGGGTGGTAATTGAAACAGGTTGAAAATAGGCTGATTACCCTCTTTGCACATAGGATCATTTTTCATACTTGTATAGAATTAGCAATCGATTTGTTCTCATTGATTATTTATTTCCGTTTTGTTTCTGCTAATTTAGAATAATAATTTACACCTACTGTTGAGACTGAAGAGATAAGCTCATGTACTCAAGCAACCCCTTTCTTTATTTACAAAATGTAATTGTTTACTACTTCTTGTCTGTGCTACTGAAAATTAGTTACAAAAATGGAAAAATGTCTATCGGGTAACAGACAAAATAATTGCAGTTTCGAAATAATTTGTCATGCAAAAATATTTATCAAATTATTCCACAACCATCCGAAGACTATCCAAATGACTCCAACTAGCCAATGCATCAATAATCAATTTATGCATGAGCTCTCCGCCAAGAAATAATCCCAGCTCCATCACGACAAAAGCTGAGATAGTAATCGGAATTCCAATACATCACCACCAGATGATAGTTGGCGAAAAAGTTTTACGATCCAGTCGAGTCTGTTGCTAGCCGGCGGGCGGCGGTTGCGGAGTGCGTCAGTTGGATGAACTGACGTCGTAATCGCTGCCACCACCGACCGGCCGCCGCGGCTGCCTTGTCGTTCTCGTCCTGAGAAAGGGATCCACAGTTCTGTTGAGGAGGCTGACGGTAGACGCAAGGCATGAAGGACGCACCCCACCGGGCGGCGGACCGGGTGGTGCAGCAGTGGGTGGAATGGGCTTCTGATTCTGAGTGCGTCGAGACGGGGTGTGTGAGCAGCGCGTGTAAACGACTCTGCTGCGAGGATATTTGGCGCCAAAGTACGACCGGCAGAACATTGGCATTCTATTTTTTTTTCTGCTGCCGTTGCTATCTTTTGACTGAGAAGTTTTTCGGATCCGTTTTTACATGCTGGTGATGCGGTTTGTTTGAACTGGACAAACATTCGGCAGGCGTTAGCGAGGTGGAACCTTCCTATTATCTCATTATGTTAGGGTGAGCTTACATGTTCAACGTGTTCCTAGTTTATATACACACCTAGAAAAAATAGTGTAAATTTACGTCTCCTGACCCTGACATATACGAGCATAAAAAATGATTTAGTTTTATGTTTGATTTTAATTTTACATGACGTTTAATTTCGTAAATCATGTAATTTTACTCCTCATACAGCGTTTGTTCTGAATGGTAGGAAGTCATTGTCATTGCGCATGTAAAGTATATGTTTCATGTAAAATTAAACGGAACACGGTAATGTTCTGTCATTTCGTAAATTACGGTTTGTTGAATTGTGTCATGTTTGCAATTACGATAAAATTCAGATTTTTTGGTGTGTAGGATAGGCGCTCCCTAAAGCTTCTCAGCGCAGCACCAGTACTTTTCACTTAATCACAACATACTTCATAATAAAATCACTTCCATTCCTCGTGGAACGATTACTCAATTTGAGAAAAGGACCTTTTATCAAAATTTTGAATTTGTTTCTAACGAATTCGATTCAATGTACTATTTTTTACATTCAAAAGCATGCACAAGTATGAGTTGCGTTTAAATTCCCATAGGCTCCACGTTCGGAATGATACTTCTGCAATCCACTTTGAAACAGTAATCAATTCGAAGAATACGATCGCTGCTAGGAGGAGGGGGGAGCACTTAGCAAACATCTGATTCAAAAGTGTACTTGCTGTTGTGAGAAAAGCTATTTGAAAGACTTTTAGGAGGAGAGGTAATGTTGAAAATTTTTAATAACCAGTCCACAATGTCAGATAATTTCACTTGTACAACACCAGATTGAATCTCAGACTGAAATATACGGACACTTGGAGTTATATATTTCGCAGGAAGCGATGGAAATTCCTGATCTTATTTTCCGAGACCAGGAGCTATTTGCTCCGGTTTTGCACCAACATTTCCTTGGTTATTACAAGGAAGTTCAGGGGAGGAAATGATTGTCCTCTTTCGAAAACTTCTAGACACAGTAGAAGACGTGGTCGTCAGGGTACATTGAGCAAAGAATCATAGAAATTAGACGTGATCGTGGGTCATGTCTAGTTGCTACAATGTGTAGTCGTATGGCCAATTGTTTTCAACAAAGGCAGTCCATTAGACGTGGTATAACAAGGCAAATAGGTAGATGTACCCGGTTTAAAAGCACATTGTTTGGCAAGGATGACCCGAAGAAGGTCACCCGCAACGAGGTCGATGAAGAAAAACTTGTCTTCATATCTCCAGCGGTTTTTACTAAACGCAATTGATTGCTATCCAAACCATGGGATCTTTGAAGGTCAGTGACTCACACTTAAGTGGATCTTTGCATGTCAGTCCTGCCTGGGTTATCACACCATCAATTTCAACTGCCATATACAAAACACGAAAACACGATACTCTTTTGTAAAATCCATCAATCTTGTTTACTTGGTCAAGTTACTGTAAGGCCCGATTTCATCATTCTCGGTTAACTTTTAAACCAGGTTTAATGGACCGGTGAGCGTTCAGATTGTAAAAAATAGGGTCCAATGTTCATCCCAGAAGGCGACACGGAAGTCTACATCGACGATATAAGTATTTTTCGGATAGAAAAACCACGAAAATACCTACAGCAGCTAGATCACAAACCAGGAAAACAAAACAATAAACCAAACTATGCAACAAATTTAAAAACCGACAAAAGTGAAAGACCCAGCAAGGACAAAAGATCCATCTACAATTGCAACTGACACAGTTCTAAACAACAACCATGATACCAACAAACCCCTGAATAACCGTAGCTCACTGGGGGAAATAGTCCCTAGCAAATCAACCAGCTGCTGGGTCAGGGGGAAAGCCTTACTCTCTGTACCGGCCCTGTCCGGGGTACTACCGACCACATTTGACGATCCTCCGGCGACTGTGGGTGCAGGGGATCCGACTCTCGCCCGGGTAATTTAACCCACCTTCTGCATTCAACGAAGAGCCGTACGTTTCTGAACTGTTTCCAAACAGCTCAGCACATCAACTCGCCTGCTCCCCCCATCGGCCCTATCCGAGATAGTACCGACCATAGGATTCGAGCCTCCGGCGGCTGTCGATGCAGGGGACCCGGCTTCCCATCGGGTAAGATATAACACATATTTACCCATCAAACAGCCGTATGTTTCTGGACTATTTCCAGACAGCTCAGCACATCAGCTCGCCTATACACCCGCCCCCTTTGCAAGGGCGTAGGCAGGAGCAAACTATGTCGTCGCTGCGGCGAGGAGGGGCATAAGGAGCGGGGCAGCACTAAGGCGTACAAGTGCCTTATCTGCACCGCTAAGAAGCAAGCCCATAAACATGCTATGGGCGGACCTTCGTGTCCCTTCGGCGAGTTAAATAAGAAGAAGCCGTGAGAGTCACACAGCTAAATCTTAACCATTGTGCAGCAGCCCAACAGCTGCTGTGGCAGTCGGTCTCGGAGTCGAGGACAGATGTCGCCCTCTTATCAGACCCGTACTGCATCCCTGCCGGCAACGGCAATTGGTTGTCGGACGGGTCTGGAATGGTGGCAATCTGTAAAACGGGACGGTTCCCGGTTCAAGAGGTAATACACTCCTCCGCCGAGGGTGTGGCGATTGCCAAGATCAATGGTGTGTTCTATTGCAGCTGCTACGCCCCACCAAGGTGGCCAATAGAACAGTTCAACCAGATGATCGACAGGCTCTCGTCGGGCCTAGTGGGCCGGAAACTGGTAGTCATAGCGGGAGACTTTAACGCTTGGGCAGTGGAGTGGGGCAGCCGTTGTACAAATAGCAGGGGTCAAGCGCTAATGGAGGCGCTTGCGAAACTCGATACTGTGCTAGCTAATAATGGCTCCGCTAGTACATTCCGTAGAAACGGAGTGGAGGCGTGGATTGACGTAACATTTGCAAGCCCGAGTCTGGCTCCAGGCATGGGATGGAGGGTAGACGAAGGCTACACCCATAGCGGTCATTTAGCAATCCGCTTTAGGATCAACTATGGTGTGCAGCATCCGAGGGCGGGAGATCCCTGTCAGGTACGCGGGTGGAAGTCCAATCACTTCGACAGCGAAGTTTTCACCGCGGCCCTGGGACTGGAGGCCAACACCGACAGTCTAAGCGGGGATGCGCTGGTAGCTGTTCTAACACGCGCGTGCGACGCCACTATGCCGAGAAAAAACCCTGCCAAGAAACGGCAGATGCCCGGTATACTGGTGGAGTGCCGAGATTGCAGCTCTACGGTCAGCCTGTCTCAGAGCTAGACGTAGGATGCAAAGAGCTCGCACCGAGGATGCAAGAGAGAACCGCCGTGAAGTGTTTCGAGCTGCGAAATTGGTCCTTAACAAGGCCATTAAAAGCAGCAAGAGAGCGTGTTTCGACAACCTGTGCGAGAGTGCCAACGTGAATCCGTGGGGTGACGCCTACAGGATTGTGATGGCCAAGACCAAAGGGGGCTCCTCACCCCCTGAACGGTCTCCGGACCGGTTGGCAACGATTATCGAAGTACTCTTCCCGTCTCAAGCCACAAGCCTCTGGCCACCTGCACTACGAGACAGTGCGGGCACGGCCGAAATGGTGGCTCCAGTGACGAATGAAGAACTACTCGCAGTGGCTAAATCCCTAGCAATGAACAAAGCTCCAGGGCCGGATGGAGTTCCGAACAACGCTCTCAAGGCAGCGATCATAGCGAACCCGAACATGTTGAGGCTAGCTATGCAGAGATGCCTTGACGAGTGCCGTTTCCCCGATAGATGGAAAAGGCAGAAATTGGTGCTGTTGCCGAAGCCCGCGAAGCCACCAGGCGACCCATCGGCGTACAGACCAATCTGTCTGATCGACACGACTGGCAAACTGCTTGAGAGGATCATCCTCAACAGGCTAACCCCGTACGCGGAAGGTACGGACGGTCTGTCAACCAGTTTGGCTTTCGGAAGGGTAAGTCCACAGTGGACGCTCTCAACTCAGTGATAAATACTGCCGAGATAGCGATCCAACAGAAAAGGCGAGGTATTCGATACTGTGCGTTAGTGACACTTGACGTGAAGAACGCATTCAACAGCGCAAGCTGGGATGCCATCGCGCTCTCGTTACACCGGCTTAGCCTACCGGTGGGTCTGTACCGGATCCTGGAAAGTTACTTCCAACACCGCGTACTGCTATACGAGACCGATGCCGGTCAGAAAAGGGTTCCGATTACCGCCGGAGTCCCGCAGGGCTCGATCCTAGGCCCGGTGCTATTGAACCTCATGTATGACAGGGTTCTGAGACTGAAGTTCCCTCCTGGGGTCAAGATCGTCGGCTTTGCCGACGACGTAACCTTGGAGGTCTACGGGCAGTCAATTCCTGAGGTAGAACTAACCGCAGAACACGCGATCAGCACGGTGGATGAATGGATGAGCGCGAGAGGCCTGGAGCTCGCTCATCATAAGACGGAGGTAGTTATCGTCAACAACCGCAAGTCGGCACAACATGCAGTTATCCATGTGGAAGAAGTCGCGATCACTTCACAGCGAAGTCTGAAGTCCCTCGGAGTCATTATAGACGACAAGCTGACTTTCGGCAGCCATGTCGACTATACATGCAAGAGAGCGTCGACTGCTGTTGCGGCTCTATCGAGAATGATGTCCAACAACTCAAAGGTGTGCGCCAGTAGACGTAGGTTACTGGCAGGCGTTGCCGTATCTATCCTCAGGTACGGCGGCCCGTCATGGTCAAGAGCACTGAGGGTAACCAGTTACCTACAGAAACTGGAGAGCACCTACCGCGTGATGTGCCTCAGAGTGATATCTGCCTACCGCACGGTATCACACGATGCATCCTGCGTGATAGCGAGCATGATGCCAGCCGGGCTGGTCATTCGGGAAGATGAGGAGTGCTTCGAGCTACGTGGAAATAGAGGAGCCCGCGAGCGCACCAGGGTGACCTCTGTCGCCAGATGGCAGCGTGAGTGGGACAACTCCCCGAAAGGTAGGTGGACCCACCGGCTGATACCTAGCATATCGAGCGGGGTGGGAAGACCCCATGGGGAAGTTCACTTCCACCTGACACAATTTCTGTCAGGCCATGGCTGTTTCCGACAGTACCTCCACAGGTTCGGGCACGCGGAGGTCCCAGCCTGCCCGGACTGCCCAGGTGTAGACGAAACTGCCGAACACATACTGTTCGTATGTCATCGGTTCGACGTCGAAAGAAGAGCAATGCTTGACGTCTGTGGCTGGGACTCAATCCCTGATACCCTTATTCAGCGGATGTGTCAATCGGTGGAGGAGTGGAACGCAGTCTCGGCTGCTACCATCCAGATTGCCAGTAGGCTACAGGTAATCTGGCGAACCGAGCAACAGACGACGGGCACGGTTAACTAGTGATTGGTTAGCTGGAGCGAAGAAGGCCAAGGCAAAAAAGGGAGTGAATGGTCTGTTCATGCCGAGGCAGGTTTGGCGCAGCGATTGGCAACCGCGTAAGGGGTAAACCCAGCCACCCCGAAGCAAGACAGAAGAGTGAGTGTATAGGCGTATAAGTGGACTGCCTCATGCCAAGACGGGAGGGTCGTAGCGTAGTATGTTGGGACTTAGCTATCGATGCCTCGTGGCGTGGCAGAGGAGTGAAGGGTGAGCATCCAAGTCAGCCTGTTAGGGGTGAGCACAAAAGTAAGCCTCGCATGGCGTGATAGAGGTGAGCACAAAAATAAGGCTCATGAGGAGTGTTGGAGAGTGAATCAAGGTTTGACAGAGCGAGCACCCTAGTAAGCCTCATTCAGGATGTATGAACGCGCGAGCGAGAGTGAGTGAGTACATCAAGTACAGCCATCCCCCCGGAAGTACCGAGAGGTAGACCTTGGGGGAAACAATGGCGGTACCCAATGGAGTTTAGTCGGTATTACCTAGTCGTGGTGTCACCATGACAGCCCGGCATCTACTAATAGCACGTGTACTGGGTTAGTGCGTAAATTGCATTCTCCATTGGAAAAAATACCCCCCCCCCCTGGGCAAACAACGACGGCATACCAAACGCTAGTCAAATTCAACCAACAAATAACAGGGATCACACCCAAATCCCAGCCCATCAGGCACTAAGCCCCATCGCCGGCTGCTCTTGGTATCCAGCGAGATTGCACATATGGTAACCGACCGAAGTAACACCTAACCCCACCTCTGCGAGCCCATTGTAGTCCTCTAGCCCACTCGAGCACCACCTCCAAACGAGGAACTTTGCCTCCAACACATTATTCGAAATCGCTAGCTGTTTAGTCAGGAAGAAAGCCTTTCTTCATGCGTCGGCCTAAACGGGGTACCATCGATCATAGTCGACGAGCCTCCGGCGGCTACTGATACAGAGGACCCGGTTCCTCCCCCCCCAGGTAAGTCACCTCACCAATTCACACATCCTAGACCTTATCGCCCCTGCCACGTTTCCAGACTGCAACGATCACCCACAGTTCATCGAATACAACCATTCTCCGTCCGCTGTCCTGTTCACCAATGGAAGACCGTGTAGAAGGCCCACTGAGCTTACCTCAACATCTCACAAAGCAGCGATATTATCGGCGAGCGGCCACCTCATGGCAACGCTCCTGTCAGAGGAAGCAAGGGAAGAGCGCCCGACCACACAGCTTACCGGACCCAACCAACCGCGTAACGCAGACTCAGTCCCGACAATGCAAATCAATTAATGAAAACGACTGCACCCTCCGGCTAACATTCGCACACTCGTACAAGCGGCAAACCTCCACCGCGAGCCACCCACTGGTGGAACCCGGGTATAGTCAAGCCATCAAAGACCGCCGCAAAGCTCTCCGGATACTGAAAAAAGACCCCCGCTAGCCACCCCATGAAAGAACAAAGAGTTTCAGAGTTTCGTAGATCGCAAAATCAGACCAGGAAGGCCTTCAAGGCTGCGAAGATCAACAGCGAGACGCGTTTCTTCAATGGATATTTCCCGATATTTCCACGGCTTTGGAGGCTTTGGAGCTTTGGAGGAGAGATAACGCCATCAGCGTGAAAAGAAGGCAAGTCGGCTTCTATTGCGAAGTGAACGGAACCACAACAGTCGAACCCCAAGAAATTGCTGAAAAACTCGGCAAACACTTTAGCTCGTTATCCTCAGATCCTCTTTAGCATGATGCAGAAGACTCGGAAGAGCGCCTATATCCTTCCCGCTGGACTCCGGATAAGACTTCAACAGATCTTTCTCCGGGATACAATTATCGGCGGCACTCGCTGCCGCCCATGGCAACTCCGCTGGACTAGATGATGTCGGCTACGCTAGAAGATTACTATTGGAATGTTTGAACCGCATTTGGCCAATCCATCCCATCTTCTAGGAAAACGGCCTTTGTAAATCCCCATACCAAAGAAGGGTACGGTGAAAGACTTCCGACCGATTTGCCTGCTCCCCTGCGTACCGAAAATTATGAAGCGGATGGTCAACAAACGGCTTATGACCTTTTGACCAATTCGCATTTCGCAAGGATGCAGGGACTGGAGCCCACCTCGGATTCTTTGGAGAAATCCTCCGACAGGCTCTGGCGGACGATCTGCATGTCGATATAGCAATATTGGACATCGCCAATACCTAAAACACAGTCTACCGCGAGGGGATTCTCTGGCAACTAGCTAGCTGAGGAGTCATCGGAAACCTTGGGAACTACATCAAGGACTACCTCAATAATCATGTCTTCCGAGTGGGTATCGTTTGCCTACAAACCTGAACATATATGGAAAAAGGTATATCCTCGCCGTCACTTTATTCCTTGTCAGCATGAACTCCCTCTTTGCATCTCTGCCGAGGGGAGTTTATATTGTCGTCTACGCCGACGGTATCGTAAACCTCGTAGTGGGAGGATCGACCGTTCGAGGGCGGATAAAGCTCCAAACAGCAGTAAACGCCATCGGAAAATGGGTTGAAGCAGTGGGGTTCAACATAGCCGCCGCCAAATGCTCAGAATCACACTGTTGCAATTGCTATCACCTAGCCACTAACAGACCGGTCAAACTCAGAAATACACTTATCCTTTTCCGCAGAGAACCAAAAATCCTCGGTATCACGCTGGGCCGTCGTCTCACATTCGTATCGCACTTCCGGACTGTCAAAGGAGACCATGAAAACAGGAAACGCCTCATTCGACCCATCAGTGCCCGGCGTACGACATGGAACAGTGGAACGTTTGCAGTGCGCTCATCAACAGCAAAGTATTCCACTGTATTGAAAAACCAGCCACAACTTGGACGGACTTATCACCCAAGTAGCACTTGCAACATCTTCTAGAAAAACAACAAAAGTTATTTGTTACATTACAATGACAACAAAATTGCAAAAAACACTACTGTTGCACGTTACATCTTAGTTATTTATTTGTATTTCTAATGTTTTCTGAAACAATCAACTTTGACACATATTATGGATGTTTTTTGCAACGTGTTTGTGACTCTACTGCACAGCTAAAACAATTCTGTTGCAAGCATCGTCGCGAAAACTGGAGATGACATCATTATTCAACTTGTCAGCAAACTTTATTCTCGATACACTTATAAAACTTTTACTCAACTTGAGTTTGTAGCGTAGTAGAAATAAAAACAACCGCCATATTTATTGATAGAAAGAATTATTTCTCTAAAAAATTTGCTGACGAAAAGTTAATATGTTTAGATCTTTGGATTAGAACTCAAAATTTTCATTATTAATATGCTTCAAAAAAGCATATTTAAACACAGTGCTTTGCGTACGATAAATAATTCACAAAATAAGTATAAAATTTATTGAACTTATATCAACGTTATTTGAAGGCCCTTCAAAAATATCAAAGTATTTTAAAAAATTACTCGATTCATTTTTATTGGTTATGCATTTTCACCCATATTAATAATATTGTCATATTTGACTGTGGACGTACTATTTATGCTTTGTTTGCATAACAATTTCATGAAACACATTAAGTTTCAATTCATTTCGACAAAGTTGTTTTCAAAGCAATCGCTAGCATTATTGCAACAATCTTTGTTGTTATTGTGATCCTTGGCACATCATTTGGAACAAATGAACATGTTGCCTATAAGCTCCACCTCCTGCGCTTTTTTAATTGCATAACAGTTGAATAACGCTTGCTGCACGAATATTTTTACAATTTAATGTTTGACATTGGTGTTGTAAAAACAGCTTATAAACATACCGTGTTGCTTGGGGAAGATCCTTGCCCCTCTGTACAACGGAGCGACACGGTTGGCCTCTAACCTACAGCCGAGCACTCTCGCCGAAGCAACCTGTGTCGAAGCTGGCATTTTACGCTGTCGGTGGGCAGCCACTAACATCACACTCGGGCGCGTTCTGGGATTTCTCGAAAGGATTACTGGTAGCACTTGTACCTGAAATCGGTTCAAAATATAGCTTGTCTCCACAGAACCCGGGACCGACCCTGGTACACGAGAAGTCCGAACACCAACACCTACCTATCCAGGTCGCTACGAGCAGGCCCTCCTCGGATGTCGCTGAGGCCAAATTCCTAGAGCTGATGAACCAATGATTCCCGATCCACGTCCGGATCAACACTGACGTTTCAAAGTTGTAAGAAAAAGTTGAAGTGGGTGTTTGCGGAATATGAGCTGGTCCGGCCTACCATCTCCCCACAAGCTGCTCCGTTTCCTCGGCAGAAGCTGCTGCCATCAGTCTCGCGATTGCAAGGCAATCGAATATCATTCTGACGGACTCTATGTCGGTTGTATCTGCCCTTGACTACGGTTGACTACGATGTGCTGGGTACACGGTTACTGCGGGATATGCGGGAATGAGGAAGCCGACTCATTAGATATTCCTGGGAGACAGGCCCGAAGATTGCTGGCCACATTGGTCCCATGGACGGATATCATCTCTCACTTCAAAGCAGAAACAACTTTATTAGTCACTGGAGGAGCCAACCTGGCTACCTCCAAAAAATCAAGGGAGGACTAGAACGATTGACCGACCGGAGTAACAGGCTCGATCGTAGAGCCCTCTTTCGTCTACGAGTTGGACACACCAAAATAACTCACGCACGTAAGATCACTCGAACTGACCCCTCGACTGCCGGGTATGTCAAACCTGACTCACCGTAGAACATCGTCTGGTAGATTGTCTAGAGTTTCAAAACCTCCGAAACCTCCATCAACTACCGTTTTCAATCTGAGACATTCTGGCCAACGAGCCGTCAAGTGAGGATTGTCTCCTTATCAACAATGTAATATGTATACAGTCGTGATTCGCTGGTTGGGCCACAGCCTTGTCCAACTAATGAATTTGATTCGCTAGTTGGACCGACTGACGAAAGTTAAAAATTCTCCAAAGGAGATGATGCTTGTGTAAATGCATCTATTCACATCTCTAATAATTGTCAGATTGATTGTCAAAGTAAATTTGACATGAGATTTTGGCGTTCAGATGCTTTTTAGTTGGATAATGGTCCAACTAGCGGAGGTCCAACTAAAAAGCGGTTCAGTTAAAAAATGTCCAACCAGCGAATCACGACTGTACACTTTATTGGTTGTTGAAGCTCGTTGATTAGTTTTCCGAGGCCTATTCGAGGCGGGATCTCCCGGTGAATTGCCTGGTTTTAGCAGCATCATCCACTTCTGTACCTTCCACATTTCGGAGAAGTTGCCATCATCTGAACACTTTGCAGCAGCTCCCTGAACATATTCGGATATTCCATGATCATAACTTTCAGCGCCACGTTTAGTATTTCATCGTGATCGGGGGCTGGATACAGTCTATTGCGTGGATCCAGTTTTCGCGAAAGCATCACAAGTCGTTACAATCCTTCTTGTTAGATAAGCCGCATCAACGTTTTCGGCCTTACTGTCAGGCCGAAGTGGCTCAACGAAGAGATCTTCCACTTTTGCTCGGCCGTTCGTTCTTCTCCGTGCTGCAGTAGCGTGGTCGCTATGGGTATACTTCTCCAGTCCATGTACGTCGTCAGTAAAGGACTCCCGAATGTGACGTCGATGATTTACTTCCTTCCGTCTCTCCGAAATGTGATAACACAAACTTTATTATCTTGTGTTGATTACTCTACTGCCACTCGACAGTTCAAGTGCTCGGTTGACTGTTTCAATATTAGTATGATCTGCTCCACTATCCACCTTGAAGATGCGTAGCCGCTGCACATGAAGGCGATCATTTATTTAGGTTTAGTTTATTATTTAGTTTATTTATTTTATTTAGTTCATTTAGGCGATCACGAAGTCTTTTGCTCACTATTTCTGAAGCGAGGACAGAACCTCGCTTGATCCATGAAATAGCTCGACCTTTCATCCATTTAGTTCCCGACATTCCTCTTGCTTTCCATCATTCTTTCCATCTATTACGCTATATAGATCCTCTGCGTACCTACTTGAGCCATTTAACCCCGAACTCCACTCGGATAGTACCCAGCGGAAAGTTACCGCAGGGCATTTAGTTCCGTTAAGTTCTGGTTTCTGTGAGCCGTTTAACTCCCATTTTGTTAGTTTTTTGGCTTTCATTTCAGTGATTCATTTAGCTCCTGATACCATGAGCCATTTAACTCCGGATTCCGTGAGCCATTTAGTTCCCAGCTTTGTTGCGTTGCGTTGCGTTGCGTAAGCACGGTAAACTTCGTAGATTGTAGACTGATGACTCTCATTTCCAGCCAAACTACTTGAGGAGCATTGTTTGGTAATAACAATTGATCCAGTCCAAGAGATAATTTCGCCTGAGAATCACCATTGCTGGCCACCACCATCTTTACCGTAGCTTGGAATATGAGAAAGGAAAAGTTGATGTGGCACTTACTTAACGGAAGGCCCCGATTCAGTGACACTCCCATAAGTACTCCGGATTGGGTAGTGGGTGGGTTGCTAGTCAGGATTCGCCTCAAGCAAGCGATGCGACTGAGAATTTATTTTCGTGCATATGAAATTTGAATAGTTTAGTGACTAGGATGCGTAAATATTCGCGATGTGAAAGTGTTTAAACTCTGGCTAACCGTTTATCGAGAGTATGTTTCATCGAAAATAAGTTGAACTGCGGACAACCGGCTGTCGGGGGTGTTGTCGACAATATAAAATGGACCTTAAATAATTGATTTAATTTAATTGATTTATTGGCCTAAAAATAAACCGTTGAATATGACAATAAAACGTATGTTCTTCGTGCTGGTATGACTGCTGCAAATTGGTAGCTGCCTTCTGATTCTTCTCGCGAACTATCAATTTGCAACTTTTATTTCACTCAGACGATACCAAGCGTATTCCCCACGCACATTAAATGCCCAGTGGATTAGTTCCCTATTTGGTCAAATAAACATTAAACAAACAAAGAAATTAGTTTGCTCAGTCCAAAGAGATGTCAGCTAGATTGGCATCAACCGGCGGATACGTGTTCCCTTGCAATGCAATCAAATCAAAGAACATTTAAAATTACATACGACAATTCTGAATATAATGAAATGAAGACTACTTAATTATTGGCAATAAAATGAGATCGGAAAATAACCAAGGTAGTTCATTTTCAAAGATAGCACTGTTGATGAATCACGTTAAGATAAGGGACGCGGACGAAAATAGCTGAACCACCGCCGCCATTTAGTTCCCAGCTTCGTCACGATTTACTCGGATAGTCCACGGAAGTAAATTCACCTTAATCCGACTGAGACTTCCGCGGCAGCGGAATTGCTCTTGAAATTGGAACCCGTTTTCTTGAACTACGTAGCTTCCAGTCGGTCCGCTACTACGACTGAGAGTTCCGCGGTGGTGGAATTTTTCTCGGCACAGATGTGCGCTTCGTGAACCAATTCGCTCCTAGTTTTGTCGTGATACAAGTCAGCCTTTTAACTCTCCGCTTCGCCGCAATCTACTCGAAGTAGTCCACGGTGGTAGACCTAGCCTCCACAACAAGCCAACCGGTAGGTGCCGAGGTCTGTTGCCAATTTTCACTACAAGGAAATATTCGCAGAAGATAACTTTTGCAAAAGAAATTTAGAGAATTCCATTTGAAATATTAGGCACATGCTTGTCAAGCACAAATAATTTTTCAAATTTCAATTATAAACCTGGGGGGGAGTATAACCTGCTGGATTTAAAAAATAAGCTCGAAATTGGGAAATCTCACAAGTCGCCCTTCTTAATCATACAATTCTAGACCGTCGAAAATCTAAATTTTAAAGTGTCTTGCTGTGCTCTTCCTAGCACCGGCAGTGTTTATTGATAATAAAAATTTGCAGGATATTGTTTTTCTATGTTACGACAATTTACGATGTCGAATAGAATGCATAATATCATGTAGTCAACAGATTACACCCAGCGAAGGTTGTTGACCGCAGCCAAGTGTATTACAATCATGACATTATAATTTCGCCTCATCCGTCAGTTGAATCGTTTATTCTTTTTCTGGCACCAAACCGCTCAGCCAAGCGGCCAACGGAAAAAAAAGTTTGAACATTTTTTCTTACAGTAGGGTAGTGGTCTGATTTGTGTCACAAATGTAAGACGATTCCGATCGGCAACGTTTACCAGAATCTTTCTTTTCGATTCTACCCTAGCCAAGAGGAAGCAGTCTGCCGGATAGTTTGCGCTTGCTAGGATACAATAAATATTCAGCAGGAAGTACGACATAAAAAACGGAACGAACTGCCAACGGAGCAAAAGAAAATATCAGGAAATAAATGCGCGTTCTGTGTCAGAGGTTAGGACGCTCGCATCCGTCACTCTTGCTCCGGTTACAAAGCGCGCCGTTCGCTCCACGAAACCACATCCTTTTCGTGCTTTTGCGACAAAGCTTTCAAAGTTCCGACTACTAAGGCAAGGCAATGAACTGCTACAATGTAACAATTAATTTCGATGCGACGCAGAATGGGGAAAAATTTAGGATTTCGCTGGAATATTACAGCACACGGAAAGTTCCGATGGGTTATGGATGGAATTGGTGGTAACTTTAATAATATTGGCGCGGAGCCTAGTTCCTGCGGTGAATATGGTTTATTCCAATTCGTAGCCAAAAACAAGACTGAATGGTTAACTTCGAAGTGAATTCCGCTGCTACCACCAAATATACACTAAGTACAGAAATTGTCCGTACATGGGATGGCTAACCTGTTAACCCCTTGATCGCCATGTTGTTTATAAACATCGTTTATAAACAACATTAAACGTTTTACATTTCTTATAAAAAACCTGTTTTAATCCACCTAGTGGTGCAATTGTGCCTTTCTCATTCTTTTAAACTATGAGTCTATGGCTGGTTATGTTCGTTTCAATTATGGAAACATCTACTACATTCTTAGTACACTTTACACCAACACACAATAGTTTGCCAGTCACGAACCTGATGAGCTATGTGTCGACAATGAAACACTTGAAACGAAAAAACATATCATACTTTATTAGCCTAATCAGTATTAGTTCAATGTCGCCTTCCTGCTAACTACGAACGAACCACTCTCCAGCTTAATTCGGAATGTCTTGTGCTATAGCGGTGGTATAAAGATGATGGGGTTGAGAAGGAGAGGGGTATGGGGGCTTGGGGGGGGGGGGGTGGTGCAATGATGGGTGATCTAAGGGGAATTAAAATTGGCGGTGACCGGTGAGGGGGAGGGAGTGTTAAAACCCAGAAACCTTATGTCAATCTGTCAACTCTAAAAATCGTCAACCTAATCCGGTTGACGATTTTTAGAGTGATTGCATATCTTCTATATGAGAAAGGCAAAAAGCTACGTCATTTGCGCATGACCCCTTAGCTGACAATTAGCTAAAATATATATTTTCGAAATTTGGACGGATCTGATTATTTTCAGATTTGGATGAATCTGAAGCTGACAGGTCCATACATGTTACAAATAGTGTTATAACTAGTGTATTAGGAAAAGATTGCAGATTTAAAATAACTCATTTTGCTCCTTTTATAAACTGGCCGTCCAGAATGGACGAAAGCAAACAGAACAAAATCGAATATGATTTTTAATTGTTCGAGTTGTTTGAAACACCCAAAGAACATCAATTTGAAAGAACAATGTGAACAATGGACTAATTCGCTATGGACGTGTGTGGCAAAGATCTATTTTGCGGAGAGTACAGTCGCAATGAGACGAGAAGGTATTTATGGAACATTGTTGTCATGTTGTTGTACCATTACATTGTACGATTGATAGAGTATAGTGAAGACCCACTTTTATCAGCCCACGATTTTGTCAGCCTCATATGAAAATTGATAGTTGGTAGTTTGATGAGCTCTAGCAGACGAACCAAGTCGAATTCGAGTAAATTTTTTCTTGAGCATATTTTTCTTATCTTAGAGATCCTTAATATGAAAAAATCCAAATTTTAGCTTTATTTTAAATTTTGCACTGTCTGACCCTATTAAGCGAAATTTATACTAAATAATCGGAAAGAATTATTAAGCTATATCTAGGGACTAGAGAAGAATATTTTAAGAACTTCGGTTGTTAAAAAGAAAGAAAAATATATGTCCCGATGTTGTCAATATCCCCGTTTTAACAGCCTAAAACTCACCAAAGGGCTATTAAAAATGGATCTTCACTGCATTAGAATTGTCTAAAATTGATGCGAGTTATTATGAAAATTCTGCTAGTTAACTTGAGTGCTTATTAGAGTGACAGGAAAAAAATGACCCCTATCGGCCCATACCTGAGTCGATTCCTAGTCCCACCAGGAGTACTTGTCTCAAATTTGAAGCAAATCGGACAAGTCTAGCTACCGGACCAACGTGCCAGAAGTTTGTATGGGATTTTTCGACAATTTACATGGAGAAAAACCACTAACTCGCATTTTCGCCGCTAGGCGGCACTCTATGCATCGTATTATCACTGTAAGTGAAAATAAGAAACATCATTTAATTGTCTACAACTTTGTCGAAGACTGCTAGTTAATCCGACTTTGTTGAAAGAAGTTATTAAACTTTTAACGAAGTGATGTCTGAGTCAGTTTTGCATGGGGCCTAGCAGTGCATGGTTGTGTATCGGTACTCGATTCTCACCAACTATACATTTTTGTGAGATAATGGTTAGGTTTAGGTCAATAGTATGTTCAGAAGATTTATAGTAAGTAATACGAGTCATGCTTTGGTTAGAAAATTTGAGTTCCACATTTTACTGTATAGAGGGCGCCAACACTAACTTTTCAACGGAAAGAGATAGAGATTAGGTGTCTTCCATAAAGTTGTAGAATAAGCATTTTTATATAATTCTTCCCAACATCTCGATACTCTATCTCACTTCTATGAAAAGTTAGTCTTGGCGCCCTCTATGCGGTAACAGGTGGAACTATAATTTTCAAACCAAAATAATAACTCGTATTATGTACTACAATTCTTCTGAACATACTATTCAGCTAAATCTAACCATTATCTCACAAAAATGTATAGTTGGTGGGAATCGAGTACCGATACACAACCATGCATTGCTAGGCCCCATGTAAAACTGACTCAGACATCACTTTGCTAAAAATTTAATAACTTCTTTTAACAAAGTCGGATTCACTGGCAGTCTACGACAAAGTTGTAGGCAATTAAATTATCTTTCTTATTTTCACTTACAGTGATAATACGATGCACACAGTGCCGCCTAGCGGCGAAAATGCGAATTAGTGGGTTTTCTCCATGTAAATTGGCCAAAAATCCTATGCAAATTTCTGGCGCGTTGGTCCGGTAGCTACACTTGTCCGATTTGCTTCAAATTTGGAACAAGTACTCCTGGTGGGACTAGGAATCGACTCAAGGGTGGGCCGGTTGAGTTTTCAAAAATTCATAATTTTTCTGGGCACTCTAGTGCTTATGCTACAGAATTTGCGAAGTTAAAGTCTGATGAAGTACTATCTCTGATAGTCGACACTAAGCTAACGAGGCATCAATACTTATTAATTTGCGCATAAGTAGTAGAAAGGCGCTTTTTGATATTTGGCTAGATTATAAGAGAAGCGCTTTTTCTAAAGATATTTCTAGTTTTCCGATCTGTATACTTCACATCCTTGCTCTCAATGAAGTACTATGGCTCTAAATAAAACTTTTGCTACCCAACCCAGTAATCTCATGCTAATTAAATGTCGTTAAAATGTAAAAAAGTGTTATACCTAAATCGAAAATACAGCTAAGAAATAGACCGAATTGAGGCTAGCCTAAACACAGAATTAATAAAATCGTCGATTAAAACCAACAAACGATACCGAGTTGATTGCGTGAAAGTCATAGTAAGAATGTCGATAGATTCTATCATCTTATATAAAATTTGTAGTAAAAAAAGTTACAGTTCATTAAAGTACGTTGAAGTCTAATCCGCAAGGACCGAATTGACGATAATGAAATCAGATAGTTTATTTATGTTCTCTTTCGTATTCATTACCATTGGCAAAACTTATATCATAAAAATCAATTTATCACTATAAGATGAATTGATCTGATCCTTTCGATATCAAATTTGAGCTGAGCGACTCCAAATTCACTTATAATATATGGCTCTGGGACGAAATTCTCTGAAAATGTATATGGCGGATGAAGAGAATATAGGTCAAAGGGGAGAGAGGGGGGCGGGTATGTAGAAAGAGATGGTGTGAGGGGAAGTTGAGAGGGGTCTGATGGAGTATACAACACCCAACAGCATATTATACCCTCCATTTGAGATTTGGTTTATGAAAATCGGTTCAGTCATCACCGAGTAATCGATATGACTAATTCTGGAATATGTCCAGGAACCCGAAAATTCCAGAACTGACATTAGTGGACATTATATCCAAAGAATCTTTGATTGGCCATCAGTGATCCAGACTTGCAAATAGATTTTTATCCTTTGAAGTATTACGATTTTACCGGTTTATATGGGAAATTCCTATGTGGTCGCAATAAACAACCTGTAACTTCGGAACCAAATGTCAGATATAAATGAAATTCAATAATATTCCATGGGAGTATTGTATGTCTCATTTGAAACCAAGTTGATGAAAATCGGTCAAGAATTCGCTGAGAAAAAGGTGTGAGATTAACTTACGAACTTGGAAAGTACCCGGTGCATCAAGAACCGTCATAGGTGGCCAATGTGGTCAAAGCTGCTTAGAATGATCATTAGTGATCTAGACCTGCAAATTCGAGTTATGTTGCACCCTTTTTAATATGTATTACACCATTTGGAAATCATGGTGTTACAATTTTATATGGGAATTTGCTGGGTGACCGCACTCTCCAACCCGTAACTCCGGAACCGGAAGTCTGATCGACAAAAAATTCAATAGCAGCTTATGGGAGCATTTGAAATCAAGTTTTGAGCGATTCGGTTCAGCCATCTCTGAGAAAAGTAAGTGAGTTTTGAAAACACACACACACATACAGACATTTGTCAATTTCGACGAACTGAGTCGAATGGTATATGAGACTCGGCCCTCCTGGCCTCATTTAGAACGTCGGTTTTCAGAGTGATTGCATATCCTTTCTATATGAGAAAGGCAAAAACTGCAAATTGAGTCGCGTGGTATTTATTGATAGAAAATTTCAATAATTATTTTATAATTAGAATAATGATATGAATACATGCACAGCTTTCAAATAACATTGAGAGGATGATCCGCAAAGTTTCTACAAGTGCACAAACGAGGAGAGGCGAGATGAAGATTAAAATAAATTATGTTTAATTTTTCAAATAAATGAATTGACATAAAAATTGTTTATCAACATAAAATCAAACTGTATCTTTTTAAATTATCGTTTGCTCAACCTTTTGTAGATAAATCAATTCAGTGTCCCAAAATAACCCAAACAAAATAAAATCTGTTTGAATAAATTACATGTGATGTGATGGGATATGAAGCCAAAATCATTTCAAGGCGTTTTCAGTTGATGCGGGTAGACTTACGGCAGCCCCGAAATACTGTATCATAAAACATTCATTATGCGTGAAGCAAATTTCTGATTAGTGAAGTTATTTTTGGTTATCAATTAATGTCAAAAATGAATTCAATGTTCCAAAGCTATTCAAAATCACTTTATTTGAACCGTTAAGACATAACATCATTTTATAGAACCCTAATCAGATAAAAATTAACTGTTTTGAATATCAAACATAAATGCGGCGTATCAAAATTAACGAAAACATTAAGAAATTTAACGACAAAATAATTATTTTTTTGAGTGTTTTTTTTTAAATGTTTTAATATCGAAAAGGAATGCAGTGCACAAACATTACTACTAAAATGATATTAAATGCTGCGACAAAATAATTATTTTTCAGCCACCCTAAATAGAGGAGATTTTTTTCTAACATGTTTTAATATTGAAAGCAAATTCAGTTCACTAACATTACTATTAAACAATTTGATGAACGATTACATAAAAATAACCATTTTTGAGCCACCCTAATGAGTGAGAATTTTTTTTTCTGACATGGTTTAATATCAAAAACGAATCTAGTGCACAACAGCTACTTTTAAAATAATATATGAACCGCTTGGACGAAAAACTATTTTTGAGCCACTCTAATGAACAGTAAAAGTTTATTTTTAATGTATTTTTATATTAAAAACGAATTGAACGTACCAAAATTACATAAAACCATACCATTTGTTCTGATACGACAATGTTCTGACTTTAGTCCACCTTTTGTTCTAAGCGGAGCCACTGTGCGTCCACTGTTGTTTGTGCCAGTTCTCGTTTCGTCTGATCTTTAAACGCAGTGTCGATAATCAAGCCAATTAAAACCTTGTATGGTTCCACCGGAGGAATTTAATGTTTTGATTCGATTGTTTCGGATATTGTGAACGAGCAGCTGTTCAAATAAAAAGGAGGTAGAGAAATCATGATAAACTTGATATTGGCGCGAACATCATGCAGTAAGATAGATCGGTTATTAACGTGAAGACAACCCTATGGCATACCGTGGGAGTTGAAGTCTTCATGAACCAGCTGAGATGCGATGTATAGGGGAACACTGTCCTTTGATTCGGACTCGACAACCGACAACTTCAATATCGGGTACCGAGGATTAACTGGGCCCTGGCGATTAATGTTAAAATTGCGGAAGATCTACGTCGGAAGTTCACCAAATACTTCGTATTAAATCTACGAAAATCATGGGAATGCAATATAGGGACACGTGGGGTTTTTTATGTTCCATGACAAAATTCCTGTTAGTTTCTAAGATTTCCGAGACGAGGAGAAACTTACTTCGGTTTTGTAATGGCACCCAACAAAGGACACTCTCAGGCCTTTACGACGCAGCTGAGGAGAGGCAATGATTTTCTTTATTGGGAAATTTATAGGTACATTCGAACATGTTCCCTCAATGGGACTGCCAGACTCGCTCTTTTGTGGACAATGGAGCGTAGAAATTAGTCGTGGTTTCTACTTTCTACATTTGGTAGCTGTATGACCCAATTGTTCGTAATGACGGCATGTCCTGAGGCACAAAAAGGTGAACAGGTAGACGATTTTCGTTCAAAAGAACGAAATTAGGAAGAGTAGATCCGGCGAAAGGCTCGTCATGGGATTGATTGAAAATATGTTATTATACTCCTCGATTTATACTGAATGCATTTGCTTGCACTGACAATAGCTGTGGAACATTTGTAGTATCCGTCGGTCACACACACAGCCCGTTAAGAAAGGGTATTTCCAAATAGCCAGCAGGTATTATCCGGAAAATTTCACTTTCACTTACATACACCATGTCTGAACTTTCGTCACTACGAGTAGAAATCACTCCGAATCTTACTACCCACTCGGGAAAAAAGTGTTTCGCCGGCCCTGCACTGGTAGATGGATGACAATTTTAATCCAATACTAGTTATTACCTATTTTTAATTCCTATTAGAGCACATTAACAGTATAGCAATTTTTAGGCCAGGATCCCAGTTACTCCTATTTTCTCTTCTGTGCAACCGTTGAGCTTAACTACCTGTCGTATTTTCATTGAAAAGTTCCTTTGCGGTCGAATTACCGATTAATCTAACATTCATTATACCAAATAGGTCGAAAACGAAGATATTTTCAATTGCACGGAGTGTATGCCGCTCTGAAAATACAGCGAAATCGTTTTGAGCACCAGCGATCGCTTGTACAGTTAAACAATTATCCGACCTCGACGAGTTTGGCAAGTTAAGCATTAAATTATTTGAACCAGTCTCAAAAGAATCGTATTTGGTTGTACTAGTTGGAAATAATAAAATTTAAATTTTATAGTTTGTTTACAAATTGAAGATTTAAATAAGAACAAATCAAATCAAATCAAAGAACAAAACAAACAAAAAAAATAACAGGTATAACTGAAAATGCAGACACTCGATTAACATTAGGAAGTATTCGAACAAAAATGTACCGCAGCATTAGCGTGCTTAAATCCTCTCACCAATTAGGCATTCAAAGGGGCGAAAACGAGCCTTTCTCATCAGGAAACACCATCAGTGCAAATGGAACAGTTCCAATCAATAAATTTTTGGTGTCTGAAAGTCTGGCTATTTTATTTGTTTATTATGCTTGTGTACACAAACAAAGTTCGGGGCAGTTTTTCAAATCTAGATTTAGTAATATTACCACCACCGTATGGAAGTGCTTCCTCCTGACGACCACGACGACGACGATTCGGTTTTGGTTGGCTTACTTGAGTGGCGTTCACCACAAGCGAAAAAAAAAAGATCGGCCGTGGCCGCTATGGTTAGGCGGGTAGGGAGTCTGAGTGGGGTCAGTTTTCGATACGCGCCAAATGGTGATAAAATGAGTTGGATTTGCGTCTGACGATTTAGGGGGGAAAACTGGACAAACTCAGGGAGCTAGACATGATGGGAATGTTTGTTTAATTTTTCTCTGTGGTGTGTGCCAAAGTTAGGTTTATAAAGTTATTGCTCTCGGATGGAAATGGTCTGGCGTACGTATATAGATGAGCGAAATGATTGTTTGTGTATGCGTGTGTGTTTGCTAATACATAGGTGGAAGAAAATTATCAAGCGCGTGCGAAAATTGATGCCAGACTTGTATTCCCAACAGTTGTCCCATCGTTTCTCAGTTCGGTTGGCATAATATTCGAATGTTTATGGACAACTGGCGATTTGGATTAAACTGTTAAGTTAATGTTCAGTCCAATAAATGTCTGAAAATTGTACAAATTATAGCCACTTTTGAATATGTGAATTTTCAAGTGGCTAAAGTTGCAACGTCAGTGAATAAAACGCAATCGTGTTTCCACAAGAAATCAGTTAATTTGGATGTCATTTTAATCTCCATCCGTGCATAACGAAGTCGAGTGCGAATCGAAATGACCGTTTTTTGTTCTGCAACGATCGTGTCATACGTATTACATGGAACATCAATGTCATTTCTCTAATAGTACTAAAAATTATTTGCAATACATTGAAATTAATTTAAATCTAGGAATGTGCAACTGCACAACAATTTATATCAACAAGTCAACAAAACAAATTTAAAGCGACACAATTTTTGATGAACATTTTCTAGGTGGTTGAACTTGAACAAAATTGTATCCATATTTTTTCCGTTGTGGTTACCGAACACCCTTGCTCTTCCGAAGCAGGTTGTCGAGGTAACGGAAGACTTGGGTGGTGGCATGATGAAATCTGGTATATTATCCAAACCGAGCGCTATTTATGTTCGGAGCGAGATGACTTAGATTGATATGGGATGGCAGGCAGTTCAAACACGAGTTGGAAGCGACCCCATCGATTTCCTGTTTAGCTGGTACATATACTCATATTGATCGCTGTCGTTTGCTTGGCATGGACTGGACACACTCAAAAAGGCCAGTTACTTCCAGGGTCATCTTTTTATAAAAAGTTCTAACAAGAGGTTGCAATTTTTTAAGACTCGACTGTCAAAGTACTGATTTTGGACAGAATTATCCCGTACAGGGCGATGTACAGGGTTTTGCCTTTCTTAATTTAATGGTATAGCAATTGCTCGAAAAATAGACTTTTTAACCAAGGTCCGGAGGGCCGATGTCTGTGTGTGTATGTATGTATGTGTGTATGTAATTTTTTATAGTAAGGCTTAAAAAGCTTCAAAAGCTTAAAAAACCTGGCCTGTAGTCTACTGGCATTGTGTTCCATGCTCTTTTTTTGCGATTTTTCCATACGGAACTACATCAAGGTATCACTTCGTGGCACAACGAGCCGTGCTTTCGTCGCACCTCTTACTTCTGCTCTATCTCGGAGCCTTAATTGGTTCATGTAATGGCTCGAATTTTGAGCTTTGATTTAACTCTCGCCTCTTCTCTTGCTTCTTGTCTCTATCTTTTACGACACCATTGTAGCTCTCGTCTCCGTGAGCTGTTTAGATGCTGATTCCATTCTTGGATAGTCCACGATGGTGAACTCATCCTACTTCGACAGATAGTTCCCCGACGGAGGAATTTCTACCGACACCGATACCCGCTTTCTTGAGCCATTCAAGTCCCCGCTTTATGAAGATATGCTCGGATATTATCCGGGGATGAACTACCCTACTCCGACTATGAGTTTCTCGACAGCGGAATATCTCTCGGTTCCGGTGTTTGTTTCGTGAGCCAACTAGCTCCCATTTTTGCCACGATGTAGTTGGATAGTCCACGGCGGCGAATCTACCATACTGTAAATTCTCCGGCGGTACACTTCTCCCGCTGTTTGTTTCCGTGAGCCATTTAGCCCCCAACTTCGTCCCGATCTACTCCATCTAATTCCCAGCCTTGGACCTAGCCTACTCAACAGGCCAGACAGTAGGTGCTAAGGTCTATCCAGTGATTTCGGGTGAAGCGTAGCTTCCGGTACTAGCTGTTCGTCGCGCTCTACTCGCTTTTATTCCCGGTGCTGAATTTAGCCTACTCACGAGTTACCTGGTAGGTTGTCGAGCTCGTTGCGGCAATTCCGGTGAAACCTGACGTCTGGTTCACTAACGCCCCGACGATCCGAATCCGGTGCTTAACTGGTCACCGACGTCGGAATTTCTCCCAAAACCCGATTTGTGGTGCTACTTTGTTGGTCTCTTTGTCACTTCCTCTGCAGCTCTTAGATTATACTCGTAACCACACTGTTGACCGCGTTCCAGGTATGCTCGCGTGACACACCTCTTCGACGATATTGTCAACTGTCACACCGGGTATACCCATTCGAGCTTCTTCGAACCTAGGCCACGCGTTCCGGAGTCTCTTGCATGTTGACATACTCTGGGATGAAGCATATCCAAATTGATGCAGGTACTTCCGCAAGCATCCATGCCCGGACAAAACCGTATCAAATGGAAGTTCACCTGTCCATGCATCCTTTGCACCCAAGTCGACACATTTGGGATCAGTCGGTGGGTCAACCTTCCTTTCCCAGCGTTGTCCCACTCTTGCTGCTCCTTAGCCAATGAGTATGGTTGGATCAGTCTCCTTGTATATCGTGCATTTCTCCGCTGGTAGCATTCCACGTCCTCAGCCAGAGTAATGCAGATCGGGATCATGCTAACATTTACGACGATATTGTTCTGTACGAACTCGCGACACAATCAGTCATTAGACGATCGAGTATCGATTGATTTGCAGTTTTATTGAAAAAAAAACATCTAACGCGATCCATACTTTAACATCAAAAGCGGCCAGTTGGCATCATTGTGCGTATAGTCGTAAGTTGGTGAGATTTCCGCGTCACATATTTAAAATTCTGTGATGCAGCCAACAGTTTGCCCTTTTATGCAACGTATTTTGTCGTGACTAATGACTCACCTTTCAATATAGGGGCCCCTTTTCAAAATTTCGGGAGAAAAATGATGTAAGATTTTGAACGCTTATGTCTTTTGTTGTACTGAATGGATTTAATCAATTTCTTCGGCATTTTGTCGAAAATATTTGAACCAATGTTGTATTAAATTTTGGAATATGTAGGACATTCATTATCAACGGAAAAATAGTGTTTTGAAAAATCTTTCGAAAACGACAATGAAAAGTGAAAATTTTCAGCCCATCCCGCACAGAGCGGTCAATATGGTGCACCAACCGAACAATAAAATAATGAAAAGTTTATATATAGGTCCACTACATGTTTGTTCCTATGATTATTCGTATTGGGTTGCTTGACGAGAGCAGTTGGTGGGGGAAAGCCGGCATATTAGTTTTGGTTATGCTATTAGAAGCCGGACGGAAAGGAAAGGCTCATGCACGCCACAAGAACGAGCAAGAAAGCGATAGTAGTGCATATTAGCTAAAGCGTTACGTACATTTTGAACTTTAATAACTTTTCTTCTACTAAATGGATTGCCATTCTTGTTTCATAAATCGGAAGGAAAACGTTAAACGCTTGCTACCGATACGTTGTTTGCTATATAAAATTTGTTAAAATAGTTCAAAAATAGTTGACTACTTTAAATGAGAATCAACATTAATGATAAAACCTATAAATAGCGATGTCGCAGCTTTTCTCAAAGCCAGACGTGTGTAAGCTGCATCGGACGACCAATCAAATCGGCTACCACCGGAGAGAAGAAGAAAAACGTTGATGGCGGTGAGAAGGCCAAAAAGCCAAAGGCTAAGAAACGCAGTCACTGAAAAGGCGGTATCAACTGACACTAAAAATACCACCAAAACATCGAAGGCTGCAGCAAACAAGCCGAAGACCCCAAAGTCAAAGAAGGTCGCCAAGCCTGCCAAGAAAGCTGCCCGAAGAAGATAAGTAAATTCACGCGTCTCTAATGTTGCCAACAGTCCTTTTCAGGACTAACAAAATTCTTGTGCTTATTTTCCGTTAGCGCTGTTAATTGTAGATGGATTTGTGTCATAGTTATATGGCAACCGTCCTTAGGATGAATATATAATGGAAAAAGAATTTTATTAGGAAGTTCCTTTTATTAATTTGTATAATTAAAAATAATTATATAAGAAAATATTTTTCAAATTAATCTACAAACCCGAAGATTTTTGTAATTCCTTCCAAGAAAATCAGTGGATGTGGCAACTCTGCCACTAAGCGAAAGCTACACCAAAACGAATGATGAATTTTTTTTCATTTATCGCACAAATGGATGGCCTTCCATCTGCAACGAAAAGTTAATAAATAGGAACGCCTTGATGCAAAGCGTACTCATTCGGTGTGAGCTGCGAAAGGGGAATGTTCATATGTATGTACGCAGTAGAAACCAGGCATGGGAAAATTCACTCATTCGTTTGATTGCATTTGATTCAGCCGCACACAATCATCATAGTGAGCATGGATAAACGAACCATGAGAGAATGCGATGAATCCTCTCTCCACCACCATGTTTGTACACTCCGAACGGTCAGCGAACGCACTATGTAAGTGAGTGGTTAACAAAAATACTTGAAACGAACCGAACGTCAGCAAACAGGCAGGACTTCAATTCTGGATGAATCAAAATTCGCTCACTCATCGAATGCATTGACTCATTCAGAGGGTTCCTTGTATGTAATTCCAATAATAAGTATGAGGCGCTGTATATATCGTTTACGCAGAGCTGTAGGAATTAGATTTTTCTTTAAACTTCTTGTTCGGCTCGGAAGCCTTTTGGTGATTATAAGCCGGGAAATTACATGAAAATATAGCACAGTTTGAATACTGTGTCTGTGACATATGACTTCTATAATAATCATTGCTTCATAGGCAAGGACTCGACGTCGCTTTTGGGAATGATTTGAGATAGTATCGTCGCATTCGGAAAGCGATAGAAATTGTTAAATTTAAAATTAATTCTTTTAAAACGCTAACGCGATGTTTATATAAACAAATTCATTATACCGCTACGGAGCGTAATTTCCTCACTCTTCGTAGTAGCAATCGCACAGCTGTTTATTATAGTAAATTAACAGTAAAAACGAAATTAAAGTTTGTTTTACTATTGTTAAGATTATATTGATTTGTAGACAGAGCTGCGCTAAATAAATTTAAGTGTTGGATACGCTGTACATAAAAACGTATTGACTCCAAAAATACGTCTGTTGAACTTTTTTTTCATGACTAGTTCGTCGGGATAATGACGGATATCAATATTTTTGTAATTATCTTTGTTTTTGGAACGAGTTTGACGAGTGGGTTTTGAAATACCGTCATCGGTGATTACTTTACGCCAAAAATAGAACGTTTTGTACATTACACTCAAGAACTACGATCACGCAACTTCAAATTTGAAACTGTTCGATGTTTTAGATATGGCACAAGTATCTCCAAAGTCATTGAAAAGAACTTTTGGAAAATCAAGATTGAACGTGAAATCTAAAGAGCTAAAATTGGCGTAAAGTGACTCCCACAAGGGGGCTACTTTACGCCAAAAATTGTTTTTAACAAAATCATGTTAACTCCTTGATTTATTGTTATGGATTATGCTCGCTATTTATGTGTGAAAGCAAATGAATGTAGTGCTCGTAAAAATAAAAGGGTGTGTTCAAAAACTGCGTACCACGCATCCAATAACCTTGTTTTGGAGAGTCGATAAGTCCTACAATGAAAAAAAGCAAGCCGAGAAAAAAGCTCATATTGAGCCTTAAGAATTAAACCACCTTGTTTTAGCATTTTTCTAAAAGTAGTTTTAATTGTGTTACGGAGTGCAAAGGCTTTTCCAACAGAAACGTTTTAATGGTCAGGTTAGTTCATCCATCTTTTATGACATATCCATTTATAATATAACGAATTTCGCGCTAACTCGAACAAATGTTGGCAGCACCCTCTCAGATTTTAATGAAACTTTCCGTACATGAGAAATTTGTCACAAAAAGCCACTTTGCATACTTGTTTTTCCAAAAATGATCTAGACAAGCTTTTGAGAGGGTCAAACTTTTTTAACAATTTTTTTTTCAAATTGCTATTGTCTAAAAATGAAAAAAACCTACAAAAAATGTTGTAGGAGTTTTTTTGTAAAATTAGTCATTAGTTGGGCACTTTCAAGAAAAAAAGTTATTTGAAGCAAACTTTTCGTTGTCCAAACTGATTTTTTTAGTGTATTTTTATCGAAAACTAAACCAATGAAAGTCATAATCATCTCAGAATTTATTAAAACTTAGTTTGTCAAAAGATATTGTCCAATTTAGCAATTAAGGGTGTTTATACGCGATTAAAGAGTTTTTAAACTATATGGGGTTGGCTCGATCGGTAGTTACCGAAGAAGCTGGTTTCATTCCAGTAAAGCACATTCAGAATTTAAGCTGGCTTGAGGTTTCTGTCAGAATTTCGAATCAAATAAAACAACCGATCGCGGCTCATTGCTTCATTTAAAACTGATTGTGGCTGGTTTGACTAGGATTTAATAGTATTTACAGGTATGTTCCGTTGGGATCATTTTAGATGCTTTGATGCATTTTTTTCAAATTTACCCTTTGGTCGTTATAACACCTCGTACACTATTTTTGAACTTTATAACCTTGAATGTCATGTGCGTCATGATATCCAAAGCCATTGTTTAATATTGTGGTTGTAGTTGAAAACTGGAAAATCCAACCAGACACAATCGTATTTTTTTTTGTTTTTAGCAATGGAACACACTACTCCCGACGTCGTGAATTAGCATTGAACAAAAGAGAAAAAAAAATTCGTTGATAGGATTTTCCAGTTTTCAACTGTAACGATAATATTTTAACTGCACAAAAGATAGATAGATTAATGAATAGGGGAATCGGGGGCAAGTCCGACACCGTAGGTAAGCCCGACACCCCATAACTTTTCCCAGATATCAAATTTTAAATCATACAATAATAACAGGATATCATTAGTACGATTATTTTGAGTATTTCGAGACACATATATGCCATATAGCTTCATCCAACGTCACAAAATAAACAAAATATGCGAAAGCAAAGTTGATACGCACTTGGATGTTATTTTTAGTTGAAACATTTCAAGGTTTTAACAGCACAAAAGCTTTGAAAATTACCAGTATTTTGCCGCACATTCTAATCTATTCTACCGGATTGTTGATCAACAGAGTTCCGAAAAATCATAACACGAACCGGATAGCTCACTACAAAAGGGTATGTTACTTCTAAGTGAATGAATCTTAGTAACAGGGGATATATTCTTCTTGCAGAACGTATCTTACTTCTTAGAATGGCTTCACAAGCGGTAATAAAGCTAGAAAAGATTAATAGGGAAAACCAAGTGTTGAACATTATTTATTCACACCACACATTCGTATGCTTTTCCTCTTGGTACGCGATGATATTCCAGAAAGCATGCATTTGCATCACACATACTCATATACAAATAATTACACTTTTTCACACATACACAACACATTTTTAATGAAAAAATTGGACAAAAAGAAAGCCAACAAGGGTGTCACTCTTGCCACTTCGGGGTGTCGGTCTTACCCGCAGCGTTTTTAAAATGTTATTTATCTCCTTTTGACAACCAATAATTTTTAATGAATCCAATTTTTTGAAACACTGAAAAAATTACATCTTGTTAAGAACCATCTAAACATAATCCTGCACAGGATATACAATTTTTGGAGCTTCGTGGTATTTTAGAAAAATGATTGCGCTTAGGGTGTCGGACTTGCCCCCGGTTCCCCTACTGAAATAGTAAAAAGTACTTCAACATGATACAGAAGAAATAAAGTCAGTAACTTGTAGGTCACGCTAGCCGTTAAACGATGAGCTTGTGTATGTAAAAATTAAAAATCCTGTATCTTGAGCTATTTTACCTTTGCACTCTACCCATATATTACCTCTACAAAGGATAGAGAACCGATTGAACGATTCAATGATTGGATATGATGAATGAATCAAGATTAGACTCATCGAGTGGCTCGCAAACCAAAACAATAATATTCCAATCTGATTCACTCACATCCAAACATCATTATTAGAAAATATTGAGAGAATGAGAGGCTCTCCGACTTAGAACGAACGGGAGTCAATTGAGTGGCGCACAGCTGCTATCGCTAATGAGCTTTGCGACAAGTTCAGTGTATACTTCCTGGCGTTTACTTCGTGAGACAAACACAACGGTTGGTAGCATGAGATGTATCAGAAGATGAATACAGATGAATGAATTTCGAATGTATTTTTCCCATAATCAAAGGTAGAAACAAATAGTCGGCAAGGTTTGAATCGTTTCAAAAGAGTCTCGTTTTGTACCACCTTAGTTATCTACAAACCGTCCTTATTAGGACGAATGCATAATGGAAAAAGAATTCAATTAGAAAGTTTCTTTTAAGTTTGCGTTTGTTAATTCTGTACCTTTACCTGTGAATCATAAGAAAATATTTTAGGACGAATGCATATTGGAAAAAGATGGGTTGGTAATGTATATGACATAACAGGGGTGTCGTGACCACACTTCGAAGTTATTTCAAATCTTGCAAAGCATAAATTGACATAATTTCAATGATTGTTCCTATATGAATGAAATGACAAATTTTCAGGTTAACACGGCAATAATTTTGCAATTTATAGAACAATTTTATATTTTTAGTTATCATATAATAACTGTCATCTCTTCCAAACAACTTAACCCTCTGCTGCCAACCCCGTGGTTTTGCGGGGTTAAGGAGATTCATTGTAAAATGTCCAATACATGATTTTATGTTGTTACCTCCACTAAAACCACTTCAAAAAACTCCCACCTGTCATACAAGTACATTACCTGCTTGTTGAAATCATTATATGAAATGATATTTGTGTTTAAAATTGAAACTTTGAAAGAAATGAGAAAAATTTGGGGTTTGTAATGTCCGGAACATGACCGGGGTATTGACGTAGGACAATTATTTTGTGTGAAAGTTTTCTGTATAACCTTAAAAGATCTTGACTAAAACATGCATTCCTTAACTTTTCTCGACATAAATTTACCGCAAACTACTAACTCTTATTGAGTATTGACAGATGCTTATTGACCTGTGATCAATGCGAAGAACTCGGTAATAAAATTGTTTTACTGAATAGATTAACGAACGGGACCCCCAGGAAAATTTCGCTGAGCCCGGTGAATCGAACTTAATGTGTAAAATTTAGCCATTTGAAAGAGATACAAGCAGAATTTTAAGAATATGATCATCGCGGTTATGTCCCGGACATTACCCGTCCCTAGTTTTTCGCTAAGCGTGATTCATTTCTGTACGCTAGGAAACAGATTCCGATGGTTGTTTCGAAAGATTTTAACATTGATATTTCAAAGTAAGAAAATGTGAAATTTGTTCATTTCATCCCGGACAAATCCGTACAGGTATCTTTCCGGACACGTTGATCAGTTTAGTTATGCGTCAATGAAGTAAAATACATTGCGGGTCGCTCACACCCCCGCTATTTTGTTCCATCAAAAATGTAATTAACCCCGAATTGTTTTTGAATAGGCCTCAGTCAGCCATCTAAGCGTTCGCATTTGCTTTATTTTAAACAAATTAGCTAGTTCCTACATGACAGCTTGTAGAGTATGCACTCCCTTTATTCAACATGCTTTTCCTACTGGCTAGTCTTAGTTAATTCTTCGCATCACATCCTCTTTCAGACCCAAGCAAATTTCCCATGAAAATATTCACATTGACCTAGCGTCGAAGGTTGGCCACTCCAAAACCGGTATCCCCTGCGAACGTCATATGGTCGGCAAAGATTTGTTTCCTTTCATTCGGAGGTCGACATCCCAGAAGTAGCTGAAGATGGCTCACTTCCAAATCGGTACCACGAAACGACAAACACACATAGGTACATATGCAGGGCCGGAGGGAACCTTACCGCGTGTGCAGTTCACGTTATAAACCGTGCGAAAAAGTACGAGTCCGGTATGCAGACGCATTGCATATATAAGTGCGAGTATGCCAAATAGGGACGATGAGAGCCTGGCTCGCTTATACTACCTACTGGCTCACGGGTCGGACCACGGCGGTCCTCCGAGACTGCGAGATTTCTCCCGCATGATATGCTCTCGCGGAAACCGGCAGACCAGCAGCAGCCTACAACCAGTGCCAGTGGTGTGGCGTGCGGTAGTGCAAAATGCAAAACCGTCCCCACCGACCGACCTCATCGCGCCCGGCAAGTACGTTCGCCGCGGCGCTTCTGATGTGATAATACTCTCCTTTTTTGGGGGCGGCCCGAATTGCGCCCGGGTTTGGTGTTATGGCCAAATATTTTGGGCAGAAAATGTGTGTCGCGTCGAGTCGCATAAAATTCGCCGATTTTTAAATGGTACAATTTTTGACAGTTCAGCTAGTAGTAGTATTATCAGCGTGTGTGGGAGCTGCCCTTAAATTCCAAAGCCTAACTGGAGAGGTTGGTGAAGCTTCAGCGCTAAGACTAATGATAAATGAAACTGGAACGGTCAGCTGAATTACGCTAATCAAACAATTAAATTGAAATTGGCGGGAAAAAATGAAAAGGGCCATTGTCCTCTATTTGGCTCGGCCTAGTTGATCGTTGGCAAAGCTACGGCAGGGCATTTGCTAATCCGCAAACAATAATGATTCTTATGGATCATTTAAGAAGTGATGCCGACTATCGTACCTAACTTCGTAGCATCTGCGTTGAGTACAATATCTTTACAGCCATTGCAACGATTGACTCGGGTATATGACGATTATTAATGGAGGCAGGTGTCAGTGAAAAGAATACATGCAGCAAGCAGCTGATCGTCTTGAGCCAGCGATGGCAACACTGCGGCACACTACACGCATCATCCCAAACGGCATGTATGCAAGGCATCTCGCTAGTCCCGCTTATGATGCCGCGCCGTAAAATAAAACCAACAAGCTGTCGAAGCAATTGCCAATTTTGGCGCACGCTACAAAAGGATAAATATTTTTACCGCTCATATGTTGTTTGTTTTGCTTTATTGCTTCGCGTCACCGGCTGGCTGGAAAACTCACTCTCGTGGCTCGCAGTTCGACCACCGTATATTTCAAACATGTTGGATGCTTAAAAAACCACACTCCTCTGGATCGGAGTCTCATACTTACTTACCGTACACATTTCTCCCACAAGGCGCTGGCGAATAATAATAAGAAATCATATGTACGAATGCGTGCGTACTGCTACGAACCACGGTGGCAAACATTGAGACGAAGGAGGGCTCCTCGGGAAGTGCTATGCATTTTACTGTGGCAGCATTAATAGTGGACTGCTGGAAAA